>NC_060084.1:60756725-61463329 GCF_922984935.1 Meles meles | reverse complement strand
AACTTAACTCAGAAGCTCCAACTGCCTTCTAGTCGGCCTTGGTTCTAAGTTCTTTCATTCCTGCAATGGGAACACACGGCCGCATAGGCCTCTTGGCCTTCGGAGCGTTTCTACGTGTTGGAAGCAGCAGGGCCTTAGCCTGCACTTTACGTGGAGCTTGCAACTTGGCGTAGAGTCCGCCTTGGTTCTAAGTTCTTGCCTGAGCTGCGAACACGCTGCCGCTTCTGAGGCTTCACCTGAAGAGCGAGGCTACCTTTTGGAAGCCTAATGGACTTGGCGTGCACTTCACACAGAGAGTCCAAGTCGGCTTCAGGCCGCCCTTGTTCTCACTTCTTTCCTCACCTGCGAGAGCACGGCCAGAAGGCGGTTGCGTCGTACGCGGCGCTTGGCGTTTTGGACGCAGAGGCGCATTGGCGAGCACTTCCCTCAGAGTCTCCAACCTGCCTTGGCGTCCGCCTTTGTTCTAACACCTTTCCGCAACTGGGAGAACACTGCCCTCTAGTAGTGTTCGTCTTCGCTGCGTTTGTAGGTTTGGGAAGCCTAAGGGCCTTCCCTGGAACTCAACTCGGTGTAGCCAACAGGCTTCTAGTCCGCCCCTGTTCTAAGGTCTTTCCTCCCCTGGGATCTCACGCCCCCCCCCAGGAGACGTCACCTGAGGAGCGATGATACGTTTTGCAAGCAAAAGGGAACCTGGGGTGCCCTGCCCTGAGAGTGTCCAACTTGCCTCCAGTGCGGCCTTGCTCTAACTTCTTTTCGCAGCAGGGAACACGCTGCCACATAGGAAACTTCACTTCAGGTCGAGTTTACGTTGTGGAAGCCTAAGGGTCTGGGCCTGCACTTAACTCGCAGTGTGCAACTTGCCTAGGCTGCGCCCCAGGTTCCAACTTCTTTCCACAGCCGGGAGCAAACTGCCCCTTGGGAATCCTCCCTTTGAAGGTCGCGTTCACGTTTTGGAAGCCGCAGCGTCTTTGCGTGCCCTTAACTCGGAGTATCCAACAAGCTTCTAGTACGCCCTTCTTCTCAAGTCTTCCCTTCGCTTGGGAACACACTGCCACTGAGGAGACTTCACCTGAAGCGCGATGACACGCTTTGCAGCCCAAGGGACTGGACGGGCAACTTAACTCAGAAGCTCCAACTGCCTTCTAGTCGGCCTTGGTTCTAAGTTCTTTCCTTCCTGCAATGGGAACACACGGCCGCATAGGCCTCTTGGCCTTCGGAGCGTTTCTACGTGTTGGAAGCAGCAGGGCCTTAGCCTGCACTTTACGTAGAGCTTGCAACTTGGCGTAGAGTCCGCCTTGGTTCTAAGTTCTTGCCTGAGCTGCGAACACGCTGCCGCTTCTGAGGCTTCACCTGAAGAGCGAGGCTACCTTTTGGAAGCCTAATGGACTTGGCGTGCACTTCACACAGAGAGTCCAAGTCGGCTTCAGGCCGCCCTTGTTCTCACTTCTTTCCTCACCTGCGAGAGCACGGCCAGAAGGCGGTTGCGTCGTACGCGGCGCTTGGCGTTTTGGACGCAGAGGCGCATTGGCGAGCACTTCCCTCAGAGTCTCCAACCTGCCTTGGCGTCCGCCTTTGTTCTAACACCTTTCCGCAACTGGGAGAACACTGCCCTCTAGTAGTGTTCGTCTTCGCTGCGTTTGTAGGTTTGGGAAGCCTAAGGGCCTTCCCTGGAACTCAACTCGGTGTAGCCAACAGGCTTCTAGTCCGCCCCTCTTCTAAGGTCTTTCCTCCCCTGGGATCTCACCCCCCCCCCCAGGAGACGTCACCTTAGGAGCGATGATACGTTTTGGAAGCAAAAGGGGACCTGGGGTGCCCTGCCCTGAGAGTGTCCAACTTGCCTCCAGTGCGGCCTTGCTCTAACTTCTTTCCGCAGCAGGGAACACGCTGCCACATAGGAAACTTCACTTCAGGTCGAGTTTACGTTGTGGAAGCCTAAGGGTCTGGGCCTGCACTTAACTCGCAGTGTGCAACTTGCCTAGGCTGCGCCCCAGGTTCCAACTTCTTTCCACAGCCGGGAGCAAACTGCCCCTTGGGAATCCTCCCTTTGAAGGTCGCGTTCACGTTTTGGAAGCCGCAGCGTCTTTGCGTGCCCTTAACTCGGAGTATCCAACAAGCTTCTAGTACGCCCTTCTTCTCAAGTCTTCCCTTCGCTTGGGAACACACTGCCACTGAGGAGACTTCACCTGAAGCGCGATGACACGCTTTGCAGCCCAAGGGACTGGACGGGCAACTTAACTCAGAAGCTCCAACTGCCTTCTAGTCGGCCTTGGTTCTAAGTTCTTTCCTTCCTGCAATGGGAACACACGGCCGCATAGGCCTCTTGGCCTTCGGAGCGTTTCTACGTGTTGGAAGCAGCAGGGCCTTAGCCTGCACTTTACGTAGAGCTTGCAACTTGGCGTAGAGTCCGCCTTGGTTCTAAGTTCTTGCCTGAGCTGCGAACACGCTGCCGCTTATGAGGCTTCACCTGAAGAGCGAGGCTACCTTTTGGAAGCCTAATGGACTTGGCGTGCACTTCACACAGAGAGTCCAAGTCGGCTTCAGGCCGCCCTTGTTCTCACTTCTTTCCTCACCTGCGAGAGCACGGCCAGAAGGCGGTTGCGTCGTACGCGGCGCTTGGCGTTTTGGACGCAGAGGCGCATTGGCGAGCACTTCCCTCAGAGTCTCCAACCTGCCTTGGCGTCCGCCTTTGTTCTAACACCTTTCCGCAACTGGGAGAACACTGCCCTCTAGTAGTGTTCGTCTTCGCTGCACTTGTAGGTTTGGGAAGCCTAAGGGCCTTCCCTGGAACTCAACTCGGTGTAGACAACAGGCTTCTAGTCCGCCCCTGTTCTAAGGTCTTTCCTCCCCTGGGATCTCACGCCCCCCCCCAGGAGACGTCACCTTAGGAGCGATGATACGTTTTGGAAGCAAAAGGGGACCTGGGGTGCCCTGCCCTGAGAGTGTCCAACTTGCCTCCAGTGCGGCCTTGCTCTAACTTCTTTCCGCAGCAGGGAACACGCTGCCACATAGGAAACTTCACTTCAGGTCGAGTTTACGTTGTGGAAGCCTAAGGGTCTGGGCCTGCACTTAACTCGCAGTGTGCAACTTGCCTAGGGTGCGCCCCAGGTTCCAACTTCTTTCCACAGCCGGGAGCAAACTGCCCCTTGGGAATCCTCCCTTTGAAGGTCGCGTTCACGTTTTGGAAGCCGCAGCGTCTTTGCGTGCCCTTAACTCGGAGTATCCAACAAGCTTCTAGTACGCCCTTCTTCTCAAGTCTTCCCTTCGCTTGGGAACACACTGCCACTGAGGAGACTTCACCTGAAGCGCGATGACACGCTTTGCAGCCCAAGGGACTGGACGGGCAACTTAACTCAGAAGCTCCAACTGCCTTCTAGTCGGCCTTGGTTCTAAGTTCTTTCATTCCTGCAATGGGAACACAAGGCCGCATAGGCCTCTTGGCCTTCGGAGCGTTTCTACGTGTTGGAAGCAGCAGGGCCTTAGCCTGCACTTTACGTGGAGCTTGCAACTTGGCGTAGAGTCCGCCTTGGTTCTAAGTTCTTGCCTGAGCTGCGAACACGCTGCCGCTTCTGAGGCTTCACCTGAAGAGCGAGGCTACCTTTTGGAAGCCTAATGGACTTGGCGTGCACTTCACACAGAGAGTCCAAGTCGGCTTCAGGCCGCCCTTGTTCTCACTTCTTTCCTCACCTGCGAGAGCACGGCCAGAAGGCGGTTGCGTCGTACGCGGCGCTTGGCGTTTTGGACGCAGAGGCGCATTGGCGAGCACTTCCCTCAGAGTCTCCAACCTGCCTTGGCGTCCGCCTTTGTTCTAACACCTTTCCGCAACTGGGAGAACACTGCCCTCTAGTAGTGTTCGTCTTCGCTGCGTTTGTAGGTTTGGGAAGCCTAAGGGCCTTCCCTGGAACTCAACTCGGTGTAGCCAACAGGCTTCTAGTCCGCCCCTGTTCTAAGGTCTTTCCTCCCCTGGGATCTCACGCCCCCCCCCAGGAGACGTCACCTGAGGAGCGATGATACGTTTTGGAAGCAAAAGGGAACCTGGGGTGCCCTGCCCTGAGAGTGTCCAACTTGCCTCCAGTGCGGCCTTGCTCTAACTTCTTTTCGCAGCAGGGAACACGCTGCCACATAGGAAACTTCACTTCAGGTCGAGTTTACGTTGTGGAAGCCTAAGGGTCTGGGCCTGCACTTAACTCGCAGTGTGCAACTTGCCTAGGCTGCGCCCCAGGTTCCAACTTCTTTCCACAGCCGGGAGCAAACTGCCCCTTGGGAATCCTCCCTTTGAAGGTCGCGTTCACGTTTTGGAAGCCGCAGCGTCTTTGCGTGCCCTTAACTCGGAGTATCCAACAAGCTTCTAGTACGCCCTTCTTCTCAAGTCTTCCCTTCGCTTGGGAACACACTGCCACTGAGGAGACTTCACCTGAAGCGCGATGACACGCTTTGCAGCCCAAGGGACTGGACGGGCAACTTAACTCAGAAGCTCCAACTGCCTTCTAGTCGGCCTTGGTTCTAAGTTCTTTCCTTCCTGCAATGGGAACACACGGCCGCATAGGCCTCTTGGCCTTCGGAGCGTTTCTACGTGTTGGAAGCAGCAGGGCCTTAGCCTGCACTTTACGTAGAGCTTGCAACTTGGCGTAGAGTCCGCCTTGGTTCTAAGTTCTTGCCTGAGCTGCGAACACGCTGCCGCTTATGAGGCTTCACCTGAAGAGCGAGGCTACCTTTTGGAAGCCTAATGGACTTGGCGTGCACTTCACACAGAGAGTCCAAGTCGGCTTCAGGCCGCCCTTGTTCTCACTTCTTTCCTCACCTGCGAGAGCACGGCCAGAAGGCGGTTGCGTCGTACGCGGCGCTTGGCGTTTTGGACGCAGAGGCGCATTGGCGAGCACTTCCCTCAGAGTCTCCAACCTGCCTTGGCGTCCGCCTTTGTTCTAACACCTTTCCGCAACTGGGAGAACACTGCCCTCTAGTAGTGTTCGTCTTCGCTGCGTTTGTAGGTTTGGGAAGCCTAAGGGCCTTCCCTGGAACTCAACTCGGTGTAGCCAACAGGCTTCTAGTCCGCCCCTCTTCTAAGGTCTTTCCTCCCCTGGGATCTCACCCCCCCCCCAGGAGACGTCACCTTAGGAGCGATGATACGTTTTGGAAGCAAAAGGGGACCTGGGGTGCCCTGCCCTGAGAGTGTCCAACTTGCCTCCAGTGCGGCCTTGCTCTAACTTCTTTCCGCAGCAGGGAACACGCTGCCACATAGGAAACTTCACTTCAGGTCGAGTTTACGTTGTGGAAGCCTAAGGGTCTGGGCCTGCACTTAACTCGCAGTGTGCAACTTGCCTAGGCTGCGCCCCAGGTTCCAACTTCTTTCCACAGCCGGGAGCAAACTGCCCCTTGGGAATCCTCCCTTTGAAGGTCGCGTTCACGTTTTGG
Source organism: Meles meles (assembly GCF_922984935.1). Classification (NCBI taxonomy): domain Eukaryota; kingdom Metazoa; phylum Chordata; class Mammalia; order Carnivora; family Mustelidae; genus Meles; species Meles meles. The sequence goes on along the minus strand of NC_060084.1, from coordinate 61,457,920 downwards.
AAGCCGCAGGGTCTTTGCGTGCCCTTAACTCGGAGTATCCAACAAGCTTCTAGTACGCCCTTCTTCTCAAGTCTTCCCTTCGCTTGGGAACACACTGCCACTGAGGAGACTTCACCTGAAGCGCGATGACACGCTTTGCAGCCCAAGGGACTGGACGGGCAACTTAACTCAGAAGCTCCAACTGCCTTCTAGTCGGCCTTGGTTCTAAGTTCTTTCCTTCCTGCAATGGGAACACACGGCCGCATAGGCCTCTTGGCCTTCGGAGCGTTTCTACGTGTTGGAAGCAGCAGGGCCTTAGCCTGCACTTTACGTAGAGCTTGCAACTTGGCGTAGAGTCCGCCTTGGTTCTAAGTTCTTGCCTGAGCTGCGAACACGCTGCCGCTTATGAGGCTTCACCTGAAGAGCGAGGCTACCTTTTGGAAGCCTAATGGACTTGGCGTGCACTTCACACAGAGAGTCCAAGTCGGCTTCAGGCCGCCCTTGTTCTCACTTCTTTCCTCACCTGCGAGAACACGGCCAGAAGGCGGTTGCGTCGTACGCGGCGCTTGGCGTTTTGGACGCAGAGGCGCATTGGCGAGCACTTCACTCAGAGTCTCCAACCTGCCTTGGCGTCCGCCTTTGTTCTAACACATTTCCGCCACTGGGAGAACACTGCCCTCTAGTAGTGTTCGTCTTCGCTGCGTTTGTAGGTTTGGGAAGCCTAAGGGCCTTCCCTGGAACTCAACTCGGTGTAGCCAACAGGCTTCTAGTCCGCCCCTGTTCTAAGGTCTTTCCTCCCCTGGGATCTCTCGGCCCCCCCCCCCAGGAGACGTCACCTTAGGAGCGATGATACGTTTTGGAAGCAAAAGGGGACCTGGGGTGCCCTGCCCTGAGAGTGTCCAACTTGCCTCCAGTGCGGCCTTGCTCTAACTTCTTTCCGCAGCAGGGAACACGCTGCCACATAGGAAACTTCACTTCAGGTCGAGTTTACGTTGTGGAAGCCTAAGGGTCTGGGCCTGCACTTAACTCGCAGTGTGCAACTTGCCTAGGGTGCGCCCCAGGTTCCAACTTCTATCCTCAGCCGGGAGCAAACTGCCCCTTGGGAAACCTCCCTTTGAAGGTCGCGTTCACGTTTTGGAAGCCGCAGCGTCTTTGCGTGCCCTTCATTCGGAGTATCCAACAAGCTTCTAGTACGCCCTTCTTCTCAAGTCTTCCCTTCGCTTGGGAACACACTGCCACTGAGGAGAATTCACCTGAAGCGCGATGACACGCTTTGCAGCCCAAGGGACTGGACGGGCAACTTAACTCAGAAGCTCCAACTGCCTTCTAGTCGGCCTTGGTTCTAAGGTCTTTCCTTCCTGCAATGGGAACACACGGCCGCATAGGCCTCTTGGCCTTCGGAGCGTTTCTACGTGTTGGAAGCAGCAGGGCCTTAGCCTGCACTTTACGTAGAGCTTGCAACTAGGCGTAGAGTCCGCCTTGGTTCTAAGTTCTTGCCTGAGCTGCGAACACGCTGCCGCTTCTGAGGCTTCACCTGAAGAGCGAGGCTACCTTTTGGAAGCCTAATGGACTTGGCGTGCACTTCACACAGAGAGTCCAAGTCGGCTTCAGGCCGCCCTTGTTCTCACTTCTTTCCTCACCTGCGAGAACACGGCCAGAAGGCGGTTGCGTCGTACGCGGCGCTTGGCGTTTAGGACGCAGAGGCGCATTGGCGAGCACTTCCCTCAGAGTCTCAAACCTGCCTTGGCGTCCGCCTTTGTTCTAACACCTTTCAGCAACTGGGAGAACACTGCCCTCTAGTAGTGTTCGTCTTCGCTGCGTTTGTAGGTTTGGGAAGCCTAAGGGCCTTCCCTGGAACTCAACTCGGTGTAGCCAACAGGCTTCTAGTCCGCCCCTGTTCTTAAGGTCTTTCCTCCCCTGGGATTTCACGCCCCCCCCCCCCCCAGGAGACGTCACCTGAGGAGCGATGATACGTTTTGGAAGCAAAAGGGGACTGCGGTGCCCTGCCCTGAGAGTGTCCAACTTGCCTCCAGTGCGGCCTTGCTCTAACTTCTTTCCGCAGCAGGGAACACGCTACACATAGGAAACTTCACTTCAGGTCGAGTTTACGTTGTGGAAGCCTAAGGGTCTGGGCCTGCACTTAACTCGCAGTGTGCAACTTGCCTAGGCTGCGCCCCAGGTTCCAACTTCTTTCCACAGCCGGGAGCAAACTGCCCCTTGGGAATCCTCCCTTTGAAGGTCGCGTTCACGTTTTGGAAGCCGCAGCGTCTTTGCGTGCCCTTAACTCGGAGTATCCAACAAGCTTCTAGTACGCCCTTCTTCTCAAGTCTTCCCTTCGCTTGGGAACACACTGCCACTGAGGAGACTTCACCTGAAGCGCGATGACACGCTTTGCAGCCCAAGGGACTGGACGGGCAACTTAACTCAGAAGCTCCAACTGCCTTCTAGTCGGCCTTGGTTCTAAGTTCTTTCCTTCCTGCAATGGGAACACACGGCCGCATAGGCCTCTTGGCCTTCGGAGCGTTTCTACGTGTTGGAAGCAGCAGGGCCTTAGCCTGCACTTTACGTAGAGCTTGCAACTTGGCGTAGAGTCCGCCTTGGTTCTAAGTTCTTGCCTGAGCTGCGAACACGCTGCCGCTTATGAGGCTTCACCTGAAGAGCGAGGCTACCTTTTGGAAGCCTAATGGACTTGGCGTGCACTTCACACAGAGAGTCCAAGTCGGCTTCAGGCCGCCCTTGTTCTCACTTCTTTCCTCACCTGCGAAAACACGGCCAGAAGGCGGTTGCGTCGTACGCGGCGCTTGGCGTTTAGGACGCAGAGGCGCATTGGCGAGCACTTCCCTCAGAGTCTCAAACCTGCCTTGGCGTCCGCCTTTGTTCTAACACCTTTCCGCAACTGGGAGAACACTGCCCTCTAGTAGTGTTCGTCTTCGCTGCGTTTGTAGGTTTGGGAAGTCTAAGGGCCTTCCCTGGAACTCAACTCGGTGTAGCCAACAGGCTTCTAGTCCGCCCCTGTTCTAAGGTCTTTCCTCCCCTGGGATTTCACGGCCGCCCCCCCCAGGAGACGTCACCATAGGAGCGATGATACGTTTTGGAAGCAAAAGGGGACCTGGGGTGCCCTGCCCTGAGAGTGTCCAACTTGCCTCCAGTGCGCCCTTGCTCTAACTGCTTTCCGCAGCAGGGAACACGCTGCCACATAGGAAACTTCACTTCAGGTCGAGTTTACGTTGTGGAAGCCTAAGGGTCTTGGCCTGCACTTAACTCGCAGTGTGCAACTTGCCTAGGGTGCGCCCCAGGTTCCAACTTCTTTCCACAGCCGGGAGCAAACTGCCCCTTGGGAATCCTCCCTTTGAAGGTCGCGTTCACGTTTTGGAAGCCGCAGCGTCTTTGCGTGCCCTTAACTCGGAGTATCCAACAAGCTTCTAGTACGCCCTTCTTCTCAAGTCTTCCCTTCGCTTGGGAACACACTGCCACTGAGGAGACTTCACCTGAAGCGCGATGACACGCTTTGCAGCCCAAGGGACTGGACGGGCAACTTAACTCAGAAGCTCCAACTGCCTTCTAGTCGGCCTTGGTTCTAAGTTCTTTCCTTCCTGCTTTGGGAACACACGGCCGCATAGGCCTCTTGGCCTTCGGAGCGTTTCTACGTGTTGGAAGCAGCAGGGCCTTAGCCTGCACTTTACGTAGAGCTTGCAACTTGGCGTAGAGTCCGCCTTGGTTCTAAGTTCTTGCCTGAGCTGCGAACACGCTGCCGCTTATGAGGCTTCACCTGAAGAGCGAGGCTACCTTTTGGAAGCCTAATGGACTTGGCGTGCACTTCACACAGAGAGTCCAAGTCGGCTTCAGGCCGCCCTTGTTCTCACTTCTTTCCTCACCTGCGAGAACACGGCCAGAAGGCGGTTGCGTCGTACGCGGCGCTTGGCGTTTTGGACGCAGAGGCGCATTGGCGAGCACTTCCCTCTGAGTCTCCAACCTGCCTTGGCGTCCGCCTTTGTTCTAACACCTTTCCGCAACTGGGAGAACACTGCCCTCTAGTAGTGTTCGTCTTCGCTGCGTTTGTAGGTTTGGGAAGCCTAAGGGCCTTCCCTGGAACTCAACTCGGTGTAGCCAACAGGCTTCTAGTCCGCCCCTGTTCTTAAGGTCTTTCCTCCCCTGGGATTTCACGGCCCCCCCCCCCCAGGAGACGTCACCTGAGGAGCGATGATACGTTTTGGAAGCAAAAGGGGACTGCGGTGCCCTGCCCTGAGAGTGTCCAACTTGCCTCCAGTGCGGCCTTGCTCTAACTTCTTTCCGCAGCAGGGAACACGCTGCCACATAGGAAACTTCACTTCAGGTCGAGTTTACGTTGTGGAAGCCTAAGGGTCTGGGCCTGCACTTAACTCGCAGTGTGCAACTTGCCTAGGGTGCGCCCCAGGTTCCAACTTCTTTCCACAGCCGGGAGCAAACTGCCCCTTGGGAATCCTCCCTTTGAAGGTCGCGTTCACGTTTTGGAAGCCGCAGCGTCTTTGCGTGCCCTTAACTCGGAGTATCCAACAAGCTTCTAGTACGCCCTTCTTCTCAAGTCTTCCCTTCGCTTGGGAACACACTGCCACTGAGGAGACTTCACCTGAAGCGCGATGACACGCTTTGCAGCCCAAGGGACTGGACGGGCAACTTAACTCAGAAGCTCCAACTGCCTTCTAGTCGGCCTTGGTTCTAAGTTCTTTCCTTCCTGCAATGGGAACACACGGCCGCATAGGCCTCTTGGCCTTCGGAGCGTTTCTACGTGTTGGAAGCAGCAGGGCCTTAGCCTGCACTTTACGTAGAGCTTGCAACTTGGCGTAGAGTCCGCCTTGGTTCTAAGTTCTTGCCTGAGCTGCGAACACGCTGCCGCTTATGAGGCTTCACCTGAAGAGCGAGGCTACCTTTTGGAAGCCTAATGGACTTGGCGTGCACTTCACACAGAGAGTCCAAGTCGGCTTCAGGCCGCCCTTGTTCTCACTTCTTTCCTCACCTGCGAGAACACGGCCAGAAGGCGGTTGCGTCGTACGCGGCGCTCGGCGTTTTGGACGCAGAGGCGCATTGGCGAGCACTTCCCTCAGAGCCTCCAAACTGCCTTGGCGTCCGCCTGTGTTCTAACAACTTTCCGCAACTGGGAGAACACTGCCCTCTAGTAGTGTTCGTCTTCGCTGCGTTTGTAGGTTTGGGAAGCCTAAGGGCCTTCCCTGGAACTCAACTCGGTGTAGCCAACAGGCTTCTAGTCCGCCCCTGTTCTAAGGTCTTTCCTCCCCTGGGATCTCACGCCCCCCCCCCCCAGGAGACGTCACCTTAGGAGCGATGATACATTTTGGAAGTAAAAGGGGACCTGGGGTGCCCTGCCCTGAGAGTGTCCAACTTGCCTCCAGTGCGGCCTTGCTCTAACTTCTTTCCGCAGCAGGGAACACGCTGCCACAGAGGAAACTTCACTTCAGGTCGAGTTTACGTTGTGGAAGCCTAAGGGTCTGGGCCTGCACTTAACTCGCAGTGTGCAACTTGCCTAGGGTGCGCCCCAGGTTCCAACTTCTTTCCACAGCCGGGAGCAAACTGCCCCTTGGGAATCCTCCCTTTGAAGGTCGCGTTCACGTTTTGGAAGCCGCAGCGTCTTTGCGTGCCCTTAACTCGGAGTACCCAACAAGCTTCTAGTACGCCCTTCTTCTCAAGTCTTCCCTTCGCTTGGGAACACACTGCCCCTGAGGAGACTTCACCTGAAGCGCGATGACACGCTTTGCAGCCCAAGGGACTGGACGGGCAACTTAACTCAGAAGCTCCAACTGCCTTCTAGTCGGCCTTGGTTCTAAGTTCTTTCCTTCCTGCAATGGGAACACACGGCCGCATAGGCCTCTTGGCCTTCGGAGCGTTTCTACGTGTTGGAAGCAGCAGGGCCTTAGCCTGCACTTTACGTAGAGCTTGCAACTTGGCGTAGAGTCCGCCTTGGTTCTAAGTTCTTGCCTGAGCTGCGAACACGCTGCCGCTTATGAGGCTTCACCTGAAGAGCGAGGCTACCTTTTGGAAGCCTAATGGACTTGGCGTGCACTTCACACCGAGAGTCCAAGTCGGCTTCAGGCCGCCCTTGTTCTCACTTCTTTCCTCACCTGCGAGAACACGGCCAGAAGTCGGTTGCGTCGAACGCGGCGCTTGGCGTTTTGGACGCAGAGGCGCATTGGCGAGCACTTCCCTCAGAGTCTCCAACCTGCCTTGGCGTCCGCCTTTGTTCTAAAACCTTTCCGCAACTGGGAGAACACTGCCCTCTAGTAGTGTTCGTCTTCGCTGCGTTTGTAGGTTTGGGAAGCCTAAGGGCCTTCCCTGGAACTCAACTCGGTGTAGCCAACAGGCTTCTAGTCCGCCCCTGTTCTAAGGTCTTTCCTCCCCTGGGATCTCACGGCCCCCCCCCCAGGAGACGTCACCTTAGGAGCGATGATACGTTTTGGAAGCAAAAGGGGACCTGGGGTGCCCTGCCCTGAGAGTGTCCAACTTGCCTCCAGTGCGGCCTTGCTCTAACTTCTTTCCGCAGCAGGGAACACGCTGCCACATAGGAAACTTCACTTCAGGTCGAGTTTACGTTGTGGAAGCCTAAGGGTCTGGGCCTGCCCTTAACTCGCAGTGTGCAACTTGCCTAGGGTGCGCCCCAAGTTCCAACTTCTTTCCACAGCCGGGAGCAAACTGCCCCTTGGGAATCCTCCCTTTGAAGGTCGCGTTCACGTTTTGGAAGCCACAGCGTCTTTGCGTGCCCTTAAATCGGAGTATCCAACAAGCTTCTAGTACGCCCTTCTTCTCAAGTCTTCCCTTCGCTTGGGAACACACTACCACTGAGGAGACTTCACCTGAAGCGCGATGACACGCTTTGCAGCCCAAGGGACTGGACGGGCAACTTAACTCAGAAGCTCCAACTGCCTTCTAGTCGGCCTTGGTTCTAAGTTCTTTCCTTCCTGCAATGGGAACACACGTCCGCATAGGCCTCTTGGCCTTCGGAGCGTTTCTACGTGTTGGAAGCAGCAGGGCCTTAGCCTGCACTTTACGTAGAGCTTGCAACTTGGCGTAGAGTCCGCCTTGGTTCTAAGTTCTTGCCTGAGATGCGAACACGCTGCCGCTTATGACGCTTCACCTGAAGAGCGAGGTTACCTTTTGGAAGCCTAATGGACTTGGCGTGCACTTCACACAGAGAGTCCAAGTCGGCTTCAGGCCGCCCTTGTTCTCACTTCTTTCCTCACCTGCGAGAACACGGCCAGAAGGCGGTTGCGTCGTACGCGGCGCTTGGCGTTTAGGACGCAGAGGCGCATTGGCGAGCACTTCCCTCAGAGTCTCCAACCTGCCTTGGCGTCCGCCTTTGTTCTAACACCTTTCCGCAACTGGGAGAACATTGCCCTCTAGTAGTGTTCGTCTTCGCTGCGTTTGTAGGTTTGGGAAGCCTAAGGGCCTTCCCTGGAACTCAACTCGGTGTAGACAACAGGCTTCTAGTCCGCCCCTGTTCTAAGGTCTTTCCTCCCCTGGGATCTCACGCCCCCCCCCCAGGAGACGTCACCTTAGGAGCGATGATACGTTTTGGAAGCAAAAGGGGACCTGGGGTGCCCTGCCCTGAGAGTGTCCAACTTGCCTCCAGTGCGGCCTTGTTCTAACTTCTTTCCGCAGCAGGGAACACGCTGCCACATAGGAAACTTCACTTCAGGTCGAGTTTACGTTGTGGAAGCCTAAGGGTCTGGGCCTGCACTTAACTCGCAGTGTGCAACTTGCCTAGGGTGCGCCCCAGGTTCCAACTTCTTTCCACAGCCGGGAGCAAACTGCCCCTTGGGAATCCTCCCTTTGAAGGTCGCGTTCACGTTTTGGAAGCCGCAGCGTCTTTGCGTGCCCTTAACTCGGAGTATCCAACAAGCTTCTAGTACGCCCTTCTTCTCAAGTCTTCCCTTCGCTTGGGAACACACTGCCACTGAGGAGACTTCACCTGAAGCGCGATGACACGCTTTGCAGCCCAAGGGACTGGACGGGCAACTTAACTCAGAAGCTCCAACTGCCTTCTAGTCGGCCTTGGTTCTAAGTTCTTTCCTTCCTGCTTTGGGAACACACGGCCGCATAGGCCTCTTGGCCTTCGGAGCGTTTCTACGTGTTGGAAGCAGCAGGGCCTTAGCCTGCACTTTACGTAGAGCTTGCAACTTGGCGTAGAGTCCGCCTTGGTTCTAAGTTCTTGCCTGAGCTGCGAACACGCTGCCGCTTATGAGGCTTCACCTGAAGAGCGAGGCTACCTTTTGGAAGCCTAATGGACTTGGCGTGCACTTCACACAGAGAGTCCAAGTCGGCTTCAGGCCGCCCTTGTTCTCACTTCTTTCCTCACCTGCGAGAACACGGCCAGAAGGCGGTTGCGTCGTACGCGGCGCTTGGCGTTTTGGACGCAGAGGCGCATTGGCGAGCACTTCCCTCAGAGTCTCCAACCTGCCTTGGCGTCCGCCTTTGTTCTAACACCTTTCCGCAACTGGGAGAACACTGCCCTCTAGTAGTGTTCGTCTTCGCTGCGTTTGTAGGTTTGGGAAGCCTAAGGGCCTTCCCTGGAACTCAACTCGGTGTAGCCAACAGGCTTCTAGTCCGCCCCTGTTCTTAAGGTCTTTCCTCCCCTGGGATTTCACGGCCGCCCCCCCCAGGAGACGTCACCTGAGGAGCGATGATACGTTTTGGAAGCAAAAGGGGACTGCGGTGCCCTGCCCTGAGAGTGTCCAACTTGCCTCCAGTGCGGCCTTGCTCTAACTTCTTTCCGCAGCAGGGAACACGCTGCCACATAGGAAACTTCACTTCAGGTCGAGTTTACGTTGTGGAAGCCTAAGGGTCTGGGCCTGCACTTAACTCGCAGTGTGCAACTTGCCTAGGGTGCGCCCCAGGTTCCAACTTCTTTCCACAGCCGGGAGCAAACTGCCCCTTGGGAATCCTCCCTTTGAAGGTCGCGTTCACGTTTTGGAAGCCGCAGCGTCTTTGCGTGCCCTTAACTCGGAGTATCCAACAAGCTTCTAGTACGCCCTTCTTCTCAAGTCTTCCCTTCGCTTGGGAACACACTGCCACTGAGGAGACTTCACCTGAAGCGCGATGACACGCTTTGCAGCCCAAGGGACTGGACGGGCAACTTAACTCAGAAGCTCCAACTGCCTTCTAGTCGGCCTTGGTTCTAAGTTCTTTCCTTCCTGCAATGGGAATACACGGCCGCATAGGCCTCTTGGCCTTCGGAGCGTTTCTACGTGTTGGAAGCAGCAGGGCCTTAGCCTGCACTTTACGTAGAGCTTGCAACTTGGCGTAGAGTCCGCCTTGGTTCTAAGTTCTTGCCTGAGCTGCGAACACGCTGCCGCTTATGAGGCTTCACCTGAAGAGCGAGGCTACCTTTTGGAAGCCTAATGGACTTGGCGTGCACTTCACACAGAGAGTCCAAGTCGGCTTCAGGCCGCCCTTGTTCTCACTTCTTTCCTCACCTGCGAGAACACGGCCAGAAGGCGGTTGCGTCGTACGCGGCGCTTGGCGTTTTGGACGCAGAGGCGCATTGGCGAGCACTTCACTCAGAGTCTCCAACCTGCCTTGGCGTCCGCCTTTGTTCTAACACCTTTCCGCAACTGGGAGAACACTGCCCTCTAGTAGTGTTCGTCTTCGCTGCGTTTGTAGGTTTGGGAAGCCTAAGGGCCTTCCCTGGAACTCAACTCGGTGTAGCCAACAGTCTTCTAGTCCGCCCCTGTTCTAAGGTCTTTCCTCCCCTGGGATCTCACGCCCCCCCCCCCAGGAGACGTCACCTGAGGAGCGATGATACGTTTTGGAAGCAAATGGGGACCTGGGGTGCCCTGCCCTGAGAGTGTCCAACTTGCCTCCAGTGCGGCCTTGCTCTAACTTCTTTCCGCAGCAGGGAACACGCTGCCACATAGGAAACTTCACTTCAGGTCGAGTTTACGTTGTGGAAGCCTAAGGGTCTGGGCCTGCACTTAACTCGCAGTGTGCAACTTGCCTAGGCTGCGCCCCAGGTTCCAACTTCTTTCCACAGCCGGGAGCAAACTGCCCCTTGGGAATCCTCCCTTTGAAGGTCGCGTTCACGTTTTGGAAGCCGCAGCTTCTTTGCGTGCCCTTAACTCGGAGTATCCAACAAGCTTCTAGTACGCCCTTCTTCTCAAGTCTTCCCTTCGCTTGGGAACACACTGCCCCTGAGGAGACTTCACCTGAAGCGCGATGACACGCTTTGCAGCCCAAGGGACTGGACGGGCAACTTAACTCAGAAGCTCCAACTGCCTTCTAGTCGGCCTTGGTTCTAAGTTCTTTCCTTCCTGCAATGGGAACACACGGCCGCATAGGCCTCTTGGCCTTCGGAGCGTTTCTACGTGTTGGAAGCAGCAGGGCCTTAGCCTGCACTTTACGTAGAGCTTGCAACTTGGCGTAGAGTCCGCCTTGGTTCTAAGTTCTTGCCTGAGCTGCGAACACGCTGCCGCTTATGAGGCTTCACCTGAAGAGCGAGGCTACCTTTTGGAAGCCTAATGGACTTGGCGTGCACTTCACACAGAGAGTCCAAGTCGGCTTCAGGTCGCCCTTGTTCTCACTTCTTTCCTCACCTGCGAGAGCACGGCCAGAAGGCGGTTGCGTCGTACGCGGCGCTTGGCGTTTTGGACGCAGAGGCGCATTGGCGAGCACTTCCCTCAGAGTCTCCAACCTGCCTTGGCGTCCGCCTTTGTTCTAACACCTTTCCGCAACTGGGAGAACACTGCCCTCTAGTAGTGTTCGTCTTCGCTGCGTTTGTAGGTTTGGGAAGCCTAAGGGCCTTCCCTGGAACTCAACTCCATGTAGCCAACAGGCTTCTAGTCCGCCCCTCTTCTAAGGTCTTTCCTCCCCTGGGATCTCACCCCCCCCCCCCAGGAGACGTCACCTTAGGAGCGATGATACGTTTTGGAAGCAAAAGGGGACCTTGGGTGCCCTGCCCTGAGAGTGTCCAACTTGCCTCCAGTGCGGCCTTGCTCTAACTTCTTTCCGCAGCAGGGAACACGCTGCCACATAGGAAACTTCACTTCAGGTCGAGTTTACGTTGTGGAAGCCTAAGGGTCTGGGCCTGCACTTAACTCGCAGTGTGCAACTTGCCTAGGCTGCGCCCCAGGTTCCAACTTCTTTCCACAGCCGGGAGCAAACTGCCCCTTGGGAATCCTCCCTTTGAAGGTCGCGTTCACGTTTTGGAAGCCGCAGCGTCTTTGCGTGCCCTTAACTCGGAGTATCCAACAAGCTTCTAGTACGCCCTTCTTCTCAAGTCTTCCCTTCGCTTGGGAACACACTGCCACTGAGGAGACTTCACCTGAAGCGCGATGACACGCTTTGCAGCCCAAGGGACTGGACGGGCAACTTAACTCAGAAGCTCCAACTGCCTTCTAGTCGGCCTTGGTTCTAAGTTCTTTCCTTCCTGCAATGGGAACACACGGCCGCATAGGCCTCTTGGCCTTCGGAGCGTTTCTACGTGTTGGAAGCAGCAGGGCCTTAGCCTGCACTTTACGTAGAGCTTGCAACTTGGCGTAGAGTCCGCCTTGGTTCTAAGTTCTTGCCTGAGCTGCGAACACGCTGCCGCTTATGAGGCTTCACCTGAAGAGCGAGGCTACCTTTTGGAAGCCTAATGGACTTGGCGTGCACTTCACACAGAGAGTCCAAGTCGGCTTCAGGCCGCCCTTGTTCTCACTTCTTTCCTCACCTGCGAGAACACGGCCAGAAGGTGGTTGCGTCGTACGCGGCGCTTGGCGTTTTGGACGCAGAGGCGCATTGGCGAGCACTTCCCTCAGAGTCTCCAACCTGCCTTGGCGTCCGCCTTTGTTCTAACACATTTCCGCAACTGGGAGAACACTGCCCTCTAGTAGTGTTCGTCTTCGCTGCGTTTGTAGGTTTGGGAAGCCTAAGGGCCTTCCCTGGAACTCAACTCGGTGTAGCCAACAGGCTTCTAGTCCGCCCCTGTTCTAAGGTCTTTCCTCCCCTGGGATCTCTCGGCCCCCCCCCCCAGGAGACGTCACCTTAGGAGCGATGATACGTTTTGGAAGCAAAAGGGGACCTGGGGTGCCCTGCCCTGAGAGTGTCCAACTTGCCTCCAGTGCGGCCTTGCTCTAACTTCTTTCCGCAGCAGGGAACACGCTGCCACATAGGAAACTTCACTTCAGGTCGAGTTTACGTTGTGGAAGCCTAAGGGTCTGGGCCTGCACTTAACTCGCAGTGTGCAACTTGCCTAGGGTGCGCCCCAAGTTCCAACTTCTTTCCTCAGCCGGGAGCAAACTGCCCCTTGGGAATCCTCCCTTTGAAGGTCGCGTTCACGTTTTGGAAGCCGCAGCGTCTTTGCGTGCCCTTAACTCGGAGTATCCAACAAGCTTCTAGTACGCCCTTCTTCTCAAGTCTTCCCTTCGCTTGGGAACACACTGCCACTGAGGAGACTTCACCTGAAGCGCGATGACACGCTTTGCAGCCCAAGGGACTGGACGGGCAACTTAACTCAGAAGCTCCAACTGCCTTCTAGTCGGCCTTGGTTCTAAGTTCTTTCCTTCCTGCAATGGGAACACACGGCCGCATAGGCCTCTTGGCCTTCGGAGCGTTTCTACGTGTTGGAAGCAGCAGGGCCTTAGCCTGCACTTTACGTAGAGCTTGCAACTTGGCGTAGAGTCCGCCTTGGTTCTAAGTTCTTGCCTGAGCTGCGAACACGCTGCCGCTTATGAGGCTTCACCTGAAGAGCGAGGCTACCTTTTGGAAGCCTAATGGACTTGGCGTGCACTTCACACAGAGAGTCCAAGTCGGCTTCAGGCCGCCCTTGTTCTCACTTCTTTCCTCACCTGCGAGAACACGGCCAGAAGGCGGTTGCGTCGTACGCGGCGCTTGGCGTTTTGGACGCAGAGGCGCATTGGCGAGCACTTCCCTCAGAGTCTCCAACCTGCCTTGGCGTCCGCCTTTGTTCTAACACCTTTCCGCAACTGGGAGAACACTGCCCTCTAGTAGTGTTCGTCTTCGCTGCGTTTGTAGGTTTGGGAAGCCTAAGGGCCTTCCCTGGAACTCAACTCGGTGTAGCCAACAGGCTTCTAGTCCGCCCCTGTTCTTAAGGTCTTTCCTCCCCTGGGATTTCACGCCCCCCCCCCCCCAGGAGACGTCACCTGAGGAGCGATGATACGTTTTGGAAGCAAAAGGGGACTGCGGTGCCCTGCCCTGAGAGTGTCCAACTTGCCTCCAGTGCGGCCTTGCTCTAACTTCTTTCCGCAGCAGGGAACACGCTACACATAGGAAACTTCACTTCAGGTCGAGTTTACGTTGTGGAAGCCTAAGGGTCTGGGCCTGCACTTAACTCGCAGTGTGCAACTTGCCTAGGCTGCGCCCCAGGTTCCAACTTCTTTCCACAGCCGGGAGCAAACTGCCCCTTGGGAATCCTCCCTTTGAAGGTCGCGTTCACGTTTTGGAAGCCGCAGCGTCTTTGCGTGCCCTTAACTCGGAGTATCCAACAAGCTTCTAGTACGCCCTTCTTCTCAAGTCTTCCCTTCGCTTGGGAACACACTGCCACTGAGGAGACTTCACCTGAAGCGCGATGACACGCTTTGCAGCCCATGGGACTGGACGGGCAACTTAACTCAGAAGCTCCAACTGCCTTCTAGTCGGCCTTGGTTCTAAGTTCTTTCCTTCCTGCAATGGGAACCCACGGCCGCATAGGCCTCTTGGCCTTCGGAGCGTTTCTACGTGTTGGAAGCAGCAGGGCCTTAGCCTGCACTTTACGTAGAGCTTGCAACTTGGCGTAGAGTCCGCCTTGGTTCTAAGTTCTTGCCTGAGCTGCGAACACGCTGCCGCTTATGAGGCTTCACCTGAAGAGCGAGGCTACCTTTTGGAAGCCTAATGGACTTGGCGTGCACTTCACACAGAGAGTCCAAGTCGGCTTCAGGCCGCCCTTGTTCTCACTTCTTTCCTCACCTGCGAAAACACGGCCAGAAGGCGGTTGCGTCGTACGCGGCGCTTGGCGTTTAGGACGCAGAGGCGCATTGGCGAGCACTTCCCTCAGAGTCTCAAACCTGCCTTGGCGTCCGCCTTTGTTCTAACACCTTTCCGCAACTGGGAGAACACTGCCCTCTAGTAGTGTTCTTCTTCGCTGCGTTTGTAGGTTTGGGAAGTCTAAGGGCCTTCCCTGGAACTCAACTCGGTGTAGCCAACAGGCTTCTAGTCCGCCCCTGTTCTAAGGTTTTTCCTCCCCTGGGATCTCACGGCCCCACCCCCCAGGAGACGTCACCTTAGGAGCGATGATACGTTTTGGAAGCAAAAGGGGACCTGGGGTGCCCTGCCCTGAGAGTGTCCAACTTGCCTCCAGTGCGCCCTTGCTCTAACTGCTTTCCGCAGCAGGCAACACGCTGCCACATAGGAAACTTCACTTCAGGTCGAGTTTACGTTGTGGAAGCCTAAGGGTCTTGGCCTGCACTTAACTCGCAGTGTGCAACTTGCCTAGGGTGCGCCCCAGGTTCCAACTTCTTTCCACAGCCGGGAGCAAACTGCCCCTTGGGAATCCTCCCTTTGAAGGTCGCGTTCACGTTTTGGAAGCCGCAGCGTCTTTGCGTGCCCTTAACTCGGAGTATCCAACAAGCTTCTAGTACGCCCTTCTTCTCAAGTCTTCCCTTCGCTTGGGAACACACTGCCCCTGAGGAGACTTCACCTGAAGCGCGATGACACGCTTTGCAGCCCAAGGGACTGGACGGGCAACTTAACTCAGAAGCTCCAACTGCCTTCTAGTCGGCCTTGGTTCTAAGTTCTTTCCTTCCTGCTTTGGGAACACACGGCCGCATAGACCTCTTGGCCTTCGGAGCGTTTCTACGTGTTGGAAGCAGCAGGGCCTTAGCCTGCACTTTACGTAGAGCTTGCAACTTGGCGTAGAGTCCGCCTTGGTTCTAAGTTCTTGCCTGAGCTGCGAACACGCTGCCGCTTATGAGGCTTCACCTGAAGAGCGAGGCTACCTTTTGGAAGCCTAATGGACTTGGCGTGCACTTCACACAGAGAGTCCAAGTCGGCTTCAGGCCGCCCTTGTTCTCACTTCTTTCCTCACCTGCGAGAACACGGCCAGAAGGCGGTTGCGTCGTACGCGGCGCTTGGCGTTTTGGACGCAGAGGCGCATTGGCGAGCACTTCCCTCTGAGTCTCCAACCTGCCTTGGCGTCCGCCTTTGTTCTAACACCTTTCCGCAACTGGGAGAACACTGCCCTCTAGTAGTGTTCGTCTTCGCTGCGTTTGTAGGTTTGGGAAGCCTAAGGGCCTTCCCTGGAACTCAACTCGGTGTAGCCAACAGGCTTCTAGTCCGCCCCTGTTCTTAAGGTCTTTCCTCCCCTGGGATTTCACGGCCCCCCCCCCCAGGAGACGTCACCTGAGGAGCGATGATACGTTTTGGAAGCAAAAGGGGACTGCGGTGCCCTGCCCTGAGAGTGTCCAACTTGCCTCCAGTGCGGCCTTGCTCTAATCTTTCCGCAGCAGGGAACACGCTGCCACATAGGAAACTTCACTTCAGGTCGAGTTTACGTTGTGGAAGCCTAAGGGTCTGGGCCTGCACTTAACTCGCAGTGTGCAACTTGCCTAGGGTGCGCCCCAGGTTCCAACTTCTTTCCACAGCCGGGAGCAAACTGCCCCTTGGGAATCCTCCCTTTGAAGGTCGCGTTCACGTTTTGGAAGCCGCAGCGTCTTTGCGTGCCCTTAACTCGGAGTATCCAACAAGCTTCTAGTACGCCCTTCTTCTCAAGTCTTCCCTTCGCTTGGGAACACACTGCCACTGAGGAGACTTCACCTGAAGCGCGATGACACGCTTTGCAGCCCAAGGGACTGGACGGGCAACTTAACTCAGAAGCTCCAACTGCCTTCTAGTCGGCCTTGGTTCTAAGTTCTTTCCTTCCTGCAATGGGAACACACGGCCGCATAGGCCTCTTGGCCTTCAGAGCGTTTCTACGTGTTGGAAGCAGCAGGGCCTTAGCCTGCACTTTACGTAGAGCTTGCAACTTGGCGTAGAGTCCGCCTTGGTTCTAAGTTCTTGCCTGAGCTGCGAACACGCTGCCGCTTATGAGGCTTCACCTGAAGAGCGAGGCTACCTTTTGGAAGCCTAATGGACTTGGCGTGCACTTCACACAGAGAGTCCAAGTCGGCTTCAGGCCGCCCTTGTTCTCACTTCTTTCCTCACCTGCGAGAACACGGCCAGAAGGCGGTTGCGTCGTACGCGGCGCTCGGCGTTTTGGACGCAGAGGCGCATTGGCGAGCACTTCCCTCAGAGTCTCCAACCTGCCTTGGCGTCCGCCTTTGTTCTAACACCTTTCCGCAACTGGGAGAACACTGCCCTCTAGTAGTGTTCGTCTTCGCTGCGTTTGTAGGTTTGGGAAGCCTAAGGGCCTTCCCTGGAACTCAACTCGGTGTAGCCAACAGGCTTCTAGTCCGCCCCTGTTCTAAGGTCTTTCCTCCCCTGGGATCTCACGCCCCCCCCCCCCAGGAGACGTCACCTTAGGAGCGATGATACATTTTGGAAGTAAAAGGGGACCTGGGGTGCCCTGCCCTGAGAGTGTCCAACTTGCCTCCAGTGCGGCCTTGCTCTAACTTCTTTCCGCAGCAGGGAACACGCTGCCACAGAGGAAACTTCACTTCAGGTCGAGTTTACGTTGTGGAAGCCTAAGGGTCTGGGCCTGCACTTAACTCGCAGTGTGCAACTTGCCTAGGGTGCGCCCCAGGTTCCAACTTCTTTCCACAGCCGGGAGCAAACTGCCCCTTGGGAATCCTCCCTTTGAAGGTCGCGTTCACGTTTTGGAAGCCGCAGCGTCTTTGCGTGCCCTTAACTCGGAGTACCCAACAAGCTTCTAGTACGCCCTTCTTCTCAAGTCTTCCCTTCGCTTGGGAACACACTGCCCCTGAGGAGACTTCACCTGAAGCGCGATGACACGCTTTGCAGCCCAAGGGACTGGACGGGCAACTTAACTCAGAAGCTCCAACTGCCTTCTAGTCGGCCTTGGTTCTAAGTTCTTTCCTTCCTGCAATGGGAACACACGGCCGCATAGGCCTCTTGGCCTTCGGAGCGTTTCTACGTGTTGGAAGCAGCAGGGCCTTAGCCTGCACTTTACGTAGAGCTTGCAACTTGGCGTAGAGTCCGCCTTGGTTCTAAGTTCTTGCCTGAGCTGCGAACACGCTGCCGCTTATGAGGCTTCACCTGAAGAGCGAGGCTACCTTTTGGAAGCCTAATGGACTTGGCGTGCACTTCACACAGAGAGTCCAAGTCGGCTTCAGGCCGCCCTTGTTCTCACTTCTTTCCTCACCTGCGAGAACACGGCCAGAAGGCGGTTGCGTCGTACGCGGCGCTTGGCGTTTTGGACGCAGAGGCGCATTGGCGAGCACTTCCCTCAGAGTCTCCAACCTGCCTTGGCGTCCGCCTTTGTTCTAACACCTTTCCGCAACTGGGAGAACACTGCCCTCTAGTAGTGTTCGTCTTCGCTGCGTTTGTAGGTTTGGGAAGCCTAAGGGCCTTCCCTGGAACTCAACTCGGTGTAGCCAACAGGCTTCTAGTCCGCCCCTGTTCTAAGGTCTTTCCTCCCCTGGGATCTCACGCCCCCCCCTCCCCCCCGCAGGAGACGTCACCTTAGGAGCGATGATACGCTTTGGAAGCAAAAGGGGACCTGGGGTGCCCTGCCCTGAGAGTGTCCAACTTGCCTCCAGTGCGGCCTTGCTCTAACTTCTTTCCGCAGCAGGGAACACGCTGCCACATAGGAAACTTCACTTCAGGTCGAGTTTACATTGTGGAAGCCTAAGGGTCTGGGCCAGCACTTAACTCGCAGTGTGCAACTTGCCTAGGCTGCGCCCCAGGTTCCAACTCCTTTCCACAGCCGGGAGCAAACTGCCCCTTGGGAATCCTCCCTTTGAAGGTCGCGTTCACGTTTTGGAAGCCGCAGCGTCTTTGCGTGCCCTTAACTCGGAGTATCCAACAAGCTTCTAGTACGCCCTTCTTCTCAAGTCTTCCCTTCGCTTGGGAACACACTGCCACTGAGGAGACTTCGCCTGAAGCGCGATGACACGCTTTGCAGCCCAAGGGACTGGACGGGCAACTTAACTCAGAAGCTCCAACTGCCTTCTAGTCGGCCTTGGTTCTAAGTTCTTTCCTTCCTGCAATGGGAACACACGGCCGCATAGGCCTCTTGGCCTTCGGAGCGTTTCTACGTGTTGGAAGCAGCAGGGCCTTAGCCTGCACTTTACGTAGAGCTTGCAACTTGGCGTAGAGTCCGCCTTGGTTCTAAATTCTTGCCTGAGCTGCGAACACGCTGCCGCTTATGAGGCTTCACCTGAAGAGCGAGGCTTCCTTTTGGAAGCCTAATGGACTTGGCGTGCACTTCACACAGAGAGTCCAAGTCGGCTTCAGGCCGCCCTTGTTCTCACTTCTTTCCTCACCTGCGAGAACACGGCCAGAAGGCGGTTGCGTCGTACGCGGCGCTTGGCGTTTTGGACGCAGAGGCACATTGGCGAGCACTTCCCTCAGAGTCTCCAACCTGCCTTGGCGTCCGCCTTTGTTCTAACACCTTTCCGCAACTGGGAGAACACTGCCCTCTAGTAGTGTTCGTCTTCGCTGCGTTTGTAGGTTTGGGAAGCCTAAGGGCCTTCCCTGGAACTCAACTCGGTGTAGCCAACAGGCTTCTAGTCCGCCCCTGTTCTAAGGTCTTTCCTCCCCTGGGATCTCACGGCCCCCCCCCCCCAGGAGACGTCACCTTAGGAGCGATGATACGTTTTGGAAGCAAAAGGGGACCTGGGGTGCCCTGCCCTGAGAGTGTCCAACTTGCCTCCAGTGCGGCCTTGCTCTAACTTCTTTCCGCAGCAGGGAACACGCTGCCACATAGGAAACTTCACTTCAGGTCGAGTTTACGTTGTGGAAGCCTAAGGGTCTGGGCCTGCACTTAACTCGCAGTGTGCAACTTGCCTAGGCTGCGCCCCAGGTTCCAACTTCTTTCCACAGCCGGGTGCAAACTGCCCCTTGGGAATCCTCCCTTTGAAGGTCGCGTTCACGTTTTGGAAGCCGCAGCGTCTTTGCGTGCCCTTAACTCGGAGTATCCAACAAGCTTCTAGTACGCCCTTCTTCTCAAGTCTTCCCTTCGCTTGGGAACACACTGCCACTGAGGAGACTTCACCTGAAGCGCGATGACACGCTTTGCAGCCCAAGGGACTGGACGGGCAACTTAACTCAGAAGCTCCAACTGCCTTCTAGTCGGCCTTGGTTCTAAGTTCTTTCCTTCCTGCAATGGGAACACACGGCCGCATAGGCCTCTTGGCCTTTGGAGCGTTTCTACGTGTTGGAAGCAGCAGGGCCTTAGCCTGCACTTTACGTAGAGCTTGCAACTTGGCGTAGAGTGCGCCTTGGTTCTAAGTTCTTGCCTGAGCTGCGAACACGCTGCCGCTTATGAGGCTTCACCTGAAGAGCGAGGCTACCTTTTGGAAGCCTAAAGGACTTGGCGTGCACTTCACACAGAGAGTCCAAGTCGGCTTCAGGCCGCCCTTGTTCTCACTTCTTTCCTCACCTGCGAGAACACGGCCAGAAGGCGGTTGCGTCGTACGCGGCGCTTGGCGTTTTGGACGCAGAGGCGCATTGGCGAGCACTTCCCTCAGAGTCTCCAACCTGCCTTGGCGTCCGCCTTTGTTCTAACACCTTTCCGCAACTGGGAGAACACTGCCCTCTAGTAGTGTTCGTCTTCGCTGCGTTTGTAGGTTTGGGAAGCCTAAGGGCCTTCCCTGGAACTCAACTCGGTGTAGCCTACAGGCTTCTTGTCCGCCCCTGTTCTAAGGTCTTTCCTCCCCTGGGATCTCATGCCCCCCCCCCCCCCGCAGGAGACGTCACCTTAGGAGCGATGATACGTTTTGGAAGCAAAAGGGGACCTGGGGTGCCCTGCCCTGAGAGTGTCCAACGTGCCTCCAGTTCGGCCTTGCTCTAACTTCTTTCCGCAGCAGGGAACACGCTGCCACATAGGAAACTTCACTTCAGGTCGAGTTTACGTTGTGGAAGCCTAAGGGTCTGGGCCTGCACTTAACTCGCAGTGTGCAACTTGCCTAGGGTGCGCCCCAGGTTCCAACTCCTTTCCTCAGCCGGGAGCAAACTGCCCCTTGGGAATCCTCCCTTTGAAGGTCGCGTTCACGTTTTGGAAGCCGCAGCGTCTTTGCGTGCCCTTATCTCGGAGTATCCAACAAGGTTCTAGTACGCCCTTCTTCTCAAGTCTTCCCTTCGCTTGGGAACACACTGCCCCTGAGGAGACTTCACCTGAAGCGCGATGACACGCTTTGCAGCCCAAGGGACTGGACGGGCAACTTAACTCAGAAGCTCCAACTGCCTTCTAGTCGGCCTTGGTTCTAAGTTCTTTCCTTCCTGCAATGGGAACACACGGCCGCATAGGCCTCTTGGCCTTCGGAGCGTTTCTACGTTTTGGAAGCAGCAGGGCCTTAGCCTGCACTTTACGTAGAGCTTGCAACTTGGCGTAGAGTCCGCCTTGGTTCTAAGTTCTTGCCTGAGCTGCGAACACGCTGCCGCTTATGAGGCTTCACCTGAAGAGCGAGGCTACCTTTTGGAAGCCTAATGGACTTGGCGTGCACTTCACACAGAGAGTCCAAGTCGGCTTCAGGCCGCCCTTGTTCTCACTTCTTTCCTCACCTGCGAGAACACGGCCAGAAGGCGGTTGCGTCGTACGCGGCGCTTGGCGTTTTGGACGCAGAGGCGCATTGGCGAGCACTTCCCTCAGAGTCTCCAACCTGCCTTGGCGTCCGCCTTTGTTCTAACACCTTTCCGCAACTGGGAGAACACTGCCCTCTAGTAGTGTTCGTCTTCGCTGCGTTTGTAGGTTTGGGAAGCCTAAGGGCCTTCCCTGGAACTCAACTCGGTGTAGCCAACAGGCTTCTAGTCCGCCCCTGTTCTAAGGTCTTTCCTCCCCTGGGATCTCACGCCCACCCCCCCCGCAGGAGACATCACCTTACGAGCGATGATACGTTTTGGAAGCAAAAGGGGACCTGGGGTGCCCTGCCCTGAGAGTGTCCAACTTGCCTCCAGTGCGGCCTTGCTCTAACTTCTTTCCGCAGCAGGGAACACGCTGCCACATAGGAAACTTCACTTCAGGTCGAGTTTACGTTGTGGAAGCCTAAGGGTCTGGGCCTGCACTTAACTCGCAGTGTGCAACTTGCCTAGGCTGCGCCCCAGGTTCCAACTTCTTTCCACAGCCGGGAGCAAACTGCCCCTTGGGAATCCTCCCTTTGAAGGTCGCGTTCACGTTTTGGAAGCCGCAGCGTCTTTGCGTGCCCTTAACTCGGAGTATCCAACAAGCTTCTAGTACGCCCTTCTTCTCATATCTTCCCTTCGCTTGGGAACACACTGCCACTGAGGAGACTTCACCTGAAGCGCGATGACACGCTTTGCAGCCCAAGGGACTGGACGGGCAACTTAACTCAGAAGCTCCAACTGCCTTCTAGTCGGCCTTGGTTCTAAGTTCTTTCCTTCCTGCAATGGGAACACACGGCCGCATAGGCCTCTTGGCCTTCGGAGCGTTTCTACGTGTTGGAAGCAGCAGGGCCTTAGCCTGCACTTTACGTAGAGCTTGCAACTTGGCGTAGAGTCCGCCTTGGTTCTAAGTTCTTGCCTGAGCTGCGAACACGCTGCCGCTTATGAGGCTTCACCTGAAGAGCGAGGCTACCTTTTGGAAGCCTAATGGACTTGGCGTGCACTTCACACAGAGAGTCCAAGTCGGCTTCAGGCCGCCCTTGTTCTCACTTCTTTCCTCACCTGCGAGAACACGGCCAGAAGGCGGTTGCGTCGTACGCGGCGCTTGGCGTTTTGGACGCAGAGGCGCATTGGCGAGCACTTCCCTCAGAGTCTCCAACCTGCCTTGGCGTCCGCCTTTGTTCTAACACCTTTCCGCAACTGGGAGAACACTGCCCTCTAGTAGTGTTCGTCTTCGCTGCGTTTGTAGGTTTGGGAAGCCTAAGGGCCTTCCCTGGAACTCAACTCGGTGTAGCCAACAGGCTTCTAGTCCGCCCCTGTTCTAAGGTCTTTCCTCCCCTGGGATCTCACGCCCCCCCCCCCGCAGGAGACGTCACCTTAGGAGCGATGATACGTTTTGGAAGCAAAAGGGGACCTGGGGTGCCCTGCCCTGAGAGTGTCCAACTTGCCTCCTGTGCGGCCTTGCTCTAACTTCTTTCCGCAGCAGGGAACACGCTGCCACATAGGAAACTTCACTTCAGGTCGAGTTTACGTTGTGGAAGCCTAAGGGTCTGGGCCTGCACTTAACTCGCAGTGTGCAACTTGCCTAGGGTGCGCCCCAGGTTCCAACTCCTTTCCACAGCCGGGAGCAAACTGCCCCTTGGGAATCCTCCCTTTGAAGGTCGCGTTCACGTTTTGGAAGCCGCAGCGTCTTTGCGTGCCCTTAACTCGGAGTATCCAACAAGCTTCTAGTACGCCCTTCTTCTCAAGTCTTCCCTTCGCTTGGGAACACACTGCCACTGAGGAGACTTCACCTGAAGCGCAATGACACGCTTTGCAGCCCAAGGGACTGGACGGGCAACTTAACTCAGAAGCTCCAACTGCCTTCTAGTCGGCCTTGGTTCTAAGTTCTTTCCTTCCTGCAATGGGAACACACGGCCGCATAGGCCTCTTGGCCTTCGGAGCGTTTCTACGTGTTGGAAGCAGCAGGGCCTTAGCCTGCACTTTACGTAGAGCTTGCAACTTGGCGTAGAGTCCGCCTTGGTTCTAAGTTGTTGCCTGAGCTGCGAACACGCTGCCGCTTATGAGGCTTCACCTGAAGAGCGAGGCTACCTTTTGGAAGCCTAATGGACTTGGCGTGCACTTCACACAGAGAGTCCAAGTCGGCTTCAGGCCGCCCTTGTTCTCACTTCTTTCCTCACCTGCGAGAACACGGCCAGAAGGCGGTTGCGTCGTACGCGGCGCTTGGCGTTTTGGACGCAGAGGCGCATTGGCGAGCACTTCCCTCAGAGTCTCCAACCTGCCTTGGCGTCCGCCTTTGTTCTAACACCTTTCCGCAACGGGGAGAACACTGCCCTCTAGTAGTGTTCGTCTTCGCTGCGTTTGTAGGTTTGGGAAGCCTAAGGGCCTTCCCTGGAACTCAACTCGGTGTAGCCAACAGGCTTCTAGTCTGCCCCTGTTCTAAGGTCTTTCCTCCCCTGGGATCTCACGCCCACCCCCCCCGCAGGAGACGTCACCTTAGGAGCGATGATACGTTTTGGAAGCAAAAGGGGACCTGGGGTGCCCTGCCCTGAGAGTGTCCAACTTGCCTCCAGTGCGGCCTTGCTCTAACTTCTTTCCGCAGCAGGGAACACGCTGCCACATAGGAAACTTCACTTCAGGTCGAGTTTACGTTGTGGAAGCCTAAGAGTCTGGGCCTGCACTTAACTCGCAGTGTGCAACTTGCCTAGGCTGCGCCCCAGGTTCCAACTTCTTTCCACAGCCGGGAGCAAACTGCCCCTTGGGAATCCTCCCTTTGAAGGTCGCGTTCACGTTTTGGAAGACGCAGCGTCTTTGCGTGCCCTTAACTCGGAGTATCCAACAAGCTTCTAGTACGCCCTTCTTCTCAAGTCTTCCCTTCGCTTGGGAACACACTGCCACTGAGGAGACTTCACCTGAAGCGCGATGACATGCTTTGTAGCCCAAGGGACTGGACGGCAACTTCACTCAGAAGCTCCAACTGCCTTCTAGTCGGCCTTGGTTCTAAGTTCTTTCCTTCCTGCAATGGGAACACATGGCCGCATAGGCCTCTTGGCCTTCGGAGCGTTTCTACGTTTTGGAAGCAGCAGGGCCTTAGCCTGCAATTTACGTAGAGCTTGCAACTTGGCGTAGAGTCCGCCTTGGTTCTAAGTTCTTGCCTGAGCTGCGAACGCGCTGCCGCTTATGAGGCTTCACCTGAAGAGCGAGGCTACCTTTTGGAAGCCTAATGGACTTGGCGTGCACTTCACACAGAGAGTCCAAGTCGGCTTCAGGCCGCCCTTGTTCTCACTTCTTTCCTCACCTGCGAGAACACGGCCAGAAGGCGGTTGCGTCGTACGCGGCGCTTGGCGTTTTGGACCCAGAGGCGCATTGGCGAGCACTTCCCTCAGAGTCTCCAACCTGCCTTGGCGTCCGCCTTTGTTCTAACACCTTTCCGCAACTGGGAGAACACTGCCCTCTAGTAGTGTTCGTCTTCGCTGCGTTTGTAGGTTTGGGAAGCCTAAGGGCCTTCCCTGGAACTCAACTCGGTGTAGCCAACAGGCTTCTAGTCCGCCCCTGTTCTAAGGTCTTTCCTCCCCTGGGATCTCACGGACCCCCCCCCCCCAGGAGAAGTCACCTGAGGAGCGATGATACATTTTGGAAGCAAAAGGGGACCTGGGGTGCCCTGCCTTGAGAGTGTCCAACTTGCCTCCAGTGCGGCCTTGCTCTAACTTCTTTCCGCAGCAGGGAACACGCTGCCACATAGGAAACTTCATTTCAGGTCGAGTTTACGTTGTGGAAGCCTAAGGGTCTGGGCCTGCAATTAACTCGCAGTGTGCAACTTGCCTAGGGTGCGCCCCAGGTTCCAACTTCTTTCCACAGCCGGGAGCAAACTGCCCCTTGGGAATCCTCCCTTTGAGGGTCGCGTTCACGTTTTGGAAGCCGCAGCGTCTTTGCGTGCCCTTAACTCGGAGTATCCAACAAGCTTCTAGTACGCCCTTCTTCTCAAGTCTTCCCTTCGCTTGGGAACACACTGCCCCTGAGGAGACTTCACCTGAAGCGCGATGACACGCTTTGCAGCCCAAGGGACTGGACGGGCAACTTAATTCGGAAGCTCCAACTGCCTTCTAGTCGGCCTTGGTTCTAAGTTCTTTCCTTCCTGCAATGGGAACACACGGCCGCATAGGCCTCTTGGCCTTCGGAGCGTTTCTACGTGTTGGAAGCAGCAGGGCCTTAGCCTGCACTTACGTAGAGCTTGCAACTTGGCATAGAGTCCGCCTTGGTTCTAAGTTCTTGCCTGAGCTGCGAACACGCTGCCGCTAATGTGGCTTCACCTGAAGAGCGAGGCTACCTTTTGGAAGCCTAATGGACTTGGCGTGCACTTCACACAGAGAGTCCAAGTCGGCTTCAGGCCGCCCTTGTTCTCACTTCTTTCCTCACCTGCGAGAACACGGCCAGAAGGCGGTTGCGTCGTACGCGGCGCTTGGCGTTTTGGACGCAGAGGCGCATTGGCGAGCACTTCACTCAGAGTCTCCAACCTGCCTTGGCGTCCGCCTTTGTTCTAACACATTTCCGCAACTAGGAGAACACTGCCCTCTAGTAGTGTTCGTCTTCGCTGCGTTTGTAGGTTTGGGAAGCCTAAGGGCCTTCCCTGGAACTCAACTCGGTGTAGCCAACAGGCTTCTAATCCGCCCCTGTTCTACGGTCATTCCTCCCCTGGGATCTCACGCCCCCCCCCCCCACCAGGAGACGTCACCTTAGGAGCGATGATACGTTTTGGAACAAAAGGGGACTGGGGGTGCCCTGCCCTGAGAGTGTCCAACTTGCCTCCAGTGCGGCCTTGTTCTAACTTCTTTCCGCAGCAGGGAACACGCTGCCACATAGGAAACTTCACTTCAGGTCGAATTTACGTTGTGGAAGCCTAAGGGTCTGGGCCTGCACTTAACTCGCAGTGTGCAACTTGCCTAGGGTGCGCCCCAGGTTCCAACTTCTTTCCACAGCCGGGAGCAAACTGCCCCTTGGGAATACTCCCTTTGAAGGTCGCGTTCACGTTTTGGAAGCCGCAGCGTCTTTGCGTGCCCTTAACTCGGAGTATCCAACAAGCTTCTAGTACGCCCTTCTTCTCAAGTCTTCCCTTCGCTTGGGAACACACTGCCACTGAGGAGACTTCACCTGAAGCGCGATGACACGCTTTGCAGCCCAAGAGACTGGACGGGCAACTTAACTCAGAAGCTCCAACTGCCTTCTAGTCGGCCTTGGTTCTAAGTTCTTTCCTTCCTGCAATGGGAACACACAGCCGCATAGGCCTCTTGGCCTTCGGAGCGTTTCTACGTGTTGGAAGCAG
The DNA here is from genome assembly GCF_922984935.1 of Meles meles. Classification (NCBI taxonomy): domain Eukaryota; kingdom Metazoa; phylum Chordata; class Mammalia; order Carnivora; family Mustelidae; genus Meles; species Meles meles. The sequence continues at coordinate 61,431,930 of NC_060084.1, read as the reverse complement.
CAGGGCCTTAGCCTGCACTTTACGTAGAGCTTGCAACTTGGCGTAGAGTCCGCCTTGGTTCTAAGTTCTTGCCTGAGCTGCGAACACGCTGCCGCTTATGAGGCTTCACCTGAAGAGCGAGGCTACCTTTTGGAAGCCTAATGGACTTGGCGTGCACTTCACACAGAGAGTCCAAGTCGGCTTCAGGCCGCCCTTGTTCTCACTTCTTTCCTCACCTGCGAGAACACGGCCAGAAGGCGGTTGCGTCGTACGCGGCGCTTGGCGTTTTGGACCCAGAGGCGCATTGGCGAGCACTTCCCTCAGAGTCTCCAACCTGCCTTGGCGTCCGCCTTTGTTCTAACACCTTTCCGCAACGGGGAGAACACTGCCCTCTAGTAGTGTTCGTCTTCGCTGCGTTTGTAGGTTTGGGAAGCCTAAGGGCCTTCCCTGGAACTCAACTCGGTGTAGCCAACAGGCTTCTAGTCCGCCCCTCTTCTAAGGACTTTCCTCCCCTGGGATCTCACGCCCCCCCCCCCCCCCCCCCCGCAGGAGACGTCACCTGAGGAGCGATGATACGTTTTGGAAGCAAAAGGGGACCTGGGGTGCCCTGCCCTGAGAGTGTCCAACTTGCCTCCAGTGCGGCCTTGCTCTAACTTCTTTCCGCAGCAGGGAACACGCTGCCACATAGGAAACTTCACTTCAGGTCGAGTTTACGTTGTGGAAGCCTAAGGGTCTGGGCCTGCACTTAACTCGCAGTGTGCAACTTGCCTAGGGTGCGCCCAGTTTCCAACTTCTTTCCACAGCCGGGAGCAAACTGCCCCTTGGGAATCCTCCCTTTGAGGGTCGCGTTCACGTTTTGGAAGCCGCAGCGTCTTTGCGTGCCCTTAACTCGGGGTATCCAACAAGCTTCTAGTACGCCCTTCTTCTCAAGTCTTCCCTTCGCTTGGGAACACACTGCCACTGAGGAGACTTCACCTGAAGCGCGATGACACGCTTTGCAGCCCAAGGGACTGGACGGGCAACTTAACTCAGAAGCTCCAACTGCCTTCTAGTCGGCCTTGGTTCTAAGTTCTTTCCTTCCTGCAATGGGAACACACGGCCGCATAGGCCTCTTGGCCTTCGGAGCGTTTCTACGTGTTGGAAGCAGCAGGGCCTTAGCCTGCACTTTACGTAGAGCTTGCAACTTGGCGTAGAGTACGCCTTGGTTCTAAGTTCTTGCCTGAGCTGCGAACACGCTGCCGCTTATGAGGCTTCACCTGAAGAGCGAGGCTACCTTTTGGAAGCCTAATGGACTTGGCGTGCACTTCACACATAGAGTCCAAGTCGGCTTCAGGCCGCCCTTGTTCTCACTTCTTTCCTCACCTGCGAGAACACGGCCAGAAGGCGGTTGCGTCGTACGCGGCGCTTGGCGTTTTGGACGCAGAGGCGCATTGGCGAGCACTTCACTCAGAGTCTCCAACCTGCCTTGGCGTCCGCCTTTGTTCTAACACCTTTCCGCAACTGGGAGAACACTGCCCTCTAGTAGTGTTCGTCTTCGCTGCGTTTGTAGGTTTGGGGAGCCTAAGGGCCTTCCCTGGAACTCAACTCAGTGTAGCCAACAGGCTTCTAGTCCGCCCCTGTTCTAAGGTTTTTCCTCCCCTGGGATCTCACGCCCCCCCCCCAGGAGACGTCACCTGAGGAGCGATGATACGTTTTGGAAGCAAAAGGGGACCTGGGGTGCCCTGCCCTGAGAGTGTCCACCTTGCCTCCAGTGCGGCCTTGCTCTAACTTCTTTCCGCAGCAGGGAACACGCTGCCACATAGGAAACTTCACTTCAGGTCGAGTTTACGTTGTGGAAGCCTAAGGGTCTGGGCCTGCACTTAACTCGCAGTGTGCAACTTGCCTAGGCTGCGCCCCAGGTTCCAACTTCTTTCCACAGCCGGGAGCAAACTGCCCCTTGGGAATCCTCCCTTTGAAGGTCGCGTTCACGTTTTGGAAGCCGCAGCGTCTTTGCGTGCCCTTAACTCGGAGTATCCAACAAGCTTCTAGTACGCCCTTCTTCTCAAGTCTTCCCTTCTCTTGGGAACACACTGCCACTGAGGAGACTTCACCTGAAGCGCGATGACACGCTTTGCAGCCCAAGGGACTGGACGGGCAACTTAACTCAGAAGCTCCAACTGCCTTCTAGTCGGCCTTGGTTCTAAGTTCTTTCCTTCCTGCAATGGGAACACACGGCCGCATAGGCCTCTTGGCCTTCGGAGCGTTTCTACGTGTTGGAAGCAGCAGGGCCTTAGCCTGCAGTTTACGTAGAGCTTGCAACTTGGCGTAGAGTCCGCCTTGGTTCTAAGTTCTTGCCTGAGCTGCGAACACGCTGCCGCTTATGAGGCTTCACCTGAAGAGCGAGGCTACCTTTTGGAAGCCTAATGGACTTGGCGTGCACTTCACACAGAGAGTCCAAGTCGGCTTCAGGCCGCCCTTGTTCTCACTTCTTTCCTCACCTGCGAGAACACGGCCAGAAGGCGGTTGCGTCGTACGCGGCGCTTGGCGTTTTGGACGCAGAGGCGCATTGGCGAGCACTTCCCTCAGAGTCTCCAAACTGCCTTGGCGTCCGCCTTTGTTCTAACACCTTTCCGCAACTGGGAGAACACTGCCCTCTAGTAGTGTTCGTCTTCGCTGCGTTTGTAGGTTTGGGAAGCCTAAGGGCCTTCCCTGGAACTCAACTCGGTGTAGCCAACAGGCTTCTAGTCCGCCCCTGTTCTAAGGTCTTTCCTCCCCTGGGATCTCACGCCCCCCCCCCCAGGAGACGTCACCTGAGGAGCGATGATACGTTTTGGAAGCCAAAGGGGACCTGGGGTGCCCTGCCCTGAGAGTGTCCAACTTGCCTCCAGTGCGGCCTTGCTCTAACTTCTTTCCGCAGCAGGGAACACGCTGCCACAGAGGAAACTTCACTTCAGGTCGAGTTTACGTTGTGGAAGCCTAAGGGTCTGGGCCTGCACTTAACTCGCAGTGTGCAACTTGCCTAGGGTGCGCCCCAGGTTCCAACTTCTTTCCACAGCCGGGAGCAAACTGCCCCTTGGGAATCCTCTCTTTGAAGGTCGCGTTCACGTTTTGGAAGCCGCAGCGTCTTTGCGTGCCCTTAACTCGGAGTACCCAACAAGCTTCTAGTACGCCCTTCTTCTCAAGTCTTCCCTTCGCTTGGGAACACACTGCCCCTGAGGAGACTTCACCTGAAGCGCGATGACACGCTTTGCAGCCCAAGGGACTGGACGGGCAACTTAACTCAGAAGCTCCAACTGCCTTCTAGTCGGCCTTGGTTCTAAGTTCTTTCCTTCCTGCAATGGGAACACACGGCCGCATAGGCCTCTTGGCCTTCGGAGCGTTTCTACGTGTTGGAAGCAGCAGGGCCTTAGCCTGCACTTTACGTAGAGCTTGCAACTTGGCGTAGAGTCCGCCTTGGTTCTAAGTTCTTGCCTGAGCTGCGAACACGCTGCCGCTTCTGAGGCTTCACCTGAAGAGCGAGGCTACCTTTTGGAAGCCTAATGGACTTGGCGTGCACTTCACACCGAGAGTCCAAGTCGGCTTCAGGCCGCCCTTGTTCTCACTTCTTTCCTCACCTGCGAGAACACGGCCAGAAGTCGGTTGCGTCGAACGCGGCGCTTGGCGTTTTGGACGCAGAGGCGCATTGGCGAGCACTTCCCTCAGAGTCTCCAACCTGCCTTGGCGTCCGCCTTTGTTCTAACACCTTTCCGCAACTGGGAGAACACTGCCCTCTAGTAGTGTTCGTCTTCGCTGCGTTTGTAGGTTTGGGAAGCCTAAGGGCCTTCCCTGGAACTCAACTCGGTGTAGCCAACAGGCTTCTAGTCCGCCCCTGTTCTAAGGTCTTTCCTCCCCTGGGATCTCACGGCCCCCCCCCCCAGGAGACGTCACCTTAGGAGCGATGATACATTTTGGAAGCAAAAGGGGACCTGGGGTGCCCTGCCCTGAGAGTGTCCAACTTGCCTCCAGTGCGGCCTTGCTCTAACTTCTTTCCGCAGCAGGGAACACGCTGCCACATAGGAAACTTCACTTCAGGTCGAGTTTACGTTGTGGAAGCCTAAGGGTCTGGGCCTGCACTTAACTCGCAGTGTGCAACTTGCCTAGGCTGCGCCCCAGGTTCCAACTTCTTTCCACAGCCGGGAGCAAACTGCCCCTTGGGAATCCTCCCTTTGAAGGTCGCGTTCACGTTTTGGAAGCCGCAGCGTCTTTGCGTGCCCTTAACTCGGAGTATCCAACAAGCTTCTAGTACGCCCTTCTTCTCAAGTCTTCCCTTCGCTTGGGAACACACTGCCACTGAGGAGACTTCACCTGAAGCGCGATGACACGCTTTGCAGCCCAAGGGACTGGACGGGCAACTTAACTCAGAAGCTCCAACTGCCTTCTAGTCGGCCTTGGTTCTAAGTTCTTTCCTTCCTGCAATGGGAACACACGGCCGCATAGGCCTCTTGGCCTTCGGAGCGTTTCTACGTGTTGGAAGCAGCAGGGCCTTAGCCTGCACTTTACGTAGAGCTTGCAACTTGGCGTAGAGTCCGCCTTGGTTCTAAGTTCTTGCCTGAGCTGCGAACACGCTGCCGCTTCTGAGGCTTCACCTGAAGAGCGAGGCTACCTTTTGGAAGCCTAATGGACTTGGCGTGCACTTCACACAGAGAGTCCAAGTCGGCTTCAGGCCGCCCTTGTTCTCACTTCTTTCCTCACCTGCGAGAACACGGCCAGAAGGCGGTTGCGTCGTACGCGGCGCTTGGCGTTTTGGACGCAGAGGCGCATTGGCGAGCACTTCCCTCAGAGTCTCCAACCTGCCTTGGCGTCCGCCTTTGTTCTAACAACTTTCCGCAACTGGGAGAACACTGCCCTCTAGTAGTGTTCGCCTTCGCTGCGTTTGAAGGTTTGGGAAGCCTAAGGGCCTTCCCTGGAACTCAACTCGGTGTAGCCAACAGGCTTCTAGTCCGCCCCTCTTCTTAAGGTCTTTCCTCCCCTGCGATCTCACGCCCCCCCCCCCGGAGACGTCACCTTAGGAGCGATGATACGTTTTGGAAGCAAAGGCGGACCTGGGGTGCCCTGCCCTGAGAGCGTCCAACTTGCCTCCAGTGCGGCGTTGCTCTAACTTCTTTCCGCAGCAGGGAACACGCTGCCACATAGGAAACTTCACTTCAGGTCGAGTTTACGTTGTGGAAGCCTAAGGGTCTGGGCCTGCACTTAACTCGCAGTGTGCAACTTGCCTAGGCTGCGCCCCAGGTTCCAACTTCTTTCCACAGCCGGGAGCAAACTGCCCCTTGGGAATCCTCCCTTTGAAGGTCGCGTTCACGTTTTGGAAGCCGCAGCGTCTTTGCGTGCCCTTAACTCGGAGTATCCAACAAGCTTCTAGTACGCCCTTCTTCTCAAGTCTTCCCTTCGCTTGGGAACACACTGCCACTGAGGAGACTTCACCTGAAGCGCGATGACACGCTTTGCAGCCCAAGGGACTGGACGGGCAACTTAACTCAGAAGCTCCAACTGCCTTCTAGTCGGCCTTGGTTCTAAGTTCTTTCCTTCCTGCAATGGGAACACACGGCCGCATAGGCCTCTTGGCCTTCGGAGCGTTTCTACGTGTTGGAAGCAGCAGGGCCTTAGCCTGCACTTTACGTAGAGCTTGCAACTTGGTGTAGAGTCCGCCTTGGTTCTAAGTTCTTGCCTGAGCTGCGAACACGCTGCCGCTTATGAGGCTTCACCTGAAGAGCGAGGCTACATTTTGGAAGCCTAATGGACTTGGCGTGCACTTCACACAGAGAGTCCAAGTCGGCTTCAGGCCGCCCTTGTTCTCACTTCTTTCCTCACCTGCGAGAACACGGCCAGAAGGCGGTTGCGTCCTACGCGGCACTTGGCGTTTTGGACGCAGAGGCGCATTGGCGAGCACTTCCCTCAGAGTCTCCAACCTGCCTTGGCGTCCGCCTTTGTTCTAACACCTTTCCGCAACTGGGAGAACATTGCCCTCTAGTAGTGTTCGTCTTCGCTGCGTTTGTAGGTTTGGGAAGCCTAAGGGCCTTCCCTGGAACTCAACTCGGTGTAGACAACAGGCTTCTAGTCCGCCCCTGTTCTAAGGTCTTTCCTCCCCTGGGATCTCACGCCCCCCCCCCAGGAGACGTCACCTTAGGAGCGATGATACGTTTTGGAAGCAAAAGGGGACCTGGGGTGCCCTGCCCTGAGAGTGTCCAACTTGCCTCCAGTGCGGCCTTGTTCTAACTTCTTTCCGCAGCAGGGAACACGCTGCCACATAGGAAACTTCACTTCAGGTCGAGTTTACGTTGTGGAAGCCTAAGGGTCTGGGCCTGCACTTAACTCGCAGTGTGCAACTTGCCTAGGGTGCGCCCCAGGTTCCAACTTCTATCCTCAGCCGGGAGCAAACTGCCCCTTGGGAATCCTCCCTTTGAAGGTCGCGTTCACGTTTTGGAAGCCGCAGCGTCTTTGCGTGCCCTTAACTCGGAGTATCCAACAAGCTTCTAGTACGCCCTTCTTCTCAAGTCTTCCCTTCGCTTGGGAACACACTGCCACTGAGGAGACTTCACCTGAAGCGCGATGACACGCTTTGCAGCCCAAGGGACTGGACGGGCAACTTAACTCAGAAGCTCCAACTGCCTTCTAGTCGGCCTTGGTTCTAAGTTCTTTCCTTCCTGCAATGGGAACACACGGCCGCATAGGCCTCTTGGCCTTCGGAGCGTTTCTACGTGTTGGAAGCAGCAGGGCCTTAGCCTGCACTTTACGTAGAGCTTGCAACTTGGCGTAGAGTCCGCCTTGGTTCTAAGTTCTTGCCTGAGCTGCGAACACGCTGCCGCTTATGAGGCTTCACCTGAAGAGCGAGGCTACCTTTTGGAAGCCTAATGGACTTGGCGTGCACTTCACACAGAGAGTCCAAGTCGGCTTCAGGCCGCCCTTGTTCTCACTTCTTTCCTCACCTGCGAGAGCACGGCCAGAAGGCGGTTGCGTCGTACGCGGCGCTTGGCGTTTTGGACGCAGAGGCGCATTGGCGAGCACTTCACTCAGAGTCTCCAACCTGCCTTGGCGTCCGCCTTTGTTCTAACACCTTTCCGCACCTGGGAGAACACTGCCCTCTAGTAGTGTTCGTCTTCGCTGCGTTTGTAGGTTTGGGAAGCCTAAGGGCCTTCCCTGGAACTCAACTCGGTGTAGCCAACAGGCTTCTAGTCCGCCCCTGTTCTAAGGTCTTTCCTCCCCTGGGATCTCACGGCCCCCCCCCCCCAGGAGACGTCACCTTAGGAGCGATGATACGTTTTGGAAGCAAAAGGGGACCTGGGGTGCCCTGCCCTGAGCGTGTCCAACTTGCCTCCAGTGCGGCCTTGCTCTAACTTCTTTCCGCAGCAGGGAACACGCTGCCACATAGGAAACTTCACTTCAGGTCGAGTTTACGTTGTGGAAGCCTAAGGGTCTGGGCCTGCACTTAACTCGCAGTGTGCAACTTGCCTAGGGTGCGCCCCAGGTTCCAACTTCTTTCCACAGCCGGGAGCAAACTGCCCCTTGGGAATCCTCCCTTTGAAGGTCGCGTTCACGTTTTGGAAGCCGCAGCGTCTTTGCGTGCCCTTAACTCGGAGTATCCAACAAGCTTCTAGTACGCCCTTCTTCTCAAGTCTTCCCTTCGCTTGGGAACACACTGCCACTGAGGAGACTTCACCTGAAGCGCGATGACACGCTTTGCAGCCCAAGGGACTGGACGGGCAACTTAACTCAGAAGCTCCAACTGCCTTCTAGTCGGCCTTGGTTCTAAGTTCTTTCCGTCCTGCAATGGGAACACACGGCCGCATAGGCCTCTTGGCCTTCGGAGCGTTTCTACGTGTTGGAAGCAGCAGGGCCTTAGCCTGCACTTTACGTAGAGCTTGCAACTTGGCGTAGAGTCCGCCTTGGTTCTAAGTTCTTGCCTGAGCTGCGAACACGCTGCCGCTTCTGAGGCTTCACCTGAAGAGCGAGGCTACCTTTTGGAAGCCTAATGGACTTGGCGTGCACTTCACACAGAGAGTCCAAGTCGGCTTCAGGCCGCCCTTGTTCTCACTTCTTTCCTCACCTGCGAGAACACGGCCAGAAGGCGGTTGCGTCGTACGCGGCGCTTGGCGTTTTGGACGCAGAGGCGCATTGGCGAGCACTTCCCTCAGAGTCTCCAACCTGCCTTGGCGTCCGCCTTTGTTCTAACAACTTTCCGCAACTGGGAGAACACTGCCCTCTAGTAGTGTTCGCCTTCGCTGCGTTTGTAGGTTTGGGAAGCCTAAGGGCCTTCCCTGGAACTCAACTCGGTGTAGCCAACAGGCTTCTAGTCCGCCCCTCTTCTTAAGGTCTTTCCTCCCCTGCGATCTCACGCCCCCCCCCCCCGGAGACGTCACCTTAGGAGCGATGATACGTTTTGGAAGCAAAGGCGGACCTGGGGTGCCCTGCCCTGAGAGCGTCCAACTTGCCTCCAGTGCGGCGTTGCTCTAACTTCTTTCCGCAGCAGGGAACACGCTGCCACATAGGAAACTTCACTTCAGGTCGAGTTTACGTTGTGGAAGCCTAAGGGTCTGGGCCTGCACTTAACTCGCAGTGTGCAACTTGCCTAGGCTGCGCCCCAGGTTCCAACTTCTTTCCACAGCCGGGAGCAAACTGCCCCTTGGGAATCCTCCCTTTGAAGGTCGCGTTCACGTTTTGGAAACCGCAGCGTCTTTGCGTGCCCTTAACTCGGAGTATCCAACAAGCTTCTAGTACGCCCTTCTTCTCAAGTCTTCCCTTCGCTTGGGAACACACTGCCACTGTGGAGACTTCACCTGAAGCGCGATGACACGCTTTGCAGCCCAAGGGACTGGACGGGCAACTTAACTCAGAAGCTCCAACTGCCTTCTAGTCGGCCTTGGTTCTAAGTTCTTTCCTTCCTGCAATGGGAACACACGGCCGCATAGGCCTCTTGGCCTTCGGAGCGTTTCTACGTGTTGGAAGCAGCAGGGCCTTAGCCTGCACTTTACGTAGAGCTTGCAACTTGGTGTAGAGTCCGCCTTGGTTCTAAGTTCTTGCCTGAGCTGCGAACACGCTGCCGCTTATGAGGCTTCACCTGAAGAGCGAGGCTACATTTTGGAAGCCTAATGGACTTGGCGTGCACTTCACACAGAGAGTCCAAGTCGGCTTCAGGCCGCCCTTGTTCTCACTTCTTTCCTCACCTGCGAGAACACGGCCAGAAGGCGGTTGCGTCCTACGCGGCACTTGGCGTTTTGGACGCAGAGGCGCATTGGCGAGCACTTCCCTCAGAGTCTCCAACCTGCCTTGGCGTCCGCCTTTGTTCTAACACCTTTCCGCAACTGGGAGAACATTGCCCTCTAGTAGTGTTCGTCTTCGCTGCGTTTGTAGGTTTGGGAAGCCTAAGGGCCTTCCCTGGAACTCAACTCGGTGTAGACAACAGGCTTCTAGTCCGCCCCTGTTCTAAGGTCTTTCCTCCCCTGGGATCTCACCCCCCCCCCCAGGAGACGTCACCTTAGGAGCGATGATACGTTTTGGAAGCAAAAGGGGACCTGGGGTGCCCTGCCCTGAGAGTGTCCAACTTGCCTCCAGTGCGGCCTTGCTCTAACTTCTTTCCGCAGCAGGGAACACGCTGCCACATAGGAAACTTCACTTCAGGTCGAGTTTACGTTGTGGAAGCCTAAGGGTCTGGGCCTGCACTTAACTCGCAGTGTGCAACTTGCCTAGGCTGCGCCCCAGGTTCCAACTTCTTTCCACAGCCGGGAGCAAACTGCCCCTTGGGAATCCTCCCTTTGAAGGTCGCGTTCACGTTTTGGAAGCCGCAGCGTCTTTGCGTGCCCTTAACTCGGAGTATCCAACAAGCTTCTAGTACGCCCTTCTTCTCAAGTCTTCCCTTCGCTTGGGAACACACTGCCACTGAGGAGACTTCACCTGAAGCGCGATGACACGCTTTGCAGCCCAAGGGACTGGACGGGCAACTTAACTCAGAAGCTCCAACTGCCTTCTAGTCGGCCTTGGTTCTAAGTTCTTTCCTTCCTGCAATGGGAACACACGGCCGCATAGGCCTCTTGGCCTTCGGAGCGTTTCTACGTGTTGGAAGCAGCAGGGCCTTAGCCTGCACTTTACGTAGAGCTTGCAACTTGGCGTAGAGTCCGCCTTGGTTCTAAGTTCTTGCCTGAGCTGCGAACACGCTGCCGCTTATGAGGCTTCACCTGAAGAGCGAGGCTACCTTTTGGAAGCCTAATGGACTTGGCGTGCACTTCACACAGAGAGTCCAAGTCGGCTTCAGGCCGCCCTTGTTCTCACTTCTTTCCTCACCTGCGAGAACACGGCCAGAAGGCGGTTGCGTCGTACGCGGCGCTTGGCGTTTTGGACGCAGAGGCGCATTGGCGAGCACTTCACTCAGAGTCTCCAACCTGCCTTGGCGTCCGCCTTTGTTCTAACACATTTCCGCAACTGGGAGAACACTGCCCTCTAGTAGTGTTCGTCTTCGCTGCGTTTGTAGGTTTGGGAAGCCTAAGGGCCTTCCCTGGAACTCAACTCGGTGTAGCCAACAGGCTTCTAGTCCGCCCCTGTTCTAAGGTCTTTCCTCCCCTGGGATCTCTCGGCCCCCCCCCCAGGAGACGTCACCTTAGGAGCGATGATACGTTTTGGAAGCAAAAGGGGACCTGGGGTGCCCTGCCCTGAGAGTGTCCAACTTGCCTCCAGTGCGGCCTTGCTCTAACTTCTTTCCGCACTAGGGAACACGCTGCCACATAGGAAACTTCACTTCAGGTCGAGTTTACGTTGTGGAAGCCTAAGGGTCTGGGCCTGCACTTAACTCGCAGTGTGCAACTTGCCTAGGGTGCGCCCCAGGTTCCAACTTCTTTCCTCAGCCGGGAGCAAACTGCCCCTTGGGAAACCTCCCTTTGAAGGTCGCGTTCACGTTTTGGAAGCCGCAGCGTCTTTGCGTGCCCTTAACTCGGAGTATCCAACAAGCTTCTAGTACGCCCTTCTTCTCAAGTCTTCCCTTCGCTTGGGAACACACTGCCACTGAGGAGAATTCACCTGAAGCGCGATGACACGCTTTGCAGCCCAAGGGACTGGACGGGCAACTTAACTCAGAAGCTCCAACTGCCTTCTAGTCGGCCTTGGTTCTAAGGTCTTTCCTTCCTGCAATGGGAACACACGGCCGCATAGGCCTCTTGGCCTTCGGAGCGTTTCTACGTGTTGGAAGCAGCAGGGCCTTAGCCTGCACTTTACGTAGAGCTTGCAACTAGGCGTAGAGTCCGCCTTGGTTCTAAGTTCTTGCCTGAGCTGCGAACACGCTGCCGCTTATGACGCTTCACCTGAAGAGCGAGGCTACCTTTTGGAAGCCTAATGGACTTGGCGTGCACATCACACAGAGAGTCCAAGTCGGCTTCAGGCCGCCCTTGTTCTCACTTCTTTCCTCACCTGCGAAAACACGGCCAGAAGGCGGTTGCGTCGTACGCGGCGCTTGGCGTTTAGGACGCAGAGGCGCATTGGCGAGCACTTCCCTCAGAGTCTCAAACCTGCCTTGGCGTCCGCCTTTGTTCTAACACCTTTCCGCAACTGGGAGAACACTGCCCTCTAGTAGTGTTCTTCTTCGCTGCGTTTGTAGGTTTGGGAAGTCTAAGGGCCTTCCCTGGAACTCAACTCGGTGTAGCCAACAGGCTTCTAGTCCGCCCCTGTTCTAAGGTTTTTCCTCCCCTGGGATCTCACGGCCCCACCCCCCAGGAGACGTCACCTTAGGAGCGATGATACGTTTTGGAAGCAAAAGGGGACCTGGGGTGCCCTGCCCTGAGAGTGTCCAACTTGCCTCCAGTGCGCCCTTGCTCTAACTGCTTTCCGCAGCAGGGAACACGCTGCCACATAGGAAACTTCACTTCAGGTCGAGTTTACGTTGTGGAAGCCTAAGGGTCTTGGCCTGCACTTAACTCGCAGTGTGCAACTTGCCTAGGGTGCGCCCCAGGTTCCAACTTCTTTCCACAGCCGGGAGCAAACTGCCCCTTGGGAATCCTCCCTTTGAAGGTCGCGTTCACGTTTTGGAAGCCGCAGCGTCTTTGCGTGCCCTTAACTCGGAGTATCCAACAAGCTTCTAGTACGCCCTTCTTCTCAAGTCTTCCCTTCGCTTGGGAACACACTGCCACTGAGGAGACTTCACCTGAAGCGCGATGACACGCTTTGCAGCCCAAGGGACTGGACGGGCAACTTAACTCAGAAGCTCCAACTGCCTTCTAGTCGGCCTTGGTTCTAAGTTCTTTCCTTCCTGCTTTGGGAACACACGGCCGCATAGGCCTCTTGGCCTTCGGAGCGTTTCTACGTGTTGGAAGCAGCAGGGCCTTAGCCTGCACTTTACGTAGAGCTTGCAACTTGGCGTAGAGTCCGCCTTGGTTCTAAGTTCTTGCCTGAGCTGCGAACACGCTGCCGCTTATGAGGCTTCACCTGAAGAGCGAGGCTACCTTTTGGAAGCCTAATGGACTTGGCGTGCACTTCACACAGAGAGTCCAATTCGGCTTCAGGCCGCCCTTGTTCTCACTTCTTTCCTCACCTGCGAGAACACGGCCAGAAGGCGGTTGCGTCGTACGCGGCGCTTGGCGTTTTGGACGCAGAGGCGCATTGGCGAGCACTTCCCTCAGAGTCTCCAACCTGCCTTGGCGTCCGCCTTTGTTCTAACACCTTTCCGCAACTGGGAGAACACTGCCCTCTAGTAGTGTTCGTCTTCGCTGCGTTTGTAGGTTTGGGAAGCCTAAGGGCCTTCCCTGGAACTCAACTCGGTGTAGCCAACAGGCTTCTAGTCCGCCCCTCTTCTTAAGGTCTTTCCTCCCCTGGGATCTCACGCCCCCCCCCCCCCGGAGACGTCACCTTAGGAGCGATGATACGTTTTGGAAGCAAAGGCGGACCTGGGGTGCCCTGCCCTGAGAGCGTCCAACTTGCCTCCAGTGCGGCGTTGCTCTAACTTCTTTCCGCAGCAGGGAACACGCTGCCACATAGGAAACTTCACTTCAGGTCGAGTTTACGTTGTGGAAGCCTAAGGGTCTGGGCCTGCACTTAACTCGCAGTGTGCAACTTGCCTAGGCTGCGCCCCAGGTTCCAACTTCTTTCCACAGCCGGGAGCAAACTTCCCCTTGGGAATCCTCCCTTTGAAGGTCGCGTTCACGTTTTGGAAACCGCAGCGTCTTTGCGTGCCCTTAACTCGGAGTATCCAACAAGCTTCTAGTACGCCCTTCTTCTCAAGTCTTCCCTTCGCTTGGGAACACACTGCCACTGAGGAGACTTCACCTGAAGCGCGATGACACGCTTTGCAGCCCAAGGGACTGGACGGGCAACTTAACTCAGAAGCTCCAACTGCCTTCTAGTCGGCCTTGGTTCTAAGTTCTTTCCTTCCTGCAATGGGAACACACGGCCGCATAGGCCTCTTGGCCTTCGGAGCGTTTCTACGTGTTGGAAGCAGCAGGGCCTTAGCCTGCACTTTACGTAGAGCTTGCAACTTGGTGTAGAGTCCGCCTTGGTTCTAAGTTCTTGCCTGAGCTGCGAACACGCTGCCGCTTATGAGGCTTCACCTGAAGAGCGAGGCTACCTTTTGGAAGCCTAATGGACTTGGCGTGCACTTCACACAGAGAGTCCAAGTCGGCTTCAGGCCGCCCTTGTTCTCACTTCTTTCCTCACCTGCGAGAACACGGCCAGAAGGCGGTTGCGTCCTACGCGGCACTTGGCGTTTTGGACGCAGAGGCGCATTGGCGAGCACTTCCCTCAGAGTCTCCAACCTGCCTTGGCGTCCGCCTTTGTTCTAACACCTTTCCGCAACTGGGAGAACATTGCCCTCTAGTAGTGTTCGTCTTCGCTGCGTTTGTAGGTTTGGGAAGCCTAAGGGCCTTCCCTGGAACTCAACTCGGTGTAGACAACAGGCTTCTAGTCCGCCCCTGTTCTAAGGTCTTTCCTCCCCTGGGATCTCACCCCCCCCCCCAGGAGACGTCACCTTAGGAGCGATGATACGTTTTGGAAGCAAAAGGGGACCTGGGGTGCCCTGCCCTGAGAGTGTCCAACTTGCCTCCAGTGCGGCCTTGCTCTAACTTCTTTCCGCAGCAGGGAACACGCTGCCACATAGGAAACTTCACTTCAGGTCGAGTTTACGTTGTGGAAGCCTAAGGGTCTGGGCCTGCACTTAACTCGCAGTGTGCAACTTGCCTAGGCTGCGCCCCAGGTTCCAACTTCTTTCCACAGCCGGGAGCAAACTGCCCCTTGGGAATCCTCCCTTTGAAGGTCGCGTTCACGTTTTGGAAGCCGCAGCGTCTTTGCGTGCCCTTAACTCGGAGTATCCAACAAGCTTCTAGTACGCCCTTCTTCTCAAGTCTTCCCTTCGCTTGGGAACACACTGCCACTGAGGAGACTTCACCTGAAGCGCGATGACACGCTTTGCAGCCCAAGGGACTGGACGGGCAACTTAACTCAGAAGCTCCAACTGCCTTCTAGTCGGCCTTGGTTCTAAGTTCTTTCCTTCCTGCAATGGGAACACACGGCCGCATAGGCCTCTTGGCCTTCGGAGCGTTTCTACGTGTTGGAAGCAGCAGGGCCTTAGCCTGCACTTTACGTAGAGCTTGCAACTTGGCGTAGAGTCCGCCTTGGTTCTAAGTTCTTGCCTGAGCTGCGAACACGCTGCCGCTTATGAGGCTTCACCTGAAGAGCGAGGCTACCTTTTGGAAGCCTAATGGACTTGGCGTGCACTTCACACAGAGAGTCCAAGTCGGCTTCAGGCCGCCCTTGTTCTCACTTCTTTCCTCACCTGCGAGAACACGGCCAGAAGGCGGTTGCGTCGTACGCGGCGCTTGGCGTTTTGGACGCAGAGGCGCATTGGCGAGCACTTCACTCAGAGTCTCCAACCTGCCTTGGCGTCCGCCTTTGTTCTAACACATTTCCGCAACTGGGAGAACACTGCCCTCTAGTAGTGTTCGTCTTCGCTGCGTTTGTAGGTTTGGGAAGCCTAAGGGCCTTCCCTGGAACTCAACTCGGTGTAGCCAACAGGCTTCTAGTCCGCCCCTGTTCTAAGGTCTTTCCTCCCCTGGGATCTCTCGGCCCCCCCCCCAGGAGACGTCACCTTAGGAGCGATGATACGTTTTGGAAGCAAAAGGGGACCTGGGGTGCCCTGCCCTGAGAGTGTCCAACTTGCCTCCAGTGCGGCCTTGCTCTAACTTCTTTCCGCAGCAGGGAACACGCTGCCACATAGGAAACTTCACTTCAGGTCGAGTTTACGTTGTGGAAGCCTAAGGGTCTGGGCCTGCACTTAACTCGCAGTGTGCAACTTGCCTAGGGTGCGCCCCAGGTTCCAACTTCTTTCCTCAGCCGGGAGCAAACTGCCCCTTGGGAAACCTCCCTTTGAAGGTCGCGTTCACGTTTTGGAAGCCGCAGCGTCTTTGCGTGCCCTTAACTCGGAGTATCCAACAAGCTTCTAGTACGCCCTTCTTCTCAAGTCTTCCCTTCGCTTGGGAACACACTGCCACTGAGGAGAATTCACCTGAAGCGCGATGACACGCTTTGCAGCCCAAGGGACTGGACGGGCAACTTAACTCAGAAGCTCCAACTGCCTTCTAGTCGGCCTTGGTTCTAAGGTCTTTCCTTCCTGCAATGGGAACACACGGCCGCATAGGCCTCTTGGCCTTCGGAGCGTTTCTACGTGTTGGAAGCAGCAGGGCCTTAGCCTGCACTTTACGTAGAGCTTGCAACTAGGCGTAGAGTCCGCCTTGGTTCTAAGTTCTTGCCTGAGCTGCGAACACGCTGCCGCTTATGACGCTTCACCTGAAGAGCGAGGCTACCTTTTGGAAGCCTAATGGACTTGGCGTGCACATCACACAGAGAGTCCAAGTCGGCTTCAGGCCGCCCTTGTTCTCACTTCTTTCCTCACCTGCGAAAACACGGCCAGAAGGCGGTTGCGTCGTACGCGGCGCTTGGCGTTTAGGACGCAGAGGCGCATTGGCGAGCACTTCCCTCAGAGTCTCAAACCTGCCTTGGCGTCCGCCTTTGTTCTAACACCTTTCCGCAACTGGGAGAACACTGCCCTCTAGTAGTGTTCTTCTTCGCTGCGTTTGTAGGTTTGGGAAGTCTAAGGGCCTTCCCTGGAACTCAACTCGGTGTAGCCAACAGGCTTCTAGTCCGCCCCTGTTCTAAGGTTTTTCCTCCCCTGGGATCTCACGGCCCCACCCCCCAGGAGACGTCACCTTAGGAGCGATGATACGTTTTGGAAGCAAAAGGGGACCTGGGGTGCCCTGCCCTGAGAGTGTCCAACTTGCCTCCAGTGCGCCCTTGCTCTAACTGCTTTCCGCAGCAGGGAACACGCTGCCACATAGGAAACTTCACTTCAGGTCGAGTTTACGTTGTGGAAGCCTAAGGGTCTTGGCCTGCACTTAACTCGCAGTGTGCAACTTGCCTAGGGTGCGCCCCAGGTTCCAACTTCTTTCCACAGCCGGGAGCAAACTGCCCCTTGGGAATCCTCCCTTTGAAGGTCGCGTTCACGTTTTGGAAGCCGCAGCGTCTTTGCGTGCCCTTAACTCGGAGTATCCAACAAGCTTCTAGTACGCCCTTCTTCTCAAGTCTTCCCTTCGCTTGGGAACACACTGCCACTGAGGAGACTTCACCTGAAGCGCGATGACACGCTTTGCAGCCCAAGGGACTGGACGGGCAACTTAACTCAGAAGCTCCAACTGCCTTCTAGTCGGCCTTGGTTCTAAGTTCTTTCCTTCCTGCTTTGGGAACACACGGCCGCATAGGCCTCTTGGCCTTCGGAGCGTTTCTACGTGTTGGAAGCAGCAGGGCCTTAGCCTGCACTTTACGTAGAGCTTGCAACTTGGCGTAGAGTCCGCCTTGGTTCTAAGTTCTTGCCTGAGCTGCGAACACGCTGCCGCTTATGAGGCTTCACCTGAAGAGCGAGGCTACCTTTTGGAAGCCTAATGGACTTGGCGTGCACTTCACACAGAGAGTCCAATTCGGCTTCAGGCCGCCCTTGTTCTCACTTCTTTCCTCACCTGCGAGAACACGGCCAGAAGGCGGTTGCGTCGTACGCGGCGCTTGGCGTTTTGGACGCAGAGGCGCATTGGCGAGCACTTCCCTCAGAGTCTCCAACCTGCCTTGGCGTCCGCCTTTGTTCTAACACCTTTCCGCAACTGGGAGAACACTGCCCTCTAGTAGTGTTCGTCTTCGCTGCGTTTGTAGGTTTGGGAAGCCTAAGGGCCTTCCCTGGAACTCAACTCGGTGTAGCCAACAGGCTTCTAGTCCGCCCCTGTTCTTAAGGTCTTTCCTCCCCTGGGATTTCACGGCCGCCCCCCCCAGGAGACGTCACCTGAGGAGCGATGATACGTTTTGGAAGCAAAAGGGGACTGCGGTGCCCTGCCCTGAGAGTGTCCAACTTGCCTCCAGTGCGGCCTTGCTCTAACTTCTTTCTGCAGCAGGGAACACGCTGCCACATAGGAAACTTCACTTCAGGTCGAGTTTACGTTGTGGAAGCCTAAGGGTCTGGGCCTGCACTTAACTCGCAGTGTGCAACTTGCCTAGGGTGCGCCCCAGGTTCCAACTTCTTTCCAGAGCCGGGAGCAAACTGCCCCTTGGGAATCCTCCCTTTGAAGGTCGCGTTCACGTTTTGGAAGCCGCAGCGTCTTTGCGTGCCCTTAACTCGGAGTATCCAACAAGCTTCTAGTACGCCCTTCTTCTCAAGTCTTCCCTTCGCTTGGGAACACACTGCCACTGAGGAGACTTCACCTGAAGCGCGATGACACGCTTTGCAGCCCAAGGGACTGGACGGGCAACTTAACTCAGAAGCTCCAACTGCCTTCTAGTCGGCCTTGGTTCTAAGTTCTTTCCTTCCTGCTTTGGGAACACACGGCCGCATAGGCCTCTTGGCCTTCGGAGCGTTTCTACGTGTTGGAAGCAGCAGGGCCTTAGCCTGCACTTTACGTAGAGCTTGCAACTTGGCGTAGAGTCCGCCTTGGTTCTAAGTTCTTGCCTGAGCTGCGAACACGCTGCCGCTTATGAGGCTTCACCTGAAGAGCGAGGCTACCTTTTGGAAGCCTAATGGACTTGGCGTGCACTTCACACAGAGAGTCCAATTCGGCTTCAGGCCGCCCTTGTTCTCACTTCTTTCCTCACCTGCGAGAACACGGCCAGAAGGCGGTTGCGTCGTACGCGGCGCTTGGCGTTTTGGACGCAGAGGCGCATTGGCGAGCACTTCACTCAGAGTCTCCAACCTGCCTTGGCGTCCGCCTTTGTTCTAACACCTTTCCGCAACTGGGAGAACACTGCCCTCTAGTAGTGTTCGTCTTCGCTGCGTTTGTAGGTTTGGGAAGCCTAAGGGCCTTCCCTGGAACTCAACTCGGTGTAGCCAACAGTCTTCTAGTCCGCCCCTGTTCTAAGGTCTTTCCTCCCCTGGGATCTCACGCCCCCCCCCCCCCCAGGAGACGTCACCTGAGGAGCGATGATACGTTTTGGAAGCAAATGGGGACCTGGGGTGCCCTGCCCTGAGAGTGTCCAACTTGCCTCCAGTGCGGCCTTGCTCTAACTTCTTTCCGCAGCAGGGAACACGCTGCCACATAGGAAACTTCACTTCAGGTCGAGTTTACGTTGTGGAAGCCTAAGGGTCTGGGCCTGCACTTAACTCGCAGTGTGCAACTTGCCTAGGGTGCGCCCCAGGTTCCAACTTCTTTCCACAGCCGGGAGCAAACTGCCCCTTGGGAATCCTCCCTTTGAAGGTCGCGTTCACGTTTTGGAAGCCGCAGCTTCTTTGCGTGCCCTTAACTCGGAGTATCCAACAAGCTTCTAGTACGCCCTTCTTCTCAAGTCTTCCCTTCGCTTGGGAACACACTGCCCCTGAGGAGACTTCACCTGAAGCGCGATGACACGCTTTGCAGCCCAAGGGACTGGACGGGCAACTTAACTCAGAAGCTCCAACTGCCTTCTAGTCGGCCTTGGTTCTAAGTTCTTTCCTTCCTGCAATGGGAACACACGGCCGCATAGGCCTCTTGGCCTTCGGAGCGTTTCTACGTGTTGGAAGCAGCAGGGCCTTAGCCTGCACTTTACGTAGAGCTTGCAACTTGGCGTAGAGTCCGCCTTGGTTCTAAGTTCTTGCCTGAGCTGCGAACACGCTGCCGCTTATGAGGCTTCACCTGAAGAGCGAGGCTACCTTTTGGAAGCCTAATGGACTTGGCGTGCACTTCACACAGAGAGTCCAAGTCGGCTTCAGGTCGCCCTTGTTCTCACTTCTTTCCTCACCTGCGAGAGCACGGCCAGAAGGCGGTTGCGTCGTACGCGGCGCTTGGCGTTTTGGACGCAGAGGCGCATTGGCGAGCACTTCCCTCAGAGTCTCCAACCTGCCTTGGCGTACGCCTTTGTTCTAACACCTTTCCGCAACTGGGAGAACACTGCCCTCTAGTAGTGTTCGTCTTCGCTGCGTTTGTAGGTTTGGGAAGCCTAAGGGCCTTCCCTGGAACTCAACTCGGTGTAGCCAACAGGCTTCTAGTCCGCCCCTCTTCTAAGGTCTTTCCTCCCCTGGGATCTCACCCCCCCCCCAGGAGACGTCACCTTAGGAGCGATGATACGTTTTGGAAGCAAAAGGGGACCTGGGGTGCCCTGCCCTGAGAGTGTCCAACTTGCCTCCAGTGCGGCCTTGCTCTAACTTCTTTCCGCAGCAGGGAACACGCTGCCACATAGGAAACTTCACTTCAGGTCGAGTTTACGTTGTGGAAGCCTATGGGTCTGGGCCTGCACTTAACTCGCAGTGTGCAACTTGCCTAGGCTGCGCCCCAGGTTCCAACTTCTTTCCACAGCCGGGAGCAAACTGCCCCTTGGGAATCCTCCCTTTGAAGGTCGCGTTCACGTTTTGGAAGCCGCAGCGTCTTTGCGTGCCCTTAACTCGGAGTATCCAACAAGCTTCTAGTACGCCCTTCTTCTCAAGTCTTCCCTTCGCTTGGGAACACACTGCCACTGAGGAGACTTCACCTGAAGCGCGATGACACGCTTTGCAGCCCAAGGGACTGGACGGGCAACTTAACTCAGAAGCTCCAACTGCCTTCTAGTCGGCCTTGGTTCTAAGTTCTTTCCTTCCTGCAATGGGAACACACGGCCGCATAGGCCTCTTGGCCTTCGGAGCGTTTCTACGTGTTGGAAGCAGCAGGGCCTTAGCCTGCACTTTACGTAGAGCTTGCAACTTGGCGTAGAGTCCGCCTTGGTTCTAAGTTCTTGCCTGAGCTGCGAACACGCTGCCGCTTATGAGGCTTCACCTGAAGAGCGAGGCTACCTTTTGGAAGCCTAATGGACTTGGCGTGCACTTCACACAGAGAGTCCAAGTCGGCTTCAGGCCGCCCTTGTTCTCACTTCTTTCCTCACCTGCGAGAACACGGCCAGAAGGTGGTTGCGTCGTACGCGGCGCTTGGCGTTTTGGACGCAGAGGCGCATTGGCGAGCACTTCCCTCAGAGTCTCCAACCTGCCTTGGCGTCCGCCTTTGTTCTAACACATTTCCGCAACTGGGAGAACACTGCCCTCTAGTAGTGTTCGTCTTCGCTGCGTTTGTAGGTTTGGGAAGCCTAAGGGCCTTCCCTGGAACTCAACTCGGTGTAGCCAACAGGCTTCTAGTCCGCCCCTGTTCTAAGGTCTTTCCTCCCCTGGGATCTCTCGGCCCCCCCCCCCAGGAGACGTCACCTTAGGAGCGATGATACGTTTTGGAAGCAAAAGGGGACCTGGGGTGCCCTGCCCTGAGAGTGTCCAACTTGCCTCCAGTGCGGCCTTGCTCTAACTTCTTTCCGCAGCAGGGAACACGCTGCCACATAGGAAACTTCACTTCAGGTCGAGTTTACGTTGTGGAAGCCTAAGGGTCTGGGCCTGCACTTAACTCGCAGTGTGCAACTTGCCTAGGGTGCGCCCCAAGTTCCAACTTCTTTCCTCAGCCGGGAGCAAACTGCCCCTTGGGAATCCTCCCTTTGAAGGTCGCGTTCACGTTTTGGAAGCCGCAGCGTCTTTGCGTGCCCTTAACTCGGAGTATCCAACAAGCTTCTAGTACGCCCTTCTTCTCAAGTCTTCCCTTCGCTTGGGAACACACTGCCACTAAGGAGACTTCACCTGAAGCGCGATGACACGCTTTGCAGCCCGAGGGACTGGACGGGCAACTTAACTCAGAAGCTCCAACTGCCTTCTAGTCGGCCTTGGTTCTAAGTTCTTTCCTTCCTGCTTTGGGAACACACGGCCGCATAGGCCTCTTGGCCTTCGGAGCGTTTCTACGTGTTGGAAGCAGCAGGGCCTTAGCCTGCACTTTACGTAGAGCTTGCAACTTGGCGTAGAGTCCGCCTTGGTTCTAAGTTCTTGCCTGAGCTGCGAACACGCTGCCGCTTATGAGGCTTCACCTGAAGAGCGAGGCTACCTTTTGGAAGCCTAATGGACTTGGCGTGCACTTCACACAGAGAGTCCAAGTCGGCTTCAGGCCGCCCTTGTTCTCACTTCTTTCCTCACCTGCGAGAACACGGCCAGAAGGCGGTTGCGTCGTACGCGGCGCTTGGCGTTTTGGACGCAGAGGCGCATTGGCGAGCACTTCCCTCAGAGTCTCCAACCTGCCTTGGCGTCCGCCTTTGTTCTAACACCTTTCCGCAACTGGGAGAACACTGCCCTCTAGTAGTGTTCGTCTTCGCTGCGTTTGTAGGTTTGGGAAGCCTAAGGGCCTTCCCTGGAACTCAACTCGGTGTAGCCAACAGGCTTCTAGTCCGCCCCTGTTCTAAGGTCTTTCCTCCCCTGGGATCTCACGGCCCCCCCCCCAGGAGACGTCACCTTAGGAGCGATGATACGTTTTGGAAGCAAAAGGGGACCTGGGGTGCCCTGCCCTGAGAGTGTCCAACTTGCCTCCAGTGCGGCCTTGCTCTAACTTCTTTCCGCAGCAGGGAACACGCTGCCACATAGGAAACTTCACTTCAGGTCGAGTTTACGTTGTGGAAGCCTAAGGGTCTGGGCCTGCCCTTAACTCGCAGTGTGCAACTTGCCTAGGGTGCGCCCCAAGTTCCAACTTCTTTCCACAGCCGGGAGCAAACTGCCCCTTGGGAATCCTCCCTTTGAAGGTCGCGTTCACGTTTTGGAAGCCACAGCGTCTTTGCGTGCCCTTAAATCGAAGTATCCAACAAGCTTCTAGTACGCCCTTCTTCTCAAGTCTTCCCTTCGCTTGGGAACACACTGCCACTGAGGAGACTTCACCTGAAGCGCGATGACACGCTTTGCAGCCCAAGGGACTGGACGGGCAACTTAACTCAGAAGCTCCAACTGCCTTCTAGTCGGCCTTGGTTCTAAGTTCTTTCCTTCCTGCAATGGGAACACACGGCCGCATAGGCCTCTTGGCCTTCGGAGCGTTTCTACGTGTTGGACGCAGCAGGGCCTTAGCCTGCACTTTACGTAGAGCTTGCAACTTGGCGTAGAGTCCGCCTTGGTTCTAAGTTCTTGCCTGAGCTGCGAACACGCTGCCGCTTATGACGCTTCACCTGAAGAGCGAGGCTACCTTTTGGAAGCCTAATGGACTTGGCGTGCACATCACACAGAGAGTCCAAGTCGGCTTCAGGCCGCCCTTGTTCTCACTTCTTTCCTCACCTGCGAAAACACGGCCAGAAGGCGGTTGCGTCATACGCGGCGCTTGGCGTTTAGGACGCAGAGGCGCATTGGCGAGCACTTCCCTCAGAGTCTCAAACCTGCCTTGGCGTCCGCCTTTGTTCTAACACCTTTCCGCAACTGGGAGAACACTGCCCTCTAATAGTGTTCTTCTTCGCTGCGTTTGTAGGTTTGGGAAGTCTAAGGGCCTTCCCTGGAACTCAACTCGGTGTAGCCAACAGGCTTCTAGTCCGCCCCTGTTCTAAGGTTTTTCCTCCCCTGGGATCTCACGGCCCCACCCCCCAGGAGACGTCACCTTAGGAGCGATGATACGTTTTGGAAGCAAAAGGGGACCTGGGGTGCCCTGCCCTGAGAGTGTCCAACTTGCCTCCAGTGCGCCCTTGCTCTAACTGCTTTCCGCAGCAGGGAACACGCTGCCACATAGGAAACTTCACTTCAGGTCGAGTTTACGTTGTGGAAGCCTAAGGGTCTGGGCCTGCACTTAACTCGCAGTGTGCAACTTGCCTAGGGTGCGCCCCAGGTTCCAACTTCTTTCCACAGCCGGGAGCAAACTGCCCCTTGGGAATCCTCCCTTTGAAGGTCGCGTTCACGTTTTGGAAGCCGCAGCGTCTTTGCGTGCCCTTAACTCGGAGTATCCAACAAGCTTCTAGTACGCCCTTCTTCTCAAGTCTTCCCTTCGCTTGGGAACACACTGCCACTGAGGAGACTTCACCTGAAGCGCGATGACACGCTTTGCAGCCCAAGGGACTGGACGGGCAACTTAACTCAGAAGCTCCAACTGCCTTCTAGTCGGCCTTGGTTCTAAGTTCTTTCCTTCCTGCTTTGGGAACACACGGCCGCATAGGCCTCTTGGCCTTCGGAGCGTTTCTACGTGTTGGAAGCAGCAGGGCCTTAGCCTGCACTTTACGTAGAGCTTGCAACTTGGCGTAGAGTCCGCCTTGGTTCTAAGTTCTTGCCTGAGCTGCGAACACGCTGCCGCTTATGAGGCTTCACCTGAAGAGCGAGGCTACCTTTTGGAAGCCTAATGGACTTGGCGTGCACTTCACACAGAGAGTCCAAGTCGGCTTCAGGCCGCCCTTGTTCTCACTTCTTTCCTCACCTGCGAGAACACGGCCAGAAGGCGGTTGCGTCGTACGCGGCGCTTGGCGTTTTGGACGCAGAGGCGCATTGGCGAGCACTTCACTCAGAGTCTCCAACCTGCCTTGGCGTCCGCCTTTGTTCTAACACCTTACCGCAACTGGGAGAACACTGCCCTCTAGTAGTGTTCGCCTTCGCTGCGTTTGTAGGTTTGGGAAGCCTAAGGGCCTTCCCTGGAACTCAAATCGGTGTAGCCAACAGGCTTCAAGTCCGCCCCTGTTCTTAAGGTCTTTCCTCCCCTGGGATCTCACGGGCCCCCCCCCCCCAGGAGACGTCACCTGAGGAGCGATGATACGTTTTGGAAGCAAAAGGGGACCTGGGGTGCCCTGCCCTGAGAGTGTCCAACTTGCCTCCAGTGCGGCCTTGTTCTAACTTCTTTCCGCAGCAGGGAACACGCTGCCCCATAGGAAACTTGACTTCAGGTCGAGTTTACGTTGTGGAAGCCTAAGGGTCTGGGCCTGCACTTAACTCGCAGTGTGCAACTTGCCTAGGGTGCGCCCCAGGTTCCAACTTCTTTCCAGAGCCGGGAGCAAACTGCCCCTTGGGAATCCTCCCTTTGAAGGTCGCGTTCACGTTTTGGAAGCCGCAGGGTCTTTGCGTGCCCTTTACTCGGAGTATCCAACAAGCTTCTAGTACGCCCTTCTTCTCAAGTCTTCCCTTCGCTTGGGAACACACTGCCACTGTGGAGACTTCACCTGAAGCGTGATGACACGCTTTGCAGCCCAAGGGACTGGACGGGCAACTTAACTCAGAAGCTCCAACTGCCTTCTAGTCGGCCTTGGTTCTAAGTTCTTTCCTTCCTGCAATGGGAACACACGGCCGCATAGGCCTCTTGGCCTTCGGAGCGTTTCTACGTGTTGGAAGCAGCAGGGCCTTAGCCTGCACTTTACGTAGAGCTTGCAACTTGGCGTAGAGTCCGCCTTGGTTCTAAGTTCTTGCCTGAGCTGCGAACACGCTGCCGCTTATGAGGCTTCACCTGAAGAGCGAGGCTACCTTTTGGAAGCCTAATGGACTTGGCGTGCACTTCACACAGAGAGTCCAAGTCGGCTTCAGGCCGCCCTTGTTCTCACTTCTTTCCTCACCTGCGAGAAGACGGCCAGAAAGCGGTTGCGTCGTACGCGGCGCTTGGCGTTGTGGACGCAGAGGCGCATTGGCGAGCACTTCACTCAGAGTCTCCAACCTGCCTTGGCGTCCGCCTTTGTTCTAACCCCTTTCCGCAACTGGGAGAACACTGCCCTCTAGTAGTGTTCGTCTTCGCTGCGTTTGTAGGTTTGGGAAGCCTAAGGGCCTTCCCTGGAACTCAACTCGGTGTAGCCAACAGGCTTCTAGTCCGCCCCTGTTCTTAAGGTCTTTCCTCCCCTGGGATCTCACGGGCCCCCCCCCCAGGAGACGTCACCTGAGGAGCGATGATACGTTTTGGAAGCAAAAGGGGACCTGGGGTGCCCTGCCCTGAGAGTGTCCAACTTGCCTCCAGTGCGGCCTTGTTCTAACTTCTTTCCGCAGCAGGGAACACACTGCCACATAGGAAACTTCACTTCAGGTCGACTTTACGTTGTGGAAGCCTAAGGGTCTGGGCCTGCACTTAACTCGCAGTGTGCAACTTGCCTAGGGTGCGCCCCAGGTTCCAACTTCTTTCCACAGCTGGGAGCAAACTGCCCCTTGGGAATCCTCCCTTTCAAGGTCGCGTTCACGTTTTGGAAGCCGCAGGGTCTTTGCGTGCCCTTTACTCGGAGTATCCAACAAGCTTCTAGTACGCC
Source organism: Meles meles (assembly GCF_922984935.1). Lineage (NCBI taxonomy): Eukaryota > Metazoa > Chordata > Mammalia > Carnivora > Mustelidae > Meles > Meles meles. The sequence goes on along the minus strand of NC_060084.1, from coordinate 61,406,469 downwards.
CTTCTTCTCAAGTCTTCCATTCGCTTGGGAACACACTGCCACTGTGGAGACTTCACCTGAAGCGTGATGACAGGCTTTGCAGCCCAAGGGACTGGACGGGCAACTTAACTCAGAAGCTCCAACTGCCTTCTAGTCGGCCTTGGTTCTAAGTTCTTTCCTTCCTGCAATGGGAACACACGGCCGCATAGGCCTCTTGGCCTTCGGAGCGTTTCTACGTGTTGGAAGCAGCAGGGCCTTAGCCTGCACTTTACGTAGAGCTTGCAACTTGGCGTAGAGTCCGCCTTGGTTCTAAGTTCTTGCCTGAGCTGCGAACACGCTGCCGCTTATGAGGCTTCACCTGAAGAGCGAGGCTACCTTTTGGAAGCCTAATGGACTTGGCGTGCACTTCACACAGAGAGTCCAAGTCGGCTTCAGGCCGCCCTTGTTCTCACTTCTTTCCTCACCTGCGAGAATACGGCCAGAAGGCGGTTGAGTCGTACGCGGCGCTTGGCGTTGTGGACGCAGAGGCGCATTGGCGAGCACTTCACTCAGAGTCTCCAACCTGCCTTGGCGTCCGCCTTTGTTCTAACCCCTTTCCGCAACTGGGAGAACACTGCCCTCTAGTAGTGTTCGTCTTCGCTGCGTTTGTAGGTTTGGGAAGCCTAAGGGCCTTCCCTGGAACTCAACTCGGTGTAGCCAACAGGCTTCTAGTCCGCCCCTGTTCTTAAGGTCTTTCCTCCCCTGGGATATCACGGGCCCCCCCCCCAGGAGACGTCACCTGAGGAGCGATGATACGTTTTGGAAGCAAAAGGGTACCTGGGGTGCCCTGCCCTGAGAGTGTCCAACTTGCCTCCAGTGCGGCCTTGTTCTAACTTCTTTCCGCAGCAGGGAACACGCTGCCACATAGGAAACTTCACTTCAGGTCGAGTTTACGTTGTGGAAGCCTAAGGGTCTGGGCCTGCACTTAACTCGCAGTGTGCAACTTGCCTAGTGTGCGCCCCAGGTTCCAACTTCTTTCCACAGCTGGGAGCAAACTGCCCCTTGGGAATCCTCCCTTTCAAGGTCGCGTTCACGTTTTGGAAGCCGCAGCGTCTTTGCGTGCCCTTAACTCGGAGTATCCAAGAAGCTTCTAGTACGCCCTTCTTCTCAAGTCTTCCCTTCGCTTGGGAACACATTGCCACTGAGGAGACTTCACCTGAAGCGCGATGACACGCTTTGCAGCCCAAGGGACTGGACGGGCAACTTAACTCAGAAGCTCCAACTGCCTTCTAGTCGGCCTTGGTTCTAAGTTCTTTCCTTCCTGCAATGGGAACACACGGCCGCATAGGCCTCTTGGCCTTCGAGCGTTTCTACGTGTTGGAAGCAGCAGGGCATTAGCCTGCACTTTACGTAGAGCTTGCAACTTGGCGTAGAATCCGCCTTGGTTCTAAGTTCTTGCCTGAGCTGCGAACACGCTGCCGCTTATGAGGCTTCACCTGAAGAGCGAGGCTACCTTTTGGAAGCCTAATGGACTTGGCGTGCACTTCACACAGAGAGTCCAAGTCGGCTTCAGGCCGCCCTTGTTCTCACTTCTTTCCTCACCTGCGAGAACACGGCCAGAAGGCGGTTGCGTCGTACGCGGCGCTTGGCGTTTTAGACGCAGAGGCGCATTGGCGAGCACTTCACTCAGAGTCTCCAACCTGCCTTGGCGTCCGCCTTTGTTCTAACACCTTTCCGCAACTGGGAGAACACTGCCCTCTAGTAGTGTTCGTCTTCGCTGCGTTTGTAGGTTTGGGAAGCCTAAGGGCCTTCCCTGGAACTCAACTCGGTGTAGCCAACAGGCTTCAAGTCCGCCCCTGTTCTAAGGTCTTTCCTCCCCTGGGATCTCACGCCCCCCCCTCCCCACGAGACGTCACCTGAGGAGCGATGATACGTTTTGGAAGCAAAAGGGTACCTGGGGTGACCTGCCCTGAGAGTGTCCAACTTGCCTCCAGTGCGGCCTTGCTCTAACTTCTTTCCGCAGCAGGGAACACGCTGCCACATAGGAAACTTCACTTCAGGTCGAGGTTACGTTGTGGAAGCCTAAGGGTCTGGGCCTGCACTTAACTCGAAGTGTGCAACTTGCCTAGGGTGCGCCCCAGGTTCAAACTTCTTTCCACAGCCGGGAGCAAACTGCCCTTTGGGAATCCTCCCTTGAAGGTCGCGTTCACGTTTTGGAAGCCGCAGCGTCTTTGCGTGCCCTTTACTCGGAGTATCCAACAAGCTTCTAGTACGCCCTTCTTCTCAAGTCTTCCCTCCGCTTGGGAACACACTGCCACTGAGGAGACTTCACCTGAAGCGCGATGACATGCTTTGCAGCCCAACGGACTGGACGGGCAACTTAACTCAGAAGCTCCAACTGCCTTCTCGTCGGCCTTGGTTCTAAGTTCTTTCCTTCCTGCAATGGGAACCCACGGCCGCATAGGCCTCTTGGCCTTCGGAGCGTTTCTACGTGTTGGAAGCAGCAGGGCCTTAGCCTGCACTTTACGTAGAGCTTGCAACTTGGCATAGAGTCCGCCTTGGTTCTAAGTTCTTGCCTGAGCTGCGAACACGCTGCCGCTTATGAGGCTTCACCTGAAGAGCGAGGCTACCTTTTGGAAGCCTAATGGACTTGGCGTGCACTTCACACAGAGAGTCCAAGTCGGCTTCAGGCCGCCCTTGTTCTCACTTCTTTCCTCACCTGCGAGAACACGGCCAGAAGGCGGTTGCGTCGTACGCGGCGCTTGGCGTTTTGGACGCAGAGGCGCATTGGCGAGCACTTCACTCAGAGTCTCCAACCTGCCTTGGCGTCCGCCTTTGTTCTAACCCCTTTCCGCAACTGGGAGAACACTGCCCTCTAGTAGTGTTCGTCGTCGCTGCGTTTGTAGGTTTGGGAAGCCTAAGGGCCTTCCCTGGAACTCAACTCGGTGTAGCCAACAGGCTTCTAGTCCGCCCCTGTTCTTAAGGTCTTTCCTCCCCTGGGATCTCACGGCCCCCCCCCCAGGAGACGTCACCTGAGGAGCGATGATACGTTTTGGAAGCAAAAGGGGACCTGGGGTGCCCTGCCCTGAGAGTGTCCAACTTGCCTCCAGTGCGGCCTTGTTCTAACTTCTTTCCGCAGCAGGGAACACGCTGCCACATAGGAAACTTCACTTCAGGTCGAGTTTACGTTGTGGAAGCCTAAGGGTCTGGGCCTGCACTTAACTCGCAGTGTGCAACTTGCCTAGTGTGCGCCCCAGGTTCCAACTTATTTCCAGAGCCGGGAGCAAACTGCCCCTTGGGAATCCTCCCTTTGAAGGTCGCGTTCACGTTTTGGAAGCCGCAACGTCTTTGCGTGCCCTTAACTAGGAGTATCCAACAAGCTTCTTGTACGCCCTTCTTCTCAAGTCTTCCCTTCGCTTGGGAACACACTGCCACTGAGGAGACTTCACCTGAAGCGTGATGACACGCTTTGCAGCCCAAGGGACTGAACGGGCAACTTAACTCAGAAGCTCCAACTGCCTTCTAGTCGGCCTTGGTTCTAAGTTCTTTCCTTCCTGCAATGGGAACACACGGCCGCATAGGCCTCTTGGCCTTCGGAGCGTTTCTACGTGTTGGAAGCAGCAGGGCCTTAGCCTGCACTTTACGTAGAGCTTGCAACTTGGCGTAGAGTCCGCCTTGGTTCTAAGATCTTGCCTGAGCTGCGAACACGCTGCCGCTTATGAGGCTTCACCTGAAGAGCGAGGCTACCTTTTGGAAGCCTAATGGACTTGGCGTGCACTTCACACAGAGAGTCCAAGTCGGCTTCAGGCCACCCATGTTCTCACTTCTTTCCTCACCTGCGAGAACACGGCCAGAAGGCGGTTGCGTCGTACGCGGCGCTTGGCGTTTTGACGCAGAGGCGCATTGGCGAGCACTTCACTCAGAGTCTCCAACCTGCCTTGGCGTCCGCCTTTGTTCTAACACCTTTCCGCAACTGGGAGAACACTGCCCTCTAGTAGTGTTCGTCTTCGCTGCGTTTGTAGGTTTGGGAAGCCTAAGGGCCTTCCCTGGAACTCAACTCAGTGTAGCCAACAGGCTTCTAGTCCGCCCCTGTTCTTAAGGTCTTTCCTCCCCTGGGATCTCACGGGCCCCCCCCCCCAGGAGACGTCACCTGAGGAGCGATGATACGTTTTGGAAGCAAAAGGGGACCTGGGGTGCCCTGCCCTGAGAGTGTCCAACTTGCCTCCAGTGCGGCCTTTCTCTAAATTCTTTCCGCAGCAGGGAACACGCTGCCACATAGGAAACTTCACTTCAGGTCGAGTTTACGTTGTGGAAGCCTAAGGGTCTGGGCCTGCACTTAACTCGCAGTGTGCAACTTGCCTAGGGTGCGCCCCAGGTTCCAACTTCTTTCCACAGCCGGGAGCCAACTGCCCCTTGGGAATCCTCCCTTTGAAGGTCGCGTTCACGTTTTGGAAGCCGCAGCGTCTTTGCGTGCCCTTAACTCGGAGTATCCAACAAGCTTCTAGTACGCCCTTCTTCTCAAGTCTTCCCTTCGCTTGGGAACACACTGCCACTGAGGAGACTTCACCTGAAGCGCGATGACACGCTTTGCAGCCCAAGGGACTGGACGGGCAACTTAACTCAGAAGCTCCAACTGCCTTCTAGTCGGCCTTGGTTCTAAGTTCCTTCCTTCCTGCAATGGGAACACACGGCCGCATAGGCCTCTTTGCTTTCGGAGCGTTTCTACCTGTTGGAAGCAGCAGGGCCTTAGCCTGCACTTTACGTAGAGCTTGCAACTTGGCGTAGAGTCCGCCTTGGTTCTAAGTTCTTGCCTGAGCTGCGAACACGCTGCCGCTTATGAGGCTTCACCTGAAGAGCGAGGCTACCTTTTGGAAGCCTAATGGACTTGGCGTGCACTTCACACAGAGAGTCCAAGTCGGCTTCAGGCCGCCCTTGTTCTCACTTCTTTCCTCACCTGCGAGAACACGGCCAGAAGGCGGTTGCGTCGTACGCGGCGCTTGGCGTTTTGGACGCAGAGGCGCATTGGCGAGCACTTCACTCAGAGTCTCCAACCTGCCTTGGCGTCCGCCTTTGTTCTAACACCTTTCCGCAACTGGGAGAACACTGCCCTCTAGTAGTGTTCGTCTTCGCTGCGTTTGTAGGTTTGGGAAGCCTAAGGGCCTTCCCTGGAACTCAACTCGGTGTAGCCAACAGGCTTCTAGTCCGCCCCTGTTCTTAAGGTCTTTCCTCCCCTGGGATCTCACGGCCCCCCCCCCCCCAGGAGACGTCACCTGAGGAGCGATGATACGTTTTGGAAGCAAAAGGGGACCTGGGGTGCCCTGCCGTGAGAGTGTCCAACTTGCCTCCAGTGCGGCCTTGCTCTAACTTCTTTCCACAGCAGGGAACACGCTGCCACATAGGAAACTTCACTTCAGGTCGAGTTTAAGTTGTGGAAGCCTAAGGGTCTGGGCCTGCACTTAACTCGCAGTGTGCAACTTGCCTAGGGTGCGCCCCAGGTTCCAGCTTCTTTCCACAGCCGGGAGCAAACTGCCCCTTGGGAATCCTCCCTTTGAAGGTCGCGTTCCCGTTTTGGAAGCCGCAGCGTCTTGCGTGCCCTTAACTCGGAGTATCCAAGAAGCTTCTAGTACGCCCTTCTTCTCAAGTCTTCCCTTCGCTTGGGAACACACTGCCACTGAGGAGACTTCACCTGAAGCGCGATGACACGCTTTGCAGCCCAAGGGACTGGACGGGCAACTTAACTCAGAAGCTCCAACTGCCTTCTAGTCGGCCTTGGTTCTAAGTTCTTTCCGTCCTGCAATGGGAACACACGGCCGCATAGGCCTCTTGGCCTTCGGAGCGTTTCTACGTGTTGGAAGCAGCAGGGCCTTAGCCTGCACTTTACGTAGAGCTTGCAACTTGGCGTAGAGTCCGCCTTGGTTCTAAGTTCTTGCCTGAGCTGCGAACACGCTGCCGCTTATGAGGCTTCACCCGAAGAGCGAGGCTACCTTTTGGAAGCCTAATGGACTTGGCGTGCACTTCACACAGAGAGTCCAAGTCGGCTTCAGGCCGCACTTGTTCTCACTTCTTTCCTCACCTGCGAGAACACGGCCAGAAGGCGGTTGCGTCGTACGCGGCGCTTGGCGTTTTGGACGCAGAGGCGCATTGGCGAGCACTTCACTCAGAGTCTCCAACCTGCCTGGCGTCCGCCTTTGTTCTAACCCATTTCCGCAACTGGGAGAACACTGCCCTCTAGTAGTGTTCGTCTTCGCTGCGTTTGTAGGTTTGGGAAGCCTACGGGCCTTCCCTGGAACTCAACTCGGTGTAGCCCACAGGCTTCTAGTCCGCCCCTGTTCTTAAGGTCTTTCCTCCCCTGGGATCTCACGGCCCCCCCCCCCCCAGGAGACGTCACCTGAGGAGCGATGATAAGTTTTGGAAGCAAAAGGGGACCTGGGGTGCCCTGCCCTGAGCGTGTCCAACTTGCCTCCAGTGCGGCCTTGTTCTAACATCTTTCCGCAGCAGGGAACACGCTGCCACATAGGAAACTTCACTTCAGGTCGAGTTTACGGTGTGGAAGCCTGAGGGTCTGGGCCTGCACTTAACTCGCAGTGTGCAACTTGCCTAGGGTGCGCCCCAGGTTCCAACTTCTTTCCAGAGCCGGGAGCAAACTGCCCCTTGGGAATCCTCCCTTTGAAGGTCGCGTTCACGTTTTGGAAGCCGCAGCGTCTTTGCGTGCTCTTATCTCGGAGTATCCAAGAAGCTTCTAGTACGCCCTTCTTCTCAAGTCTTCCCTTCGCTTGGGAACACACTGCCACTGAGGAGACTTCACCTGAAGCGCGATGACACGCTTTGCAGCCCAAGGGACTGGACGGGCAACTTAACTCAGAAGCTCCAACTGCCTTCTAGTCGGCCTTGGTTCTAAGTTCTTTCCTTCCTGCAATGGGAACACACGGCCGCATAGGCCTCTTGGCCTTCGGAGCGTTTCTACGTGTTGGAAGCAGCAGGGCCTTAGCCTGCACTTTACGTAGAGCTTGCAACTTGGCGTAGAGTCCGCCTTGGTTCTAAGTTCTTGCCTGAGCTGCGAACACGCTGCCGCTTATGAGGCTTCACCTGAAGAGCGAGGCTACCTTTTGGAAGCCTAATGGACTTGGCGTGCACTTCACACAGAGAGTCCAAGTCGGTTTCAGGCCGCCATTGTTCGCACTTCTTTCTTCACCTGCGAGAACACGGCCAGAAGGCGGTTGCGTCGTACGCGGCGCTTGGCGTTTTGGACGCAGAGGCGCATTGGCGAGCACTTCACTCAGAGTCTCCAACCTGCCTTGGCGTCCGCCTTTGTTCTAACCCCTTTCCGCCACTGGGAACACACTGCCCTCTAGTAGTGTTCGTCTTCGCTGCGTTTGTAGGTTTGGGAAGCCTAAGGGCCTTCCCTGGAACTCAACTCGGTGTAGCCAACAGGCTTCTAGTCCGCCCCTGTTCTTAAGGTCTTTCCTCCCCTGGGATCTCACGGGCCCCCCCCCCAGGAGACGTCACCTGAGGAGCGATGATACGTTTTGGAAGCAAAAGGGGACCTGGGGTGCCCTGCCCTGAGAGTGTCCAACTTGCCTCCAGTGCGGCTTGCTCTAACTTCTTTCCGCAGCAGGGAACACGCTGCCACATAGGAAACTTCACTTCAGGTCGAGTTTACGTTGTGGAAGCCTAAGGGTCTGGGCCTGCACTTAACTCGCAGTGTGCAACTTGCCTAGGCTGCGCCCCAGGTTCCAACTTCTTTCCAGAGCCGGGAGCAAACTGCCCCTTGGGAATCCTCCCTTTGAAGGTCGCGTTCACGTTTTGGAAGCCGCAGCGTCTTTGCGTGCCCTAAACTCGGAGTATCCAACAAGCTTCTAGTACGCCCTTCTTCTCAAGTCTTCCCTTCGCTTGGGAACACACTGCCACTGAGGAGACTTCACCTGAAGTGCGATGACATGCTTTGCAGCCCAAGGGACTGGACGGGCAACTTAACTCAGAAGCTCCAACTGCCTTCTAGTCGGCCTTGGTTCTAAGTTCTTTCCTTCCTGCAATGGGAACACACGGCCGCATAGGCCTCTTGGCCTTCGGAGCGTTTCTACGTGTTGGAAGCAGCAGGGCCTTAGCCTGCACTTTACGTAGAGCTTGCAACTTGGCGTAGAGTCCGCCTTGGTTCTAAGTTCTTGCCTGAGCTGCGAACACGCTGCCGCTTATGAGGCTTCACCTGAAGAGCGAGGCTACCTTTTGGAAGCCTAATGGACTTGGCGTGCACTTCACACAGAGAGTCCAAGTCGGCTACAGGCCGCCCTTGTTCTCACTTCTTTCCTCACCTGCGAGAACACGGCCAGAAGGCGGTTGCGTCGTGCGCGGCGCTTGGCGTTTTGGACGCAGAGGCGCATTGGCGAGCACTTCACTCAGAGTCTCCAACCTGCCTTGGCGTCCGCCTTTGTTCTAACCCCTTTGCGCAACTGGGAGAACACTGCCCTCTAGTAGTGTTCGTCTTCACTGCGTTTGTAGGTTTGGGAAGTCTAAGGGCCTTCCCTGGAACTCAAATCGGTGTAGCCTACAGGCTTCTAGTCCGCCCCTGTTCTTAAGTTCTTTCCTCCCCTGGGATCTCACGGGCCCCCCCCCCCAGGAGACGTCACCTGAGGAGGGATGATACGTTTTGGAAGCAAAAGGGGACCTGGGGTGCCCTGCCCTGAGAGTGTCCAACTTGCCTCCAGTGCGGCCTTGCTCTAACTTCTTTCCGCAGCAGGGAACACGCTGCCACATAGGAAACTTCACTTCAGGTCGAGTTTACGTTGTGGAAGCCTAAGGGTCTGGGCCTGCACTTAACTCGCAGTGTGCAACTTGCCTAGGGTGCGCCCCAGGTTCCAACTTCTTTCCACAGCCGGGAGCCAACTGCCCCTTGGGAATCCTCCCTTTGAAGGTCGCGTTCACGTTTTGGAAGCCGCAGCGTCTTTGCGTGCCCTTAACTCGGAGTATCCAACAAGCTTCTAGTACGCCCTTCTTCTCAAGTCTTCCCTTCGCTTGGGAACACACTGCCACTGAGGAGACTTCACCTGAAGCGCGATGACACGCTTTGCAGCCCAAGGGACTAGACGGGCAACTTAACTCAGAAGCTCCAACTGCCTTCTAGTCGGCCTTGGTTCTAAGTTCTTTCCTTCCTGCAATGGGAACCCACGGCCGCATAGGCCTCTTGGCCTTCGGAGCGTTTCTACGTGTTGGAAGCAGCAGGGCCTTAGCCTGCACTTTACGTAGAGCTTGCAACTTGGCGTAGAGTCCACCTTGGTTCTAAGTTCTTGCCTGAGCTGCGAACACGCTGCCGCTTATGAGGCTTCACCTGAAGAGCGAGGCTACCTTTTGGAAGCCTAATGGACTTGGCGTGCACTTCACACAGAGAGTCCAAGTCGGCTTCAGGCCGCCCTTGTTCTCACTTCTTTCCTCACCTGCGAGAACACGGCCAGAAGGCGGTTGCGTCGTACGCGGCGCTTGGCGTTTTGGACGCAGAGGCGCATTGGCGAGCACTTCACTCAGAGTCTCCAACCTGCCTTGGCGTCCGCCTTTGTTCTAACCCCTTTCCGCAACTGGGAGAACACTGCCCTCTAGTAGTGTTCGTCTTCGCTGCGTTTGTAGGTTTGGGAAGCCTAAGGGCCTTCCCTGGAACTCAACTCGGTGTAGCCAACAGGCTTCTAGTCCGCCCCTGTTCTTAAGGTCTTTCCTCCCCTGGGATCTCACGGGCCCCCCCCCAGGAGACGTCACCTGAGGAGCGATGATACGTTTTGGAAGCAAAAGGGGACCTGGGGTGCCCTGCCCTGAGAGTGTCCAACTTGCCTCCAGTGCGGCCTTGCTCTAACTTCTTTCCGCAGCAGGGAACACGCTGCCACATAGGAAACTTCACTTCAGGTCGAGGTTACGTTGTGGAAGCCTAAGGGTCTGGGCCTGCACTTAACTCGCAGTGTGCAACTTGCCTAGGGTGCGCCCCAGGTTCCAACTTCTTTCCACAGCCGGGAGCAAACTGCCCCTTGGGAATCCTCCCTTTGAAGGTCGCGTTCACGTTTTGGAAGCCGCAGCGTCTTTGCGTGCCCTTAAGTCGGAGTATCCAAGAAGCTTCTAGTACGCCCTTCTTCTCAAGTCTTCCCTTCGCTTGGGAACACACTGCCACTGAGGAGACTTCACCTGAAGCGCGATGACACGCTTTGCAGCCCAAGGGACTGGACGGGCAACTTAACTCAGAAGCTCCAACTGCCTTCTAGTCGGCCTTGGTTCTAAGTTCTTTCCTTCCTGCAATGGGAACACACGGCCGCATAGGCCTCTTGGCCTTCGGAGCGTTTCTACGTGTTGGAAGCAGCAGGGCCTTAGCCTGCACTTTACGTAGAGCTTGCAAATTGGCGTAGAGTCCGCCTTGGTTCTAAGTTCTTGCCTGAGCTGCGAACACGCTGCCGCTTATGAGGCTTCACCTGAAGAGCGAGGCTACCTTTTGGAAGCCTAATGGACTTGGCGTGCACTTCACACAGAGAGTCCAAGTCGGCTTCAGGCCGCCCTTGTTCTCACTTCTTTCCTCACCTGCGAGAACACGGCCAGAAGGCGGTTGCGTCGTACGCGGCGCTTGGCGTTTTGGACGCAGAGGCGCATTGGCGAGCACTTCACTCAGAGTCTCCAACCTGCCTTGGCGTCCGCCTTTGTTCTAACACCTTTCCGCAACTGGGAGAACACTGCCCTCTAGTAGTGTTCGTCTTCGCTGCGTTTGTAGCTTTGGGAAGCCTAAGGGCCTTCCCTGGAACTCAACTCGGTGTAGCCAACAGCCTTCTAGTCCGCCCCTGTTCTTAAGGTCTTTCCTCCCCTGGGATCTCACGGGCCCCCCCCCAGGAGACGTCACCTGAGGAGCGATGATACGTTTTGGAAGCAAAAGGGGACCTGGGGTGCCCTGCCGTGAGAGTGTCCAACTTGCCTCCAGTGCGGCCTTGTTCTAACTTCTTTCCGCAGCAGGGAACACGCTGCCACATAGGAAACTTCACTTCAGGTCGAGTTTACGTTGTGGAAGCCTAAGGGTCTGGGCCTGCACTTAACTCGCAGTGTGCAACTTGCCTAGGGTGCGCCCCAGGTTCCAACTTCTTTCCACAGCCGGGAGCCAACTGCTCCTTGGGAATCCTCCCTTTGAAGGTCGCGTTCTCGTTTTGGAAGCCGCAGTGTCTTTGCGTGCCCTTAACTCGGAGTATCCAAGAAGCTTCTAGTACGCCCTTCTTCTCAAGTCTTCCCTTCGCTTGGGAACACATTGCCACTGAGGAGACTTCACCTGAAGCGCGATGACACGCTTTGCAGCCCAAGGGACTGGACGGGCAACTTAACTCAGAAGCTCCAACTGCCTTCTAGTCGGCCTTGGTTCTAAGTTCTTTCCTTCCTGCAATGGGAACACACGGCCGCATAGGCCTCTTGGCCTTCGGAGCATTTCTACGTGTTGGAAGCAGCAGGGCCTTAGCCTGCACTTTACGTAGAGCTTGCAACTTGGCGTAGAGTCCGCCTTGGTTCTAAGTTCTTGCCTGAGCTGCGAACACGCTGCCGCTTATGAGGCTTCACCTGAAGAGCGAGGCTACCTTTTGGAAGCCTAATGGACTTGGCGTGCACTTCACACAGAGAGTCCAAGTCGGCTTCAGGCCGCCCTTGTTCTCACTTCTTTCCTCACCTGCGAGAACACGGCCAGAAGGCGGTTGCGTCGTACGCGGCGCTTGGCGTTTTGGACGCAGAGGCGCATTGGCGAGCACTTCACTCAGAGTCTCCAACCTGCCTTGGCGTCCGCCTTTGTTCTAACACCTTTCCGCAACTGGGAGAACACTGCCCTCTAGTAGTGTTCGTCTTCGCTGCGTTTGTAGGTCTGGGAAGCCTAAGGGCCTTCCCTGGAACTCAACTCGGTGTAGCCAACAGGCTTCTAGTCCGCCCCTGTTCTAAGGTCTTTCCTCCCCTGGGATCTCACGCCCCCCACCCCAGGAGACGTCACCTGAGGAGCGATGATACGTTTTGGAAGCAAAAGGGTACCTGGGGTTCCCTGCCCTGAGAGTGTCCAACTTGCCTCCAGTGCGGCCTTGCTCTAACTTCTTTCCGCAGCAGGGAACACGCTGCCACATAGGAAACTTGACTTCAGGTCGAGTTTACGTTGTGGAAGCCTAAGGGTCTGGGCCTGCACTTAACTCGCAGTGTGCAACTTGCCTAGGGTGCGCCCCAGGTTCCAACTTCTTTCCACAGCCGGGAGCAAACTGCCCTTTGGGAATCCTCCCTTTGAAGGTCGCGTTCACGTTTTGGAAGCCACAGCGTCTTTGCGTGCCCTTAACTCGGAGTATCCAACAAGCTTCTAGTACGCCCTTCTTCTCATGTATTCCCTTCGCTTGGGAACACACTGCCCCTGAGGAGACTTCACCTGAAGCGCGATGACATGCTTTGCAGCCCAAGGGACTGGACGGGCAACTTCACTCAGAAGCTCCAACTGCCTTCTAGTCGGCCTTGGTTCTAAGTTCTTTCCTTCCTGCAATGGGAACACACGGCCGCATAGGCCTCTTGGCCTTCGGAGCGTTTCTACGTGTTGGAAGCAGCAGGGCCTTAGCCTGCACTTTACGTAGAGCTTGCAACTTGGCGTAGAGTCCGCCTTGGTTCTAAGTTCTTGCCTGAGCTGCGAACACGCTGCCGCTTATGAGGCTTCACCTGAAGAGCGAGGCTACCTTTTGGAAGCCTAATGGACTTGGCGTGCACTTCACACAGAGAGTCCAAGTCGGCTTCAGGCCGCCCTTGTTCTCACTTCTTTCCTCACCTGCGAGAACACGGCCAGAAGGCGGTTGCGTCGTACGCGGCGCTTGGCGTTTTGGACGCAGAGGCGCATTGGCGAGCACTTCCCTCTGAGTCTCCAACCTGCCTTGGCGTCCGCCTTTGTTCTAACACCTTTCCGCAACTGGGAGAACACTGCCCTCTAGTAGTGTTCGTCTTCGCTGCGTTTGTAGGTTTGGGAAGCCTAAGGGCCTTCCCTGGAACTCAACTCGGTGTAGCCAACAGGCTTCTAGTACGCCCCTGTTCTAAGGTGTTTCCTCCCCTGGGATCTCACGCCCCCCCCCCAGGAGACGTCACCTGAGGAGCGATGATACGTTTTGGAAGCAAAAGGGGACCTGGGGTGCCCTACCCTGAGAGTGTCCACCTTGCCTCCAGTGCGGCCTTGCTCTAAATTCTTTCCACAGCAGGGAACACGCTGCCACATAGGAAACTTCACTTCAGGTCGAGTTTACGTTGTGGAAGCCTAAGGGTCTGGGCCTGCACTTAACTCGCAGTGTGCAACTTGCCTAGGGTGCGCCCCAGGTTCCAACTTCTTTCCACAGCCGGGAGCAAACTGCCCCTTGGGAATCCTCCCTTTGAAGGTCACGTTCACGTTTTGGAAGCCGCAGCGTCTTTGCGTGCCCTTAACTCGGAGTATCCAACAAGCTTCTAGTACGCCCTTCTTCTCAAGTCTTCCCTTCGCTTGGGAACACACTGCCACTGAGGAGACTTCACCTGAAGCGCGATGACACGCTTTGCAGCCCAAGGGACTGGACGGGGAACTTAACTCAGAAGCTCCAACTGCCTTCTAGTCGGCCTTGGTTCTAAGTTCTTTCCTTCCTGCAATGGGAACACACGGCCGCATAGGCCTCTTGGCCTTCGGAGCATTTCTACGTGTTGGAAGCAGCAGGGCCTTAGCCTGCACTTTACGTAGAGCTTGCAACTTGGCGTAGAGTCCGCCTTGGTTCTAAGTTCTTGCCTGAGCTGCGAACACGCTGCCGCTTATGAGGCTTCACCTGAAGAGCGAGGCTACCTTTTGGAAGCCTAATGGACTTGGCGTGCACTTCACAGAGAGAGTCCAAGTCGGCTTCAGGCCGCCCTTGTTCTCACTTCTTTCCTCACCTGCGAGAACACGGCCAGAAGGCGGTTGCGTCGTACGCGGCGCTTGGCGTTTTGGACGCAGAGGCGCATTGGCGAGCACTTCACTCAGAGTCTCCAACCTGCCTTGGCGTCCGCCTTTGTTCTAACACCTTTCCGCAACTGGGAGAACACTGCCCTCTTGTAGTGTTCGTCTTCGCTGCGTTTGTAGGTTTGCGAAGCCTAAGGGCCTTCCCTGGAACTCAACTCGGTGTAGCCAACAGGCTTCTAGTCCGCCCCTGTTCTTAAGGTCTTTCCTCCCCTGGGATCTCACGGCCCCCCCCCCCCCAGGAGACGTCACCTGAGGAGCGATGATACATTTTGGAAGCAAAAGGGGACCTGGGGTACCCTGCCCTGAGAGTGTCCAACTTGCCTCCAGTGCGGCCTTGCTCTAACTTCTTTCCGCAGCAGGGAACACGCTGCCACATAGGAAACTTCACTTCAGGTCGAGGTTACGTTGTGGAAGCCTAAGGGTCTGGGCCTGCACTTAACTCGCAGTGTGCAACTTGCCTAGGGTGCGCCCCAGGTTCCAACTTCTTTCCACAGCCGGGAGCAAACTGCCCCTTGGGAATCCTCCCTTTGAAGGTCGCGTTCACGTTTTGGAAGCCGCAGCGTCTTTGCGTGCCCTTAAGTCGGAGTATCCAACAAGCTTCTAGTACGCCCTTCTTCTCAAGTCTTCCCTTCGCTTGTGAACACACTGCCACTGAGGAGACTTCACCTGAAGCGCGATGACACGCTTTGCAGCCCAAGGGACTGGACGGGCAACTTAACTCAGAAGCTCCAACTGCCTTCTAGTCAGCCTTGGTTCTAAGTTCTTTCCTTCCTGCAATGGGAACACACGGCCGCATAGGCCTCTTGGCCTTCGGAGCGTTTCTACGTGTTGGAAGCAGCAGGGCCTTAGCCTGCACTTTACGTAGAGCTTGCAACTTGGCGTAGAGTCCGCCTTGGTTCTAAGTTCTTGCCTGAGCTGCGAACACGCTGCCGCTTATGAGGCTTCACCTGAAGAGCGAGGCTACCTTTTGGAAGCCTAATGGACTTGGCGTGCACTTCACACAGAGAGTCCAAGTCGGCTTCAGGCCGCCCTTGTTCTCACTTCTTTCCTCACCTGCGAGAACACGGCCAGAAGGCGGTTGCGTCGTACGCGGCGCTTGGCGTTTTGGACGCAGAGGCGCATTGGCGAGCACTTCACTCAGAGTCTCCAACCTGCCTTGGCGTCCGCCTTTGTTCTAACACCTTTCCGCAACTGGGAGAACACTGCCCTCTAGTAGTGTTCGTCTTCGCTGCGTTTGTAGCTTTGGGAAGCCTAAGGGCCTTCCCTGGAACTCAACTCGGTGTAGCCAACAGCCTTCTAGTCCGCCCCTGTTCTTAAGGTCTTTCCTCCCCTGGGATCTCACGGGCCCCCCCCCAGGAGACGTCACCTGAGGAGCGATGATACGTTTTGGAAGCAAAAGGGGACCTGGGGTGCCCTGCCCTGAGAGTGTCCAACTTGCCTCCAGTGCGGCCTTGCTCTAACTTCTTTCCGCAGCAGGGAACACGCTGCCACATAGGAAACTTCACTTCAGGTCGAGGTTACGTTGTGGAAGCCTAAGGGTCTGGGTCTGCACTTAACTCGCAGTGTGCAACTTGCCTAGGGTGCGCCCCAGGTTCCAACTTCTTTCCACAGCCGGGAGCAAACTGCCCCTTGGGAATCCTCCCTTTGAAGGTCGCGTTCACGTTTTGGAAGCCGTAGCGTCTTTGCGTGCCCTTAAGTCGGAGTATCCAAGAAGCTTCTAGTACGCCCTTCTTCTCAAGTCTTCCCTTCGCTTGGGAACACACTGCCACTGAGGAGACTTCACCTGAAGCGCGATGACACGCTTTGCAGCCCAAGGGACTGGACGGGCAACTTAACTCAGAAGCTCCAACTGCCTTCTAGTCGGCCTTGGTTCTAAGTTCTTTCCTTCCTGCAATGGGAACACACGGCCGCATAGGCCTCTTGGCCTTCGGAGCGTTTCTACGTGTTGGAAGCAGCAGGGCCTTAGCCTGCACTTTACGTAGAGCTTGCAACTTGGCGTAGAGTCCGCCTTGGTTCTAAGTTCTTGCCTGAGCTGCGAACACGCTGCCGCTTATGAGGCTTCACCTGAAGAGCGAGGCTACCTTTTGGAAGCCTAATGGACTTGGCGTGCACTTCACACAGAGAGTCCAAGTCGGCTTCAGGCCGCCCTTGTTCTCACTTCTTTCCTCACCTGCGAGAACACGGCCAGAAGGCGGTTGCGTCGTACGCGGCGCTTGGCGTTTTGGACGCAGAGGCGCATTGGCGAGCACTTCACTCAGAGTCTCCAACCTGCCTTGGCGTCCGCCTTTGTTCTAACACCTTTCCGCAACTGGGAGAACACTGCCCTCTAGTAGTGTTCGTCTTCGCTGCGTTTGTAGCTTTGGGAAGCCTAAGGGCCTTCCCTGGAACTCAACTCGGTGTAGCCAACAGCCTTCTAGTCCGCCCCTGTTCTTAAGGTCTTTCCTCCCCTGGGATCTCACGGGCCCCCCCCCAGGAGACGTCACCTGAGGAGCGATGATACGTTTTGGAAGCAAAAGGGGACCTGGGGTGCCCTGCCGTGAGAGTGTCCAACTTGCCTCCAGTGCGGCCTTGTTCTAACTTCTTTCCGCAGCAGGGAACACGCTGCCACATAGGAAACTTCACTTCAGGTCGAGTTTACGTTGTGGAAGCCTAAGGGTCTGGGCCTGCACTTAACTCGCAGTGTGCAACTTGCCTAGGGTGCGCCCCAGGTTCCAACTTCTTTCCACAGCCGGGAGCCAACTGCTCCTTGGGAATCCTCCCTTTGAAGGTCGCGTTCTCGTTTTGGAAGCCGCAGTGTCTTTGCGTGCCCTTAACTCGGAGTATCCAAGAAGCTTCTAGTACGCCCTTCTTCTCAAGTCTTCCCTTCGCTTGGGAACACATTGCCACTGAGGAGACTTCACCTGAAGCGCGATGACACGCTTTGCAGCCCAAGGGACTGGACGGGCAACTTAACTCAGAAGCTCCAACTGCCTTCTAGTCGGCCTTGGTTCTAAGTTCTTTCCTTCCTGCAATGGGAACACACGGCCGCATAGGCCTCTTGGCCTTCGGAGCATTTCTACGTGTTGGAAGCAGCAGGGCCTTAGCCTGCACTTTACGTAGAGCTTGCAACTTGGCGTAGAGTCCGCCTTGGTTCTAAGTTCTTGCCTGAGCTGCGAACACGCTGCCGCTTATGAGGCTTCACCTGAAGAGCGAGGCTACCTTTTGGAAGCCTAATGGACTTGGCGTGCACTTCACACAGAGAGTCCAAGTCGGCTTCAGGCCGCCCTTGTTCTCACTTCTTTCCTCACCTGCGAGAACACGGCCAGAAGGCGGTTGCGTCGTACGCGGCGCTTGGCGTTTTGGACGCAGAGGCGCATTGGCGAGCACTTCACTCAGAGTCTCCAACCTGCCTTGGCGTCCGCCTTTGTTCTAACACCTTTCCGCAACTGGGAGAACACTGCCCTCTAGTAGTGTTCGTCTTCGCTGCGTTTGTAGGTCTGGGAAGCCTAAGGGCCTTCCCTGGAACTCAACTCGGTGTAGCCAACAGGCTTCTAGTCCGCCCCTGTTCTAAGGTCTTTCCTCCCCTGGGATCTCACGCCCCCCCCCCCCCAGGAGACGTCACCTGAGGAGCGATGATACGTTTTGGAAGCAAAAGGGTACCTGGGGTTCCCTGCCCTGAGAGTGTCCAACTTGCCTCCAGTGCGGCCTTGCTCTAACTTCTTTCCGCAGCAGGGAACACGCTGCCACATAGGAAACTTGACTTCAGGTCGAGTTTACGTTGTGGAAGCCTAAGGGTCTGGGCCTGCACTTAACTCGCAGTGTGCAACTTGCCTAGGGTGCGCCCCAGGTTCCAACTTCTTTCCACAGCCGGGAGCAAACTGCCCTTTGGGAATCCTCCCTTTGAATGTCGCGTTCACGTTTTGGAAGCCACAGCGTCTTTGCGTGCCCTTAACTCGGAGTATCCAACAAGCTTCTAGTACGCCCTTCTTCTCAAGTATTCCCTTCGCTTGGGAACACACTGCCCCTGAGGAGACTTCACCTGAAGCGCGATGACACGCTTTGCAGCCCAAGGGACTGGACGGGCAACTTCACTCAGAAGCTCCAACTGCCTTCTAGTCGGCCTTGGTTCTAAGTTCTTTCCTTCCTGCAATGGGAACACACGGCCGCATAGGCCTCTTGGCCTTCGGAGCGTTTCTACGTGTTGGAAGCAGCAGGGCCTTAGCCTGCACTTTACGTAGAGCTTGCAACTTGGCGTAGAGTCCGCCTTGGTTCTAAGTTCTTGCCTGAGCTGCGAACACGCTGCCGCTTATGAGGCTTCACCTGAAGAGCGAGGCTACCTTTTGGAAGCCTAATGGACTTGGCGTGCACTTCACACAGAGAGTCCAAGTCGGCTTCAGGCCGCCCTTGTTCTCACTTCTTTCCTCACCTGCGAGAACACGGCCAGAAGGCGGTTGCGTCGTACGCGGCGCTTGGCGTTTTGGACGCAGAGGCGCATTGGCGAGCACTTCCCTCTGAGTCTCCAACCTGCCTTGGCGTCCGCCTTTGTTCTAACACCTTTCCGCAACTGGGAGAACACTGCCCTCTAGTAGTGTTCGTCTTCGCTGCGTTTGTAGGTTTGGGAAGCCTAAGGGCCTTCCCTGGAACTCAACTCGGTGTAGCCAACAGGCTTCTAGTACGCCCCTGTTCTAAGGTGTTTCCTCCCCTGGGATCTCACGCCCCCCCCCCAGGAGACGTCACCTGAGGAGCGATGATACGTTTTGGAAGCAAAAGGGGACCTGGGGTGCCCTGCCCTGAGAGTGTCCAACTTGCCTCCAGTGCGGCCTTGCTCTAACTTCTTTCCGCAGCAGGGAACACGCTGCCACATAGGAAACTTCACTTCAGGTCGAGTTTACGTTCTGGAAGCCTAAGGGTCTGGGCCTGCACTTAACTCGCAGTGTGCAACTTGCCTAGGGTGCACCCCAGGTTCCAACTTCTTTCCACAGCCGGGAGCCAACTGCCCCTTGGGAATCCTCCCTTTGAAGGTCGCGTTCACGTTTTGGAAGCCGCAGCGTCTTTGCGTGCCCTTAACTCGGAGTATCCAACAAGCTTCTAGTACGCCCTTCTTCTCAAGTCTTCCCTTCGCTTGGGAACACACTGCCACTGAGGAGACTTCACCTGAAGCGCGATGACACGCTTTGCAGCCCAAGGGACTGGACGGGCAACTTAACTCAGAAGCTCCAACTGCCTTCTATTCGGCCTTGGTTCTAAGTTCTTTCCTTCCTGCAATGGGAACACACGGCCGCATAGGCCTCTTGGCCTTCGGAGCGTTTCTACGTGTTGGAAGCAGCAGGGCCTTAGCCTGCACTTTACGTAGAGCTTGCAACTTGGCGTAGAGTCCGCCTTGGTTCTAAGTTCTTGCCTGAGCTGCGAACACGCTGCCGCTTATGAGGCTTCACCTGAAGAGCGAGGCTAACTTTTGGAAGCCTAATGGACTTGGCGTGCACTTCACACAGAGAGTCCAAGTCGGCTTCAGCCCGCCATTGTTCGCACTTCTTTCCTCACCTGCGAGAACACGGCCAGAAGGCGGTTGCGTCGTACGCGGCACTTGGCGTTTTGGACGCAGAGGCTCATTGGCGAGCACTTCACTCAGAGTCTCCAACCTGCCTTGGCGTCCGCCTTTGTTCTAACCCCTTTCCGCAACTGGGAGAACACTGCCCTCTAGTAGTGTTCGCCTTCGCTGCGTTTGTAGGTTTGGGAAGCCTAAGGGCCTTCCCTGGAACTCAACTCCGTGTAGCCAACAGGCTTCTAGTCCGCCCCTGTTCTTAAGGTCTTTCCTCCCCTGGGATCTCACGGTCCCCCCCCCAAGGAGACGTCACCTGAGGAGCGATGATACGTTTTGGAAGCAAAAGGGGACCTGGGGTGCCCTGCCCTGAGAGTGTCCACCTTGCCTCCAGTGCGGCCTTGCTCTAAATTCTTTCCACAGCAGGGAACACGCTGCCACATAGGAAACTTCACTTCAGGTCGAGTTTACGTTGTGGAAGCCTAAGGGTCTGGGCCTGCACTTAACTCGCAGTGTGCAACTTGCCTAGGGTGCGCCCCAGGTTCCAACTTCTTTCCACAGCCGGGAGCAAACTGCCCCTTGGGAATCCTCCCTTTGAAGGTCACGTTCACGTTTTGGAAGCCGCAGCGTCTTTGCGTGCCCTTAACTCGGAGTATCCAACAAGCTTCTAGTACGCCCTTCTTCTCAAGTCTTCCCTTCGCTTGGGAACACACTGCCACTGAGGAGACTTCACCTGAAGCGCGATGACACGCTTTGCAGCCCAAGGGACTGGACGGGGAACTTAACTCAGAAGCTCCAACTGCCTTCTAGTCGGCCTTGGTTCTAAGTTCTTTCCTTCCTGCAATGGGAACACACGGCCGCATAGGCCTCTTGGCCTTCGGAGCGTTTGTACGTGTTGGAAGCAGCAGGGCCTTAGCCTGCACTTTACGTAGAGCTTGCAACTTGGCGTAGAGTCCGCCTTGGTTCTAAGTTCTTGCCTGAGCTGCGAACACGCTGCCGCTTATGAGGCTTCACCTGAAGAGCGAGGCTACCTTTTGGAAGCCTAATGGACTTGGCGTGCACTTCACAGAGAGAGTCCAAGTCGGCTTCAGGCCGCCCTTGTTCTCACTTCTTTCCTCACCTGCGAGAACACGGCCAGAAGGCGGTTGCGTCGTACGCGGCGCTTGGCGTTTTGGACGCAGAGGCGCATTGGCGAGCACTTCACTCAGAGTCTCCAACCTGCCTTGGCGTCCGCCTTTGTTCTAACAACTTTCCGCAACTGGGAGAACACTGCCCTCTAGTAGTGTTCGTCTTCGCTGCGTTTGTAGGTTTGCGAAGCCTAAGGGCCTTCCCTGGAACTCAACTCGGTGTAGCCAACAGGCTTCTAGTCCGCCCCTGTTCTTAAGGTCTTTCCTCCCCTGGGATCTCACGGCCCCCACCCCCAGGAGACGTCACCTGAGGAGCGATGATACATTTTGGAAGCAAAAGGGGACCTGGGGTACCCTGCCCTGAGAGTGTCCAACTTGCCTCCAGTGCGGCCTTGCTCTAACTTCTTTCCGCAGCAGGGAACACGCTGCCACATAGGAAACTTCACTTCAGGTCGAGGTTACGTTGTGGAAGCCTAAGGGTCTGGGCCTGCACTTAACTCGCAGTGTGCAACTTGCCTAGGGTGCGCCCCAGGTTCCAACTTCTTTCCACAGCCGGGAGCAAACTGCCCCTTGGGAATCCTCCCTTTGAAGGTCGCGTTCACGTTTTGGAAGCCGCAGCGTCTTTGCGTGCCCTTAAGTCGGAGTATCCAACAAGCTTCTAGTACGCCCTTCTTCTCAAGTCTTCCCTTCGCTTGTGAACACACTGCCACTGAGGAGACTTCACCTGAAGCGCGATGACACGCTTTGCAGCCCAAGGGACTGGACGGGCAACTTAACTCAGAAGCTCCAACTGCCTTCTAGTCGGCCTTGGTTCTAAGTTCTTTCCTTCCTGCAATGGGAACACACGGCCGCATAGGCCTCTTGGCCTTCGGAGCGTTTCTACGTGTTGGAAGCAGCAGGGCCTTAGCCTGCACTTTACGTAGAGCTTGCAACTTGGCGTAGAGTCCGCCTTGGTTCTAAGTTCTTGCCTGAGCTGCGAACACGCTGCCGCTTATGAGGCTTCACCTGAAGAGCGAGGCTACCTTTTGGAAGCCTAATGGACTTGGCGTGCACTTCACACAGAGAGTCCAAGTCGGCTTCAGGCCGCCCTTGTTCTCACTTCTTTCCTCACCTGCGAGAACACGGCCAGAAGGCGGTTGCGTCGTACGCGGCGCTTGGCGTTTTGGACGCAGAGGCGCATTGGCGAGCACTTCACTCAGAGTCTCCAACCTGCCTTGGCGTCCGCCTTTGTTCTAACACCTTTCCGCAACTGGGAGAACACTGCCCTCTAGTAGTGTTGGTCTTCTCTGCGTTTGTAGGTTTGGGAAGCCTAAGGGCCTTCCCTGGAACTCAACTCGGTGTAGCCAACAGGCTTCTAGTCCGCCCCTGTTCTAAGGTCTTTCCTCCCCTGGGATCTCACGGGCCCCCCCCCAGGAGACGTCACCTGAGGAGCGATGATACGTTTTGGAAGCAAAAGGGGACCTGGGGTGCCCTGCCCTGAGAGTGTCCAACTTGCCTCCAGTGCGGCCTTGCTCTAACTTCTTTCCGCAGCAGGGAACACGCTGCCACATAGGAAACTTCACTTCAGGTCGAGGTTACGTTGTGGAAGCCTAAGGGTCTGGGCCTGCACTTAACTCGCAGTGTGCAACTTGCCTAGGGTGCGCCCCAGGTTCCAACTTCTTTCCACAGCCGGGAGCAAACTGCCCCTTGGGAATCCTCCCTTTGAAGGTCGCGTTCACGTTTTGGAAGCCGCAGCGTCTTTGCGTGCCCTTAAGTCGGAGTATCCAAGAAGCTTCTAGTACGCCCTTCTTCTCAAGTCTTCCCTTCGCTTGGGAACACACTGCCACTGAGGAGACTTCACCTGAAGCGCGATGACACGCTTTGCAGCCCAAGGGACTGGACGGGCAACTTAACTCAGAAGCTCCAACTGCCTTCTAGTCGGCCTTGGTTCTAAGTTCTTTCCTTCCTGCAATGGGAACACACGGCCGCATAGGCCTCTTGGCCTTCGGAGCGTTTGTACGTGTTGGAAGCAGCAGGGCCTTAGCCTGCACTTTACGTAGAGCTTGCAAATTGGCGTAGAGTCCGCCTTGGTTCTAAGTTCTTGCCTGAGCTGCGAACACGCTGCCGCTTATGAGGCTTCACCTGAAGAGCGAGGCTACCTTTTGGAAGCCTAATGGACTTGGCGTGCACTTCACACAGAGAGTCCAAGTCGGCTTCAGGCCGCCCTTGTTCTCACTTCTTTCCTCACCTGCGAGAACACGGCCAGAAGGCGGTTGCGTCGTACGCGGCGCTTGGCGTTTTGGACGCAGAGGCGCATTGGCGAGCACTTCACTCAGAGTCTCCAACCTGCCTTGGCGTCCGCCTTTGTTCTAACACCTTTCCGCAACTGGGAGAACACTGCCCTCTAGTAGTGTTCGTCTTCGCTGCGTTTGTAGGTTTGGGAAGCCTAAGGGCCTTCCCTGGAACTCAACTCGGTGTAGCCAACAGCCTTCTAGTCCGCCCCTGTTCTTAAGGTCTTTCCTCCCCTGGGATCTCACGGGCCCCCCCCCAAGAGACGTCACCTGAGGAGCGATGATACGTTTTGGAAGCAAAAGGGGACCTGGGGTGCCCTGCCGTGAGAGTGTCCAACTTGCCTCCAGTGCGGCCTTGTTCTAACTTCTTTCCGCAGCAGGGAACACGCTGCCACATAGGAAACTTCACTTCAGGTCGAGTTTACGTTGTGGAAGCCTAAGGGTCTGGGCCTGCACTTAACTCGCAGTGTGCAACTTGCCTAGGGTGCGCCCCAGGTTCCAACTTCTTTCCACAGCCGGGAGCCAACTGCCCCTTGGGAATCCTCCCTTTGAAGGTCGCGTTCACGTTTTGGAAGCCGCAGTGTCTTTGCGTGCCCTTAACTCGGAGTATCCAAGAAGCTTCTAGTACGCCCTTCTTCTCAAGTCTTCCCTTCGCTTGGGAACACATTGCCACTGAGGAGACTTCACCTGAAGCGCGATGACACGCTTTGCAGCCCAAGGGACTGGACGGGCAACTTAACTCAGAAGCTCCAACTGCCTTCTAGTCGGCCTTGGTTCTAAGTTCTTTCCTTCCTGCAATGGGAACACACGGCCGCATAGGCCTCTTGGCCTTCGGAGCATTTCTACGTGTTGGAAGCAGCAGGGCCTTAGCCTGCACTTTACGTAGAGCTTGCAACTTGGCGTAGAGTCCGCCTTGGTTCTAAGTTCTTGCCTGAGCTGCGAACACGCTGCCGCTTATGAGGCTTCACCTGAAGAGCGAGGCTACCTTTTGGAAGCCTAATGGACTTGGCGTGCACTTCACACAGAGAGTCCAAGTCGGCTTGAGGCCGCCCTTGTTCTCACTTCTTTCCTCACCTGCGAGAACACGGCCAGAAGGCGGTTGCGTCGTACGCGGCGCTTGGCGTTTTGTACGCAGAGGCGCATTGGCGAGCACTTCACTCAGAGTCTCCAACCTGCCTTGGCGTCCGCCTTTGTTCTAACACCTTTCCGCAACTGGGAGAACACTGCCCTCTAGTAGTGTTCGTCTTCGCTGCGTTTGTAGGTCTGGGAAGCCTAAGGGCCTTCCCTGGAACTCAACTCGGTGTAGCCAACAGGCTTCTAGTCCGCCCCTGTTCTAAGGTCTTTCCTCCCCTGGGATCTCACGCCCCCCCCCCCAGGAGACGTCACCTGAGGAGCGATGATACGTTTTGGAAGCAAAAGGGTACCTGGGGTTCCCTGCCCTGAGAGTGTCCAACTTGCCTCCAGTGCGGCCTTGCTCTAACTTCTTTCCGCAGCAGGGAACACCCTGCCACATAGGAAACTTCACTTCAGGTCGAGTTTACGTTGTGGAAGCCTAAGGGTCTGGGCCTGCACTTAACTCGCAGTGTGCAACTTGCCTAGGGTGCGCCCCAGGTTCCAACTTTTTCCACAGCCGGGAGCAAACTGCCCTTTGGGAATCCTCCCTTTGAAGGTCGCGTTCACGTTTTGGAAGCCGCAGCGTCTTTGCGTGCCCTTAACTCGGAGTATCCAACAAGCTTCTAGTACGCCCTTCTTCTCAAGTCTTCCCTTCGCTTGGGAACACACTGCCACTGAGGAGACTTCACCTGAAGCGCGATGACACGCTTTGCAGCCCAAGGGACTGGACGGTCAACTTAACTCAGAAGCTCCAACTGCCTTCTAGTCGGCCTTGGTTCTAAGTTCTTTCCTTCCTGCAATGGGAACACACGGCCGCATAGGCCTCTTGGCCTTCGGAGCGTTTCTACGTGTTGGAAGCAGCAGGGCCTTAGCCTGCACTTTACGTAGAGCTTGCAACTTGGCGTAGAGTCCGCCTTGGTTCTAAGTTCTTGCCTGAGCTGCGAACACGCTGCCGCTTATGAGGCTTCACCTGAAGATCGAGGCTACCTTTTGGAAGCCTAATGGACTTGGCGTGCACTTCACACAGAGAGTCCAAGTCGGCTTCAGGCCGCCCTTGTTCTCACTTCTTTCCTCACCTGCGAGAGCACGGCCAGAAGGCGGTTGCGTCGTACGCGGCGCTTGGCGTTTTGGACGCAGAGGCGCATTGGCGAGCACTTCACTCAGAGTCTCCAACCTGCCTTGGCGTCCGCCTTTGTTCTAACACCTTTCCGCAACTGGGAGAACACTGCCCTCTAGTAGTGTTCGTCTTCGCTGCGTTTGTAGGTTTGGGAAGCCTAAGGGCCTTCCCTGGAACTCAACTCGGTGTAGCCAACAGGCTTCTAGTCCGCCCCTGTTCTAAGGTCTTTCCTCCCCTGGGATCTCACGCCCCCCCCCCCAGGAGACGTCACCTGAGGAGCGATGATACGTTTTGGAAGCAAAAGGGGACCTGGGGTGCCCTGCCCTGAGAGTGTCCACCTTGCCTCCAGTGCGGCCTTGCTCTAACTTCTTTCCACAGCAGGGAACACGCTGCCACATAGGAAACTTCACTTCAGGTCGAGTTTACGTTGTGGAAGCCTAAGGGTCTGGGCCTGCACTTAACTCGCAGTGTGCAACTTGCCTAGGGTGCGCCCCAGGTTCCAACTTCTTTCCACAGCCGGGAGCCTACTGCCCCTTGGGAATCCTCCCTTTGAAGGTCACGTTCACGTTTTGGAAGCCGCAGCGTCTTTGCGTGCCCTTAACTCGGAGTATCCAACAAGCTTCTAGTACGCCCTTCTTCTCAAGTCTTCCCTTCGCTTGGGAACACACTGCCACTGAGGAGACTTCACCTGAAGCGCGATGACACGCTTTGCAGCCCAAGGGACTGGACGGGCAACTTAACTCAGAAGCTCCAACTGCCTTCTAGTCGGCCTTGGTTCTAAGTTCTTTCCTTCCTGCAATGGGAACACACGGCCGCATAGGCCTCTTGGCCTTCGGAGCGTTTCTACGTGTTGGAAGCAGCAGGGCCTTAGCCTGCACTTTACGTAGAGCTTGCAACTTGGCGTAGAGTCCGCCTTGGTTCTAAGTTCTTGCCTGAGCTGCGAACACGCTGCCGCTTATGAGGCTTCACCTGAAGAGCGAGGCTACCTTTTGGAAGCCTAATGGACTTGGCGTGCACTTCACACAGAGAGTCCAAGTCGGCTTCAGGCCGCCCTTGTTCTCACTTCTTTCCTCACCTGCGAGAACACGGCCAGAAGGCGGTTGCGTCGTACGCGGCGCTTGGCGTTTTGGACGCAGAGGCGCATTGGCGAGCACTTCACTCAGAGTCTCCAACCTGCCTTGGCGTCCGCCTTTGTTCTAACCCCTTTCCGCAACTGGGAGAACACTGCCCTCTAGTAGTGTTCGTCTTCGCTGCGTTTGTAGGTTTGGGAAGCCTAAGGGCCTTCCCTGGAACTCAACTCGGTGTAGCCAACAGGCTTCTAGTCCGCCCCTGTTTTTAAGGTCTTTCCTCCCCTGGGATCTCACGGCCCCCCCCCCCCCCAGGAGACGTCACCTGAGGAGCGATGATACGTTTTGGAAGCAAAAGGGGACCTGGGGTGCCCTCCCCTGAGAGTGTCCAACTTGCCTCCAGTGCGGCCTTGTTCTAACTTCTTTCCGCAGCAGGGAACACGCTGCCACATAGGAAACTTCACTTCAGGTCGAGTTTACGTTGTGGAAGCCTAAGGGTCTGGGCCTGCACTTAACTCGCAGTGTGCAACTTGCCTAGGGTGCGCCCCAGGTTCCAACTTCTTTCCAGAGCCGGGAGCAAACTGCCCCTTGGGAATCCTCCCTTTGAAGGTCGCGTTCACGTTTTGGAAGCCGCAGCGTCTTTGCGTGCCCTTAACTCGGAGTATCCAACAAGCTTCTAATACGCCCTTCTTCTCAAGTCTTCCCTTCGCTTGGGAACACACTGCCACTGAGGAGACTTCACCTGAAGCGCGATGACACGCTTTGAAGCCCAAGGGACTGGACGGGCAACTTAACTCAGAAACTCCAACTGCCTTCTAGTCAGCCTTGGTTCTAAGTTCTTTCCTTCCTGCAATGGGAACACACGGCCGCATAGGCCTCTTGGCCGTCGGAGCGTTTCTACGTGTTGGAAGCAGCAGGGCCTTAGCCTGCACTTTACGTAGAGCTTGCAACTTGGCGTAGAGTCCGCCTTGGTTCTAAGTTCTTGCCTGAGCTGCGAACACGCTGCCGCTTATGAGGCTTCACCTGAAGAGCGAGGCTACCTTTTGGAAGCCTAATGGACTTGGCGTGCACTTCACACAGAGAGTCAAAGTCGGCTTCAGGCCGCCCTTGTTCTCACTGCTTTCCTCACCTGCGAGAACACGGCCCGAAGGCGGTTGCGTCGTACGCGGCGCTTGGCGTTTTGGACGTAGAGGCGCATTGGCGAGCATTTCACTCAGAGTCTCCAACCTGCCTTGGCGTCCGCCTTTGTTCTAACCCCTTTCCGCAACTGGGAGAACACTGCCCTCTAGTAGTGTTCGTCTTCGCTGCGTTTGTAGGTTTGGGAAGCCTAAGGGCCTTCCCTGGAACTCAACTCGGTGTAGCCAACAGGCTTCTAGACCGCCCCTGTTCTAAGGTCTTTCCTCCCCTGGGATCTCACGGCCCCCCCCCCCAGGAGATGTCACCTGAGGAGCGATGATACGTTTTGGAAGCAAAAGGGGACCTGGGGTGCCCTGCCCTGAGAGTGTCCACCTTGCCTAGAGTGCGGCCTTGCTCTAACTTCTTTCCGCAGCAGGGAACACGCTGCCACATAGGAAACTTCACTTCAGGTCGAGTTTACGTTGTGGAAGCCTAAGGGTCTGGGCCTGCACTTAACTCGCAGTGTGCAACTTGCCTAGGGTGCGCCCCAGGTTCCAACTTCTTTCCAGAGCCGGGAGCCTACTGCCCCTTGGGAATCCTCCCTTTGAAGGTCACGTTCACGTTTTGGAAGCCGCAGCGTCTTTGCGTGCCCTTAACTCGGAGTATCCAACAAGCTTCTAGTACGCCCGTCTTCTCAAGTCTTCCCTTCGCTTGGGAACACACTGCCACTGAGGAGACTTCACCTGAAGCGCGATGACACGCTTTGCAGCCCAAGGGACTGGACGGGCAACTTAACTCAGAAGCTCCAACTGCCTTCTAGTCGGCCTTGGTTCTAAGTTCTTTCCTTCCTGCAATGGGAACACACGGCCGCATAGGCCTCTTGGCCTTCGGAGCGTTTCTACGTGTTGGAAGCAGCAGGGCCTTAGCCTGCACTTTACGTAGAGCTTGCAACTTGGCGTAGAGTCCGCCTTGGTTCTAAGTTCTTGCCTGAGCTGCGAACACGCTGCCGCTTATGAGGCTTCACCTGAAGAGCGAGGCTACCTTTTGGAAGCCTAATGGACTTGGCGTGCACTTCACACAGAGAGTCCAAGTCGGCTTCAGGCCGCCCTTGTTCTCACTTCTTTCCTCACCTGCGAGAACACGGCCAGAAGGCGGTTGCGTCGTACGCGGCGCTTGGCGTTTTGGACGCAGAGGCGCATTGGCGAGCACTTCACTCAGAGTCTCCAACCTGCCTTGGCGTCCGCCTTTGTTCTAACACCTTTCCGCAACTGGGAGAACACTGCCCTCTAGTAGTGTTCGTCTTCGCTGCGTTTGTAGGTTTGGGAAGCCTAAGGGCCTTCCCTGGAACTCAACTCGGTGTAGCCAACAGGCTTCTAGTCCGCCCCTGTTCTTAAGGTCTTTCCTCCCCTGGGAACTCACGGGCCCCCCCCCCAGGAGACGTCACCTGAGGAGCGATGATACGTTTTGGAAGCAAAAGGGGACCTGGGGTGCCCTGCCCTGAGAGTGTCCAACTTGCCTCCAGTGCGGCCTTGTTCTAACTTCTTTCCGCAGCAGGGAACACGCTGCCACATAGGAAACTTCACTTCAGGTCGAGTTTACGTTGTGGAAGCCTAAGGGTCTGGGCCTGCACTTAACTCGCAGTGTGCAACTTGCCTAGGGTGCGCCCCAGGTTCCAACTTCTTTCCACAGCCGGGAGCAAACTGCCCCTTGGGAATCCTCCCTTTGAAGGTCGCGTTCACGTTTTGGAAGCCGCAGCGTCTTTGCGTGCCCTTAACTCGGAGTATCCAACAAGCTTCTAGTACGCCCTTCTTCTCAAGTCTTCCCTTCGCTTGGGAACACACTGCCACTGAGGAGACTTCACCTGAAGCGCGATGACACGCTTTGCAGCCCAAGGGACTTGACGGGCAACTTAACTCAGAAGCTCCAACTGCCTTCTAGTCGGCCTTGGTTCTAAGTTCTTTCCTTCCTGCAATGGGAATACACGGCCGCATAGGCCTCTTGGACTTCGGAGCGTTTCTACGTGTTGGAAGCAGCAGGGCCTTAGCCTGCACTTTACGTAGAGCTTGCAACTCGGCGTAGAGTCCGCCTTGGTTCTAAGTTCTTGCCTGAGCTGCGAACACGCTGCCGCTTATGAGGCTTCACCTGAAGAGCGAGGCTACCTTTTGGAAGCCTAATGGACTTGGCGTGCACTTCACACAGAGAGTCCAAGTCGGCTTCAGGCCGCCCTTGTTCTCACTTCTTTCCTCACCTGCGAGAACACGGCCAGAAGGCGGTTGCGTCGTACGCGGCGCTTGGCGTTTTGGACGCAGAGGCGCATTGGCGAGCACTTCACTCAGAGTCTCCAACCTGCCTTGGCGTCCGCCTTTGTTCTAACACCTTTCCGCAACTGGGAGAACACTGCCCTCTAGTAGTGTTCGTCTTCGCTGCGTTTGTAAGTTTGGGAAGCCTAAGGGCCTTCCCTGGAACTCAACTCGGTGTAGCCAACAGGCTTCTAGTCCTCCCCTGTACTAAAGTCTTTCCTCCCCTGGGATCTCACGCCCCCCCCCCAGGAGACGTCACCTGAGGAGCGATGATACGTTTTGGAAGCAAAAGGGGACCTGGGGTGCCCTGCCCTGAGAATGTCCAACTTGCCTCCAGTGCGGCCTTGCTCTAACTTCTTTCCGCAGCAGGGAACACGCTGCCACATCGGAAACTTCAATTCAGGTTGAGGTTACGTTGTGGAAGCCTAAGGGTCTGGGCCTGCACTTAACTCGCAGTGTGCAACTTGCCTAGGGTGCGCCCCAGGTTCCAACTTCTTTCCACAGCCGGGAGCCAACTGCCCCTTGGGAATCCTCCCTTTGAAGGTCGCGTTCACGTTTTGGAAGCCGCAGCGTCTTTGCGTGCCCTTAACTCGGAGTATCCAACAAGCTTCTAGTACGCCCTTCTTCTCAAGTCTTCCCTTCGCTTGGGAACACACTGCCACTGAGGAGACTTCACCTGAAGCGCGATGACACGCTTTGCAGCCCAAGGGACTGGACGGGCAACTTAACTCAGAAGCTCCAACTGCCTTCTAGTCGGCCTTGGTTCTAAGTTCTTTCCTTCCTGCAATGGGAACACACGGCCGCATAGGCCTCTTGGCCTTCGGAGCGTTTCTACGTGTTGGAAGCAGCAGGGCCTTAGCCTGCACTTTACGTAGAGCTTGCAACTTGGCGTAGAGTCCGCCTTGGTTCTAAGTTCTTGCCTGAGATGCGAACACGCTGCCGCTTATGAGGCTTCACCTGAAGAGCGAGGCTACCTTTTGGAAACCTAATGGACTTGGCGTGCACTTCACACAGAGAGTCCAAGTCGGCTTCAGGCCGCCCTTGTTCTCACTTCTTTCCTCACCTGCGAGAACACGGCCAGAAGGCGGTTGCGTCGTACGCGGCGCTTGGCGTTTTGGACGCAGAGGCGCATTGGCGAGCACTTCACTCAGAGTCTCCAACCTGCCTTGGCGTCCGCCTTTGTTCTAACCCCTTTCCGCAACTGGGAGAACACTGCCCTCTAGTAGTGTTCGTCTTCGCTGCGTTTGTAGGTTTGGGAAGCCTAAGGGCCTTCCCTGGAACTCAACTCGGTGTAGCCAACAGGCCTCTAGTCCGCCCCTGTTCTAAGGTCTTTCCTCCCTTGGGATCTCACGCCCCCCCCCCCAGGAGACGTCACCTTAGGAGCGATGATACGTTTTGGAAGCAAAAGGGGACCTGGGGTGCCCTGTCCTGAGAGTGTCCAACTTGCCTCCAGTGCGCCCTTGTTCTAACTTCTTTCCACAGCAGGGAACACGCTGCCCCATAGGAAACTTGACTTCAGGTCGAGTTTACGTTGTGGAAGCCTAAGGGTCTGGGCCTGCACTTAACTCGCAGTGTGCAACTTGCCTAGGCTGCGCCCCAGGTTCCAACTTTTTTCCACAGCCGGGAGCAAACTGCCCCTTGGGAATCCTCCATTTGAAGGTCGCGTTCACGTTTTGGAAGCCGCAGCGTCTTTGCGTGCCCTTAACTCGGAGTATCCAACAAGCTTCTAGTACGCCCGTCTTCTCAAGTCTTCCCTTCACTTGGGAACACACTGCCACTGAGGAGACTTCACCTGAAGCGCGATGACACGCTTTGCAGCCCAAGGGACTGGACGGGCAACTTAACTCAGAAGCTCCAACTGCCTTCTAGTCGGCCTTGGTTCTAAGTTCTTTCCTTCCTGCAATGGGAACACACGGCCGCATAGGCCTCTTGGCCTTCGGAGCGTTTCTACGTGTTGGAAGCAGCAGGGCCTTAGCCTGCACTTTACGTAGAGCTTGCAACTTGGCGTAGAGTCCGCCTTGGTTCTAAGTTCTTGCCTGAGCTGCGAACACGCTGCCGCTTATGAGGCTTCACCTGAAGAGCGAGGCTACCTTTTGGAAGCCTAATGGACTTGGCGTGCACTTCACACAGAGAGTCCAAGTCGGCTTCAGGCCGCCCTTGTTCTCACTTCTTTCCTCACCTGCGAGAACACGGCCAGAAGGCGGTTGCGTCGTACGCGGCGCTTGGCGTTTTGGACGCAGAGGCGCATTGGCGAGCACTTCACTCAGAGTCTCCAACCTGCCTTGGCGTCCGCCTTTGTTCTAACACCTTTCCGCAACTGGGAGAACACTGCCCTCTAGTAGTGTTCGTCTTCGCTGCGTTTGTAGGTTTGGGAAGCCTAAGGGCCTTCCCTGGAACTCAACTCGGTGTAGCCAACAGGCTTCTAGTCCGCCCCTGTTCTTAAGGTCTTTCCTCCCCTGGGAACTCACGGGCCCCCCCCCCAGGAGACGTCACCTGAGGAGCGATGATACGTTTTGGAAGCAAAAGGGGACCTGGGGTGCCCTGCCCTGAGAGTGTCCAACTTGCCTCCAGTGCGGCCTTGTTCTAACTTCTTTCCGCAGCAGGGAACACGCTGCCACATAGGAAACTTCACTTCAGGTCGAGTTTACGTTGTGGAAGCCTAAGGGTCTGGGCCTGCACTTAACTCGCAGTGTGCAACTTGCCTAGGGTGCGCCCCAGGTTCCAACTTCTTTCCACAGCCGGGAGCAAACTGCCCCTTGGGAATCCTCCCTTTGAAGGTCGCGTTCACGTTTTGGAAGCCGCAGCGTCTTTGCGTGCCCTTAACTCGGAGTATCCAACAAGCTTCTAGTACGCCCTTCTTCTCAAGTCTTCCCTTCGCTTGGGAACACACTGCCACTGAGGAGACTTCACCTGAAGCGCGATGACACGCTTTGCAGCCCAAGGGACTTGACGGGCAACTTAACTCAGAAGCTCCAACTGCCTTCTAGTCGGCCTTGGTTCTAAGTTCTTTCCTTCCTGCAATGGGAATACACGGCCGCATAGGCCTCTTGGACTTCGGAGCGTTTCTACGTGTTGGAAGCAGCAGGGCCTTAGCCTGCACTTTACGTAGAGCTTGCAACTCGGCGTAGAGTCCGCCTTGGTTCTAAGTTCTTGCCTGAGCTGCGAACACGCTGCCGCTTATGAGGCTTCACCTGAAGAGCGAGGCTACCTTTTGGAAGCCTAATGGACTTGGCGTGCACTTCACACAGAGAGTCCAAGTCGGCTTCAGGCCGCCCTTGTTCTCACTTCTTTCCTCACCTGCGAGAACACGGCCAGAAGGCGGTTGCGTCGTACGCGGCGCTTGGCGTTTTGGACGCAGAGGCGCATTGGCGAGCACTTCACTCAGAGTCTCCAACCTGCCTTGGCGTCCGCCTTTGTTCTAACACCTTTCCGCAACTGGGAGAACACTGCCCTCTAGTAGTGTTCGTCTTCGCTGCGTTTGTAAGTTTGGGAAGCCTAAGGGCCTTCCCTGGAACTCAACTCGGTGTAGCCAACAGGCTTCTAGTCCTCCCCTGTACTAAAGTCTTTCCTCCCCTGGGATCTCACGCCCCCCCCCCAGGAGACGTCACCTGAGGAGCGATGATACGTTTTGGAAGCAAAAGGGGACCTGGGGTGCCCTGCCCTGAGAATGTCCAACTTGCCTCCAGTGCGGCCTTGCTCTAACTTCTTTCCGCAGCAGGGAACACGCTGCCACATCGGAAACTTCAATTCAGGTTGAGGTTACGTTGTGGAAGCCTAAGGGTCTGGGCCTGCACTTAACTCGCAGTGTGCAACTTGCCTAGGGTGCGCCCCAGGTTCCAACTTCTTTCCACAGCCGGGAGCCAACTGCCCCTTGGGAATCCTCCCTTTGAAGGTCGCGTTCACGTTTTGGAAGCCGCAGCGTCTTTGCGTGCCCTTAACTCGGAGTATCCAACAAGCTTCTAGTACGCCCTTCTTCTCAAGTCTTCCCTTCGCTTGGGAACACACTGCCACTGAGGAGACTTCACCTGAAGCGCGATGACACGCTTTGCAGCCCAAGGGACTGGACGGGCAACTTAACTCAGAAGCTCCAACTGCCTTCTAGTCGGCCTTGGTTCTAAGTTCTTTCCTTCCTGCAATGGGAACACACGGCCGCATAGGCCTCTTGGCCTTCGGAGCGTTTCTACGTGTTGGAAGCAGCAGGGCCTTAGCCTGCACTTTACGTAGAGCTTGCAACTTGGCGTAGAGTCCGCCTTGGTTCTAAGTTCTTGCCTGAGATGCGAACACGCTGCCGCTTATGAGGCTTCACCTGAAGAGCGAGGCTACCTTTTGGAAACCTAATGGACTTGGCGTGCACTTCACACAGAGAGTCCAAGTCGGCTTCAGGCCGCCCTTGTTCTCACTTCTTTCCTCACCTGCGAGAACACGGCCAGAAGGCGGTTGCGTCGTACGCGGCGCTTGGCGTTTTGGACGCAGAGGCGCATTGGCGAGCACTTCACTCAGAGTCTCCAACCTGCCTTGGCGTCCGCCTTTGTTCTAACCCCTTTCCGCAACTGGGAGAACACTGCCCTCTAGTAGTGTTCGTCTTCGCTGCGTTTGTAGGTTTGGGAAGCCTAAGGGCCTTCCCTGGAACTCAACTCGGTGTAGCCAACAGGCTTCTAGTCCGCCCCTGTTCTTAACGTCTTTCCTCCCCTGGGATCTCACGCCCCCCCCCCCCAGGAGACGTCACCTTAGGAGCGATGATACGTTTTGGAAGCAAAAGGGGACCTGGGGTGCCCTGCCCTGAGAGTGTCCAACTTGCCTCCAGTGCGGCCTTGTTCTAACTTCTTTCCGCAGCAGGGAACACGCTGCCACATAGGAAACTTCACTTCAGGTCGAGTTTACGTTGTGGAAGCTTCAGGGTCTGGGCCTGCACTTACCTCGCAGTGTGCAACTTGCCTAGGGTGGCCCCAGGTTCCAACTTCTTTCCAGAGCCGGGAGCAAACTGCCCCTTGGGAATCCTCCCTTTGAAGGTCGCGTTCACGTTTTGGAAGCCGCAGCGTCTTTGCGTGCCCTTAACTCGGAGTATCCAACAAGCTTCTAGTACGCCCTTCTTCTCAAGTCTTCCCTTCGCTTGGGAACACACTGCCACTGAGGAGACTTCACCTGAAGCGCGATGACACGCTTTGCAGCCCAAGGGACTGGACGGGCAACTTAACTCAGAAGCTCCAACTGCCTTCTAGTCGGCCTTGGTTCTAAGTTCTTTCCTTCCTGCAATGGGAACACACGGCCGCATAGGCCTCTTGGCCTTCGGAGCGTTTCTACGTGTTGGAAGCAGCAGGGCCTTAGCCTGCACTTTACGTAGAGCTTGCAACTTGGCGTAGAGTCCGCCTTGGTTCTAAGTTCTTGCCTGAGCTGCGAACACGCTGCCGCTTCTGAGGCTTCACCTGAAGAGCGAGGCTACCTTTTGGAAGCCTAATGGACTTGGCGTGCACTTCACACAGAGAGTCCAAGTCGGCTTCAGGCCGCCCTTGTTCTCACTTCTTTCCTCACCTGCGAGAACACGGCCAGAAGGCGGTTGCGTCGTACGCGGCGCTTGGCGTTTTGGACGCAGAGGCGCATTGGCGAGCACTTCACTCAGAGTCTCCAACCTGCCTTGGCATCCGCCTTTGTTCTAACCCCTTTCCGCAACTGGGAGAACACTGCCCTCTAGTAGTGTTCGTCTTCGCTGCGTTTGTAGGTTTGGGAAGCCTAAGGGCCTTCCCTGGAACGCAACTCGGTGTAGCCAACAGGCTTCTAGTCCGCCCCTGTTCTAAGGTCTTTCCTCCCCTGGGATCTCACGCCCCCCCCCCAGGAGACGTCACCTGAGGAGCTATGATACGTTTTGGAAGCAAAAGTGGACCTGGGGTGCCCTGCCCTGAGAGTGTCCAACTTGCCTCCAGTGCGGCCTTGTTCTAACTTCTTTCCGCAGCAGGGAACACGCTGCCACATAGGAAACTTCACTTCAGGTCGAGTTTACGTTGTGGAAGCCTAAGGGTCTGGGCCTGCACTTAACTCGCAGTGTGCAACTTGCCTAGGGTGCGCCCCAGGTTTCAACTTATTTCCACAGCCTGGAGCAAACTGCCCCTTGGGAATCCTCCCTTTGAAGGTCGCGTTCACGTTTTGGAAGCCGCAGCGTCTTTGCGTGCCCTTCACTCGGAGTATCCAACAAGCTTCTAGTACGCCCTTCTTCTCAAGTCTTCCCTTCGCTTGGGAACACACTGCCACTGAGGAGACTTCACCTGAAGCGCGATGACACGCTTTGCAGCCCAAGGGACTGGACGGGCAACTTAACTCAGAAGCTCCAACTGCCTTCTAGTCGGCCTTGGTTTGAAGTTCTTTCCTTCCTGGAATGGGAACACACGGCCGCATAGACCGCTTGGCCTTTGGAGCGTTTCTACGTGTTGGAAGCAGCAGGGCTTTAGCCTGCACTTTACGTAGAGCTTGCAACTTGGCGTAGAGTCCGCCTTGGTTCTAAGTTCTTGCCTGAGCTGCGAACACGCTGCCGCTTATGAGGCTTCACCTGAAGAGCGAGGCTACCTTTTGGAAGCCTAATGGACTTGGCGTGCACTTCACACAGAGAGTCCAAGTCGGCTTCAGGCCGCCCTTGTTCTCACTTCTTTCCTCACCTGCGAGAACACGGCCAGAAGGCGGTTGCGTCGTACGCGGCGCTTGGCGTTTTGGACGCAGAGGCGCATTGGCGAGCACTTCACTCAGAGTCTCCAACCTGCCTTGGCGTCCGCCTTTGTTCTAACACCTTTCCGCAACTGGGAGAACACTGCCCTCTAGTAGTGTTCGTCTTCGCTGCGTTTGTAGGTTTGGGAAGCCTAAGGGCCTTCCCTGGAACTCAACTCGGTGTAGCCAACAGGCTTCTAGTCCGCCCCTGTTCTAAGGTCTTTCCTTCCCTGGGATCTCACGCCCCCCCCCCCCCAGGAGACATCACCTTAGGAGCGATGATACGTTTTGGAAGCAAAAGGGGACCTGGGGTGCCCTGCCTTGAGAGTGTCCAACTTGCCTCCAGTGCGGCCTTGCTCTAACTCCTTTCCGCAGGAGGGAACACGCTGCCCCACAGGAAACTTGACTTCAGGTCGAGTTTTCGTTGTGGAAGCCTCAGGTTCTGGGCCTGCACTTAACTCGCAGTGTGCAACTTGCCTAGGGTGCGCCCCAGGTTCCAACTTCTTTCCACAGCCGGGAGCAAACTGCCCCTTGGGAATCCTCCCTTTGAAGGTCGCGTTCACGTTTTGGAAGCCGCAGCGTCTTTGCATGCCCTTAACTCGGAGTATCCAACAAGCTTCTAGTACGCCCTTCTTCTCAAGTCTTCCCTTCGCTTGGGAACACACTGCCACTGAGGAGACTTCACCTGATCGCCATGACACGCTTTGCAGCCCAATGGACTGGACGGGCAACTTAACTCAGAAGCTCCAACTGCCTTCTAGTCGGCCTTGGTTCTAAGTTCTTTCCTTCCTGCAATGGGAACCCACGGCCGCATAGGCCTCTTTAATTTCGGAGCGTTTCTACGTGTTGGAAGCAGCAGGGCCTTAGCCTGCACTTTACGTAGAGCTTGCAACTTGGCGTAGAGTCCGCCTTGGTTCTAAGTTCTTGCCTGAGCTGCGAACACGCTGCCGCTTATGAGGCTTCACCTGAAGAGCGAGGCTACCTTTTGGAAGCCTAATGGACTTGGCGTGCACTTCACACAGAGAGTCCAAGTCGGCTTCAGGCCGCCCTTGTTCTCACTTCTTTCCTCACCTGCGAGAACACGGCCAGAAGGCGGTTGCGTCGTACGCGGCGCTTGGCGTTTTGGACGCAGAGGCGCATTGGCGAGCACTTCACTCAGAGTCTCCAACCTGCCTTGGCGCCCGCCTTTGTTCTAACACCTTTCCGCAACTGGGAGAACACTGCCCTCTAGTAGTGTTCGTCTTCGCTGCGTTTGTAGGTTTGGGAAGCCTAAGGGCCTTCGCTGGAACTCAACTCGGTGTAGCCAACAGGCTTCTACTCCGCCCCTGTCCTAAGGTCTTTCCTCCCCTGGGATCTCACGGCCCCCCCCAGGAGACGTCACCTTAGGAGCGATGATATGTTTTGGAAGCAAAAGGGGACCTGGGGTGCCCTGCCCTGAGAGTGTCCAACTTGCCTCCAGTGCGGCCTTGTTCTAACTTCTTTCCGCAGCAGGGAACACGCTGCCACATAGGAAACTTCACTTCAGGTCGAGTTTACGTTGTGGAAGCCTAAGGGTCTGGGCCTGCACTTAACTCGCAGTGTGCAACTTGCCTAGGGTGCGCCCCAGGTTCCAACTTCTTTCCAGAGCCGGGAGCAAACTGCCTCTTGGGAATCCTCCCTTTGAAGGTCGCGTTCACCTTTTGGAAGCCACAGCGTCTTTGCGTGCCCTTGACTCGGAGTATCCAACAAGCTTCTAGTACGCCCTTCTTCTCAAGTCTTCCCTTCGCTTGGGAACACACTGCCACTGAGGAGACTTCACCTGAAGCGCGATGACACGCTTTGCAGCCCAAGGGACTGGACGGGCAACTTAACTCAGAAGCTCCAACTGCCTTCTAGTCGGCCTTGGTTCTAAGTTCTTTCCTTCCTGCAATGGGAACACACGGCCGCATAGGCCTCTTGGCCTTCGGAGCGTTTCTACGTGTTGGAAGCAGCAGGGCCTTAGCCTGCACTTTACGTAGAGCTTGCAACTTGGCGTAGAGTCCGCCTTGGTTCTAAGTTCTTGCCTGAGCTGCGAACACGCTGCCGCTTATGAGGCTTCACCTGAAGAGCGAGGCTACCTTTTGGAAGCCTAATGGACTTGGCGTGCACTTCACACAGAGAGTCCAAGTCGGCTTCAGGCCGCCCTTGTTCTCACTTCTTTCCTCACCTGCGAGAACACGGCCAGAAGGCGGTTGCGTCGTACGCGGCGCTTGGCGTTTTGGACGCAGAGGCGCATTGGCGAGCACTTCACTCAGAGTCTCCAACCTGCCTTGGCGTCCGCCTTTGTTCTAACACCTTTCCGCAACTGGGAGAACACTGCCCTCTAGTAGTGTTCGTCTTCGCTGCGTTTGTAGGTTTGGTAAGCCTAAGGGCCTTCCCTGGAACTCAACTCGGTGTAGCCAACAGGCTTCTAGTCCACCCCTGTTCTAAGGTCTTTCCTCCCCTGGGATCTCACGCCCCCCCCCCCCAGGAGACGTCACCTGAGGAGCTATGATACGTTTTGGAAGCAAAAGGGGACCTGGGGTGCCCTGCCCTGAGAGTGTCCAACTTGCCTCCAGTGCGGCCTTGTTCTAACTTCTTTCCGCAGCAGGGAACACGCTGCCACATAGGAAACTTCACTTCAGGTCGAGTTTACGTTGTGGAAGCCTAAGGGTCTGGGCCTGCACTTAACTCGCAGTGTGCCACTTGCCTAGGGTGCGCCCCAGGTTCCAACTTCTTTCCACAGCCGGGAGCAAACTGCCCCTTGGGAATCCTCCCTTTGAAGGTCGCGTTCACGTTTTGGAAGCCGCAGCGTCTTTGCGTGCCCTTAACTCGGAGTACCCAACAAGCTTCTAGTACGCCCTTCTTCTCAAGTCTTCCCTTCGCTTGGGAACACACTGCCACTGAGGAGACTTCACCTGAAGCGCGATGACACGCTTTGCAGCCCAAGGGACTGGACGGGCAACTTAACTCAGAAGCTCCAACTGCCTTCTAGTCGGCCTTGGTTCTAAGTTCTTTCCTTCCTGCAATGGGAACACACGGCCGCATAGGCCTCTTGGCCTTCGGAGCGTTTCTACGTGTTGGAAGCAGCAGGGCCTTTGCCTGCACTTTACGTAGAGCTTGCAACTTGGCGTAGAGTCCGCCTTGGTTCTAAGTTCTTGCCTGAGCTGCGAACACGCTGCCGCTTATGAGGCTTCACCTGAAGAGCGAGGCTACCTTTTGGAAGCCTAATGGACTTGGCGTGCACTTCACACAGAGAGTCCAAGTCGGCTTCAGGCCGCCCTTGTTCTCACTTCTTTCCTCACCTGCGAGAACACGGCCAGAAGGCGGTTGCGTCGTACGCGGCGCTAGGCGTTTTGGACGCAGAGGCAATTGGCGAGCACTTCACTCAGAGTCACCAACCTGCCTTGGCGTCCGCCTTTGTTCTAACACCTTTCCGCAACTGGGAGAACACTGCCCTCTAGTAGTGTTCGTCTTCGCTGCGTTTGTAGGTTTCGGAAGCCTAAGGGCCTTCCTTGGAACTCAACTCGGTGTAGCCAACAGGCTTCTAGTCCGCCCCTGTTCTTAGGGTCTTTCCTCCCCTGGGATCTCACGGGCCCCCCCCCCAGGAGACGTCACCTGAGGAGGGATGATACGTTTTGGAAGCAAAAGGGGACCTGGGGTGCCCTGCCCTGAGAGTGTCCAACTTGCCTCCAGTGCGGCCTTGCTCTAACTTCTTTCCGCAGCAGGGAACACGCTGCCACATATGAAACTTCACTTCAGGTCGAGTTTACGTTGTGGAAGCCTAAGGGTCTGGGCCTGCACTTAACTCGCAGTGTGCAACTTGCCTAGGGTGCGCCCCAGGTTCCAACTTCTTTCCAGAGCCGGGAGCAAACTGCCCCTTGGGAATCCTCCCTTTGAAGGTCGCGTTCACGTTTTGGAAGCCGCAGCGTCTTTGCGTGCCCTTCACTCGGAGTATCCAACAAGCTTCTAGTACGCCCTTCTTCTCAAGTCTTCCCTTCGCTTGGCAACACACTGCCACTGAGGAGACTTCACCTGAAGCGCGATGACACGCTTTGCAGCCCAAGGGACTGGACGGGCAACTTAACTCAGAAGTTCCAACTGCCTTCTAGTCGTCCTTGGTTCTAAGTTCTTTCCTTCCTGCAATGGGAACACACGGCTGCATAGGCCTCTTGGCCTTCAGAGCGTTTCTACGTGTTGGATGCAGCAGGGCCTTAGCCTGCACTTTACGTAGAGCTTGCAACTTGGCGTAGAGTCCGCCTTGGTTCTAAGTTCTTGCCTGAGCTGCGAACACGCTGCCGCTTATGAGGCTTCACCTGAAGAGCGAGGCTACCTTTTGGAAGCCTAATGGACTTGGCGTGCACTTCACACAGAGAGTCCAAGTCGGCTTCAGGCCGCCCTTGTTCTCACTTCTTTCCTCACCTGCGAGAACACGGCCCGAAGGCGGTTGCGTCGTTCGCGGCGCTTGGCGTTTTGGACGCAGAGGCGCATTGGCAAGCACTTCACTCAGAGTCTCCAACCTGCCTTGGAGTCCGCCTTTGTTCTAACCCCTTTCCGCAACTGGGAGAACACTGCCCTCTAGTAGTGTTCGTCTTCGCTGCGTTTGTAGGTTTGGGAAGCCTAAGGGCCTTCCCTGGAACTCAATTCGGTGTAGCCAACAGGCTTCTTGTCCGCCCCTGTTCTAAGGTCTTTCCTCCCCTGGGATCTCACGCCCCCCCCCCAAGAGACGTCACCTGAGGAGCGATGATACGTTTTGGAAGCAAAAGGGGACCTGGGGTGCCCTGCCCTGAGAGTGTCCACCTTGCCTCCAGTGCGGCCTTGCTCTAACTTCTTTCCACAGCAGGGAACA
Source organism: Meles meles (assembly GCF_922984935.1). Lineage (NCBI taxonomy): Eukaryota > Metazoa > Chordata > Mammalia > Carnivora > Mustelidae > Meles > Meles meles. Next base: position 61,365,387 of record NC_060084.1, on the reverse strand, counting down.
CGCTGCCACATAGGAAACTTCACTTCAGGTCGAGTTTACGTTGTGGAAGCCTAAGGGTCTGGGCCTGCACTTAACTCGCAGTGTGCAACTTGCCTAGGGTGCGCCCCAGGTTCCAAATTCTTTCCACAGCCGGGAGCCAACTGCCCCTTGGGAATCCTCCCTTTGAAGGTCGCGTTCACGTTTTGGAAGCCGCAGCGTCTTTGCGTGCCCTTAACTCGGAGTATCCAACAAGCTTCTAGTACGCCCTTCTTCTCAAGTCTTCCCTTCGCTTGGGAACACACTGCCACTGAGGAGACTTCACCTGAAGCGCGATGACACGCTTTGCAGCCCAAGGGACTGGACGGGCAACTTAACTCAGAAGCTCCAACTGCCTTCTAGTCGGCCTTGGTTCTAAGTTCTTTCCTTCCTGCAATGGGAACACACGGCCGCATAGGCCTCTTGGCCTTCGGAGCGTTTGTACGTGTTGGAAGCAGCAGGGCCTTAGCCTGCACTTTACGTAGAGCTTGCAACTTGGTGTAGAGTCCGCCTTGGTTCTAAGTTCTTGCCTGAGCTGCGAACACGCTGCCGCTTATGAGGCTTCACCTGAAGAGCGAGGCTACCTTTTGGAAGCCTAATGGACTTGGCGTGCACTTCACACAGAGAGTCCAAGTCGGCTTCAGGCCACCCTTGTTCTCACTTCTTTCCTCACCTGCGAGAACACGGCCAGAAGGCGGTTGCGTCGTACGCGGCGCTTGGCGTTTTGGACGCAGAGGCGCATTGGCGAGCACTTCACTCAGAGTCTCCAACCTGCCTTGGCGTCCGCCTTTGTTCTAACACCTTTCCGCAACTGGGAGAAAACTGCCCTCTAGTAGTGTTCGTCTTCGCTGCGTTTGTAGGTTTGGGAAGCCTAAGGGCCTTCCCTGGAACTCAACTCGGTGTAGCCAACAGGCTTCTAGTCCGCACCTGTTCTTAAGGTCTTTCCTCCCCTGGGATCTCACGCCCCCCCCCCAGGAGACGTCACCTGAGGAGCGATGATACGTTTTGGAAGCAAAAGGGGACCTGGGGTGCCCTGCCCTGAGAGTGTCCAACTTGCCTCCAGTGCGGCCTTGTTCTAACTTCTTTCCGCAGCAGGGAACACGCTGCCACATAGGAAACTTCACTTCAGGTCGAGTTTACGTTGTGGAAGCCTAAGGGTCTGGGCCTGCACTTAACTCGCAGTGTGCAACTTGCCTAGGGTGCGCCCCAGGTTCCAACTTCTTTCCAGAGCCGGGAGCAAACTGCCCCTTGGGAATCCTCCCTTTGAAGGTCGCGTTCACGTTTTGGAAGCCGCAGCGTCTTTGCGTGCCCTTAACTCGGAGTATCCAACAAGCTTCTAGTATGCCCTTCTTCTCAAGTCTTCCCTTCGCTTGGGAACACACTGCCACTGAGGAGACTTCACCTGAAGCGCGATGACACGCTTTGCAGCCCAAGGGACTAGACGGGCAACTTAACTCAGAAGCTCCAACTGCCTTCTAGTCGGCCTTGGTTCTAAGTTCTTTCCTTCCTGCAATGGGAACCCACGGCCGCATAGGCCTCTTGGCCTTCGGAGCGTTTCTACGTGTTGGAAGCAGCAGGGCCTTAGCCTGCACTTTACGTAGAGCTTGCAACTTGGCGTAGAGTCCACCTTGGTTCTAAGTTCTTGCCTGAGCTGCGAACACGCTGCCGCTTATGAGGCTTCACCTGAAGAGCGAGGCTACCTTTTGGAAGCCTAATGGACTTGGCGTGCACTTCACACAGAGAGTCCAAGTCGGCTTCAGGCCGCCCTTGTTCTCACTTCTTTCCTCACCTGCGAGAACACGGCCAGAAGGCGGTTGCGTCGTACGCGGCGCTTGGCGTTTTGGACGCAGAGGCGCATTGGCGAGCACTTCACTCAGAGTCTCCAACCTGCCTTGGCGTCCGCCTTTGTTCTAACACCTTTCCGCAACTGGGAGAACACTGCCCTCTAGTAGAGTTGGTCTTCGCTGCGTTTGTAGGTTTGGGAAGCCTAAGGGCCTTCCCTGGAACTCAACTCGGTGTAGCCAACAGGCTTCTAGTCCGCCCCTGTTCTTAAGGTCTTTCCTTCCCTGGGATCTCACGGGCCCCCCCCAGGAGACGTCACCTGAGGAGCGATGATACGTTTTGGAAGCAAAAGGGGACCTGGGGTGCCCTGCCCTGAGAGTGTCCAACTTGCCTCCAGTGCGGCCTTGCTCTAACTTCTTTCCGCAGCAGGGAACACGCTGCCACATAGGAAACTTCACTTCAGGTCGAGTTTACGTTGTGGAAGCCTAAGGGTCTGGGCCTGCACTTAACTCGCAGTGTGCAACTTGCCTAGGGTGCGCCCCAGGTTCCAAATTCTTTCCACAGCCGGGAGCCAACTGCCCCTTGGGAATCCTCCCTTTGAAGGTCGCGTTCACGTTTTGGAAGCCGCAGCGTCTTTGCGTGCCCTTAACTCGGAGTATCCAACAAGCTTCTAGTACGCCCTTCTTCTCAAGTCTTCCCTTCGCTTGGGAACACACTGCCACTGAGGAGACTTCACCTGAAGCGCGATGACACGCTTTGCAGCCCAAGGGACTGGACGGGCAACTTAACTCAGAAGCTCCAACTGCCTTCTAGTCGGCCTTGGTTCTAAGTTCTTTCCTTCCTGCAATGGGAACACACGGCCGCATAGGCCTCTTGGCCTTCGGAGCGTTTGTACGTGTTGGAAGCAACAGGGCCTTAGCCTGCACTTTACGTAGAGCTTGCAACTTGGCGTAGAGTCCGCCTTGGTTCTAAGTTCTTGCCTGAGCTGCGAACACGCTGCCGCTTATGAGGCTTCACCTGAAGAGCGAGGCTACCTATTGGAAGCCTAATGGAATTGGCGTGCACTTCACACAGAGAGTCCAAGTCGGCTTCAGGCCGCCCTTGTTCTCACTTCTTTCCTCACCTGCGAGAACACGGCCAGAAGGTGGTTGCGTCGTACGCGGCGCTTGGCGTTTTGGACGCAGAGGCGCATTGGCGAGCACTTCACTCAGAGTCTCCAACCTGCCTTGGCGTCCGCCTTTGATCTAACCCATTTCCGCAACTGGGAGAACACTGCCCTCTAGTAGTGTTCATCTTCGCTGCGTTTGTAGGTTTGGGAAGCCTAAGGGCCTTCCCTGGAACTCAACTCGGTGTAGCCAACAGGCTTCTAGTCCGCCCCTGTTCTTAAGGTCTTTCCTCCCCTGGGATCTCACGCACCCCCCCCCCAGGAGACGTCACCTGAGGAGCGATGATACGTTTTGGAAGCAAAAGGGGACCTGGGGTGCCCTGCCCTGAGAGTGTCCACCTTGCCTCCAGTGCGGCCTTGCTCTAACTTCTTTCCGCAGCAGGGAACACGCTGCCACATAGGAAACTTCACTTCAGGTCGAGTTTACGTTGTGGAAGCCTAAGGGTCTGGGCCTGCACTTAACTCGCAGTGTGCAACTTGCCTAGGGTGCGCCCCAGGTTCCAACTTCTTTCCACAGCCGGGAGCCAACTGCCCCTTGGGAATCCTCCCTTTGAAGGTCGCGTTCACGTTTTGGAAGCCGCAGCGTCTTTGCGTGCCCTTCACTCGGAGTATCCAACAAGCTTCTAGTACGCCCTTCTTCTCAAGTCTTCCCTTCGCTTGGGAACACACTGCCACTGAGGAGACTTCACCTGAAGCGCGATGACACGCTTTGCAGCCCAAGGGACTGGACGGGCAACTTAACTCAGAAGCTCCAACTGCCTTCTAGTCGGCCTTGGTTCTAAGTTCTTTCCTTCCTGCAATGGGAACACACGGCCGCATAGGCCTCTTGGCCTTCGGAGCGTTTGTACGTGTTGGAAGCAGCAGGGCCTTAGCCTGCACTTTACGTAGAGCTTGCAACTTGGCGTAGAGTCCGCCTTGGTTCTAAGTTCTTGCCTGAGCTGCGAACACGCTGCCGCTTATGATGCTTCACCTGAAGAGCGAGGCTACCTTTTGGAAGCCTAATGGACTTGGCGTGCACTTCACACAGAGAGTCCAAGTCGGCTTCAGGCCGCCCTTGTTCTCACTTCTTTCCTCACCTGCGAGAACACGGCCAGAAGGCGGTTGCGTCGTACGCGGCGCTTGGCGTTTTGGACGCAGAGGCGCATTGGCGAGCACTTCACTCAGAGTCTCCAACCTGCCTTGGCGTCCGCCTTTGTTCTAACACCTTTCCGCAACTGGGAGAACACTGCCCTCTAGTAGTGTTCGTCTTCGCTGCGTTTGTAGGTTTGGGAAGCCTAAGGGCCTTCCCTGGAACTCAACTCGGTGTAGCCAACAGGCTTCTAGTCCGCACCTGTTCTTAAGGTCTTTCCTCCCCTGGGATCTCACGCCCCCCCCCCCCAGGAGACGTCACCTGAGGAGCGATGATACGTTTTGGAAGCAAAAGGGGACCTGGGGTGCCCTGCCCTGAGAGTGTCCAACTTGCCTCCAGTGCGGCCTTGTTCTAACTTCTTTCCGCAGCAGGGAACACGCTGCCACATAGGAAACTTCACTTCAGGTCGAGTTTACGTTGTGGAAGCCTAAGGGTCTGGGCCTGCACTTAACTCGCAGTGTGCAACTTGCCTAGGGTGCGCCCCAGGTTCCAACTTCTTTCCAGAGCCGGGAGCAAACTGCCCCTTGGGAATCCTCCCTTTGAAGGTCGCGTTCACGTTTTGGAAGCCGCAGCGTCTTTGCGTGCCCTTAACTCGGAGTATCCAACAAGCTTCTAGTATGCCCTTCTTCTCAAGTCTTCCCTTCGCTTGGGAACACACTGCCACTGAGGAGACTTCACCTGAAGCGCGATGACACGCTTTGCAGCCCAAGGGACTAGACGGGCAACTTAACTCAGAAGCTCCAACTGCCTTCTAGTCGGCCTTGGTTCTAAGTTCTTTCCTTCCTGCAATGGGAACCCACGGCCGCATAGGCCTCTTGGCCTTCGGAGCGTTTCTACGTGTTGGAAGCAGCAGGGCCTTAGCCTGCACTTTACGTAGAGCTTGCAACTTGGCGTAGAGTCCGCCTTGGTTCTAAGTTCTTGCCTGAGCTGCGAACACGCTGCCGCTTATGAGGCTTCACCTGAAGAGCGAGGCTACCTTTTGGAAGCCTAATGGACTTGGCGTGCACTTCACACAGAGAGTCCAAGTCGGCTTCAGGCCGCCCTTGTTCTCACTTCTTTCCTCACCTGCGAGAACACGGCCAGAAGGCGGTTGCGTCGTACGCGGCGCTTGGCGTTTTGGACGCAGAGGCGCATTGGCGAGCACTTCACTGAGAGTCTCCAACCTGCCTTGGCGTCCGCCTTTGATCTAACCCATTTCCGCAACTGGGAGAACACTGCCCTCTAGTAGTGTTCGTCTTCGCTGCGTTTGTAGGTTTGGGAAGCCTAAGGGCCTTCCCTGGAACTCAACTCGGTGTAGCCAACAGGCTTCTAGTCCGCCCCTGTTCTTAAGGTCTTTCCTCCCCTGGGATCTCACGGGCCCCCCCCCCCCCAGGAGACGTCACCTGAGGAGCGATGATACGTTTTGGAAGCAAAAGGTGACCTGGGGTGCCCTGCCCTGAGAGTGTCCAACTTGCCTCCAGTGCGGCCTTGTTCTAACTTCTTTCCGCAGCAGGGAACACGCTGCCACATAGGAAACTTCACTTCAGGTCGAGTTTACGTTGTGGAAGCCTAAGGGTCTGGGCCTGCACTTAACTCGCAGTGTGCAACTTGCCTAGGGTGCGCCCCAGGTTCCAACTTCTTTCCAGAGCCGGGAGCAAACTGCCTCTTGGGAATCCTCCCTTTGAAGGTCGCGTTCACCTTTTGGAAGCCACAGCGTCTTTGCGTGCCCTTGACTCGGAGTATCCAACAAGCTTCTAGTACGCCCTTCTTCTCAAGTCTTCCCTTCGCTTGGGAACACACTGCCACTGAGGAGACTTCACCTGAAGCGCGATGACACGCTTTGCAGCCCAAGGGACTGGACGGGCAACTTAACTCAGAAGCTCCAACTGCCTTCTAGTCGGCCTTGGTTCTAAGTTCTTTCCTTCCTGCAATGGGAACACACGGCCGCATAGGCCTCTTGGCCTTCGGAGCGTTTCTACGTGTTGGAAGCAGCAGGGCCTTAGCCTGCACTTTACGTAGAGCTTGCAACTTGGCGTAGAGTCCGCCTTGGTTCTAAGTTCTTGCCTGAGCTGCGAACACGCTGCCGCTTATGAGGCTTCACCTGAAGAGCGAGGCTACCTTTTGGAAGCCTAATGGACTTGGCGTGCACTTCACACAGAGAGTCCAAGTCGGCTTCAGGCCGCCCTTGTTCTCACTTCTTTCCTCACCTGCGAGAACACGGCCAGAAGGCGGTTGCGTCGTACGCGGCGCTTGGCGTTTTGGACGCAGAGGCGCATTGGCGAGCACTTCACTCAGAGTCTCCAACCTGCCTTGGCGTCCGCCTTTGTTCTAACACCTTTCCGCAACTGGGAGAACACTGCCCTCTAGTAGTGTTCGTCTTCGCTGCGTTTGTAGGTTTGGGAAGCCTAAGGGCCTTCCCTGGAACTCAACTCGGTGTAGCCAATAGGCTTCTAGTCCACCCCTGTTCTAAGGTCTTTCCTCCCCTGGGATCTCACGCCCCCCCCCCCCCCCAGGAGACGTCACCTGAGGAGCTATGATACGTTTTGGAAGCAAAAGGGGACCTGGGGTGCCCTGCCCTGAGAGTTTCCAACTTGCCTCCAGTGCGGCCTTGTTCTAACTTCTTTCCGCAGCAGAGAACACGCTGCCACATAGGAAACTTCACTTCAGGTCGAGTTTACGTTGTGGAAGCCTAAGGGTCTGGGCCTGCACTTAACTCGCAGTGTGCCACTTGCCTAGGGTGCGCCCCAGGTTCCAACTTCTTTCCACAGCCGGGAGCAAACTGCCCCTTGGGAATCCTCCCTTTGAAGGTCGCGTTCACGTTTTGGAAGCCGCAGCGTCTTTGCGTGCCCTTAACTCGGAGTACCCAACAAGCTTCTAGTACGCCCTTCTTCTCAAGTCTTCCCTTCGCTTGGGAACACACTGCCACTGAGGAGACTTCACCTGAAGCGCGATGACACGCTTTGCAGCCCAAGGGACTGGACGGGCAACTTAACTCAGAAGCTCCAACTGCCTTCTAGTCGGCCTTGGTTCTAAGTTCTTTCCTTCCTGCAATGGGAACACACGGCCGCATAGGCCTCTTGGCCTTCGGAGCGTTTCTACGTGTTGGAAGCAGCAGGGCCTTAGCCTGCACTTTACGTAGAGCTTGCAACTTGGCGTAGAGTCCGCCTTGGTTCTAAGTTCTTGCCTGAGCTGCGAACACGCTGCCGCTTATGAGGCTTCACCTGAAGAGCGAGGCTACCTTTTGGAAGCCTAATGGACTTGGCGTGCACTTCACACAGAGAGTCCAAGTCGGCTTCAGGCCGCCCTTGTTCTCACTTCTTTCCTCACCTGCGAGAACACGGCCAGAAGGCGGTTGCGTCGTACGCTGCGCTTGGCGTTTTGGACGCAGAGGCAATTGGCGAGCACTTCACTCAGAGTCACCAACCTGCCTTGGCGTCCGCCTTTGTTCTAACACCTTTCCGCAACTGGGAGAACACTGCCCTCTAGTAGTGTTCGTCTTCGCTGCGTTTGTAGGTTTGGGAAGCCTAAGGGCCTTCCTTGGAACTCAACTCGGTGTAGCCAACAGGCTTCTAGTCCGCCCCTGTTCTTAGGGTCTTTCCTCCCCTGGGATCTCACGGGCCCCCCCCCAGGAGACGTCACCTGAGGAGGGATGATACGTTTTGGAAGCAAAAGGGGACCTGGGGTGCCCTGCCCTGAGAGTGTCCAACTTGCCTCCAGTGCGGCCTTGCTCTAACTTCTTTCCGCAGCAGGGAACACGCTGCCACATATGAAACTTCACTTCAGGTCGAGTTTACGTTGTGGAAGCCTAAGGGTCTGGGCCTGCACTTAACTCGCAGTGTGCAACTTGCCTAGGGTGCGCCCCAGGTTCCAACTTCTTTCCAGAGCCGGGAGCAAACTGCCCCTTGGGAATCCTCCCTTTGAAGGTCGCGTTCACGTTTTGGAAGCCGCAGCGTCTTTGCGTGCCCTTCACTCGGAGTATCCAACAAGCTTCTAGTACGCCCTTCTTCTCAAGTCTTCCCTTCGCTTGGCAACACACTGCCACTGAGGAGACTTCACCTGAAGCGCGATGACACGCTTTGCAGCCCAAGGGACTGGACGGGCAACTTAACTCAGAAGTTCCAACTGCCTTCTAGTCGTCCTTGGTTCTAAGTTCTTTCCTTCCTGCAATGGGAACACACGGCTGCATAGGCCTCTTGGCCTTCAGAGCGTTTCTACGTGTTGGATGCAGCAGGGCCTTAGCCTGCACTTTACGTAGAGCTTGCAACTTGGCGTAGAGTCCGCCTTGGTTCTAAGTTCTTGCCTGAGCTGCGAACACGCTGCCGCTTATGAGGCTTCACCTGAAGAGCGAGGCTACCTTTTGGAAGCCTAATGGACTTGGCGTGCACTTCACACAGAGAGTCCAAGTCGGCTTCAGGCCGCCCTTGTTCTCACTTCTTTCCTCACCTGCGAGAACACGGCCCGAAGGCGGTTGCGTCGTTCGCGGCGCTTGGCGTTTTGGACGCAGAGGCACATTGGCAAGCACTTCACTCAGAGTCTCCAACCTGCCTTGGAGTCCGCCTTTGTTCTAACACCTTTCCGCAACTGGGAGAACACTGCCCTCTAGTAGTGTTCGTCTTCGCTGCGTTTGTAGGTTTGGGAAGCCTAAGGGCCTTCCCTGGAACTCAATTCGGTGTAGCCAACAGGCTTCTAGTCCGCCCCTGTTCTAAGGTCTTTCCTCCCCTGGGATCTCACGCCCCCCCCCCCAAGAGACGTCACCTGAGGAGCGATGATACGTTTTGGAAGCAAAAGGGGACCTGGGGTGCCCTGCCCTGAGAGTGTCCACCTTGCCTCCAGTGCGGCCTTGCTCTAACTTCTTTCCACAGCAGGGAACACGCTGCCACATAGGAAACTTCACTTCAGGTCGAGTTTACGTTGTGGAAGCCTAAGGGTCTGGGCCTGCACTTAACACGCAGTGTGCAACTTGCCTAGGGTGCGCCCCAGGTTCCAAATTCTTTCCACAGCCGGGAGCCAACTGCCCCTTGGGAATCCTCCCTTTGAAGGTCGCGTTCACGTTTTGGAAGCCGCAGCGTCTTTGCGTGCCCTTAACTCGGAGTATCCAACAAGCTTCTAGTACGCCCTTCTTCTCAAGTCTTCCCTTCGCTTGGGAACACACTGCCACTGAGGAGACTTCACCTGAAGCGCGATGACACGCTTTGCAGCCCAAGGGACTGGACGGGCAACTTAACTCAGAAGCTCCAACTGCCTTCTAGTCGGCCTTGGTTCTAAGTTCTTTCCTTCCTGCAATGGGAACACACGGCCGCATAGGCCTCTTGGCCTTCGGAGCGTTTGTACGTGTTGGAAGCAGCAGGGCCTTAGCCTGCACTTTACGTAGAGCTTGCAACTTGGCGTAGAGTCCGCCTTGGTTCTAAGTTCTTGCCTGAGCTGCGAACACGCTGCCGCTTATGAGGCTTCACCTGAAGAGCGAGGCTACCTTTTGGAAGCCTAATGGACTTGGCGTGCACTTCACACAGAGAGTCCAAGTCGGCTTCAGGCCGCCCTTGTTCTCACTTCTTTCCTCACCTGCGAGAACACGGCCAGAAGGCGGTTGCGTCGTACGCGGCGCTTGGCGTTTTGGACGCAGAGGCGCATTGGCGAGCACTTCACTCAGAGTCTCCAACCTGCCTTGGCGTCCGCCTTTGTTCTAACACCTTTCCGCAACTGGGAGAACACTGCCCTCTAGTAGTGTTCGTCTTCGCTGCGTTTGTAGGTTTGGGAAGCCTAAGGGCCTTCCCTGGAACTCAACTCGGTGTTGCCAACAGGCTTCTAGTCCGCCCCTGTTCTAAGTTCTTTCCTCCCCTGGGATCTCACGCACCCCCCCCCAGGAGACGTCACCTGAGGAGCGATGATACGTTTTGGAAGCAAAAGGGGACCTGGGGTGCCCTGCCCTGAGAGTGTCCACCTTGCCTCCAGTGCGGCCTTGCTCTAACTTCTTTCCGCAGCAGGGAACACGCTGCCACATAGGAAACTTCACTTCAGGTCGAGTTTACGTTGTGGAAGCCTAAGGGTCTGGGCCTGCACTTAACTCGCAGTGTGCAACTTGCCTAGGGTGCGCCCCAGGTTCCAACTTCTTTCCAGAGCCGGGAGCAAACTGCCCCTTGGGAATCCTCCCTTTGAAGGTCGCGTTCACGTTTTGGAAGCCGCAGCGTCTTTGCGTGCCCTTAACTCGGAGTATCCAACAAGCTTCTAGTATGCCCTTCTTCTCAAGTCTTCCCTTCGCTTGGGAACACACTGCCACTGAGGAGACTTCACCTGAAGCGCGATGACACGCTTTGCAGCCCAAGGGACTAGACGGGCAACTTAACTCAGAAGCTCCAACTGCCTTCTAGTCGGCCTTGGTTCTAAGTTCTTTCCTTCCTGCAATGGGAACCCACGGCCGCATAGGCCTCTTGGCCTTCGGAGCGTTTCTACGTGTTGGAAGCAGCAGGGCCTTAGCCTGCACTTTACGTAGAGCTTGCAACTTGGCGTAGAGTCCGCCTTGGTTCTAAGTTCTTGCCTGAGCTGCGAACACGCTGCCGCTTATGAGGCTTCACCTGAAGAGCGAGGCTACCTTTTGGAAGCCTAATGGACTTGGCGTGCACTTCACACAGAGAGTCCAAGTCGGCTTCAGGCCGCCCTTGTTCTCACTTCTTTCCTCACCTGCGAGAACACGGCCAGAAGGCGGTTGCGTCGTACGCGGCGCTTGGCGTTTTGGACGCAGAGGCGCATTGGCGAGCACTTCACTCAGAGTCTCCAACCTGCCTTGGCGTCCGCCTTTGTTCTAACACCTTTCCGCAACTGGGAGAACACTGCCCTCTAGTAGAGTTGGTCTTCGCTGCGTTTGTAGGTTTGGGAAGCCTAAGGGCCTTCCCTGGAACTCAACTCGGTGTAGCCAACAGGCTTCTAGTCCGCCCCTGTTCTTAAGGTCTTTCCTTCCCTGGGATCTCACGGGCCCCCCCCCAGGAGACGTCACCTGAGGAGCGATGATACGTTTTGGAAGCAAAAGGGGACCTGGGGTGCCCTGCCCTGAGAGTGTCCAACTTGCCTCCAGTGCGGCCTTGCTCTAACTTCTTTCCGCAGCAGGGAACACGCTGCCACATAGGAAACTTCACTTCAGGTCGAGTTTACGTTGTGGAAGCCTAAGGGTCTGGGCCTGCACTTAACTCGCAGTGTGCAACTTGCCTAGGGTGCGCCCCAGGTTCCAAATTCTTTCCACAGCCGGGAGCCAACTGCCCCTAGGGAATCCTCCCTTTGAAGGTCGCGTTCACGTTTTGGAAGCCGCAGCGTCTTTGCGTGCCCTTAACTCGGAGTATCCAACAAGCTTCTAGTACGCCCTTCTTCTCAAGTCTTCCCTTCGCTTGGGAACACACTGCCACTGAGGAGACTTCACCTGAAGCGCGATGACACGCTTTGCAGCCCAAGGGACTGGACGGGCAACTTAACTCAGAAGCTCCAACTGCCTTCTAGTCGGCCTTGGTTCTAAGTTCTTTCCTTCCTGCAATGGGAACACACGGCCGCATAGGCCTCTTGGCCTTCGGAGCGTTTCTACGTGTTGGAAGCAACAGGGCCTTAGCCTGCACTTTACGTAGAGCTTGCAACTTGGCGTAGAGTCCGCCTTGGTTCTAAGTTCTTGCCTGAGCTGCGAACACGCTGCCGCTTATGAGGCTTCACCTGAAGAGCGAGGCTACCTTTTGGAAGCCTAATGGACTTGGCGTGCACTTCACACAGAGAGTCCAAGTCGGCTTCAGGCCGCCCTTGTTCTCACTTCTTTCCTCACCTGCGAGAACACGGCCAGAAGGCGGTTGCGTCGTACGCGGCGCTTGGCGTTTTGGACGCAGAGGCGCATTGGCGAGCACTTCACTCAGAGTCTCCAACCTGCCTTGGCGTCCGCCTTTGTTCTAACCCATTTCCGCAACTGGGAGAACACTGCCCTCTAGTAGTGTTCGTCTTCGCTGCGTTTGTAGGTTTGGGAAGCCTAAGGGCCTTCCCTGGAACTCAACTCGGTGTAGCCAACAGGCTTCTAGTCCGCCCCTGTTCTTAAGGTCTTTCCTCCCCTGGGATCTCACGGGCCCCCCCCCCCCCAGGAGACGTCACCTGAGGAGCGATGATACGTTTTGGAAGCAAAAGGTGACCTGGGGTGCCCTGCCCTGAGAGTGTCCAACTTGCCTCCAGTGCGGCCTTGTTCTAACTTTTTCCGCAGCAGGGAACACGCTGCCACATAGGAAACTTCACTTCAGGTCGAGTTTACATTGTGGAAGCCTAAGGGTCTGGGCCAGCACTTAACTCGCAGTGTGCAACTTGCCTAGGCTGCGCCCCAGGTTCCAACTCCTTTCCACAGCCGGGAGCAAACTGCCCCTTGGGAATCCTCCCTTTGAAGGTCGCGTTCACGTTTTGGAAGCCGCAGCGTCTTTGCGTGCCCTTAACTCGGAGTATCCAACAAGCTTCTAGTACGCCCTTCTTCTCAAGTCTTCCCTTCGCTTGGGAACACACTGCCACTGAGGAGACTTCACCTGAAGCGCGATGACACGCTTTGAAGCCCAAGGGACTGGACGGGCAACTTAACTCAGAAACTCCAACTGCCTTCTAGTCAGCCTTGGTTCTAAGTTCTTTCCTTCCTGCAATGGGAACACACGGCCGCATAGGCCTCTTGGCCGTCGGAGCGTTTCTACGTGTTGGAAGCAGCAGGGCCTTAGCCTGCACTTTACGTAGAGCTTGCAACTTGGCGTAGAGTCCACCTTGGTTCTAAGTTCTTGCCTGAGCTGCGAACACGCTGCCGCTTATGAGGCTTCACCTGAAGAGCGAGGCTACCTTTTGGAAGCCTAATGGACTTGGCGTGCACTTCACACAGAGAGTCCAAGTCGGCTTCAGGCCGCCCTTGTTCTCACTTCTTTCCTCACCTGCGAGAACACGGCCAGAAGGCGGTTGCGTCGTACGCGGCGCTTGGCGTTTTGGACGCAGAGGCGCATTGGCGAGCACTTCACTCAGAGTCTCCAACCTGCCTTGGCGTCCGCCTTTGTTCTAACCCCTTTCCGCAACTGGGAGAACACTGCCCTCTAGTAGTGTTCGTCTTCGCTGCGTTTGTAGGTTTGGGAAGCCTAAGGGCCTTCCCTGGAACTCAACTCGGTGTAGCCAACAGGCTTCTAGTCCGCCCCTGTTCTTAACGTCTTTCCTCCCCTGGGATCTCACGGCCACCCCCCCAGGAGACGTCACCTGAGGAGCGATGATACGTTTTGGAAGCAAAAGGGGACCTGGGGTGCCCTGCCCTGAGAGTGTCCAACTTGCCTCCAGTGCGGCCTTGTTCTAACTTCTTTCCGCAGCAGGGAACACGCTGCCACATAGGAAACTTCACTTCAGGTCGAGTTTACGTTGTGGAAGCCTAAGGGTCTGGGCCTGCACTTAACTCGCAGTGTGCAACTTGCCTAGGGTGCGCCCCAGGTTCCAACTTCTTTCCACAGCCGGGAGCAAACTGCCCCTTGGGAATCCTCCCTTTGAAGGTCGCGTTCACCTTTTGGAAGCCACAGCGTCTTTGCGTGCCCTTCACTCGGAGTATCCAACAAGCTTCTAGTACGCCCTTCTTCTCAAGTCTTCCCTTCGCTTGCGAACACACTGCCACTGAGGAGACTTCACCTGAAGCGCGATGACACGCTTTGCAGCCCAAGGGACTGGACGGGCAACTTAACTCAGAAGCTCCAACTGCCTTCTAGTCGGCCTTGGTTCTAAGTTCTTTCCTTCCTGCAATGGGAACACACGGCCGCATAGGCCTCTTGGCCGTCGGAGCGTTTCTACGTGTTGGAAGCAGCAGGGCCTTAGCCTGCACTTTACGTAGAGCTTGCAACTTGGCGTAGAGTCCGCCTTGGTTCTAAGTTCTTGCCTGAGCTGCGAACACGCTGCCGCTTATGAGGCTTCACCTGAAGAGCGAGGCTACCTTTGGAAGCCTAATGGACTTGGCGTGCACTTCACACAGAGAGTCCAAGTCGGCTTCAGGCCGCCCTTGTTCTCACTTCTTTCCTCACCTGCGAGAACACGGCCAGAAGGCGGTTGCGTCGTACGCGGCGCTTGGCGTTTTGGACGCAGAGGCGCATTGGCGAGCACTTCACTCAGAGTCTCCAACCTGCCTTGGCGTCTGCCTATGTTCTAACACCTTTCCGCAACTGGGAGAACACTGCCCTCTAGTAGTGTTCGTCTTCGCTGCGTTTGTAGGTTTGGGAAGCCTAAGGGCCTTCCCTGGAACTCAACTCGGTGTAGCCAACAGGCTTCTAGTCCGCCCCTGTTCTAAGGTCTTTCCTCCCCTGGGATCTCACGCCCCCCCTCCCCCAGGAGACATCACCTTAGGAGCGATGATACGTTTTGGAAGCAAAAGGGGACCTGGGGTGCCCTTCCCTGAGAGTGTCCAACTGGCCTCCAGTGCGGCCTTGTTCTAACTTCTTTCCGCAGCAGGGAACACGCTGCCACATAGGAAACTTCAATTCAGGTCGAGTTTACGTTGTGGAAGCTTCAGGGTCTGGGCCTGCACTTACCTCGCAGTGTGCAACTTGCCTAGGGTGGCCCCAGGTTCTAACTTCTTTCCAGAGCCGGGAGCAAACTGCCCCTTGGGAATCCTCCCTTTGAAGGTCGCGTTCACGTTTTGGAAGCCGCAGCGTCTTTGCGTGCCCTTAACTCGGAGTATCCAACAAGCTTCTAGTACGCCCTTCTTCTCAAGTCTTCCCTTCGCTTGGGAACACACTGCCACTGAGGAGACTTCACCTGAAGCGCGATGACACGCTTTGCAGCCCAAGGGACTGGACGGGCAACTTAACTCAGAAGCTCCAACTGCCTTCTAGTCGGCCTTGGTTCTAAGTTCTTTCCTTCCTGCAATGGGAACACACGGCCGCATAGGCCTCTTGGCCTTCGGAGCGTTTCTACGTGTTGGAAGCAGCAGGGCCTTAGCCTGCACTTTACGTAGAGCTTGCAACTTGGCGTAGAGTCCGCCTTGGTTCTAAGTTCTTGCCTGAGCTGCGAACACGCTGCCGCTTCTGAGGCTTCACCTGAAGAGCGAGGCTACCTTTTGGAAGCCTAATGGACTTGGCGTGCACTTCACACAGAGAGTCCAAGTCGGCTTCAGGCCGCCCTTGTTCTCACTTCTTTCCTCACCTGCGAGAACACGGCCAGAAGGCGGTTGCGTCGTACGCGGCGCTTGGCGTTTTGGACGCAGAGGCGCATTGGCGAGCACTTCACTCAGAGTCTCCAACCTGCCTTGGCATCCGCCTTTGTTCTAACCCCTTTCCGCAACTGGGAGAACACTGACCTCTAGTAGTGTTCGTCTTCGCTGCGTTTGTAGGTTTGGGAAGCCTAAGGGCCTTCCCTGGAACTCAACTCGGTGTAGCCAACAGGCTTCGAGTCCGCCCCTGTTCTAAAGTCTTTCCTCCCCTGGGATCTCACGCACCCCCCCCAGGAGACGTCACCTGAGGAGCGATGATACGTTTTGGAAGCAAAAGGGGACCTGGGGTGCCCTGCCCTGAGAATGTCCAACTTGCCTCCAGTGCGGCCTTGCTCTAACTTCTTTCCGCAGCAGGGAACACGCTGCCACATCGGAAACTGCACTTCAGGTTGAGGTTACGTTGTGGAAGCCTAAGGGTCTGGGCCTGCACTTAACTCGCAGTGTGTAACTTGCCTAGGGTGCGCCCCAGGTTCCAACTTCTTTCCACAGCCGGGAGCCAACTGCCCCTTGGGAATCCTCCCTTTGAAGGTCGCGTTCACGTTTTGGAAGCCGCAGCGTCTTTGCGTGCCCTTAACTCGGAGTATCCAACAAGCTTCTAGTACGCCCTTCTTCTCAAGTCTTCCCTTCGCTTGGGAACACACTGCCACTGAGGAGACTTCACCTGAAGCGCGATGACACGCTTTGAAGCCCAAGGGACTGGACGGGCAACTTAACTCAGAAGCTCCAACTGCCTTCTAGTCGGCCTTGGTTCTAAGTTCTTTCCTTCCTGCAATGGGAACCCACGGCCGCATAGGCCTCTTGGCCTTCGGAGCGTTTCTACGTGTTGGAAGCAGCAGGGCCTTAGCCTGCACTTTACGTAGAGCTTGCAACTTGGCGTAGAGTCCGCCTTGGTTCTAAGTGCTTGCCTGAGCTGCGAACACGCTGCCGCTTATGAGGCTTCACCTGAAGAGCGAGGCTACCTTTTGGATGCCTAATGGACTTGGCGTGCACTTCACACAGAGAGTCCAAGTCGGCTTCAGGCCGCCCTTGTTCTCACTTCTTTCCTCACCTGCGAGAACACGGCCAGAAGGCGGTTGCGTCGTACGCGGCGCTTGGCGTTTTGGACGCAGAGGCGCATTGGCGAGCACTTCACTCAGAGTCTCCAACCTGCCTTGGCGTCCGCCTTTGTTCTAACACCTTTCCACAACTGGGAGAACACTGCCCTCTAGTAGTGTTCGTCTTCGCTGCGTTTGTAGGTTTGGGAAGCCTAAGGGCCTTCCCTGGAACTCAACTCGGTGTAGCCAACAGGCTTCTAGTCCGCCCCTGTTCTAAGGTCTTTCCTCCCCTGGGATCTCACGCCCCCCCCCCAGGAGACGTCACCTGAGGAGCTATGATACGTTTTGGAAGCAAAAGGGGACCTGGGGTGCCCTGCCCTGAGAGTGTCCAACTTGCCTCCAGTGCGGCCTTGTTCTAACTTCTTTCCGCAGCAGGGAACACGCTGCCACATAGGAAACTTCACTTCAGGTCGAGTTTACGTTGTGGAAGCCTAAGGGTCTGGGCCTGCACTTAACTCGCAGTGTGCAACTTGCCTAGGGTGCGCCCCAGGTTTCAACTTATTTCCACAGCCTGGAGCAAACTGCCCCTTGGGAATCCTCCCTTTGAAGGTCGCGTTCACGTTTTGGAAGCCGCAGCGTCTTTGCGTGCCCTTCACTCGGAGTATCCAACAAGCTTCTAGTACGCCCTTCTTCTCAAGTCTTCCCTTCGCTTGGGAACACACTGCCACTGAGGAGACTTCACCTGAAGCGCGATGACACGCTTTGCAGCCCAAGGGACTGGACGGGCAACTTAACTCAGAAGCTCCAACTGCCTTCTAGTCGGCCTTGGTTTGAAGTTCTTTCCTTCCTGGAATGGGAACACACGGCCGCATAGACCGCTTGGCCTTTGGAGCGTTTCTACGTGTTGGAAGCAGCAGGGCTTTAGCCTGCACTTTACGTAGAGCTTGCAACTTGGCGTAGAGTCCGCCTTGGTTCTAAGTTCTTGCCTGAGCTGCGAACACGCTGCCGCTTATGAGGCTTCACCTGAAGAGCGAGGCTACCTTTTGGAAGCCTAATGGACTTGGCGTGCACTTCACACAGAGAGTCCAAGTCGGCTTCAGGCCGCCCTTGTTCTCACTTCTTTCCTCACCTGCGAGAACACGGCCAGAAGGCGGTTGCGTCGTACGCGGCGCTTGGCGTTTTGGACGCAGAGGCGCATTGGCGAGCACTTCACTCAGAGTCTCCAACCTGCCTTGGCGTCCGCCTTTGTTCTAACACCTTTCCGCAACTGGGAGAACACTGCCCTCTAGTAGTGTTCGTCTTCGCTGCGTTTGTAGGTTTGGGAAGCCTAAGGGCCTTCCCTGGAACTCAACTCGGTGTAGCCAACAGGCTTCTAGTCCGCCCCTGTTCTAAGGTCTTTCCTTCCCTGGGATCTCACGCCCCCCCCCCCCCAGGAGACATCACCTTAGGAGCGATGATACGTTTTGGAAGCAAAAGGGGACCTGGGGTGCCCTGCCTTGAGAGTGTCCAACTTGCCTCCAGTGCGGCCTTGCTCTAACTCCTTTCCGCAGGAGGGAACACGCTGCCCCACAGGAAACTTGACTTCAGGTCGAGTTTTCGTTGTGGAAGCCTCAGGGTCTGGGCCTGCACTTAACTCGCAGTGTGCAACTTGCCTAGGGTGCGCCCCAGGTTCCAACTTCTTTCCACAGCCGGGAGCAAACTGCCCCTTGGGAATCCTCCCTTTGAAGGTCGCGTTCACGTTTTGGAAGCCGCAGCGTCTTTGCATGCCCTTAACTCGGAGTATCCAACAAGCTTCTAGTACGCCCTTCTTCTCAAGTCTTCCCTTCGCTTGGGAACACACTGCCACTGAGGAGACTTCACCTGAAGCGCGATGACACGCTTTGCAGCCCAATGGACTGGACGGGCAACTTAACTCAGAAGCTCCAACTGCCTTCTAGTCGGCCTTGGTTCTAAGTTCTTTCCTTCCTGCAATGGGAACCCACGGCCGCATAGGCCTCTTTAATTTCGGAGCGTTTCTACGTGTTGGAAGCAGCAGGGCCTTAGCCTGCACTTTACGTAGAGCTTGCAACTTGGCGTAGAGTCCGCCTTGGTTCTAAGTTCTTGCCTGAGCTGCGAACACGCTGCCGCTTATGAGGCTTCAGCTGAAGAGCGAGGCTACCTTTTGGAAGCCTAATGGACTTGGCGTGCACTTCACACAGAGAGTCCAAGTCGGCTTCAGGCCGCCCTTGTTCTCACTTCTTTCCTCACCTGCGAGAACACGGCCAGAAGGCGGTTGCGTCGTACGCGGCGCTTGGCGTTTTGGACGCAGAGGCGCATTGGCGAGCACTTCACTCAGAGTCTCCAACCTGCCTTGGCGCCTGCCTTTGTTCTAACACCTTTCCGCAACTGGGAGAACACTGCCCTCTAGTAGTGTTCGTCTTCGCTGCGTTTGTAGGTTTGGGAAGCCTAAGGGCCTTCGCTGGAACTCAACTCGGTGTAGCCAACAGGCTTCTACTCCGCCCCTGTCCTAAGGTCTTTCCTCCCCTGGGATCTCACGGCCCCCCCCAGGAGACGTCACCTTAGGAGCGATGATACGTTTTGGAAGCAAAAGGGGACCTGGGGTGCCCTGCCCTGAGAGTGTCCAACTTGCCTCCAGTGCGGCCTTGTTCTAACTTCTTTCCGCAGCAGGGAACACGCTGCCACATAGGAAACTTCACTTCAGGTCGAGTTTACGTTGTGGAAGCCTAAGGGTCTGGGCCTGCACTTAACTCGCAGTGTGCAACTTGCCTAGGGTGCGCCCCAGGTTCCAACTTGTTTCCAGAGCCGGGAGCAAACTGCCTCTTGGGAATCCTCCCTTTGAAGGTCGCGTTCACCTTTTGGAAGCCACAGCGTCTTTGCGTGCCCTTGACTCGGAGTATCCAACAAGCTTCTAGTACGCCCTTCTTCTCAAGTCTTCCCTTCGCTTGGGAACACACTGCCACTGAGGAGACTTCACCTGAAGCGCGATGACACGCTTTGCAGCCCAAGGGACTAGACGGGCAACTTAACTCAGAAGCTCCAACTGCCTTCTAGTCGGCCTTGGTTCTAAGTTCTTTCCTTCCTGCAATGGGAACACACGGCCGCATAGGCCTCTTGGCCTTCGGAGCGTTTGTACGTGTTGGAAGCAGCAGGGCCTTAGCCTGCACTTTACGTAGAGCTTGCAACTTGGCGTAGAGTCCGCCTTGGTTCTAAGTTCTTGCCTGAGCTGCGAACACGCTGCCGCTTATGAGGCTTCACCTGAAGAGCGAGGCTAACTTTTGGAAGCCTAATGGACTTGGCGTGCACTTCACACAGAGAGTCCAAGTCGGCTTCAGGCCGCCCTTGTTCTCACTTCTTTCCTCACCTGCGAGAACACGGCCAGAAGGCGGTTCCGTCGTACGCGGCGCTTGGCGTTTTGGACGCAGAGGCGCATTGGCGAGCACTTCACTCAGAGTCTCCAACCTGCCTTGGCGTCCGCCTTTGTTCTAACACCTTTCCGCAACTGGGAGAACACTGCCCTCTAGTAGTGTTCGTCTTCGCTGCGTTTGTAGGTTTGGTAAGCCTAAGGGCCTTCCCTGGAACTCAACTCGGTGTAGCCAACAGGCTTCTAGTCCACCCCTGTTCTAAGGTCTTTCCTCCCCTGGGATCTCACGCCCCCCCCCCCAGGAGACGTCACCTGAGGAGCTATGATACGTTTTGGAAGCAAAAGGGGACCTGGGGTGCCCTGCCCTGAGAGTGTCCAACTTGCCTCCAGTGCGGCCTTGTTCTAACTTCTTTCCGCAGCAGGGAACACGCTGCCACATAGGAAACTTCACTTCAGGTCGAGTTTACGTTGTGGAAGCCTAAGGGTCTGGGCCTGCACTTAACTCGCAGTGTGCCAATTGCCTAGGGTGCGCCCCAGGTTCCAACTTCTTTCCACAGCCGGGAGCAAACTGCCCCTTGGGAATCCTCCCTTTGAAGGTCGCGTTCACGTTTTGGAAGCCGCAGCGTCTTTGCGTGCCCTTAACTCGGAGTACCCAACAAGCTTCTAGTACGCCCTTCTTCTCAAGTCTTCCCTTCGCTTGGGAACACACTGCCACTGAGGAGACTTCACCTGAAGCGCGATGACACGCTTTGCAGCCCAAGGGACTGGACGGGCAACTTAACTCAGAAGCTCCAACTGCCTTCTAGTCGGCCTTGGTTCTAAGTTCTTTCCTTCCTGCAATGGGAACACACGGCCGCATAGGCCTCTTGGCCTTCGGAGCGTTTCTACGTGTTGGAAGCAGCAGGGCCTTAGCCTGCACTTTACGTAGAGCTTGCAACTTGGCGTAGAGTCCGCCTTGGTTCTAAGTTCTTGCCTGAGCTGCGAACACGCTGCCGCTTATGAGGCTTCACCTGAAGAGCGAGGCTACCTTTTGGAAGCCTAATGGACTTGGCGTGCACTTCACACAGAGAGTCCAAGTCGGCTTCAGGCCGCCCTTGTTCTCACTTCTTTCCTCACCTGCGAGAACACGGCCAGAAGGCGGTTGCGTCGTACGCGGCGCTAGGCGTTTTGGACGCAGAGGCAATTGGCGAGCACTTCACTCAGAGTCACCAACCTGCCTTGGCGTCCGCCTTTGTTCTAACACCTTTCCGCAACTGGGAGAACACTGCCCTCTAGTAGTGTTCGTCTTCGCTGCGTTTGTAGGTTTGGGAAGCCTAAGGGCCTTCCTTGGAACTCAACTCGGTGTAGCCAACAGGCTTCTAGTCCGCCCCTGTTCTTAGGGTCTTTCCTCCCCTGGGATCTCACGGGCCCCCCCCCAGGAGACGTCACCTGAGGAGGGATGATACGTTTTGGAAGCAAAAGGGGACCTGGGGTGCCCTGCCCTGAGAGTGTCCAACTTGCCTCCAGTGCGGCCTTGCTCTAACTTCTTTCCGCAGCAGGGAACACGCTGCCACATAGGAAACTTCACTTCAGGTCGAGTTTACGTTGTGGAAGCCTAAGGGTCTGGGCCTGCACTTAACTCGCAGTGTGCAACTTGCCTAGGGTGCGCCCCAGGTTCCAACTTCTTTCCACAGCCGGGAGCAAACTGCCCCTTGGGAATCCTCCCTTTGAAGGTCGCGTTCACGTTTTGGAAGCCGCAGCGTCTTTGCGTGCCCTTCACTCGGAGTATCCAACAAGCTTCTAGTACGCCCTTCTTCTCAAGTCTTCCCTTCGCTTGGCAACACACTGCCACTGAGGAGACTTCACCTGAAGCGCGATGACACGCTTTGCAGCCCAAGGGACTGGACGGGCAACTTAACTCAGAAGTTCCAACTGCCTTCTAGTCGTCCTTGGTTCTAAGTTCTTTCCTTCCTGCAATGGGAACACACGGCTGCATAGGCCTCTTGGCCTTCAGAGCGTTTCTACGTGTTGGATGCAGCAGGGCCTTAGCCTGCACTTTACGTAGAGCTTGCAACTTGGCGTAGAGTCCGCCTTGGTTCTAAGTTCTTGCCTGAGCTGCGAACACGCTGCCGCTTATGAGGCTTCACCTGAAGAGCGAGGCTACCTTTTGGAAGCCTAATGGACTTGGCGTGCACTTCACACAGAGAGTCCAAGTCGGCTTCAGGCCGCCCTTGTTCTCACTTCTTTCCTCACCTGCGAGAACACGGCCCGAAGGCGGTTGCGTCGTTCGCGGCGCTTGGCGTTTTGGACGCAGAGGCGCATTGGCAAGCACTTCACTCAGAGTCTCCAACCTGCCTTGGAGTCCGCCTTTGTTCTAACCCCTTTCCGCAACTGGGAGAACACTGCCCTCTAGTAGTGTTCGTCTTCGCTGCGTTTGTAGGTTTGGGAAGCCTAAGGGCCTTCCCTGGAACTCAATTCGGTGTAGCCAACAGGCTTCTAGTCCGCCCCTGTTCTAAGGTCTTTCCTCCCCTGGGATCTCACGCCCCCCCCCCAAGAGACGTCACCTGAGGAGCGATGATACGTTTTGGAAGCAAAAGGGGACCTGGGGTGCCCTGCCCTGAGAGTGTCCACCTTGCCTCCAGTGCGGCCTTGCTCTAACTTCTTTTCGCAGCAGGGAACACGCTGCCACATAGGAAACTTCACTTCAGGTCGAGTTTACGTTGTGGAAGCCTAAGGGTCTGGGCCTGCACTTAACTCGCAGTGTGCAACTTGCCTAGGGTGCGCCCCAGGTTCCAAATTCTTTCCACAGCCGGGAGCCAACTGCCCCTTGGGAATCCTCCCTTTGAAGGTCGCGTTCACGTTTTGGAAGCCGCAGCGTCTTTGCGTGCCCTTAACTCGGAGTATCCAACAAGCTTCTAGTACGCCCTTCTTCTCAAGTCTTCCCTTCGCTTGGGAACACACTGCCACTGAGGAGACTTCACCTGAAGCGCGATGACACGCTTTGCAGCCCAAGGGACTGGACGGGCAACTTAACTCAGAAGCTCCAACTGCCTTCTAGTCGGCCTTGGTTCTAAGTTCTTTCCTTCCTGCAATGGGAACACACGGCCGCATAGGCCTCTTGGCCTTCGGAGCGTTTGTACGTGTTGGAAGCAGCAGGGCCTTAGCCTGCACTTTACGTAGAGCTTGCAACTTGGCGTAGAGTCCGCCTTGGTTCTAAGTTCTTGCCTGAGCTGCGAACACGCTGCCGCTTATGAGGCTTCACCTGAAGAGCGAGGCTACCTTTTGGAAGCCTAATGGACTTGGCGTGCACTTCACACAGAGAGTCCAAGTCGGCTTCAGGCCACCCTTGTTCTCACTTCTTTCCTCACCTGCGAGAACACGGCCAGAAGGCGGTTGCGTCGTACGCGGCGCTTGGCGTTTTGGACGCAGAGGCGCATTGGCGAGCACTTCACTCAGAGTCTCCAACCTGCCTTGGCGTCCGCCTTTGTTCTAACACCTTTCCGCAACTGGGAGAAAACTGCCCTCTAGTAGTGTTCGTCTTCGCTGCGTTTGTAGGTTTGGGAAGCCTAAGGGCCTTCCCTGGAACTCAACTCGGTGTAGCCAACAGGCTTCTAGTCCGCACCTGTTCTTAAGGTCTTTCCTCCCCTGGGATCTCACGCCCCCCCCCCCCAGGAGACGTCACCTGAGGAGCGATGATACGTTTTGGAAGCAAAAGGGGACCTGGGGTGCCCTGCCCTGAGAGTGTCCAACTTGCCTCCAGTGCGGCCTTGTTCTAACTTCTTTCCGCAGCAGGGAACACGCTGCCACAAGGAAACTTCACTTCAGGTCGAGTTTACGTTGTGGAAGCCTAAGGGTCTGGGCCTGCACTTAACTCGCAGTGTGCAACTTGCCTAGGGTGCGCCCCAGGTTCCAACTTCTTTCCAGAGCCGGGAGCAAACTGCCCCTTGGGAATCCTCCCTTTGAAGGTCGCGTTCACGTTTTGGAAGCCGCAGCGTCTTTGCGTGCCCTTAACTCGGAGTATCCAACAAGCTTCTAGTATGCCCTTCTTCTCAAGTCTTCCCTTCGCTTGGGAACACACTGCCACTGAGGAGACTTCACCTGAAGCGCGATGACACGCTTTGCAGCCCAAGGGACTAGTGGGCAACTTAACTCAGAAGCTCCAACTGCCTTCTAGTCGGCCTTGGTTCTAAGTTCTTTCCTTCCTGCAATGGGAACCCACGGCCGCATAGGCCTCTTGGCCTTCGGAGCGTTTCTACGTGTTGGAAGCAGCAGGGCCTTAGCCTGCACTTTACGTAGAGCTTGCAACTTGGCGTAGAGTCCGCCTTGGTTCTAAGTTCTTGCCTGAGCTGCGAACACGCTGCCGCTTATGAGGCTTCACCTGAAGAGCGAGGCTACCTTTTGGAAGCCTAATGGACTTGGCGTGCACTTCACACAGAGAGTCCAAGTCGGCTTCAGGCTGCCCTTGTTCTCACTTCTTTCCTCACCTGCGAGAACACGGCCAGAAGGCGGTTGCGTCGTACGCGGCGCTTGGCGTTTTGGACGCAGAGGCGCATTGGCGAGCACTTCACTCAGAGTCTCCAACCTGCCTTGGCGTCCGCCTTTGTTCTAACACCTTTCCGCAACTGGGAGAACACTGCCCTCTAGTAGAGTTGGTCTTCGCTGCGTTTGTAGGTTTGGGAAGCCTAAGGGCCTTCCCTGGAACTCAACTCGGTGTAGCCAACAGGCTTCTAGTCCGCCCCTGTTCTTAAGGTCTTTCCTTCCCTGGGATCTCACGGGCCCCCCCCCAGGAGACGTCACCTGAGGAGCGATGATACGTTTTGGAAGCAAAAGGGGACCTGGGGTGCCCTGCCCTGAGAGTGTCCAACTTGCCTCCAGTGCGGCCTTGCTCTAACTTCTTTCCGCAGCAGGGAACACGCTGCCACATAGGAAACTTCACTTCAGGTCGAGTTTACGTTGTGGAAGCCTAAGGGTCTGGGCCTGCACTTAACTCGCAGTGTGCAACTTGCCTAGGGTGCGCCCCAGGTTCCAAATTCTTTCCACAGCCGGGAGCCAACTGCCCCTTGGGAATCCTCCCTTTGAAGGTCGCGTTCACGTTTTGGAAGCCGCAGCGTCTTTGCGTGCCCTTAACTCGGAGTATCCAACAAGCTTCTAGTACGCCCTTCTTCTCAAGTCTTCCCTTCGCTTGGGAACACACTGCCACTGAGGAGACTTCACCTGAAGCGCGATGACACGCTTTGCAGCCCAAGGGACTGGACGGGCAACTTAACTCAGAAGCTCCAACTGCCTTCTAGTCGGCCTTGGTTCTAAGTTCTTTCCTTCCTGCAATGGGAACACACGGCCGCATAGGCCTCTTGGCCTTCGGAGCGTTTCTACGTGTTGGAAGCAACAGGGCCTTAGCCTGCACTTTACGTAGAGCTTGCAACTTGGCGTAGAGTCCGCCTTGGTTCTAAGTTCTTGCCTGAGCTGCGAACACGCTGCCGCTTATGAGGCTTCACCTGAAGAGCGAGGCTACCTATTGGAAGCCTAATGGAATTGGCGTGCACTTCACACAGAGAGTCCAAGTCGGCTTCAGGCCGCCCTTGTTCTCACTTCTTTCCTCACCTGCGAGAACACGGCCAGAAGGTGGTTGCGTCGTACGCGGCGCTTGGCGTTTTGGACGCAGAGGCGCATTGGCGAGCACTTCACTCAGAGTCTCCAACCTGCCTTGGCGTCCGCCTTTGATCTAACCCATTTCCGCAACTGGGAGAACACTGCCCTCTAGTAGTGTTCGTCTTCGCTGCGTTTGTAGGTTTGGGAAGCCTAAGGGCCTTCCCTGGAACTCAACTCGGTGTAGCCAACAGGCTTCTAGTCCGCCCCTGTTCTTAAGGTCTTTCCTCCCCTGGGATCTCACGGGCCCCCCCCCCCCCCCAGGAGACGTCACCTGAGGAGCGATGATACGTTTTGGAAGCAAAAGGTGACCTGGGGTGCCCTGCCCTGAGAGTGTCCAACTTGCCTCCAGTGCGGCCTTGTTCTAACTTCTTTCCGCAGCAGGGAACACGCTGCCACATAGGAAACTTCACTTCAGGTCGAGTTTACGTTGTGGAAGCCTAAGGGTCTGGGCCTGCAATTAACTCGCAGTGTGCAACTTGCCTAGGGTGCGCCCCAGGTTCCAACTTCTTTCCACAGCCGGGAGAAAACTGCCCCTTGGGAATCCTCCCTTTGATGGTCGCGTTCACGTTTTGGAAGCCGCAGCGTCTTTGCATGCCCTTAACTCGGAGTATCCAACAAGCTTCTAGTACGCCCTTCTTCTCAAGTCTTCCCTTCGCTTGGGAACACACTGCCACTGAGGAGACTTCACCTGAAGCGCGATGACACGCTTTGCAGCCCAAGGGACTGGACGGGCAACTTAACTCAGAAGCTCCAACTGCCTTCTAGTCGGCCTTGGTTCTAAGTTCTTTCCTTCCTGCAATGGGAACACACGGCCGCATAGGCCTCTTGGCCTTCGGAGCGTTTCTACGTGTTGGAAGCAGCAGGGCCTTAGCCTGCACTTTACGTAGAGCTTGCAACTTGGCGTAGAGTCCGCCTTGGTTCTAAGTTCTTGCCTGAGCTGCGAACACGCTGCCGCTTATGAGGCTTCACCTGAAGAGCGAGGCTACCTTTTGGAAGCCTAATGGACTTGGCGTGCACTTCACACAGAGAGTCCAAGTCGGCTTCAGGCCGCCCTTGTTCTCACTTCTTTCCTCACCTGCGAGAACACGGCCAGAAGGCGGTTGCGTCGTACGCGGCGCTTGGCGTTTTGGACGCAGAGGCGCATTGGCGAGCACTTCACTCAGAGTCTCCAACCTGCCTTGGCGTCCGCCTTTGTTCTAACACCTTTCCGCAACTGGGAGAACACTGCCCTCTAGTAGTGTTCGTCTTCGCTGCGTTTGTAGGTTTGGGAAGCCTAAGGGCCTTCCCTGGAACTCAACTCGGTGTAGCCAACAGGCTTCTAGTCCGCCCCTGTTCTAAGTTCTTTCCTCCCCTGGGATCTCACGCACCCCCCCCCAGGAGACGTCACCTGAGGAGCGATGATACGTTTTGGAAGCAAAAGGGGACCTGGGGTGCCCTGCCCTGAGAGTGTCCACCTTGCCTCCAGTGCGGCCTTGCTCTAACTTCTTTCCGCAGCAGGGAACACGCTGCCACATAGGAAACTTCACTTCAGGTCGAGTTTACGTTGTGGAAGCCTAAGGGTCTGGGCCTGCACTTAACTCGCAGTGTGCAACTTGCCTAGGGTGCGCCCCAGGTTCCAAATTCTTTCCACAGCCGGGAGCCAACTGCCCCTTGGGAATCCTCCCTTTGAAGGTCGCGTTCACGTTTTGGAAGCCGCAGCGTCTTTGCGTGCCCTTAACTCGGAGTATCCAACAAGCTTCTAGTACGCCCTTCTTCTCATATATTCCCTTCGCTTGGGAACACACTGCCACTGAGGAGACTTCACCTGAAGCGCGATGACACGCTTTGCAGCCCAAGGGACTGGACGGGCAACTTAACTCAGAAGCTCCAACTGCCTTCTAGTCGGCCTTGGTTCTAAGTTCTTTCCTTCCTGCAATGGGAACACACGGCCGCATAGGCCTCTTGGCCTTCGGAGCGTTTGTACGTGTTGGAAGCAGCAGGGCCTTAGCCTGCACTTTACGTAGAGCTTGCAACTTGGCGTAGAGTCCGCCTTGGTTCTAAGTTCTTGCCTGAGCTGCGAACACGCTGCCGCTTATGAGGCTTCACCTGAAGAGCGAGGCTACCTTTTGGAAGCCTAATGGACTTGGCGTGCACTTCACACAGAGAGTCCAAGTCGGCTTCAGGCCGCCCTTGTTCTCACTTCTTTCCTCACCTGCGAGAACACGGCCAGAAGGCGGTTGCGTCGTACGCGGCGCTTGGCGTTTTGGACGCAGAGGCGCATTGGCGAGCACTTCACTCAGAGTCTCCAACCTGCCTTGGCGTCCGCCTTTGTTCTAACACCTTTCCGCAACTGGGAGAACACTGCCCTCTAGTAGTGTTCGTCTTCGCTGCGTTTGTAGGTTTGGGAAGCCTAAGGGCCTTCCCTGGAACTCAACTCGGTGTAGCCAACAGGCTTCTAGTCCGCACCTGTTCTTAAGGTCTTTCCTCCCCTGGGATCTCACGCCCCCCCCCCCAGGAGACGTCACCTGAGGAGCGATGATACGTTTTGGAAGCAAAAGGGGACCTGGGGTGCCCTGCCCTGAGAGTGTCCAACTTGCCTCCAGTGCGGCCTTGTTCTAACTTCTTTCCGCGGCAGGGAACACGCTGCCACATAGGAAACTTCACTTCAGGTCGAGTTTACGTTGTGGAAGCCTAAGGGTCTGGGCCTGCACTTAACTCGCAGTGTGCAACTTGCCTAGGGTGCGCCCCAGGTTCCAACTTCTTTCCAGAGCCGGGAGCAAACTGCCCCTTGGGAATCCTCCCTTTGAAGGTCGCGTTCACGTTTTGGAAGCCGCAGCGTCTTTGCGTGCCCTTAACTCGGAGTATCCAACAAGCTTCTAGTATGCCCTTCTTCTCAAGTCTTCCCTTCGCTTGGGAACACACTGCCACTGAGGAGACTTCACCTGAAGCGCGATGACACGCTTTGCAGCCCAAGGGACTAGACGGGCAACTTAACTCAGAAGCTACAACTGCCTTCTAGTCGGCCTTGGTTCTAAGTTCTTTCCTTCCTGCAATGGGAACACACGGCCGCATAGGCCTCTTGGCCTTCGGAGCGTTTCTACGTGTTGGAAGCAGCAGGGCCTTAGCCTGCACTTTACGTAGAGCTTGCAACTTGGCGTAGAGTCCGCCTTGGTTCTAAGTTCTTGCCTGAGCTGCGAACACGCTGCCGCTTATGAGGCTTCACCTGAAGAGCGAGGCTACCTTTTGGAAGCCTAATGGACTTGGCGTGCACTTCACACAGAGAGTCCAAGTCGGCTTCAGGCCGCCCTTGTTCTCACTTCTTTCCTCACCTGCGAGAACACGGCCAGAAGGCGGTTGCGTCGTACGCGGCGCTTGGCGTTTTGGACGCAGAGGCGCATTGGCGAGCACTTCACTGAGAGTCTCCAACCTGCCTTGGCGTCCGCCTTTGATCTAACCCATTTCCGCAACTGGGAGAACACTGCCCTCTAGTAGTGTTCGTCTTCGCTGCGTTTGTAGGTTTGGGAAGCCTAAGGGCCTTCCCTGGAACTCAACTCGGTGTAGCCAACAGGCTTCTAGTCCGCCCCTGTTCTTAAGGTCTTTCCTCCCCTGGGATCTCACGGGCCCCCCCCCCCAGGAGACGTCACCTGAGGAGCGATGATACGTTTTGGAAGCAAAAGGTGACCTGGGGTGCCCTGCCCTGAGAGTGTCCAACTTGCCTCCAGTGCGGCCTTGTTCTAACTTCTTTCCGCAGCAGGGAACACGCTGCCACATAGGAAACTTCACTTCAGGTCGAGTTTACGTTGTGGAAGCCTAAGGGTCTGGGCCTGCACTTAACTCGCAGTGTGCAACTTGCCTAGGGTGCGCCCCAGGTTCCAACTTCTTTCCACAGCCGGGAGAAAACTGCCCCTTGGGAATCCTCCCTTTGATGGTCGCGTTCACGTTTTGGAAGCCGCAGCGTCTTTGCATGCCCTTAACTCGGAGTACCCAACAAGCTTCTAGTACGCCCTTCTT
Source organism: Meles meles (assembly GCF_922984935.1). NCBI lineage: Eukaryota > Metazoa > Chordata > Mammalia > Carnivora > Mustelidae > Meles > Meles meles. The sequence goes on along the minus strand of NC_060084.1, from coordinate 61,336,092 downwards.
CTCAAGTCTTCCCTTCGCTTGGGAACACACTGCCACTGAGGAGACTTCACCTGAAGCGCGATGACACGCTTTGCAGCCCAAGGGACTGGACGGGCAACTTAACTCAGAAGCTCCAACTGCCTTCTAGTCGGCCTTGGTTCTAAGTTCTTTCCTTCCTGCAATGGGAACACACGGCCGCATAGGCCTCTTGGCCTTCGGAGCGTTTCTACGTGTTGGAAGCAGCAGGGCCTTAGCCTGCACTTTACGTAGAGCTTGCAACTTGGCGTAGAGTCCGCCTTGGTTCTAAGTTCTTGCCTGAGCTGCGAACACGCTGCCGCTTATGAGGCTTCACCTGAAGAGCGAGGCTACCTTTTGGAAGCCTAATGGACTTGGCGTGCACTTCACACAGAGAGTCCAAGTCGGCTTCAGGCCGCCCTTGTTCTCACTTCTTTCCTCACCTGCGAGAACACGGCCAGAAGGCGGTTGCGTCGTACGCGGCGCTTGGCGTTTTGGACGCAGAGGCGCATTGGCGAGCACTTCCCTCAGAGTCTCCAACCTGCCTTGGCGTCCGCCTTTGTTCTAACACCTTTCCGCAACTGGGAGAACACTGCCCTCTAGTAGTGTTCGTCTTCGCTGCGTTTGTAGGTTTGGGAAGCCTAAGGGCCTTCCCTGGAACTCAACTCGGTGTAGCCAACAGGCTTCTAGTCCGCCCCTGTTCTAAGTTCTTTCCTCCCCTGGGATCTCACGCACCCCCCCCCAGGAGACGTCACCTGAGGAGCGATGATACGTTTTGGAAGCAAAAGGGGACCTGGGGTGCCCTGCCCTGAGAGTGTCCACCTTGCCTCCAGTGCGGCCTTGCTCTAACTTCTTTCCGCAGCAGGGAACACGCTGCCACATAGGAAACTTCACTTCAGGTCGAGTTTACGTTGTGGAAGCCTAAGGGTCTGGGCCTGCACTTAACTCGCAGTGTGCAACTTGCCTAGGGTGCGCCCCAGGTTCCAAATTCTTTCCACAGCCGGGAGCCAACTGCCCCTTGGGAATCCTCCCTTTGAAGGTCGCGTTCACGTTTTGGAAGCCGCAGCGTCTTTGCGTGCCCTTAACTCGGAGTATCCAACAAGCTTCTAGTACGCCCTTCTTCTCATATATTCCCTTCGCTTGGGAACACACTGCCACTGAGGAGACTTCACCTGAAGCGCGATGACACGCTTTGCAGCCCAAGGGACTGGACGGGCAACTTAACTCAGAAGCTCCAACTGCCTTCTAGTCGGCCTTGGTTCTAAGTTCTTTCCTTCCTGCAATGGGAACACACGGCCGCATAGGCCTCTGGGCCTTCGGAGCGTTTGTACGTGTTGGAAGCAGCAGGGCCTTAGCCTGCACTTTACGTAGAGCTTGCAACTTGGCGTAGAGTCCGCCTTGGTTCTAAGTTCTTGCCTGAGCTGCGAACACGCTGCCGCTTATGAGGCTTCACCTGAAGAGCGAGGCTACCTTTTGGAAGCCTAATGGACTTGGCGTGCACTTCACACAGAGAGTCCAAGTCGGCTTCAGGCCGCCCTTGTATTCACTTCTTTCCTCACCTGCGAGAACACGGCGAGAAGGCGGTTGCGTCGTACGCTGCGCTTGGCGTTTTGGACGCAGAGGCAATTGGCGAGCACTTCACTCAGAGTCACCAACCTGCCTTGGCGTCCGCCTTTGTTCTAACACCTTTCCGCAACTGGGAGAACACTGCCCTCTAGTAGTGTTCGTCTTCGCTGCGTTTGTAGGTTTGGGAAGCCTAAGGGCCTTCCTTGGAACTCAACTCGGTGTAGCCAACAGGCTTCTAGTCCGCCCCTGTTCTTAGGGTCTTTCCTCCCCTGGGATCTCACGGGCCCCCCCCCAGGAGACGTCACCTGAGGAGGGATGATACGTTTTGGAAGCAAAAGGGGACCTGGGGTGCCCTGCCCTGAGAGTGTCCAACTTGCCTCCAGTGCGGCCTTGCTCTAACTTCTTTCCGCAGCAGGGAACACGCTGCCACATATGAAACTTCACTTCAGGTCGAGTTTACGTTGTGGAAGCCTAAGGGTCTGGGCCTGCACTTAACTCGCAGTGTGCAACTTGCCTAGGGTGCGCCCCAGGTTCCAACTTCTTTCCAGAGCCGGGAGCAAACTGCCCCTTGGGAATCCTCCCTTTGAAGGTCGCGTTCACGTTTTGGAAGCCGCAGCGTCTTTGCGTGCCCTTCACTCGGAGTATCCAACAAGCTTCTAGTACGCCCTTCTTCTCAAGTCTTCCCTTCGCTTGGGAACACACTGCCACTGAGGAGACTTCACCTGAAGCGCGATGACACGCTTTGCAGCCCAAGGGACTGGACGGGCAACTTAACTCAGAAGTTCCAACTGCCTTCTAGTCGTCCTTGGTTCTAAGTTCTTTCCTTCCTGCAATGGGAACACACGGCTGCATAGGCCTCTTGGCCTTCAGAGCGTTTCTACGTGTTGGATGCAGCAGGGCCTTAGCCTGCACTTTACGTAGAGCTTGCAACTTGGCGTAGAGTCCGCCTTGGTTCTAAGTTCTTGCCTGAGCTGCGAACACGCTGCCGCTTATGAGGCTTCACCTGAAGAGCGAGGCTACCTTTTGGAAGCCTAATGGACTTGGCGTGCACTTCACACAGAGAGTCCAAGTCGGCTTCAGGCCGCCCTTGTTCTCACTTCTTTCCTCACCTGCGAGAACACGGCCCGAAGGCGGTTGCGTCGTTCGCGGCGCTTGGCGTTTTGGACGCAGAGGCACATTGGCAAGCACTTCACTCAGAGTCTCCAACCTGCCTTGGAGTCCGCCTTTGTTCTAACCCCTTTCCGCAACTGGGAGAACACTGCCCTCTAGTAGTGTTCGTCTTCGCTGCGTTTGTAGGTTTGGGAAGCCTAAGGGCCTTCCCTGGAACTCAATTCGGTGTAGCCAACAGGCTTCTAGTCCGCCCCTGTTCTAAGGTCTTTCCTCCCCTGGGATCTCACGCCCCCCCCCCCAAGAGACGTCACCTGAGGAGCGATGATACGTTTTGGAAGCAAAAGGGGACCTGGGGTGCCCTGCCCTGAGAGTGTCCACCTTGCCTCCAGTGCGGCCTTGCTCTAACTTCTTTCCACAGCAGGGAACACGCTGCCACATAGGAAACTTCACTTCAGGTCGAGTTTACGTTGTGGAAGCCTAAGGGTCTGGGCCTGCACTTAACTCGCAGTGTGCAACTTGCCTAGGGTGCGCCCCAGGTTCCAAATTCTTTCCACAGCCGGGAGCCAACTGCCCCTTGGGAATCCTCCCTTTGAAGGTCGCGTTCACGTTTTGGAAGCCGCAGCGTCTTTGCGTGCCCTTAACTCGGAGTATCCAACAAGCTTCTAGTACGCCCTTCTTCTCAAGTCTTCCCTTCGCTTGGGAACACACTGCCACTGAGGAGACTTCACCTGAAGCGCGATGACACGCTTTGCAGCCCAAGGGACTGGACGGGCAACTTAACTCAGAAGCTCCAACTGCCTTCTAGTCGGCCTTGGTTCTAAGTTCTTTCCTTCCTGCAATGGGAACACACGGCCGCATAGGCCTCTTGGCCTTCGGAGCGTTTCTACGTGTTGGAAGCAACAGGGCCTTAGCCTGCACTTTACGTAGAGCTTGCAACTTGGCGTAGAGTCCGCCTTGGTTCTAAGTTCTTGCCTGAGCTGCGAACACGCTGCCGCTTATGAGGCTTCACCTGAAGAGCGAGGCTACCTTTTGGAAGCCTAATGGACTTGGCGTGCACTTCACACAGAGAGTCCAAGTCGGCTTCAGGCCGCCCTTGTTCTCACTTCTTTCCTCACCTGCGAGAACACGGCCAGAAGGCGGTTGCGTCGTACGCGGCGCTTGGCGTTTTGGACGCAGAGGCGCATTGGCGAGCACTTCACTCAGAGTCTCCAACCTGCCTTGGCGTCCGCCTTTGTTCTAACACCTTTCCGCAACTGGGAGAACACTGCCCTCTAGTAGTGTTCGTCTTCGCTGCGTTTGTAGGTTTGGGAAGCCTAAGGGCCTTCCCTGGAACTCAACTCGGTGTAGCCAACAGGCTTCTAGTCCGCACCTGTTCTTAAGGTCTTTCCTCCCCTGGGATCTCACGCCCCCCCCCCCCCCCCAGGAGACGTCACCTGAGGAGCGATGATACGTTTTGGAAGCAAAAGGGGACCTGGGGTGCCCTGCCCTGAGAGTGTCCAACTTGCCTCCAGTGCGGCCTTGTTCTAACTTCTTTCCGCAGCAGGGAACACGCTGCCACATAGGAAACTTCACTTCAGGTCGAGTTTACGTTGTGGAAGCCTAAGGGTCTGGGCCTGCACTTAACTCGCAGTGTGCAACTTGCCTAGGGTGCGCCCCAGGTTCCAACTTCTTTCCAGAGCCGGGAGCAAACTGCCCCTTGGGAATCCTCCCTTTGAAGGTCGCGTTCACGTTTTGGAAGCCGCAGCGTCTTTGCGTGCCCTTAACTCGGAGTATCCAACAAGCTTCTAGTATGCCCTTCTTCTCAAGTCTTCCCTTCGCTTGGGAACACATTGCCACTGAGGAGACTTCACCTGAAGCGCGATGACACGCTTTGCAGCCCAAGGGACTAGACGGGCAACTTAACTCAGAAGCTCCAACTGCCTTCTAGTCGGCCTTGGTTCTAAGTTCTTTCCTTCCTGCAATGGGAACCCACGGCCGCATAGGCCTCTTGGCCTTCGGAGCGTTTCTACGTGTTGGAAGCAGCAGGGCCTTAGCCTGCACTTTACGTAGAGCTTGCAACTTGGCGTAGAGTCCGCCTTGGTTCTAAGTTCTTGCCTGAGCTGCGAACACGCTGCCGCTTATGAGGCTTCACCTGAAGAGCGAGGCTACCTTTTGGAAGCCTAATGGACTTGGCGTGCACTTCACACAGAGAGTCCAAGTCGGCTTCAGGCCGCCCTTGTTCTCACTTCTTTCCTCACCTGCGAGAACACGGCCAGAAGGCGGTTGCGTCGTACGCGGCGCTTGGCGTTTTGGACGCAGAGGCGCATTGGCGAGCACTTCACTCAGAGTCTCCAACCTGCCTTGGCGTCTGCCTTTGTTCTAACACCTTTCCGCAACTGGGAGAACACTGCCCTCTAGTAGAGTTGGTCTTCGCTGCGTTTGTAGGTTTGGGAAGCCTAAGGGCCTTCCCTGGAACTCAACTCGGTGTAGCCAACAGGCTTCTAGTCCGCCCCTGTTCTTAAGGTCTTTCCTTCCCTGGGATCTCACGGGCCCCCCCCCAGGAGACGTCACCTGAGGAGCGATGATACGTTTTGGAAGCAAAAGGTGACCTGGGGTGCCCTGCCCTGAGAGTGTCCAACTTGCCTCCTGTGCGGCCTTGTTCTAACTTCTTTCCGCAGCAGGGAACACGCTGCCACATAGGAAACTTCACTTCAGGTCGAGTTTACGTTGTGGAAGCCTAAGGGTCTGGGCCTGCACTTAACTCGCAGTGTGCAACTTGCCTAGGGAGCGCCCCAGGTTCCAACTTCTTTCCACAGCCGGGAGAAAACTGCCCCTTGGGAATCCTCCCTTTGAAGGTCGCGTTCACGATTTGGAAGCCGCAGCGTCTTTGCGTGCCCTTAACTCGGAGTATCCAACAAGCTTCTAGTACGCCCTTCTTCTCAAGTCTTCCCTTCGCTTGGGAACACACTGCCACTGAGGAGACTTCACCTGAAGCGCGATGACACGCTTTGAAGCCCAAGGGACTGGACGGGCAACTTAACTCAGAAACTCCAACTGCCTTCTAGTCAGCCTTGGTTCTAAGTTCTTTCCTTCCTGCAATGGGAACACACGGCCGCATAGGCCTCTTGGCCGTCGGAGCGTTTCTACGTGTTGGAAGCAGCAGGGCCTTAGCCTGCACTTTACGTAGAGCTTGCAACTTGGCGTAGAGTCCACCTTGGTTCTAAGTTCTTGCCTGAGCTGCGAACACGCTGCCGCTTATGAGGCTTCACCTGAAGAGCGAGGCTACCTTTTGGAAGCCTAATGGACTTGGCGTGCACTTCACACAGAGAGTCCAAGTCGGCTTCAGGCCGCCCTTGTTCTCACTTCTTTCCTCACCTGCGAGAACACGGCCCGAAGGAGGTTGCGTCGGACGCGGCGCTTGGCGTTTTGGACGCAGAGGCGCATTGGCGAGCACTTCACTCAGAGTCTCCAACCTGCCTTGGCGTCCGCCTTTGTTCTAACCCCTTTCCGCAACTGGGAGAACACTGCCCTCTAGTAGTGTTCGTCTTCGCTGCGTTTGTAGGTTTGGGAAGCCTAAGGGCCTTCCCTGGAACTCAACTCGGTGTAGCCAACAGGCTTCTAGTCCGCCCCTGTTCTAAGGTCTTTCCTCCCCTGGGATCTCCCCACCCCCCAGGAGACGTCACCTGAGGAGCGATGATACGTTTTGGAAGCAAAAGGGGTCCTGGGGTGCCCTGCCCTGAGAGTGTCCACCTTGCCTCCAGTGCGGCCTTGCTCTAACTTCTTTCCACAGCAGGGAACACGCTGCCACATAGGAAACTTCACTTCAGGTCGAGTTTACGTTTTGGAAGCCTAAGGGTCTGGGCCTGCACTTAACTCGCAGTGTGCAACTTGCCTAGGGTGCGCCCCAGGTTCCAACTTCTTTCCACAGCCGGGAGCCAACTGCCCCTTGGGAATCCTCCCTTTGAAGGTCGCGTTCACGTTTTGGAAGCCGCAGCGTCTTTGCGTGCCCTTAACTCGGAGTATCCAACAAGCTTCTAGTACGCCCTTCTTCTCAAGTCTTCCCTTCGCTTGGGAACACACTGCCACTGAGGAGACTTCACCTGAAGCGCGATGACACGCTTTGCAGCCCAAGGGACTGGACGGGCAACTTAACTCAGAAGCTCCAACTGCCTTCTAGTCGGCCTTGGTTCTAAGTTCTTTCCTTCCTGCAATGGGAACACACGGCCGCATAGGCCTCTTGGCCTTCGGAGCGTTTGTACGTGTTGGAAGCAGCAGGGCCTTAGCCTGCACTTTACGTAGAGCTTGCAACTTGGCGTAGAGCCCGCCTTGGTTCTAAGTTCTTGCCTGAGCTGCGAACACGCTGCTGCTTATGAGGCTTCACCTGAAGAGCGAGGCTACCTTTTGGAAGCCTAATGGACTTGGCGTGCACTTCACACAGAGAGTCCAAGTCGGCTTCAGGCCGCCCTTGTTCTCACTTCTTTCCTCACCTGCGAGAACACGGCCAGAAGGCGGTTGCGTCGTACGCGGCGCTTGGCGTTTTGGACGCAGAGGCGCATTGGCGAGCACTTCCCTCAGAGTCTCCAACCTGCCTTGGCGTCCGCCTTTGTTCTAACCCCTTTCCGCAACTGGGAGAACACTGCCCTCTAGTAGTGTTCGTCTTCGCTGCGTTTGTAGTTTTGGGAAGCCTAAGGGCCTTCCCTGGAACTCAACTCGGTGTAGCCAACAGGCTTCTAGTCCGCCCCTGTTTTTAAGGTCTTTCCTCCCCTGGGATCTCACGGCCCCCCCCCCCCAGGAGACGTCACCTGAGGAGCGATGATACGTTTTGGAAGCAAAAGGGGACCTGGGGTGCCCTGCCCTGAGAGTGTCCAACTTGCCTCCAGTGCGGCCTTGTTCTAACTTCTTTCCGCAGCAGGGAACACGCTGCCACATAGGAAACTTCACTTCAGGTCGAGTTTACGTTGTGGAAGCCTAAGGGTCTGGGCCTGCACTTAACTCGCAGTGTGCAACTTGCCTAGGGTGCGCCCCAGGTTCCAACTTCTTTCCACAGCCGGGAGCAAACTGCCCCTTGGGAATCCTCCCTTTGAAGGTCGCGTTCACGTTTTGGAAGCCGCAGCGTCTTTGCGTGCCCTTAACTCGGAGTATCCAACAAGCTTCTAGTATGCCCTTCTTCTCAAGTCTTCCCTTCGCTTGGGAACACACTGCCACTGAGGAGACTTCACCTGAAGCGCGATGACACGCTTTGCAGCCCAAGGGACTAGACGGGCAACTTAACTCAGAAGCTCCAACTGCCTTCTAGTCGGCCTTGGTTCTAAGTTCTTTCCTTCCTGCAATGGGAACCCACGGCCGCATAGGCCTCTTGGCCTTCGGAGCGTTTCTACGTGTTGGATGCAGCAGGGCCTTAGCCTGCACTTTACGTAGAGCTTGCAACTTGGCGTAGAGTCCGCCTTGGTTCAAAGTTCTTGCCTGAGCTGCGAACACGCTGCTGCTTATGAGGCTTCACCTGAAGAGCGAGGCTACCTTTTGGAAGCCTAATGGACTTGGCGTGCACTTCACACAGAGAGTCCAAGTCGGCTTCAGGCCGCCCTTGTTCTCACTTCTTTCCTCACCTGCGAGAACACGGCCAGAAGGCGGTTGCGTCGTACGCGGCGCTTGGCGTTTTGGACGCAGAGGCGCATTGGCGAGCACTTCACTCAGAGTCTCCAACCTGCCTTGGCGTCCGCCTTTGTTCTAACCCATTTCCGCAACTGGGAGAACAATGCCCTCTAGTAGTGTTCGTCTTCGCTGCGTTTGTAGGTTTGGGAAGCCTAAGGGCCTTCCCTGGAACTCAACTCGGTGTAGCCAACAGGCTTCTAGTCCGCCCCTGTTCTTAAGGACTTTCCTCCCCTGGGATCTCACGGGCCCCCCCCCCCCCCCAGGAGACGTCACCTGAGGAGCGATGATACGTTTTGGAAGCAAAAGGGGACCTGGGGTGCCCTGCCCTGAGAGTGTCCAACTTGCCTCCAGTGCGGCCTTGCTCTAACTTCTTTCCGCAGCAGGGAACACGCTGCCACATAGGAAACTTCACTTCAGGTCGAGTTTACGTTGTGGAAGCCTAAGGGTCTGGGCCTGCACTTAACTCGCAGTGTGCAACTTGCCTAGGGTGCGCCCCAGGTTCCAACTTCTTTCCAGAGCCGGGAGCCTACTGCCCCTTGGGAATCCTCCCTTTGAAGGTCACGTTCACGTTTTGGAAGCCGCAGCGTCTTTGCGTGCCCTTAACTCGGAGTATCCAACAAGCTTCTAGTACGCCCTTCTTCTCAAGTCTTCCCTTCGCTTGGGAACACACTGCCACTGAGGAGACTTCACCTGAAGCGCGATGACACGCTTTGCAGCCCAAGGGACTGGCGTGCACTTCACACAGAGAGTCCAAGTCGGCTTCAGGCCGCCCTTGTTCTCACTTCTTTCCTCACCTGCGAGAACACGGCCCGAAGGCGGTTGCGTCGTACTCGGCGCTTGGCGTTTTGGACGCAGAGGCGCATTGCGAGCACTTCACTCAGAGTCTCCAACCTGCCTTGGCGTCCGCCTTTGTTCTAACACCTTTCCGCAACTGGGAGAAACCTGCCCTCTAGTAGTGTTTGTCTTCGCTGCGTTTGTAGGTTTTGGAAGCCTAAGGGCCTTCCCTGGAACTCAACTCGGTGTAGCCAACAGGCTTCTAGTCCGCCCCTGTTCCTAAGGTCTTTACTCCCCTGGGATCTCACGGGCCCCCCCCCCCAGGAGACGTCACCTGAGGAGCGATGATACGTTTTGGAAGCAAAAGGGGACCTGGGGTGCCCTGCCCTGAGAGTGTCCAACTTGCCTCCAGTGCGGCCTTGTTCTAACTTCTTTCCGCAGCAGGGAACACGCTGCCACATAGGAAACTTCACTTCAGGTCGAGTTTACGTTGTGGAAGCCTAAGGGTCTGGGCCTGCCCTTAACTCGCAGTGTGCAACTTGCCTAGGGTGCGCCCCAGATTCCAACTTCTTTCCAGAGCCGGGAGCAAACTGCCCCTTGGGAATCCTCCCTTTGAAGGTCGCGTTCACGTTTTGGAAGCCGCAGCGTCTTTGCGTGCCCTTAACTCGGAGTATCCAACAAGCTTCTAGTACGCCCTTCTTCTCAAGTCTTCCCTTCGCTTGGGAACACACTGCCACTGAGGAGACTTCACCTGAAGCGCGATGACACGCTTTGCAGCCCAAGGGACTGGACGGGCAACTTAACTCAGAAGCTCCAACTGCCTTCTAGTCGGCCTTGGTTCTAAGTTCTTTCCTTCCTGCAATGGGAACACACGGCCGCATAGGCCTCTTGGCCTTCGGAGCGTTTCTACGTGTTGGAAGCAGCAGGGCCTTAGCCTGCACTTTACGTAGAGCTTGCAACTTGGCGTAGAGTCCGCCTTGGTTCTAAGTTCTTGCCTGAGCAGCGAACACGCTGCCGCTTATGAGGCTTCACCTGAAGAGCGAGGCTACCTTTTGGAAGCCTAATGGACTTGGCGTGCACTTCACACAGAGAGTCCAAGTCGGCTTCAGGCCGCCCTTGTTCTCACTTCTTTCCTCACCTGCGAGAACACGGCCAGAAGGCGGTTGCGTCGTACGCGGCGCTTGGCGTTTTGGACGCAGAGGCGCATTGGCGAGCACTTCACTCAGAGTCTCCAAACTGCCTTGGCGTCCGCCTTTGTTCTAACACCTTTCCGCAACTGGGAGAACACTGCCCTCTAGTAGTGTTCGTCTTCGCTGCGTTTGTAGGTTTGGGAAGCCTAAGGGCCTTCCCTGGAACTCAACTCGGTGTAGCCAACAGGCTTCTAGTCCGCCCCTGTTCTTAAGGTCTTTCCTCCCCTGGGATCTCACTGGCCCCAGCCCAGGAGACGTCACCTGAGGAGCGATGATACGTTTTGGAAGCAAAAGGGGACCTGGGGTGCCCTGCCCTGAGAGTGTCCAACTTGCCTCCAGTGCGGCCTTGTTCTAACTTCTTTCCGCAGCAGGGAACACGCTGCCACATAGGAAACTTCACTTCAGGTCGAGTTTACGTTGTGGAAGCCTAAGGGTCTGGGCCTGCACTTAACTCGCAGTGTGCAACTTGCCTAGGGTGCGCCCCAGGTTCCAACTTCTTTCCAGAGCCGGGAGCCAACTGCCCCATGGGAATCCTCCCTTTGAAGGTCGCGTTCACGTTTTGGAAGCCGCAGCGTCTTTGCGTGCCCTTAACTCGGAGTATCCAACAAGCTTCTAGTACGCCCTTCTTCTCAAGTCTTCCCTTCGCTTGGGAACACACTGCCACTGAGGAGACTTCACCTGAAGCACGATTACACGCTTTGCAGCCCAAGGGACTGGACGGGCAACTTAACTCAGAAGCTCCAACTGCCTTCTAGTCGGCCTTGGTTCTAAGTTATTTCCTTCCTGCAATGGGAACACACGGCCGCATAGGCCTCTTGGCCTTCGGAGCGTTTGTACGTGTTGGAAGCAGCAGGGCCTTAGCCTGCACTTTACGTAGAGCTTGCAACTTGGCGTAGAGTCCGCCTTGGTTCTAAGTTCTTGCCTGAGCTGCGAACACGCTGCCGCTTATGAGGCTTCACCTGAAGAGCGAGGCTACCTTTTGGAAGCCTAATGGACTTGGCGTGCACTTCACACAGAGAGTCCAAGTCGGCTTCAGGCCGCCCTTGTTCTCACTTCTTTCCTCACCTGCGAGAACACGGCCAGAAGGCGGTTGCGTCGTACGCGGCGCTTGGCGTTTTGGACGCAGAGGCGCATTGGCGAGCACTTCACTCAGAGTCTCCAACCTGCCTTGGCGTCCGCCTTTGTTCTAACACCTTTCCGCAACTGGGAGAACACTGCCCTCTAGTAGTGTTCGTCTTCGCTGCGTTTGTAGGTTTGGGAAGCCTAAGGGCCTTCCCTGGAACTCAACTCGGTGTAGCCAACAGGATTCTAGTCCGCCCCTGTTCTTAAGGTCTTTCCTCCCCTGGGATCTCACGGCCCCCCCCCCCCCAGGAGACGTCACCTTAGGAGCGATGATACGTTTTGGAAGCAAAAGGGGACCTGGGGTGCCCTGCCCTGAGAGTGTCCAACTTGCCTCCAGTGCGGCCTTGCTCTAACTTCTTTCCGCAGCAGGGAACACGCTGCCACATAGGAAACTTCACTCAGGTCGAGTTTACGTTGTGGAAGCCTAAGGGTCTGGGCCTGCACTTAACTCGCAGTGTGCAACTTGCCTAGGGTGCGCCCCAGGATCCAACTTCTTTCCACAGCCGGGAGCAAACTGCCCCTTGGGAATCCTCCCTTTGAAGGTCGCGTTCACGTTTTGGAAGCCGCAGCGTCTTTGCGTGCCCTTATCTCGGAGTACCCAACAAGCTTCTAGTACGCTCTTCTTCTCAAGTCTTCCCTTCGCTTGGGAACACACTGCCACTGAGGAGACTTCACCTGAAGCGCGATGACACGCTTTGCAGCCCAAGGGACTGGACGGGCAACTTAACTCAGAAGCTCCAACTGCCTTCTAGTCGGCCTTGGTTCTAAGTTCTTTCCTTCCTGCAATGGGAACACACGGCCGCATAGGCCTCTTGGCCTTCGGAGCGTTTCTACGTGTTGGAAGCAGCAGGGCCTTAGCCTGCACTTTACGTAGAGCTTGCAACTTGGCGTAGAGTCCGCCTTGGTTCTAAGTTCTTGCCTGAGCTGCGAACACGCTGCCGCTTATGAGGCTTCACCTGAAGAGCGAGGCTACCTTTTGGAAGCCTAATGGACTTGGCGTGCACTTCACACAGAGAGTCCAAGTCGGCTTCAGGCCGCCCTTGTTCTCACTTCTTTCCTCACCTGCGAGAACACGGCCAGAAGGCGGTTGCGTCGTACGCGGCGCTTGGCGTTTTGGACGCAGAGGCGCATTGGCGAGCACTTCCCTCCGAGTCTCCAACCTGCCTTGGCGTCCGCCTTTGTTCTAACACCTTTCCACAACTGGGAGAACACTGCCCTCTAGTAGTGTTCGTCTTCGCTGCGTTTGTAGGTTTGGGAAGCCTAAGGGCCTTCCCTGAAACTCAACTCGGTGTCGCCAACAGGCTTCTAGTCCGCCCCTGTTCTAAGTTCTTTCCTCCCCTGGGATCTCACGCCCCCCTCCAGGAGACGTCACCTGAGGAGCGATGATACGTTTTGGAAGCAAAAGGGGACCTGGGGTGCCCTGCCCTGAGAGTGTCCAACTTGCCTCCAGTGCGGCCTTGTTCTAACTTCTTTCCGCAGCAGGGAACACGCTGCCACCTAGGAAACTTCACTTCAGGTCGAGTTTACGTTGTGGAAGCCTAAGGGTCTGGGCCTGCACTTAACTCGCAGTGTGCAACTTGCCTAGGGTGCGCCCCAGGTTCCAACTTCTTTCCACAGCCGGGAGCAAACTGCCCCTTGGGAATCCTCCCTTTGAAGGTCGCGTTCACGTTTTGGAAGCCGCAGCGTCTTTGCGTGCCCTTAACTCGGAGTATCCGACAAGCTTCTAGTACGCCCTTCTTCTCAAGTCTTCCCTTCGCTTGGGTACACACTGCCACTGAGGAGACTTCACCTGAAGCGCGATGACACGCTTTGCAGCCCAAGGGACTGGACGGGCAACTTAACTCAGAAGCACCAACTGCCTTCTAGTCGGCCTTGGTTCTAAGTTCTTTCCTTCCTGCAATGGGAACACACGGCCGCATAGGCCTCTTGGCCTTCGGAGCGTTTCTACGTGTTGGAAGCAGCAGGGCCTTAGCCTGCACTTTACGTAGAGCTTGCAACTTGGCGTAGAGTCCGCCTTGGTTCTAAGTTCTTGCCTGAGCTGCGAACACGCTGCCCCTTATGAGGCTTCACCTGAAGAGCGAGGCTACCTTTTGGAAGCCTAATGGACTTGGCGTGCACTTCACACAGAGAGTCCAAGTCGGCTTCAGGCCGCCCTTGTTCTCACTTCTTTCCTCACCTGCGAGAACACGGCCAGAAGGCGGTTGCGTCGTACGCGGCGCTTGGCGTTTTGGACGCAGAGGCGCATTGGCGAGCACTTCACTCAGAGTCTCCAACCTGCCTTGGCGTCCGCCTTTGTTCTAACACCTTTCCGCAACTGGGAGAACACTGCCCTCTAGTAGTGTTCGTCTTCGCTGCGTTTGTAGGTTTGGGAAGCCTAAGGGCCTTCCCTGGAACTCAACTCGGTTTAGCCAACAGGCTTCTAGTCCGCCCCTGTTCTTAAGGTCTTTCCTCCCCTGGGATCTCACGGGCCCCCCATCCCCCAGGAGACGTCACCTGAGGAGCGATGATACGTTTTGGAAGCAAAAGGGGACCTGGGGTGCCCTCCCCTGAGAGTGTCCAACTTGCCTCCAGTGCGGCCTTGTTCTAACTTCTTTCCGCAGCAGGGAACACGCTGCCACATAGGAAACTTCACTTCAGGTCGAGTTTACGTTGTGGAAGCCTAAGGGTCTGGGCCTGCACTTAACTCGCAGTGTGCCACTTGCCTAGGGTGCGCCCCAGGTTCCAACTTCTTTCCACAGCCGGGAGCAAACTGCCCCTTGGGAATCCTCCCTTTGAAGGTCGCGTTCACGTTTTGGAAGCCGCAGCGTCTTTGCGTGCCCTTAACTCGGAGTATCCAACAAGCTTCTAGTACGCCCTTCTTCTCAAGTCTTCCCTTCGCTTGGGAACACACTGCCACTGAGGAGACTTCACCTGAAGCGCGATGACACGCTTTGCAGCCCAAGGGACTGGACGGGCAACTTAACTCAGAAGCTCCAACTGCCTTCTAGTCGGCCTTGGTTCTAAGTTCTTTCCTTCCTGCAATGGGAACACACGGCCGCATAGGCCTCTTGGTCTTCGGAGCGTTTCTACGTGTTGGAAGCAGCAGGGCTTAGCCTGCACTTTACGTAGAGCTTGCAACTTGGCGTAGAGTCCGCCTTGGTTCTAAGTTCTTGCCTGAGCTGCGAACACGCTGCCGCTTCTGAGGCTTCACCTGAAGAGCGAGGCTACCTTTTGGAAGCCTAATGGACTTGGCGTGCACTTCACACAGAGAGTCCAAGTCGGCTTCAGGCCGCACTTGTTCTCACTTCTTTCCTCACCTGCGAGAACACGGCCAGAAGGCGGTTGCGTCGTACGCGGCGCTTGGCGTTTTGGACGCAGAGGCGCATTGGCCAGCACTTCACTCAGAGTCTCCAACCTGCCTTGGCGTCCGCCTTTGTTCTAACACCTTTCCGCAACTGGGAGAACACTGCCCTCTAGTAGTGTTCATCTTCGCTGCATTTGTAGGTTTGGGAAGCCTAAGGGCCTTCCCTGGAACTCAACTCGGTGTAGCCAACAGGCTTCTAGTCCGCCCCTGTTCTAAGGTCTTTCCTCCCCTGGGACCTCACGCCCCCCCCCCCCCCCCAGGAGACGTCACCTGAGGAGCGATGATACGTTTTGGAAGCAAAAGGGTACCTGGGGTGCCCTGCCCTGAGAGTGTCCAACTTGCCTCCAGTGCGGCCTTGCTCTAACTTCTTTCCGCAGCAGGGAACACGCTGCCACATAGGAAACTTCACTTCAGGTCGAGTTTACGTTGTGGAAGCCTAAGGGTCTGGGCCTGCACTTAACACGCAGTGTGCAACTTGCCTAGGGTGCGCCCCAGTTTCCAACTTCTTTCCACAGCCGGGAGCAAACTGCCCCTTGGGAATCCTCCCATTGAAGGTCGCGTTCACGTTTTGGAAGCCGCAGCGTCTTTGCGTGCCCTTAACTCGGAGTATCCAACAAGCTTCTAGTACGCCCTTCTTCTCAAGTCTTCCGTTCGCTTGGGAACACACTGCCACTGAGGAGACTTCACCTGAAGCGCGATGACACGCTTTGCAGCCCAAGGGACTGGACGGGCAACTTAACTCAGAAGCTCCAACTGCCTTCTAGTCGGCCTTGGTTCTAAGTTCTTTCCTTCCTGCAATGGGAACACACGGCCGCATAGGCCTCTTGGCCTTCGGAGCGTTTCTACGTGTTGGAAGCAGCAGGGCCTTAGCCTGCACTTTACGTAGAGCTTGCACCTTGGCGTAGAGTCCGCCTTGGTTCTAAGTTCTTGCCTGAGCTGCGAACACGCTGCCGCTTATGAGGCTTCACCTGAAGAGCGAGGCTACCTTTTGGAAGCCTAATGGACTTGGCGTGCACTTCACACAGAGAGTCCAAGTCGGCTTCAGGCCGCCCTTGTTCTCACTTCTTTCCTCACCTGCGAGAACACGGCCAGAAGGCGGTTGCGTCGTACGCGGCGCTTGGCGTTTTGGACGCAGAGGCGCATTGGCGAGCACTTCACTCAGAGTCTCCAACCTGCCTTGGCGTCCGCCTTTGTTCTAACACCTTTCCGCAACTGGGAGAACACTGCCCTCTAGTAGTGTTCGTCTTCGCTGCGTTTGTAGGTTTGGGAAGCCTAAGGGCCTTCCCTGGAACTCAACTCGGTGTAGCCAACAGGCTTCTAGTCCGCCCCTGTTCTAAGGTCTTTCCTCCCCTGGGATCTCACGCCCCCCCCCAGGAGACGTCACCTGAGGAGCGATGATACGTTTTGGAAGCAATAGGGGACCTGGGGTGCCCTGCCCTGAGAGTGTCCAACTTGCCTCCAGTGCGGCCTTGCTCTAACTTCTTTCCGCAGCAGGGAACACGCTGCCACATAGGAAACTTCCCTTCAGGTCGAGTTTACGTTGTGGAAGCCTAAGGGTCTGGGCCTGCACTTAACTCGCAGTGTGCAACTTGCCTAGGGTGCGCCCCAGGTTCCAACTTCTTTCCACAGCCGGGAGCAAACTGCCCCTTGGGAATCCTCCCTTTGAAGGTCGCGTTCACGTTTTGGAAGCCGCAGCGTCTTTGCGTGCCCTTAACTCGGAGTATCCAACAAGCTTCTAGTACGCCCTTCTTCTCAAGTCTTCCCTTCGCTTGGGAACACACTGCCACTGAGGAGACTTCACCTGAAGCGCGATGACACGCTTTGCAGCCCAAGGGACTGGACGGGCAACTTAACTCAGAAGCTCCAACTGCCTTCTAGTCGGCCTTGGTTCTAAGTTCTTTCCTTCCTGCAATGGGAACACACGGCCGCATAGGCCTCTTGGCCTTTGGAGCGTTTCTACGTGCTGGAAGCAGCAGGGCCTTAGCCTGCACTTTACCTAGAGCTTGCAACTTGGCGTAGAGTCCGCCTTGGTTCTAAGTTCTTGCCTGAGCTGCGAACACGCTGCCGCTTATGAGGCTTCACCTGAAGAGCGAGGCTACCTTTTGGAAGCCTAATGGACTTGGCGTGCACTTCACACAGAGAGTCCAAGTCGGCTTCAGGCCGCCCTTGTTCTCACTTCTTTCCTCACCTGCGAGAACACGGCCAGAAGGCGGTTGCGTCGTACGCGGCGCTTGGCGTTTTGGACGCAGAGGCGCATTGGCGAGCACTTCACTCAGAGTCTCCAACCTGCCTTGGCGTCCGCCTTTGTTCTAACACCTTTCCGCAACTGGGAGAACACTGCCCTCTAGTAGTGTTCGTCTTCGCTGCGTTTGTAGGTTTGGGAAGCCTAAGGGCCTTCCCTGGAACTCAACTCGGTGTAGCCAACAGGCTTCTAGTCCGCCCCTGTTCTAAGGTCTATCCTGCCCTGGGATCTCACGGCCCCCCCCCCAGGAGACGTTACCTTAGGAGCGATGATACGTTTTGGAAGCAAAAGGGGACCTGGGGTGCCCTGCCCTGAGAGTGTCCAACTTGCCTCCAGTGCGGCCTTGTTCTAACTTCTTTCCATAGCAGGGAACACGCTGCCACCTAGGAAACTTCACTTCAGGTCGAGTTTACGTTGTGGAAGCCTAAGGGTCTGGGCCTGCACTTAACTCGCAGTGTGCAACTTGCCTAGGGTGCGCCCCAGGTTCCAACTTCTTTCCACAGCCGGGAGCAAACTGCCTCTTGGGAATCCTCCCTTTGAAGGTCGCGTTCACCTTTTGGAAGCCGCAGCGTCTTTGCGTGCCCTTCACTCGGAGTATCCAACAAGCTTCTAGTACGCCCTTCTTCTCAAGTCTTCCCTTCGCTTGGGAACACACTGCCACTGAGGAGACTTCACCTGAAGCGCGATGACACGCTTTGCAGCCCAAGGGACTGGACGGGCAACTTAACTCAGAAGCTCCAACTGCCTTCTAGTCGGCCTTGGTTCTAAGTTCTTTCCTTCCTGCAATGGGAACACACGGCCGCATAGGCCTCTTGGCCTTCGGAGCGTTTCTACGTGTTGGAAGCAGCAGGGCCTTAGCCTGCACTTTACGTAGAGCTTGCAACTTGGCGTAGAGTCCGCCTTGGTTCTAAGTTCTTGCCTGAGCTGCGAACACGCTGCCGCTTATGAGGCTTCACCTGAAGAGCGAGGCTACCTTTTGGAAGCCTAATGGACTTGGCGTGCACTTCACACAGAGAGTCCAAGTCGGCTTCAGGCCGCCCTTGTTCTCACTTCTTTCCTCACCTGCGAGAACACGGCCCGAACGCGGTTGCGTCGTACGCGGCGCTTGTCGTTTTGGACGCAGAGGCGCATTGGCGAGCACTTCACTCAGAGTCTCCAACCTGCCTTGGCGTCCGCCTTTGTTCTAACACCTTTCCGCAACTGGGAGAACACTGCCCTCTAGTAGTGTTCGTCTTCGCTGCGTTTGTAGGTTTGGGAAGCCGAAGCGCCTTCCCTGGAACTCAACTCGGTGTAGCCAACAGGCTTCTAGTCCGCCCCTGTTCTAAGGTCTTTCCTCCCCTGGGATCTCACGCCCCCCCCCCCCAGGAGATGTCACCTTAGGAGCGATGATACGTTTTGGAAACAAAAGGGGACCTGGGGTGCCCTGCCCTGAGAGTGTCCAACTTGCCTCCAGTGCGGCCTTGTTCTAACTTCTTTCCGCAGCAGGGAACACGCTGCCACATAGGAAACTTACTTCAGGTCGAGTTTACGTTGTGGAAGCCTAAGGGTCTGGGCCTGCACTTAACTCGCAGTGTGCAACTTGCCTAGGGTGCGCCCCAGGTTCCAACTTCTTTCCACAGCCGGGAGCCAACTGCCCCTTGGGAATCCTCCCTTTGAAGGTCGCGTTCACCTTTTGGAAGCCGCAGCGTCTTTGCGTGCCCTTAACTCGGAGTATCCAACAAGCTTCTAGTACGCCCTTCTTCTCAAGTCTTCCCTTCGCTTGGGAACACACTGCCACTGAGGAGACTTCACCTGAAGCGCGATGACACGCTTTGCAGCCCAAGGGACTGGACGGGCAACTTAACTCAGAAGCTCCAACTGCCTTCTAGTCGGCCTTGGTTCTAAGTTCTTTCCTTCCTGCAATGGGAACACACGGCCGCATAGGCCTCTTGGCCTTCGGAGCGTTTCTACGTGTTGGAAGCAGCAGGGCCTTAGCCTGCACTTTACGTAGAGCTTGCAACTTGGCGTAGAGTCCGCCTTGGTTCTAAGTTCTTGCCTGAGCTGCGAACACGCTGCCGCTTATGAGGCTTCACCTGAAGAGCGAGGCTACCTTTTGGAAGCCTAATGGACTTGGCGTGCACTTCACACAGAGAGTCCAAGTCGGCTTCAGGCCGCCCTTTTTCTCACTTCTTTCCTCACCTGCGAGAACACGGCCCGAACGCGGTTGCGTCGTACGCGGCGCTTGGCGTTTTGGACGCAGAGGCGCATTGGCGAGCACTTCACTCAGAGTCTCCAACCTGCCTTGGCGTCCGCCTTTGTTCTAACACCTTTCCGCAACTGGGAGAACACTGCCCTCTAGTAGTGTTCGTCTTCGCTGCGTTTGTAGGTTTGGGAAGCCGAAGGGCCTTCCCTGGAACTCAACTCGGTGTAGCCAACAGGCTTCTAGTCCGCCCCTGTTCTAAGGTCTTTCCTCCCCTGGGATCTCACGGCCCCCACACCCACGAGACGTCACCTTAGGAGCGATGATACGTTTTGGAAGCAAAAGGGGACCTGGGGTGCCCTGCCCTGAGAGTGTCCAACTTGCCTCCAGTGCGGCCTTGCTCTAACTTCTTTTCGCAGCAGGGAACACGCTGCCACATAGGAAACTTCACTTCAGGTCGAGTTTACGTTGTGGAAGCCTAAGGGTCTGGGCCTGCACTTAACTCGCAGTGTGCAACTTGCCTAGGGTGCGCCCCAGGTTCCAACTTCTTTCCACAGCCGGGAGCCAACTGCCCCTTGGGAATCCTCCCTTTGAAGGTCGCGTTCACGTTTTGGAAGCCGCAGCGTCTTTGCGTGCCCTTAACTCGGAGTATCCAACAAGCTTCTAGTACGCCCTTCTTCTCAAGTCTTCCCTTCGCTTGGGAACACACTGCCACTGAGGAGACTTCACCTGAGGCGCGATGACACGCTTTGCAGCCCAAGGGACTGGACGGGCAACTTAACTCAGAAGCTCCAACTGCCTTCTAGTCGGCCTTGGTTCTAAGTTCTTTCCTTCCTGCAATGGGAACACACGGCCGCATAGGCCTCTTGGCCTTCGGAGCGTTTCTACGTGTTGGAAGCAGCAGGGCCTTAGCCTGCACTTTACGTAGAGCTTGCAACTTGGCGTAGAGTCCGCCTTGGTTCTAAGTTCTTGCCTGAGCTGCGAACACGCTGCCGCTTATGAGGCTTCACCTGAAGAGCGAGGCTACCTTTTGGAAGCCTAATGGACTTGGCGTGCACTTCACACAGAGAGTCCAAGTCGGCTTCAGGCCGCCCTTGTTCTCACTTCTTTCCTCACCTGCGAGAACACGGCCAGAAGGCGGTTGCGTCGTACGCGGCGCTTGGCGTTTTGGACGCAGAGGCGCATTGGCGAGCACTTCACTCAGAGTCTCCAACCTGCCTTGGCGTCCGCCTTTGTTCTAACACCTTTCCGCAACTGGGAGAACACTGCCCTCTAGTAGTGTTCGTCTTCGCTGCGTTTGTAGGTTTGGGAAGCCTAAGGGCCTTCCCTGGAACTCAACTCGGTGTAGCCAACAGGCTTCTAGTCCGCCCCTGTTCTAAGGTCTTTCCTCCCCTGGGATCTCACGGCCCCCACCCCCACGAGACGTCACCTGAGGAGCGATGATACGTTTTGGAAGCAAAAGGGGACCTGGGGTGCCCTGCCCTGAGAGTGTCCAACTTGCCTCCAGTGCGGCATTGCTCTAACTTCTTTCCGCAGCAGGGAACACGCTGCCACATAGGAAACTTCACTTCAGGTCGAGTTTACGTTGTGGAAGCCTAAGGGTCTGGGCCTGTACTTAACTCGCAGTGTGCAACTTGCCTAGGGTGCGCCCCAGGTTCCAACTTCTTTCCACAGCCGGGAGCCAACTGCCCCTTGGGAATCCTCCCTTTGAAGGTCGCGTTCACGTTTTGGAAGCCGCAGCGTCTTTGCGTGCCCTTAACTCGGAGTATCCAACAAGCTTCTAGTACGCCCTTCTTCTCAAGTCTTCCCTTCGCTTGGGAACACACTGCCACTGAGGAGACTTCACCTGAGGCGCGATGACACGCTTTGCAGCCCAAGGGACTGGACGGGCAACTTAACTCAGAAGCTCCAACTGCCTTCTAGTCGGCCTTGGTTCTAAGTTCTTTCCTTCCTGCAATGGGAACACACGGCCGCATAGGCCTCTTGGCCTTCGGAGCGTTTCTACGTGTTGGAAGCAGCAGGGCCTTAGCCTGCACTTTACGTAGATCTTGCAACTTGGCGTAGAGTCCGCCTTGGTTCTAAGTTCTTGCCTGAGCTGCGAACACGCTGCCGCTTATGAGGCTTCACCTGAAGAGCGAGGCTACCTTTTGGAAGCCTAATGGACTTGGCGTGCACTTCACACAGAGAGTCCAAGTCGGCTTCAGGCCGCCCTTGTTCTCACTTCTTTCCTCACCTGCGAGAACACGGCCCGAACGCGGTTGCGTCGTACGCGGCGCTTGGCGTTTTGGACGCAGAGGCGCATTGGCGAGCACTTCACTCAGAGTCTCCAACCTGCCTTGGCGTCCGCCTTTGTTCTAACACCTTTCCGCAACTGGGAGAACACTGCCCTCTAGTAGTGTTCGTCTTCGCTGCGTTTGTAGGTTTGGGAAGCCGAAGGGCCTTCCCTGGAACTCAACTCGGTGTAGCCAACAGGCTTCTAGTCCGCCCCTGTTCTAAGGTCTTTCCTCCCCTGGGATCTCACGGCCCCCACCCCCACGAGACGTCACCTTAGGAGCGATGATACGTTTTGGAAGCAAAAGGGGACCTGGGGTGCCCTGCCCTGAGAGTGTCCAACTTGCCTCCAGTGCGGCATTGCTCTAACTTCTTTCCGCAGCAGGGAACACGCTGCCACATAGGAAACTTCACTTCAGGTCGAGTTTACGTTGTGGAAGCCTAAGTGTCTGGGCCTGTACTTAACTCGCAGTGTGCAACTTGCCTAGGGTGCGCCCCAGGTTCCAACTTCTTTCCACTGCCGGGAGCCAACTGCCCCTTGGGAATCCTCCCTTTGAAGGTCGCGTTCACGTTTTGGAAGCCGCAGCGTCTTTGCGTGCCCTTAACTCGGAGTATCCAACAAGCTTCTAGTACGCCCTTCTTCTCAAGTCTTCCCTTCGCTTGGGAACACACTGCCACTGAGGAGACTTCACCTGAAGCGCGATGACACGCTTTGCAGCCCAAGGGACTGGACGGGCAACTTAACTCAGAAGCTCCAACTGCCTTCTAGTCGGCCTTGGTTCTAAGTTCTTTCCTTCCTGCAATGGGAACACACGGCCGCATAGGCCTCTTGGCCTTCGGAGCGTTTCTACGTGTTGGAAGCAGCAGGGCCTTAGCCTGCACTTTACGTAGAGCTTGCAACTTGGCGTAGAGTCCGCCTTGGTTCTAAGTTCTTGCCTGAGCTGCGAACACGCTGCCGCTTATGAGGCTTCACCTGAAGAGCGAGGCTACCTTTTGGAAGCCTAATGGACTTGGCGTGCACTTCACACAGAGAGTCCAAGTCGGCTTCAGGCCGCCCTTGTTCTCACTTCTTTCCTCACCTGCGAGAACACGGCCCGAAGGCGGTTGCGTCGTACGCGGCGCTTGGCGTTTTGGACGCAGAGGCGCATTGGCGAGCACTTCACTCAGAGTCTCCAACCTGACTTGGCGTCCGCCTTTGTTCTAACACCTTTCCGCAACTGGGAGAACACTGCCCTCTAGTAGTGTTCGTCTTCGCTGCGTTTGTAGGTTTGGGAAGCCTACGGGCCTTCCCTGGAACTCAACTCGGTGTAGCCAACAGGCTTCTAGTCCGCCCCTGTTCTAAGGTCTTTCCTCCCCTGGGATCTCACGTCCCCCACCCCCACGAGACATCACCTGAGGAGCGATGATACGTTTTGGAAGCAAAAGGGGACCTGGGGTGCCCTGCCCTGAGAGTGTCCAACTTGCCTCCAGTGCGGCCTTGTTCTAACTTCTTTCCGCAGCAGGGAACACGCTGCCACATAGGAAACTTCACTTCATGTCGAGTTTACGTTGTGGAAGCCTAAGGGTCTGGGCCTGCACTTAACTCGCAGTGTGCAACTTGCCTAGGGTGCGCCCCAGTTTCCAACTTCTTTCCACAGCCGGGAGCCAACTGCCCCTTGGGAATCCTCCCTTTGAAGGTCGCGTTCACGGTTTGGAAGCCGCAGCGTCTTTGCGTGCCCTTAACTCGGAGTATCCAACAAGCTTCTAGTACGCCCTTCTTCTCAAGTCTTCCCTTCGCTTGGGAACACACTGCCACTGAGGAGACTTCACCTGAAGCGCGATGACACGCTTTGCAGCCCAAGGGACTGGACGGGCAACTTAACTCAGAAGCTCCAACTGCCTTCTAGTCGGCCTTGGTTCTAAGTTCTTTCCTTCCTGCAATGGGAACACACGGCCGCATAGGCCTCTTGGCCTTCGGAGCGTTTCTACGTGTTGGAAGCAGCAGGGCCTTAGCCTGCACTTTACGTAGAGCTTGCAACTTGGCGTAGAGTCCGCCTTGGTTCTAAGTTCTTGCCTGAGCTGCGAACACGCTGCCGCTTATGAGGCTTCACCTGAAGAGCGAGGCTATCTTTTGGAAGCCTAATGGACTTGGCGTGCACTTCACACAGAGAGTCCAAGTCGGCTTCAGGCCACCCTTGTTCTCACTTCTTTCCTCACCTGCGAGAACACGGCCAGAAGGCGGTTGCGTCGTACGCGGCGCTTGGCGTTTTGGACGCAGAGGCGCATTGGCGAGCACTTCACTCAGAGTCTCCAACCTGCCTTGGCGTCCGCCTTTGTTCTAACACCTTTCCGCAACTGGGAGAACACTGCCCTCTAGTAGTGTTCGTCTTCGCTGCGTTTGTAGGTTTGGGAAGCCGAAGGGCCTTCCCTGGAACTCAACTCGGTGTAGCCATCAGGCTTCAAGTCCGCCCCTGTTCTAAGGTCTTTCCTCCCCTGGGATCTCACGCCCCACCCCACGAGACGTCACCTTAGGAGCGATGATACGTTTTGGAAGCAAAAGGGGACCTGGGGTGCCCTGCCCTGAGAGTGTCCAACTTGCCTCCAGTGCGGCCTTGTTCTAACTTCTTTCCGCAGCAGGGAACACGCTGCCACATAGGAAACTTCACTTCAGGTCGAGTTTACGTTGTGGAAGCCTAAGGGTCTGGGCCTGCACTTAACTCGCAGTGTGCAACTTGCCTAGGGTGCGCCCCAGGTTCCAAATTCTTTCCACAGCCGGGAGCCAACTGCCCCTTGGGAATCCTCCCTTTGAAGGTCGCGTTCACGTTTTGGAAGCCGCAGCGTCTTTGCGTGCCCTTAACTCGGAGTATCCAACAAGCTTCTAGTACGCCCTTCTTCTCAAGTCTTCCCTTCGCTTGGGAACACACTGCCACTGAGGAGACTTCACCTGAAGCGCGATGACACGCTTTGCAGCCCAAGGGCCTGGACGGGCAACTTAACTCAGAAGCTCCAACTGCCTTCTAGTCGGCCTTGGTTCTAAGTTCTTTCCTTCCTGCAATGGGAACACACGGCCGCATAGGCCTCTTGGCCTTCGGAGCGTTTCTACGTGTTGGAAGCAGCAGGGCCTTAGCCTGCACTTTACGTAGAGCTTGCAACTTGGCGTAGAGTCCGCCTTGGTTCTAAGTTCTTGCCTGAGCTGCGAACACGCTGCCGCTTATGAGGCTTCACCTGAAGAGCGAGGCTACCTTTTGGAAGCCTAATGGACTTGGCGTGCACTTCACACAGAGAGTCCAAGTCGGCTTCAGGCCGCCCTTGTTCTCACTTCTTTCCTCACCTGCGAGAACACGGCCAGAAGGCGGTTGCGTCGTACGCGGCGCTTGGCGTTTTGGACGCAGAGGCGCATTGGCGAGCACTTCCCTCAGAGTCTCCAACCTGCCTTAGAGTCCGCCTTTGTTCTAACACCTTTCCGCAACTGGGAGAACACTGCCCTCTAGTAGTGTTCGTCTTCGCTGCGTTTGTAGGTTTGGGAAGCCTAAGGGCCTTCCCTGGAACTCAACTCGGGTAGCCAACAGGCTTCTAGTCCGCCCCTGTTCTAAGGTCTTTCCTCCCCTGGGATCTCACGGCACCCCCCCCAGGAGACGTCACCTTAGGAGCGATGATACGTTTTGGAAGCAAAAGGGGACCTGGGGTGCCCTGCCCTGAGAGTGTCCAACTTGCCTCCAGTGCGGCCTTGCTCTAACTTCTTTCCGCAGGAGGGAACACGCTGCCACATAGGAAACTTCACTTCAGGTCGAGTTTACGTTGTGGAAGCCTAAGGGTCTGGGCCTGCACTTAACTCGCAGTGTGCAACTTGCCTAGGCTGCGCCCCAGGTTCCAACTTCTTTCCACAGCCGGGAGCAAACTGCCCCTTGGGAATCCTCCCTTTGAAGGTCGCGTTCACGTTTTGGAAGCCGCAGCGTCTTTGCGTGCCCTTAACTCGGAGTATCCAACAAGCTTCTAGTACGCCCTTCTTCTCAAGTCTTCCCTTCGCTTGGGAACACACTGCCACTGAGGAGACTTCACCTGAGGCGCGATGACACGCTTTGCAGCCCAAGGGACTGGACGGGCAACTTAACTCAGAAGCTCCAACTGCCTTCTAGTCGGCCTTGGTTCTAAGTTCTTTCCTTCCTGCAATGGGAACACACGGCCGCATAGGCCTCTTGGCCTTCGGAGCGTTTCTACGTGTTGGAAGCAGCAGGGCCTTAGCCTGCACTTTACGTAGAGCTTGCAACTTGGCGTAGAGTCCGCCTTGGTTCTAAGTTCTTGCCTGAGCTGCGAACACGCTGCCGCTTATGAGGCTTCACCTGAAGAGCGAGGCTACCTTTTGGAAGCCTAATGGACTTGGCGTGCACTTCACACAGAGAGTCCAAGTCGGCTTCAGGCCGCCCTTGTTCTCACTTCTTTCCTCACCTGCGAGAACACGGCCAGAAGGCGGTTGCGTCGTACGCGGCGCTTGGCGTTTTGGACGCAGAGGCGCATTGGCGAGCACTTCACTCAGAGTCTCCAACCTGCCTTGGCGTCCGCCTTTGTTCTAACACCTTTCCGCAACTGGGAGAACACTGCCCTCTAGTAGTGTTCGTCTTCGCTGCGTTTGTAGGTTTGGGAAGCCTAAGGGCCTTCCCTGGAACTCAACTCGGTGTAGCCAACAGGCTTCTAGTCCGCCCCTGTTCTAAGGTCTTTCCTCCCCTGGGATCTCACGGCCCCCACCCCCACGAGACGTCACCTGAGGAGCGATGATACGTTTTGGAAGCAAAAGGGGACCTGGGGTGCCCTGCCCTGAGAGTGTCCAACTTGCCTCCAGTGCGGCATTGCTCTAACTTCTTTCCGCAGCAGGGAACACGCTGCCACATAGGAAACTTCACTTCAGGTCGAGTTTACGTTGTGGAAGCCTAAGGGTCTGGGCCTGTACTTAACTCGCAGTGTGCAACTTGCCTAGGGTGCGCCCCAGGTTCCAACTTCTTTCCACAGCCGGGAGCCAACTGCCCCTTGGGAATCCTCCCTTTGAAGGTCGCGTTCACGTTTTGGAAGCCGCAGCGTCTTTGCGTGCCCTTAACTCGGAGTATCCAACAAGCTTCTAGTACGCCCTTCTTCTCAAGTCTTCCCTTCGCTTGGGAACACACTGCCACTGAGGAGACTTCACCTGAGGCGCGATGACACGCTTTGCAGCCCAAGGGACTGGACGGGCAACTTAACTCAGAAGCTCCAACTGCCTTCTAGTCGGCCTTGGTTCTAAGTTCTTTCCTTCCTGCAATGGGAACACACGGCCGCATAGGCCTCTTGGCCTTCGGAGCGTTTCTACGTGTTGGAAGCAGCAGGGCCTTAGCCTGCACTTTACGTAGATCTTGCAACTTGGCGTAGAGTCCGCCTTGGTTCTAAGTTCTTGCCTGAGCTGCGAACACGCTGCCGCTTATGAGGCTTCACCTGAAGAGCGAGGCTACCTTTTGGAAGCCTAATGGACTTGGCGTGCACTTCACACAGAGAGTCCAAGTCGGCTTCAGGCCGCCCTTGTTCTCACTTCTTTCCTCACCTGCGAGAACACGGCCCGAACGCGGTTGCGTCGTACGCGGCGCTTGGCGTTTTGGACGCAGAGGCGCATTGGCGAGCACTTCACTCAGAGTCTCCAACCTGCCTTGGCGTCCGCCTTTGTTCTAACACCTTTCCGCAACTGGGAGAACACTGCCCTCTAGTAGTGTTCGTCTTCGCTGCGTTTGTAGGTTTGGGAAGCCGAAGGGCCTTCCCTGGAACTCAACTCGGTGTAGCCAACAGGCTTCTAGTCCGCCCCTGTTCTAAGGTCTTTCCTCCCCTGGGATCTCACGGCCCCCACCCCCACGAGACGTCACCTGAGGAGCGATGATACGTTTTGGAAGCAAAAGGGGACCTGGGGTGCCCTGCCCTGAGAGTGTCCAACTTGCCTCCAGTGCGGCATTGCTCTAACTTCTTTCCGCAGCAGGGAACACGCTGCCACATAGGAAACTTCACTTCAGGTCGAGTTTACGTTGTGGAAGCCTAAGTGTCTGGGCCTGTACTTAACTCGCAGTGTGCAACTTGCCTAGGGTGCGCCCCAGGTTCCAACTTCTTTCCACTGCCGGGAGCCAACTGCCCCTTGGGAATCCTCCCTTTGAAGGTCGCGTTCACGTTTTGGAAGCCGCAGCGTCTTTGCGTGCCCTTAACTCGGAGTATCCAACAAGCTTCTAGTACGCCCTTCTTCTCAAGTCTTCCCTTCGCTTGGGAACACACTGCCACTGAGGAGACTTCACCTGAAGCGCGATGACACGCTTTGCAGCCCAAGGGACTGGACGGGCAACTTAACTCAGAAGCTCCAACTGCCTTCTAGTCGGCCTTGGTTCTAAGTTCTTTCCTTCCTGCAATGGGAACACACGGCCGCATAGGCCTCTTGGCCTTCGGAGCGTTTCTACGTGTTGGAAGCAGCAGGGCCTTAGCCTGCACTTTACGTAGAGCTTGCAACTTGGCGTAGAGTCCGCCTTGGTTCTAAGTTCTTGCCTGAGCTGCGAACACGCTGCCGCTTATGAGGCTTCACCTGAAGAGCGAGGCTACCTTTTGGAAGCCTAATGGACTTGGCGTGCACTTCACACAGAGAGTCCAAGTCGGCTTCAGGCCGCCCTTGTTCTCACTTCTTTCCTCACCTGCGAGAACACGGCCCGAAGGCGGTTGCGTCGTACGCGGCGCTTGGCGTTTTGGACGCAGAGGCGCATTGGCGAGCACTTCACTCAGAGTCTCCAACCTGACTTGGCGTCCGCCTTTGTTCTAACACCTTTCCGCAACTGGGAGAACACTGCCCTCTAGTAGTGTTCGTCTTCGCTGCGTTTGTAGGTTTGGGAAGCCTACGGGCCTTCCCTGGAACTCAACTCGGTGTAGCCAACAGGCTTCTAGTCCGCCCCTGTTCTAAGGTCTTTCCTCCCCTGGGATCTCACGTCCCCCACCCCCACGAGACATCACCTGAGGAGCGATGATACGTTTTGGAAGCAAAAGGGGACCTGGGGTGCCCTGCCCTGAGAGTGTCCAACTTGCCTCCAGTGCGGCCTTGTTCTAACTTCTTTCCGCAGCAGGGAACACGCTGCCACATAGGAAACTTCACTTCATGTCGAGTTTACGTTGTGGAAGCCTAAGGGTCTGGGCCTGCACTTAACTCGCAGTGTGCAACTTGCCTAGGGTGCGCCCCAGTTTCCAACTTCTTTCCACAGCCGGGAGCCAACTGCCCCTTGGGAATCCTCCCTTTGAAGGTCGCGTTCACGGTTTGGAAGCCGCAGCGTCTTTGCGTGCCCTTAACTCGGAGTATCCAACAAGCTTCTAGTACGCCCTTCTTCTCAAGTCTTCCCTTCGCTTGGGAACACACTGCCACTGAGGAGACTTCACCTGAAGCGCGATGACACGCTTTGCAGCCCAAGGGACTGGACGGGCAACTTAACTCAGAAGCTCCAACTGCCTTCTAGTCGGCCTTGGTTCTAAGTTCTTTCCTTCCTGCAATGGGAACACACGGCCGCATAGGCCTCTTGGCCTTCGGAGCGTTTCTACGTGTTGGAAGCAGCAGGGCCTTAGCCTGCACTTTACGTAGAGCTTGCAACTTGGCGTAGAGTCCGCCTTGGTTCTAAGTTCTTGCCTGAGCTGCGAACACGCTGCCGCTTATGAGGCTTCACCTGAAGAGCGAGGCTATCTTTTGGAAGCCTAATGGACTTGGCGTGCACTTCACACAGAGAGTCCAAGTCGGCTTCAGGCCACCCTTGTTCTCACTTCTTTCCTCACCTGCGAGAACACGGCCAGAAGGCGGTTGCGTCGTACGCGGCGCTTGGCGTTTTGGACGCAGAGGCGCATTGGCGAGCACTTCACTCAGAGTCTCCAACCTGCCTTGGCGTCCGCCTTTGTTCTAACACCTTTCCGCAACTGGGAGAACACTGCCCTCTAGTAGTGTTCGTCTTCGCTGCGTTTGTAGGTTTGGGAAGCCGAAGGGCCTTCCCTGGAACTCAACTCGGTGTAGCCATCAGGCTTCAAGTCCGCCCCTGTTCTAAGGTCTTTCCTCCCCTGGGATCTCACGCCCCACCCCACGAGACGTCACCTTAGGAGCGATGATACGTTTTGGAAGCAAAAGGGGACCTGGGGTGCCCTGCCCTGAGAGTGTCCAACTTGCCTCCAGTGCGGCCTTGTTCTAACTTCTTTCCGCAGCAGGGAACACGCTGCCACATAGGAAACTTCACTTCAGGTCGAGTTTACGTTGTGGAAGCCTAAGGGTCTGGGCCTGCACTTAACTCGCAGTGTGCAACTTGCCTAGGGTGCGCCCCAGGTTCCAAATTCTTTCCACAGCCGGGAGCCAACTGCCCCTTGGGAATCCTCCCTTTGAAGGTCGCGTTCACGTTTTGGAAGCCGCAGCGTCTTTGCGTGCCCTTAACTCGGAGTATCCAACAAGCTTCTAGTACGCCCTTCTTCTCAAGTCTTCCCTTCGCTTGGGAACACACTGCCACTGAGGAGACTTCACCTGAAGCGCGATGACACGCTTTGCAGCCCAAGGGCCTGGACGGGCAACTTAACTCAGAAGCTCCAACTGCCTTCTAGTCGGCCTTGGTTCTAAGTTCTTTCCTTCCTGCAATGGGAACACACGGCCGCATAGGCCTCTTGGCCTTCGGAGCGTTTCTACGTGTTGGAAGCAGCAGGGCCTTAGCCTGCACTTTACGTAGAGCTTGCAACTTGGCGTAGAGTCCGCCTTGGTTCTAAGTTCTTGCCTGAGCTGCGAACACGCTGCCGCTTATGAGGCTTCACCTGAAGAGCGAGGCTACCTTTTGGAAGCCTAATGGACTTGGCGTGCACTTCACACAGAGAGTCCAAGTCGGCTTCAGGCCGCCCTTGTTCTCACTTCTTTCCTCACCTGCGAGAACACGGCCAGAAGGCGGTTGCGTCGTACGCGGCGCTTGGCGTTTTGGACGCAGAGGCGCATTGGCGAGCACTTCCCTCAGAGTCTCCAACCTGCCTTAGAGTCCGCCTTTGTTCTAACACCTTTCCGCAACTGGGAGAACACTGCCCTCTAGTAGTGTTCGTCTTCGCTGCGTTTGTAGGTTTGGGAAGCCTAAGGGCCTTCCCTGGAACTCAACTCGGGTAGCCAACAGGCTTCTAGTCCGCCCCTGTTCTAAGGTCTTTCCTCCCCTGGGATCTCACGGCACCCCCCCCAGGAGACGTCACCTTAGGAGCGATGATACGTTTTGGAAGCAAAAGGGGACCTGGGGTGCCCTGCCCTGAGAGTGTCCAACTTGCCTCCAGTGCGGCCTTGCTCTAACTTCTTTCCGCAGGAGGGAACACGCTGCCACATAGGAAACTTCACTTCAGGTCGAGTTTACGTTGTGGAAGCCTAAGGGTCTGGGCCTGCACTTAACTCGCAGTGTGCAACTTGCCTAGGCTGCGCCCCAGGTTCCAACTTCTTTCCACAGCCGGGAGCAAACTGCCCCTTGGGAATCCTCCCTTTGAAGGTCGCGTTCACGTTTTGGAAGCCGCAGCGTCTTTGCGTGCCCTTAACTCGGAGTATCCAACAAGCTTGTAGTACGCCCTTCTTCTCAAGTCTTCCCTTCGCTTGGGAACACACTGCCACTGAGGAGACTTCACCTGAAGCGCGATGACACGCTTTGCAGCCCAAGGGACTGGACGGGCAACTTAACTCAGAAGCTCCAACTGCCTTCTAGTCGGCCTTGGTTCTAAGTTCATTCCTTCCTGCAATGGGAACACACGGCCGCATAGGCCTCTTGGCCTTCGGAGCGTTTCTACGTGTTGGAAGCAGCAGGGCCTTAGCCTGCACTTTACGTAGAGCTTGCAACTTGGCGTAGAGTCCGCCTTGGTTCTAAGTTCTTGCCTGAGCTGCGAACACGCTGCCGCTTCTGAGGCTTCACCTGAAGAGCGAGGCTACCTTTTGGAAGCCTAATGGACTTGGCGTGCACTTCACACAGAGAGTCCAAGTCGGCTTCAGGCCGCCCTTGTTCTCACTTCTTTCCTCACCTGCGAGAACACGGCCAGAAGGCGGTTGCGTCGTACGCGGCGCTTGGCGTTTTGGACGCAGAGGCGCATTGGCGAGCACTTCCCTCAGAGTCTCCAACCTGCCTTGGCGTCCGCCTTTGTTCTAACACCTTTCCGCAACTGGGAGAACACTGCCCTCTAGTAGTGTTCGTCTTCGCTGCGCTTGTAGGTTTGGGAAGCCTAAGGGCCTTCCCTGGAACTCAACTCGGTGTAGCCAACAGGCTTCTAGTCTGCCCCTGTTCTAAGGTCTTTCCTCCCCTGGGATCTCACAGCCCCCCCCCCCAGGAGACGTCACCTTAGGAGCGATGATACGTTTTGGAAGCAAAAGGGGACCTGGGGTGCCCTGCCCTGAGAGTGTCCAACTTGCCTCCAGTGCGGCCTTGCTCTAACTTCTTTCCGCAGCAGGGAACACGCTGCCACATAGGAAACTTCACTTCAGGTCCAGTTTACGTTGTGGAAGCCTAAGGGTCTGGGCCTGCACTTAACTCGCAGTGTGCAACTTGCCTAGGGTGCGCCCCAGGTTCCAACTTCTATCCTCAGCCGGGAGCAAACTGCCCCTTGGGAATCCTCCCTTTGAAGGTCGCGTTCACGTTTTGGAAGCCGCAGCGTCTTTGCGTGCCCTTAACTCGGAGTATCCAACAAGCTTCTAGTACGCCCTTCTTCTCAAGTCTTCCCGTCGCTTGGGAACACACTGCCACTGAGGAGACTTCACCTGAAGCGCGATGACACGCTTTGCAGCCCAAGGGACTGGACGGGCAACTTAACACAGAAGCTCCAACTGCCTTCTAGTCGGCCTTGGTTCTAAGTTCTTTCCTTCCTGCAATGGGAACACACGGCCGCATAGGCCTCTTGGCCTTCGGAGCGTTTCTACGTGTTGGAAGCAGCAGGGCCTTAGCCTGCACTTTACGTGGAGCTTGCAACTTGGCGTAGAGTCCGCCTTGGTTCTAAGTTCTTGCCTGAGCTGCGAACACGCTGCCGCTTATGAGGCTTCACCTGAAGAGCGAGGCTACCTTTTGGAAGCCTAATGGACTTGGCGTGCACTTCACACAGAGAGTCCAAGTCGGCTTCAGGCCGCCCTTGTTCTCACTTCTTTCCTCACCTGCGAGAACACGGCCAGAAGGCGGTTGCGTCGTACGCGGCGCTTGGCGTTTTGGACGCAGAGGCGCATTGGCGAGCACTTCCCTCAGAGTCTCCAACCTGCCTTGGCGTCCGCCTTTGTTCTAACACCTTTCCGCAACTGGGAGAACACTGCCCTCTAGTAGTGTTCGTCTTCGCTGCGTTTGTAGGTTTGGGAAGCCTAAGGGCCTTCCCTGGAACTCAACTCGGTGTAACCAACAGGCCTCTAGTCCGCCCCTGTTCTAAGGTCTTTCCTCCCCTGGGATCTCACGCCCCCCCCCCAGGAGACGTCACCTTAGGAGCGATGATACGTTTTGGAAGCAAAAGGGGACCTGGGGTGCCCTGCCCTGAGAGTGTCCAACTTGCCTCCAGTGCGGCCTTGCTCTAACTTCTTTCCGCAGCAGGGAACACGCTGCCACATAGGAAACTTCACTTCAGGTCGAGTTTACGTTGTGGAAGCCTAAGGGTCTGGGCCTGCACTTAACTCGCAGTGTGCAACTTGCCTAGGCTGCGCCCCAGGTTCCAACTTCTTTCCACAGCCGGGAGCAAACTGCCCCTTGGGAATCCTCCCTTTGAAGGTCGCGTTCACGTTTTGGAAGCCGCAGCGTCTTTGCGTGCCCTTAACTCGGAGTATCCAACAAGCTTCTAGTACGCCCTTCTTCTCAAGTCTTCCCTTCGCTTGGGAACACACTGCCACTGAGGAGACTTCACCTGAAGCGCGATGACACGCTTTGCAGCCCAAGGGACTGGACGGGCAACTTAACTCAGAAGCTCCAACTGCCTTCTAGTCGGCCTTGGTTCTAAGTTCTTTCATTCCTGCAATGGGAACACACGGCCGCATAGGCCTCTTGGCCTTCGGAGCGTTTCTACGTGTTGGAAGCAGCAGGGCCTTAGCCTGCACTTTACGTGGAGCTTGCAACTTGGCGTAGAGTCCGCCTTGGTTCTAAGTTCTTGCCTGAGCTGCGAACACGCTGCCGCTTATGAGGCTTCACCTGAAGAGCGAGGCTACCTTTTGGAAGCCTAATGGACTTGGCGTGCACTTCACACAGAGAGTCCAAGTCGGCTTCAGGCCGCCCTTGTTCTCACTTCTTTCCTCACCTGCGAGAACACGGCCAGAAGGCGGTTGCGTCGTACGCGGCGCTTGGCGTTTTGGACGCAGAGGCGCATTGGCGAGCACTTCACTCAGAGTCTCCAACCTGCCTTGGCGTCCGCCTTTGTTCTAACACCTTTCCGCAACTGGGAGAACACTGCCCTCTAGTAGTGTTCGTCTTCGCTGCGTTTGTAGCTTTGGGAAGCCTAAGGGCCTTCCCTGGAACTCAACTCGGTGTAGCCAACAGGCTTCTAGTCCGCCCCTGTTCTAAGGTCTTTCCTCCCCTGGGATCTCACGCCCCCCCCCAGGAGACGTCACCTGAGGAGCGATGATACGTTTTGGAAGCAAAAGGGAACCTGGGGTGCCCTGCCCTGAGAGTGTCCAACTTGCCTCCAGTGCGGCCTTGCTCTAACTTCTTTTCGCAGCAGGGAACACGCTGCCACATAGGAAACTTCACTTCAGGTCGAGTTTACGTTGTGGAAGCCTAAGGGTCTGGGCCTGCACTTAACTCGCAGTGTGCAACTTGCCTAGGCTGCGCCCCAGGTTCCAACTTCT
Organism: Meles meles; assembly: GCF_922984935.1. Classification (NCBI taxonomy): domain Eukaryota; kingdom Metazoa; phylum Chordata; class Mammalia; order Carnivora; family Mustelidae; genus Meles; species Meles meles. The sequence continues at coordinate 61,301,886 of NC_060084.1, read as the reverse complement.
TTCCACAGCCGGGAGCAAACTGCCCCTTGGGAATCCTCCCTTTGAAGGTCGCGTTCACGTTTTGGAAGCCGCAGCGTCTTTGCGTGCCCTTAACTCGGAGTATCCAACAAGCTTCTAGTACGCCCTTCTTCTCAAGTCTTCCCTTCGCTTGGGAACACACTGCCCCTGAGGAGACTTCACCTGAAGCGCGATGACACGCTTTGCAGCCCAAGGGACTGGACGGGCAACTTAACTCAGAAGCTCCAACTGCCTTCTAGTCGGCCTTGGTTCTAAGTTCTTTCCTTCCTGCAATGGGAACACACGGCCGCATAGGCCTCTTGGCCTTCGGAGCGTTTCTACGTGTTGGAAGCAGCAGGGCCTTAGCCTGCACTTTACGTAGAGCTTGCAACTTGGCGTAGAGTCCGCCTTGGTTCTAAGTTCTTGCCTGAGCTGCGAACACGCTGCCGCTTATGAGGCTTCACCTGAAGAGCGAGGCTACCTTTTGGAAGCCTAATGGACTTGGCGTGCACTTCACACAGAGAGTCCAAGTCGGCTTCAGGTCGCCCTTGTTCTCACTTCTTTCCTCACCTGCGAGAGCACGGCCAGAAGGCGGTTGCGTCGTACGCGGCGCTTGGCGTTTTGGACGCAGAGGCGCATTGGCGAGCACTTCCCTCAGAGTCTCCAACCTGCCTTGGCGTCCGCCTTTGTTCTAACACCTTTCCGCAACTGGGAGAACACTGCCCTCTAGTAGTGTTCGTCTTCGCTGCACTTGTAGGTTTGGGAAGCCTAAGGGCCTTCCCTGGAACTCAACTCGGTGTAGACAACAGGCTTCTAGTCTGCCCCTGTTCTAAGGTCTTTCCTCCCCTGGGATCTCACGCCCCCCCCCAGGAGACGTCACCTTAGGAGCGATGATACGTTTTGGAAGCAAAAGGGGACCTGGGGTGCCCTGCCCTGAGAGTGTCCAACTTGCCTCCAGTGCGCCCTTGCTCTAACTGCTTTCCGCAGCAGGGAACACGCTGCCACATAGGAAACTTCACTTCAGGTCGAGTTTACGTTGTGGAAGCCTAAGGGTCTTGGCCTGCACTTAACTCGCAGTGTGCAACTTGCCTAGGGTGCGCCCCAGGTTCCAACTTCTTTCCACAGCCGGGAGCAAACTGCCCCTTGGGAATCCTCCCTTTGAAGGTCGCGTTCACGTTTTGGAAGCCGCAGCGTCTTTGCGTGCCCTTAACTCGGAGTATCCAACAAGCTTCTAGTACGCCCTTCTTCTCAAGTCTTCCCTTCGCTTGGGAACACACTGCCACTGAGGAGACTTCACCTGAAGCGCGATGACACGCTTTGCAGCCCAAGGGACTGGACGGGCAACTTAACTCAGAAGCTCCAACTGCCTTCTAGTCGGCCTTGGTTCTAAGTTCTTTCCTTCCTGCTTTGGGAACACACGGCCGCATAGGCCTCTTGGCCTTCGGAGCGTTTCTACGTGTTGGAAGCAGCAGGGCCTTAGCCTGCACTTTACGTAGAGCTTGCAACTTGGCGTAGAGTCCGCCTTGGTTCTAAGTTCTTGCCTGAGCTGCGAACACGCTGCCGCTTATGAGGCTTCACCTGAAGAGCGAGGCTACCTTTTGGAAGCCTAATGGACTTGGCGTGCACTTCACACAGAGAGTCCAAGTCGGCTTCAGGCCGCCCTTGTTCTCACTTCTTTCCTCACCTGCGAGAACACGGCCAGAAGGCGGTTGCGTCGTACACGGCGCTTGGCGTTTTGGACGCAGAGGCGCATTGGCGAGCACTTCCCTCTGAGTCTCCAACCTGCCTTGGCGTCCGCCTTTGTTCTAACACCTTTCCGCAACTGGGAGAACACTGCCCTCTAGTAGTGTTCGTCTTCGCTGCGTTTGTAGGTTTGGGAAGCCTAAGGGCCTTCCCTGGAACTCAACTTGGTGTAGCCAACAGGCTTCTAGTCCGCCCCTGTTCTTAAGGTCTTTCCTCCCCTGGGATTTCACGGCCCCCCCCCCCCCAGGAGACGTCACCTGAGGAGCGATGATACGTTTTGGAAGCAAAAGGGGACTGCGGTGCCCTGCCCTGAGAGTGTCCAACTTGCCTCCAGTGCGGCCTTGCTCTAACTTCTTTCCGCAGCAGGGAACACGCTGCCACATAGGAAACTTCACTTCAGGTCGAGTTTACGTTGTGGAAGCCTAAGGGTCTGGGCCTGCACTTAACTCGCAGTGTGCAACTTGCCTAGGGTGCGCCCCAGGTTCCAACTTCTTTCCACAGCCGGGAGCAAACTGCCCCTTGGGAATCCTCCCTTTGAAGGTCGCGTTCACGTTTTGGAAGCCGCAGCGTCTTTGCGTGCCCTTAACTCGGAGTATCCAACAAGCTTCTAGTACGCCCTTCTTCTCAAGTCTTCCCTTCGCTTGGGAACACACTGCCACTGAGGAGACTTCACCTGAAGCGCGATGACACGCTTTGCAGCCCAAGGGACTGGACGGGCAACTTAACTCAGAAGCTCCAACTGCCTTCTAGTCGGCCTTGGTTCTAAGTTCTTTCCTTCCTGCAATGGGAACACACGGCCGCATAGGCCTCTTGGCCTTCGGAGCGTTTCTACGTGTTGGAAGCAGCAGGGCCTTAGCCTGCACTTTACGTAGAGCTTGCAACTTGGCGTAGAGTCCGCCTTGGTTCTAAGTTCTTGCCTGAGCTGCGAACACGCTGCCGCTTATGAGGCTTCACCTGAAGAGCGAGGCTACCTTTTGGAAGCCTAATGGACTTGGCGTGCACTTCACACAGAGAGTCCAAGTCGGCTTCAGGCCGCCCTTGTTCTCACTTCTTTCCTCACCTGCGAAAACACGGCCAGAAGGCGGTTGCATCGTACGCGGCGCTTGGCGTTTAGGACGCAGAGGCGCATTGGCGAGCACTTCCCTCAGAGTCTCAAACCTGCCTTGGCGTCCGCCTTTGTTCTAACACCTTTCCGCAACTGGGAGAACACTGCCCTCTAGTAGTGTTCTTCTTCGCTGCGTTTGTAGGTTTGGGAAGTCTAAGGGCCTTCCCTGGAACTCAACTCGGTGTAGCCAACAGGCTTCTAGTCCGCCCCTGTTCTAAGGTTTTTCCTCCCCTGGGATCTCACGGCCCCACCCCCCAGGAGACGTCACCTTAGGAGCGATGATACGTTTTGGAAGCAAAAGGGGACCTGGGGTGCCCTGCCCTGAGAGTGTCCAACTTGCCTCCAGTGCGCCCTTGCTCTAACTGCTTTCCGCAGCAGGGAACACGCTGCCACATAGGAAACTTCACTTCAGGTCGAGTTTACGTTGTGGAAGCCTAAGGGTCTTGGCCTGCACTTAACTCGCAGTGTGCAACTTGCCTAGGGTGCGCCCCAGGTTCCAACTTCTTTCCACAGCCGGGAGCAAACTGCCCCTTGGGAATCCTCCCTTTGAAGGTCGCGTTCACGTTTTGGAAGCCGCAGCGTCTTTGCGTGCCCTTAACTCGGAGTATCCAACAAGCTTCTAGTACGCCCTTCTTCTCAAGTCTTCCCTTCGCTTGGGAACACACTGCCACTGAGGAGACTTCACCTGAAGCGCGATGACACGCTTTGCAGCCCAAGGGACTGGACGGGCAACTTAACTCAGAAGCTCCAACTGCCTTCTAGTCGGCCTTGGTTCTAAGTTCTTTCCTTCCTGCTTTGGGAACACACGGCCGCATAGGCCTCTTGGCCTTCGGAGCGTTTCTACGTGTTGGAAGCAGCAGGGCCTTAGCCTGCACTTTACGTAGAGCTTGCAACTTGGCGTAGAGTCCGCCTTGGTTCTAAGTTCTTTCCTGAGCTGCGAACACGCTGCCGCTTCTGAGGCTTCACCTGAAGAGCGAGGCTACCTTTTGGAAGCCTAATGGACTTGGCGTGCACTTCACACAGAGAGTCCAAGTCGGCTTCAGGCCGCCCTTGTTCTCACTTCTTTCCTCACCTGCGAGAACACGGCCAGAAGGCGGTTGCGTCGTACGCGGCGCTTGGCGTTTTGGACGCAGAGGCGCATTGGCGAGCACTTCCCTCAGAGTCTCCAACCTGCCTTGGCGTCCGCCTTTGTTCTAACACCTTTCCGCAACTGGGAGAACACTGCCCTCTAGTAGTGTTCGTCTTCGCTGCACTTGTAGGTTTGGGAAGCCTAAGGGCCTTCCCTGGAACTCAACTCGGTGTAGACAACAGGCTTCTAGTCCGCCCCTGTTCTAAGGTCTTTCCTCCCCTGGGATCTCACGCCCCCCCCCAGGAGACGTCACCTTAGGAGCGATGATACGTTTTGGAAGCAAAAGGGGACCTGGGGTGCCCTGCCCTGAGAGTGTCCAACTTGCCTCCAGTGCGGCCTTGCTCTAACTTCTTTTCGCAGCAGGGAACACGCTGCCACATAGGAAACTTCACTTCAGGTCGAGTTTACGTTGTGGAAGCCTAAGGGTCTGGGCCTGCACTTAACTCGCAGTGTGCAACTTGCCTAGGGTGCGCCCCAGGTTCCAACTTCTTTCCACAGCCGGGAGCAAACTGCCCCTTGGGAATCCTCCCTTTGAAGGTCGCGTTCACGTTTTGGAAGCCGCAGCGTCTTTGCGTGCCCTTAACTCGGAGTATCCAACAAGCTTCTAGTACGCCCTTCTTCTCAAGTCTTCCCTTCGCTTGGGAACACACTGCCACTGAGGAGACTTCACCTGAAGCGCGATGACACGCTTTGCAGCCCAAGGGACTGGACGGGCAACTTAACTCAGAAGCTCCAACTGCCTTCTAGTCGGCCTTGGTTCTAAGTTCTTTCATTCCTGCAATGGGAACACACGGCCGCATAGGCCTCTTGGCCTTCGGAGCGTTTCTACGTGTTGGAAGCAGCAGGGCCTTAGCCTGCACTTTACGTGGAGCTTGCAACTTGGCGTAGAGTCCGCCTTGGTTCTAAGTTCTTGCCTGAGCTGCGAACACGCTGCCGCTTCTGAGGCTTCACCTGAAGAGCGAGGCTACCTTTTGGAAGCCTAATGGACTTGGCGTGCACTTCACACAGAGAGTCCAAGTCGGCTTCAGGCCGCCCTTGTTCTCACTTCTTTCCTCACCTGCGAGAACACGGCCAGAAGGCGGTTGCGTCGTACGCGGCGCTTGGCGTTTTGGACGCAGAGGCGCATTGGCGAGCACTTCACTCAGAGTCTCCAACCTGCCTTGGCGTCCGCCTTTGTTCTAACACCTTTCCGCAACTGGGAGAACACTGCCCTCTAGTAGTGTTCGTCTTCGCTGCGTTTGTAGGTTTGGGAAGCCTAAGGGCCTTCCCTGGAACTCAACTCGGTGTAGCCAACAGGCTTCTAGTCCGCCCCTGTTCTAAGGTCTTTCCTCCCCTGGGATCTCACGCCCCCCCCCAGGAGACGTCACCTGAGGAGCGATGATACGTTTTGGAAGCAAAAGGGAACCTGGGGTGCCCTGCCCTGAGAGTGTCCAACTTGCCTCCAGTGCGGCCTTGCTCTAACTTCTTTTCGCAGCAGGGAACACGCTGCCACATAGGAAACTTCACTTCAGGTCGAGTTTACGTTGTGGAAGCCTAAGGGTCTGGGCCTGCACTTAACTCGCAGTGTGCAACTTGCCTAGGCTGCGCCCCAGGTTCCAACTTCTTTCCACAGCCGGGAGCAAACTGCCCCTTGGGAATCCTCCCTTTGAAGGTCGCGTTCACGTTTTGGAAGCCGCAGCGTCTTTGCGTGCCCTTAACTCGGAGTATCCAACAAGCTTCTAGTACGCCCTTCTTCTCAAGTCTTCCCTTCGCTTGGGAACACACTGCCCCTGAGGAGACTTCACCTGAAGCGCGATGACACGCTTTGCAGCCCAAGGGACTGGACGGGCAACTTAACTCAGAAGCTCCAACTGCCTTCTAGTCGGCCTTGGTTCTAAGTTCTTTCCTTCCTGCAATGGGAACACACGGCCGCATAGGCCTCTTGGCCTTCGGAGCGTTTCTACGTGTTGGAAGCAGCAGGGCCTTAGCCTGCACTTTACGTAGAGCTTGCAACTTGGCGTAGAGTCCGCCTTGGTTCTAAGTTCTTGCCTGAGCTGCGAACACGCTGCCGCTTATGAGGCTTCACCTGAAGAGCGAGGCTACCTTTTGGAAGCCTAATGGACTTGGCGTGCACTTCACACAGAGAGTCCAAGTCGGCTTCAGGTCGCCCTTGTTCTCACTTCTTTCCTCACCTGCGAGAGCACGGCCAGAAGGCGGTTGCGTCGTACGCGGCGCTTGGCGTTTTGGACGCAGAGGCGCATTGGCGAGCACTTCCCTCAGAGTCTCCAACCTGCCTTGGCGTCCGCCTTTGTTCTAACACCTTTCCGCAACTGGGAGAACACTGCCCTCTAGTAGTGTTCGTCTTCGCTGCACTTGTAGGTTTGGGAAGCCTAAGGGCCTTCCCTGGAACTCAACTCGGTGTAGACAACAGGCTTCTAGTCTGCCCCTGTTCTAAGGTCTTTCCTCCCCTGGGATCTCACGCCCCCCCCCAGGAGACGTCACCTTAGGAGCGATGATACGTTTTGGAAGCAAAAGGGGACCTGGGGTGCCCTGCCCTGAGAGTGTCCAACTTGCCTCCAGTGCGCCCTTGCTCTAACTGCTTTCCGCAGCAGGGAACACGCTGCCACATAGGAAACTTCACTTCAGGTCGAGTTTACGTTGTGGAAGCCTAAGGGTCTTGGCCTGCACTTAACTCGCAGTGTGCAACTTGCCTAGGGTGCGCCCCAGGTTCCAACTTCTTTCCACAGCCGGGAGCAAACTGCCCCTTGGGAATCCTCCCTTTGAAGGTCGCGTTCACGTTTTGGAAGCCGCAGCGTCTTTGCGTGCCCTTAACTCGGAGTATCCAACAAGCTTCTAGTACGCCCTTCTTCTCAAGTCTTCCCTTCGCTTGGGAACACACTGCCACTGAGGAGACTTCACCTGAAGCGCGATGACACGCTTTGCAGCCCAAGGGACTGGACGGGCAACTTAACTCAGAAGCTCCAACTGCCTTCTAGTCGGCCTTGGTTCTAAGTTCTTTCCTTCCTGCTTTGGGAACACACGGCCGCATAGGCCTCTTGGCCTTCGGAGCGTTTCTACGTGTTGGAAGCAGCAGGGCCTTAGCCTGCACTTTACGTAGAGCTTGCAACTTGGCGTAGAGTCCGCCTTGGTTCTAAGTTCTTGCCTGAGCTGCGAACACGCTGCCGCTTATGAGGCTTCACCTGAAGAGCGAGGCTACCTTTTGGAAGCCTAATGGACTTGGCGTGCACTTCACACAGAGAGTCCAAGTCGGCTTCAGGCCGCCCTTGTTCTCACTTCTTTCCTCACCTGCGAGAACACGGCCAGAAGGCGGTTGCGTCGTACACGGCGCTTGGCGTTTTGGACGCAGAGGCGCATTGGCGAGCACTTCCCTCTGAGTCTCCAACCTGCCTTGGCGTCCGCCTTTGTTCTAACACCTTTCCGCAACTGGGAGAACACTGCCCTCTAGTAGTGTTCGTCTTCGCTGCGTTTGTAGGTTTGGGAAGCCTAAGGGCCTTCCCTGGAACTCAACTTGGTGTAGCCAACAGGCTTCTAGTCCGCCCCTGTTCTTAAGGTCTTTCCTCCCCTGGGATTTCACGGCCCCCCCCCCCCAGGAGACGTCACCTGAGGAGCGATGATACGTTTTGGAAGCAAAAGGGGACTGCGGTGCCCTGCCCTGAGAGTGTCCAACTTGCCTCCAGTGCGGCCTTGCTCTAACTTCTTTCCGCAGCAGGGAACACGCTGCCACATAGGAAACTTCACTTCAGGTCGAGTTTACGTTGTGGAAGCCTAAGGGTCTGGGCCTGCACTTAACTCGCAGTGTGCAACTTGCCTAGGGTGCGCCCCAGGTTCCAACTTCTTTCCACAGCCGGGAGCAAACTGCCCCTTGGGAATCCTCCCTTTGAAGGTCGCGTTCACGTTTTGGAAGCCGCAGCGTCTTTGCGTGCCCTTAACTCGGAGTATCCAACAAGCTTCTAGTACGCCCTTCTTCTCAAGTCTTCCCTTCGCTTGGGAACACACTGCCACTGAGGAGACTTCACCTGAAGCGCGATGACACGCTTTGCAGCCCAAGGGACTGGACGGGCAACTTAACTCAGAAGCTCCAACTGCCTTCTAGTCGGCCTTGGTTCTAAGTTCTTTCCTTCCTGCAATGGGAACACACGGCCGCATAGGCCTCTTGGCCTTCGGAGCGTTTCTACGTGTTGGAAGCAGCAGGGCCTTAGCCTGCACTTTACGTAGAGCTTGCAACTTGGCGTAGAGTCCGCCTTGGTTCTAAGTTCTTGCCTGAGCTGCGAACACGCTGCCGCTTATGAGGCTTCACCTGAAGAGCGAGGCTACCTTTTGGAAGCCTAATGGACTTGGCGTGCACTTCACACAGAGAGTCCAAGTCGGCTTCAGGCCGCCCTTGTTCTCACTTCTTTCCTCACCTGCGAGAACACGGCCAGAAGGCGGTTGCGTCGTACGCGGCGCTCGGCGTTTTGGACGCAGAGGCGCATTGGCGAGCACTTCCCTCAGAGTCTCCAACCTGCCTTGGCGTCCGCCTTTGTTCTAACAACTTTCCGCAACTGGGAGAACACTGCCCTCTAGTAGTGTTCGTCTTCGCTGCGTTTGTAGGTTTGGGAAGCCTAAGGGCCTTCCCTGGAACTCAACTCGGTGTAGCCAACAGGCTTCTAGTCCGCCCCTGTTCTAAGGTCTTTCCTCCCCTGGGATCTCACGCCCCCCCCCCAGGAGACGTCACCTTAGGAGCGATGATACATTTTGGAAGTAAAAGGGGACCTGGGTTGCCCTGCCCTGAGAGTGTCCAACTTGCCTCCAGTGCGGCCTTGCTCTAACTTCTTTCCGCAGCAGGGAACACGCTGCCACAGAGGAAACTTCACTTCAGGTCGAGTTTACGTTGTGGAAGCCTAAGGGTCTGGGCCTGCACTTAACTCGCAGTGTGCAACTTGCCTAGGGTGCGCCCCAGGTTCCAACTTCTTTCCACAGCCGGGAGCAAACTGCCCCTTGGGAATCCTCCCTTTGAAGGTCGCGTTCACGTTTTGGAAGCCGCAGCGTCTTTGCGTGCCCTTAACTCGGAGTACCCAACAAGCTTCTAGTACGCCCTTCTTCTCAAGTCTTCCCTTCGCTTGGGAACACACTGCCCCTGAGGAGACTTCACCTGAAGCGCGATGACACGCTTTGCAGCCCAAGGGACTGGACGGGCAACTTAACTCAGAAGCTCCAACTGCCTTCTAGTCGGCCTTGGTTCTAAGTTCTTTCCTTCCTGCAATGGGAACACACGGCCGCATAGGCCTCTTGGCCTTCGGAGCGTTTCTACGTGTTGGAAGCAGCAGGGCCTTAGCCTGCACTTTACGTAGAGCTTGCAACTTGGCGTAGAGTCCGCCTTGGTTCTAAGTTCTTGCCTGAGCTGCGAACACGCTGCCGCTTATGAGGCTTCACCTGAAGAGCGAGGCTACCTTTTGGAAGCCTAATGGACTTGGCGTGCACTTCACACAGAGAGTCCAAGTCGGCTTCAGGCCGGCTTGTTCTCACTTCTTTCCTCACCTGCGAGAACACGGCCAGAAGTCGGTTGCGTCGAACGCGGCGCTTCGCGTTTTGGACGCAGAGGCGCATTGGCGAGCACTTCCCTCAGAGTCTCCAACCTGCCTTGGCGTCCGCCTTTGTTCTAAAACCTTTCCGCAACTGGGAGAACACTGCCCTCTAGTAGTGTTCGTCTTCGCTGCGTTTGTAGGTTTGGGAAGCCTAAGGGCCTTCCCTGGAACTCAACTCGGTGTAGCCAACAGGCTTCTAGTCCGCCCCTGTTCTAAGGTCTTTCCTCCCCTGGGATCTCACGGCCCCCCCCCCAGGAGACGTCACCTTAGGAGCGATGATACGTTTTGGAAGCAAAAGGGGACCTGGGGTGCCCTGCCCTGAGAGTGTCCAACTTGCCTCCAGTGCGGCCTTGCTCTAACTTCTTTCCGCAGCAGGGAACACGCTGCCACATAGGAAACTTCACTTCAGGTCGAGTTTACGTTGTGGAAGCCTAAGGGTCTGGGCCTGCCCTTAACTCGCAGTGTGCAACTTGCCTAGGGTGCGCCCCAAGTTCCAACTTCTTTCCACAGCCGGGAGCAAACTGCCCCTTGGGAATCCTCCCTTTGAAGGTCGCGTTCACGTTTTGGAAGCCACAGCGTCTTTGCGTGCCCTTAAATCGGAGTATCCAACAAGCTTCTAGTACGCCCTTCTTCTCAAGTCTTCCCTTCGCTTGGGAACACACTACCACTGAGGAGACTTCACCTGAAGCGCGATGACACGCTTTGCAGCCCAAGGGACTGGACGGGCAACTTAACTCAGAAGCTCCAACTGCCTTCTAGTCGGCCTTGGTTCTAAGTTCTTTCCTTCCTGCAATGGGAACACACGGCCGCATAGGCCTCTTGGCCTTCGGAGCGTTTCTACGTGTTGGAAGCAGCAGGGCCTTAGCCTGCACTTTACGTAGAGCTTGCAACTTGGCGTAGAGTCCGCCTTGGTTCTAAGTTCTTGCCTGAGCTGCGAACACGCTGCCGCTTATGACGCTTCACCTGAAGAGCGAGGTTACCTTTTGGAAGCCTAATGGACTTGGCGTGCACTTCACACAGAGAGTCCAAGTCGGCTTCAGGCCGCCCTTGTTCTCACTTCTTTCCTCACCTGCGAGAACACGGCCAGAAGGCGGTTGCGTCGTACGCGGCGCTTGGCGTTTAGGACGCAGAGGCGCATTGGCGAGCACTTCCCTCAGAGTCTCCAACCTGCCTTGGCGTCCGCCTTTGTTCTAACACCTTTCCGCAACTGGGAGAACACTGCCCTCTAGTAGTGTTCGTCTTCGCTGCGTTTGTAGGTTTGGGAAGCCTAAGGGCCTTCCCTGGAACTCAACTCGGTGTAGCCAACAGGCTTCTAGTCCGCCCCTGTTCTAAGGTCTTTCCTCCCCTGGGATCTCACGCCCCCCCCCAGGAGACGTCACCTGAGGAGCGATGATACGTTTTGGAAGCAAAAGGGAACCTGGGGTGCCCTGCCCTGAGAGTGTCCAACTTGCCTCCAGTGCGGCCTTGCTCTAACTTCTTTCCGCAGCAGGGAACACGCTGCCACATAGGAAACTTCACTTCAGGTCGAGTTTACGTTGTGGAAGCCTAAGGGTCTGGGCCTGCACTTAACTCGCAGTGTGCAACTTGCCTAGGCTGCGCCCCAGGTTCCAACTTCTTTCCACAGCCGGGAGCAAACTGCCCCTTGGGAATCCTCCCTTTGAAGGTCGCGTTCACGTTTTGGAAGCCGCAGCGTCTTTGCGTGCCCTTAACTCGGAGTATCCAACAAGCTTCTAGTACGCCCTTCTTCTCAAGTCTTCCCTTCGCTTGGGAACACACTGCCACTGAGGAGACTTCACCTGAAGCGCGATGACACGCTTTGCAGCCCAAGGGACTGGACGGGCAACTTAACTCAGAAGCTCCAACTGCCTTCTAGTCGGCCTTGGTTCTAAGTTCTTTCCTTCCTGCAATGGGAACACACGGCCGCATAGGCCTCTTGGCCTTCGGAGCGTTTCTACGTGTTGGAAGCAGCAGGGCCTTAGCCTGCACTTTACGTAGAGCTTGCAACTTGGCGTAGAGTCCGCCTTGGTTCTAAGTTCTTGCCTGAGCTGCGAACACGCTGCCGCTTCTGAGGCTTCACCTGAAGAGCGAGGCTACCTTTTGGAAGCCTAATGGACTTGGCGTGCACTTCACACAGAGAGTCCAAGTCGGCTTCAGGCCGCCCTTGTTCTCACTTCTTTCCTCACCTGCGAGAACACGGCCAGAAGGCGGTTGCGTCGTAGGCGGCGCTTGGCGTTTTGGACGCAGAGGCGCATTGGCGAGCACTTCCCTCAGAGTCTCCAACCTGCCTTGGCGTCCGCCTTTGTTCTAACAACTTTCCGCAACTGGGAGAACACTGCCCTCTAGTAGTGTTCGCCTTCGCTGCGTTTGTAGGTTTGGGAAGCCTAAGGGCCTTCCCTGGAACTCAACTCGGTGTAGCCAACAGGCTTCTAGTCCGCCCCTCTTCTTAAGGTCTTTCCTCCCCTGCGATCTCACGCCACCCCCCCCGGATACGTCACCTTAGGAGCGATGATACGTTTTGGAAGCAAAGGCGGATCTGGGGTGCCCAGCCCTGAGAGCGTCCAACTTGCCTCCAGTGCGGCGTTGCTCTAACTTCTTTCCGCAGCAGGGAACACGCTGCCACATAGGAAACTTCACTTCAGGTCGAGTTTACGTTGTGGAAGCCTAAGGGTCTGGGCCTGCACTTAACTCGCAGTGTGCAACTTGCCTAGGGTGCGCCCCAGGTTCCAACTTCTTTCCACAGCCGGGAGCAAACTGCCCCTTGGGAATCCTCCCTTTGAAGGTCGCGTTCACGTTTTGGAAGCCGCAGCGTCTTTGCGTGCCCTTAACTCGGAGTATCCAAAAAGCTTCTAGTACGCCCTTCTTCTCAAGTCTTCCCTTCGCTTGGGAACACACTGCCACTGAGGAGACTTCACCTGAAGCGCGATGACACGCTTTGCAGCCCAAGGGACTGGACGGGCAACTTAACTCAGAAGCTCCAACTGCCTTCTAGTCGGCCTTGGTTCTAAGTTCTTTCCTTCCTGCAATGGGAACACACGGCCGCATAGGCCTCTTGGCCTTCGGAGCGTTTCTACGTGTTGGAAGCAGCAGGGCCTTAGCCTGCACTTTACGTAGAGCTTGCAACTTGGTGTAGAGTCCGCCTTGGTTCTAAGTTCTTGCCTGAGCTGCGAACACGCTGCCGCTTATGAGGCTTCACCTGAAGAGCGAGGCTACATTTTGGAAGCCTAATGGACTTGGCGTGCACTTCACACAGAGAGTCCAAGTCGGCTTCAGGCCGCCCTTGTTCTCACTTCTTTCCTCACCTGCGAGAACACGGCCAGAAGTCGGTTGCGTCCTACGCGGCACTTGGCGTTTTGGACGCAGAGGCGCATTGGCGAGCACTTCCCTCAGAGTCTCCAACCTGCCTTGGCGTCCGCCTTTGTTCTAACACCTTTCCGCAACTGGGAGAACATTGCCCTCTAGTAGTGTTCGTCTTCGCTGCGTTTGTAGGTTTGGGAAGCCTAAGGGCCTTCCCTGGAACTCAACTCGGTGTAGCCAACAGGCTTCTAGTCCGCCCCTGTTCTAAGGTCTTTCCTCCCCTGGGATCTCACGCCCCCCCCCCAGGAGACGTCACCTTAGGAGCGATGATACGTTTTGGAAGCAAAAGGGGACCTGGGGTGCCCTGCCCTGAGAGTGTCCAACTTGCCTCCAGTGCGGCCTTGTTCTAACTTCTTTCCGCAGCAGGGAACACGCTGCCACATAGGAAACTTCACTTCAGGTCGAGTTTACGTTGTGGAAGCCTAAGGGTCTGGGCCTGCACTTAACTCGCAGTGTGCAACTTGCCTAGGGTGCGCCCCAGGTTCCAACTTCTTTCCACAGCCGGGAGCAAACTGCCCCTTGGGAATCCTCCCTTTGAAGGTCGCGTTCACGTTTTGGAAGCCGCAGCGTCTTTGCGTGCCCTTAACTCGGAGTATCCAACAAGCTTCTAGTACGCCCTTCTTCTCAAGTCTTCCCTTCGCTTGGGAACACACTGCCACTGAGGAGACTTCACCTGAAGCGCGATGACACGCTTTGCAGCCCAAGGGACTGGACGGGCAACTTAACTCAGAAGCTCCAACTGCCTTCTAGTCGGCCTTGGTTCTAAGTTCTTTCCTTCCTGCTTTGGGAACACACGGCCGCATAGGCCTCTTGGCCTTCGGAGCGTTTCTACGTGTTGGAAGCAGCAGGGCCTTAGCCTGCACTTTACGTAGATCTTGCAACTTGGCGTAGAGTCCGCCTTGGTTCTAAGTTCTTGCCTGAGCTGCGAACACGCTGCCGCTTATGAGGCTTCACCTGAAGAGCGAGGCTACCTTTTGGAAGCCTAATGGACTTGGCGTGCACTTCACACAGAGAGTCCAAGTCGGCTTCAGGCCGCCCTTGTTCTCACTTCTTTCCTCACCTGCGAGAACACGGCCAGAAGGCGGTTGCGTCGTACGCGGCGCTTGGCGTTTTGGACGCAGAGGCGCATTGGCGAGCACTTCCCTCAGAGTCTCCAACCTGCCTTGGCGTCCGCCTTTGTTCTAACACCTTTCCGCAACTGGGAGAACACTGCCCTCTAGTAGTGTTCGTCTTCGCTGCGTTTGTAGGTTTGGGAAGCCTAAGGGCCTTCCCTGGAACTCAACTCGGTGTAGACAACAGGCTTCTAGTCCGCCCCTGTTCTTAAGGTCTTTCCTCCCCTGGGATTTCACGGCCGCCCCCCCCAGGAGACGTCACCTGAGGAGCGATGATACGTTTTGGAAGCAAAAGGGGACTGCGGTGCCCTGCCCTGAGAGTGTCCAACTTGCCTCCAGTGCGGCCTTGCTCTAACTTCTTTCCGCAGCAGGGAACACGCTGCCACATAGGAAACTTCACTTCAGGTCGAGTTTACGTTGTGGAAGCCTAAGGGTCTGGGCCTGCACTTAACTCGCAGTGTGCAACTTGCCTAGGGTGCGCCCCAGGTTCCAACTTCTTTCCACAGCCGGGAGCAAACTGCCCCTTGGGAATCCTCCCTTTGAAGGTCGCGTTCACGTTTTGGAAGCCGCAGCGTCTTTGCGTGCCCTTAACTCGGAGTATCCAACAAGCTTCTAGTACGCCCTTCTTCTCAAGTCTTCCCTTCGCTTGGGAACACACTGCCACTGAGGAGACTTCACCTGAAGCGCGATGACACGCTTTGCAGCCCAAGGGACTGGACGGGCAACTTAACTCAGAAGCTCCAACTGCCTTCTAGTCGGCCTTGGTTCTAAGTTCTTTCCTTCCTGCAATGGGAACACACGGCCGCATAGGCCTCTTGGCCTTCGGAGCGTTTCTACGTGTTGGAAGCAGCAGGGCCTTAGCCTGCACTTTACGTAGAGCTTGCAACTTGGCGTAGAGTCCGCCTTGGTTCTAAGTTCTTGCCTGAGCTGCGAACACGCTGCCGCTTATGAGGCTTCACCTGAAGAGCGAGGCTACCTTTTGGAAGCCTAATGGACTTGGCGTGCACTTCACACAGAGAGTCCAAGTCGGCTTCAGGCCGCCCTTGTTCTCACTTCTTTCCTCACCTGCGAGAACACGGCCAGAAGGCGGTTGCGTCGTACGCGGCGCTTGGCGTTTTGGACGCAGAGGCGCATTGGCGAGCACTTCCCTCAGAGTCTCCAACCTGCCTTGGCGTCCGCCTTTGTTCTAACACCTTTCCGCAACTGGGAGAACACTGCCCTCTAGTAGTGTTCATCTTCGCTGCGTTTGTAGGTTTGGGAAGCCTAAGGGCCTTCCCTGGAACTCAACTCGGTGTAGCCAACAGTCTTCTAGTCCGCCCCTGTTCTAAGGTCTTTCCTCCCCTGGGATCTCACGCCCCCCCCCCCAGGAGACGTCACCTGAGGAGCGATGATACGTTTTGGAAGCAAATGGGGACCTGGGGTGCCCTGCCCTGAGAGTGTCCAACTTGCCTCCAGTGCGGCCTTGCTCTAACTTCTTTCCGCAGCAGGGAACACGCTGCCACATAGGAAACTTCACTTCAGGTCGAGTTTACGTTGTGGAAGCCTAAGGGTCTGGGCCTGCACTTAACTCGCAGTGTGCAACTTGCCTAGGCTGCGCCCCAGGTTCCAACTTCTTTCCACAGCCGGGAGCAAACTGCCCCTTGGGAATCCTCCCTTTGAAGGTCGCGTTCACGTTTTGGAAGCCGCAGCTTCTTTGCGTGCCCTTAACTCGGAGTATCCAACAAGCTTCTAGTACGCCCTTCTTCTCAAGTCTTCCCTTCGCTTGGGAACACACTGCCCCTGAGGAGACTTCACCTGAAGCGCGATGACACGCTTTGCAGCCCAAGGGACTGGACGGGCAACTTAACTCAGAAGCTCCAACTGCCTTCTAGTCGGCCTTGGTTCTAAGTTCTTTCCTTCCTGCAATGGGATCACACGGCCGCATAGGCCTCTTGGCCTTCGGAGCGTTTCTACGTGTTGGAAGCAGCAGGGCCTTAGCCTGCACTTTACGTAGAGCTTGCAACTTGGCGTAGAGTCCGCCTTGGTTCTAAGTTCTTGCCTGAGCTGCGAACACGCTGCCGCTTATGAGGCTTCACCTGAAGAGCGAGGCTACCTTTTGGAAGCCTAATGGACTTGGCGTGCACTTCACACAGAGAGTCCAAGTCGGCTTCAGGTCGCCCTTGTTCTCACTTCTTTCCTCACCTGCGAGAGCACGGCCAGAAGGCGGTTGCGTCGTACGCGGCGCTTGGCGTTTTGGACGCAGAGGCGCATTAGCGAGCACTTCCCTCAGAGTCTCCAACCTGCCTTGGCGTCCGCCTTTGTTCTAACACCTTTCCGCAACTGGGAGAACACTGCCCTCTAGTAGTGTTCGTCTTCGCTGCGTTTGTAGGTTTGGGAAGCCTAAGGGCCTTCCCTGGAACTCAACTCGGTGTAGCCAACAGGCTTCTAGTCCGCCCCTCTTCTAAGGTCTTTCCTCCCCTGGGATCTCACCCCCCCCCCCAGGAGACGTCACCTTAGGAGCGATGATACGTTTTGGAAGCAAAAGGGGACCTGGGGTGCCCTGCCCTGAGAGTGTCCAACTTGCCTCCAGTGCGGCCTTGCTCTAACTTCTTTCCGCAGCAGGGAACACGCTGCCACATAGGAAACTTCACTTCAGGTCGAGTTTACGTTGTGGAAGCCTAAGGGTCTGGGCCTGCACTTAACTCGCAGTGTGCAACTTGCCTAGGGTGCGCCCCAGGTTCCAACTTCTTTCCACAGCCGGGAGCAAACTGCCCCTTGGGAATCCTCCCTTTGAAAGTCGCGTTCAAGTTTTGGAAGCCGCAGCGTCTTTGCGTGCCCTTAACTCGGAGTATCCAACAAGCTTCTAGTACGCCCTTCTTCTCAAGTCTTCCCTTCGCTTGGGAACACACTGCCACTGAGGAGACTTCACCTGAAGCGCGATGACACGCTTTGCAGCCCAAGGGACTGGACGGGCAACTTAACTCAGAAGCTCCAACTGCCTTCTAGTCGGCCTTGGTTCTAAGTTCTTTCCTTCCTGCAATGGGAACACACGGCCGCATAGGCCTCTTGGCCTTCGGAGCGTTTCTACGTGTTGGAAGCAGCAGGGCCTTAGCCTGCACTTTACGTAGAGCTTGCAACTTGGCGTAGAGTCCGCCTTGGTTCTAAGTTCTTGCCTGAGCTGCGAACACGCTGCCGCTTATGAGGCTTCACCTGAAGAGCGAGGCTACCTTTTGGAAGCCTAATGGACTTGGCGTGCACTTCACACAGAGAGTCCAAGTCGGCTTCAGGCCGCCCTTGTTCTCACTTCTTTCCTCACCTGCGAGAACACGGCCAGAAGGTGGTTGCGTCGTACGCGGCGCTTGGCGTTTTGGACGCAGAGGCGCATTGGCGAGCACTTCCCTCAGAGTCTCCAACCTGCCTTGGCGTCCGCCTTTGTTCTAACACATTTCCGCAACTGGGAGAACACTGCCCTCTAGTAGTGTTCGTCTTCGCTGCGTTTGTAGGTTTGGGAAGCCTAAGGGCCTTCCCTGGAACTCAACTCGGTGTAGCCAACAGGCTTCTAGTCCGCCCCTGTTCTAAGGTCTTTCCTCCCCTGGGATCTCTCGGCCCCCCCCCCCCAGGAGACGTCACCTTAGGAGCGATGATACGTTTTGGAAGCAAAAGGGGACCTGGGGTGCCCTGCCCTGAGAGTGTCCAACTTGCCTCCAGTGCGGCCTTGCTCTAACTTCTTTCCGCAGCAGGGAACACGCTGCCACATAGGAAACTTCACTTCAGGTCGAGTTTACGTTGTGGAAGCCTAAGGGTCTGGGCCTGCACTTAACTCGCAGTGTGCAACTTGCCTAGGGTGCGCCCCAAGTTCCAACTTCTTTCCTCAGCCGGGAGCAAACTGCCCCTTGGGAATCCTCCCTTTGAAGGTCGCGTTCACGTTTTGGAAGCCGCAGCGTCTTTGCGTGCCCTTAACTCGGAGTATCCAACAAGCTTCTAGTACGCCCTTCTTCTCATATCTTCCCTTCGCTTGGGAACACACTGCCACTGAGGAGACTTCACCTGAAGCGCGATGACACGCTTTGCAGCCCAAGGGACTGGACGGGCAACTTAACTCAGAAGGTCCAACTGCCTTCTAGTCGGCCTTGGTTCTAAGTTCTTTCCTTCCTGCAATGGGAACACACGGCCGCATAGGCCTCTTGGCCTTCGGAGCGTTTCTACGTGTTGGAAGCAGCAGGGCCTTAGCCTGCACTTTACGTAGAGCTTGCAACTTGGCGTAGAGTCCGCCTTGGTTCTAAGTTCTTGCCTGAGCTGCGAACACGCTGCCGCTTATGAGGCTTCACCTGAAGAGCGAGGCTACCTTTTGGAAGCCTAATGGACTTGGCGTGCACTTCACACAGAGAGTCCAAGTCGGCTTCAGGCCGCCCTTGTTCTCACTTCTTTCCTCACCTGCGAGAACACGGCCAGAAGGCGGTTGCGTCGTACGCGGCGCTTGGCGTTTTGGACGCAGAGGCGCATTGGCGAGCACTTCCCTCAGAGTCTCCAACCTGCCTTGGCGTCCGCCTTTGTTCTAACACCTTTCCGCAACTGGGAGAACACTGCCCTCTAGTAGTGTTCGTCTTCGCTGCGTTTGTAGGTTTGGGAAGCCTAAGGGCCTTCCCTGGAACTCAACTCGGTGTAGCCAACAGGCTTCTAGTCCGCCCCTGTTCTTAAGGTCTTTCCTCCCCTGGGATTTCACGCCCCCCCCCCCAGGAGACGTCACCTGAGGAGCGATGATACGTTTTGGAAGCAAAAGGGGACTGCGGTGCCCTGCCCTGAGAGTGTCCAACTTGCCTCCATTGCGGCCTTGCTCTAACTTCTTTCCGCAGCAGGGAACACGCTACACATAGGAAACTTCACTTCAGGTCGAGTTTACGTTGTGGAAGCCTAAGGGTCTGGGCCTGCACTTAACTCGCAGTGTGCAACTTGCCTAGGCTGCGCCCCAGGTTCCAACTTCTTTCCACAGCCGGGAGCAAACTGCCCCTTGGGAATCCTCCCTTTGAAGGTCGCGTTCACGTTTTGGAAGCCGCAGCGTCTTTGCGTGCCCTTAACTCGGAGTATCCAACAAGCTTCTAGTACGCCCTTCTTCTCAAGTCTTCCCTTCGCTTGGGAACACACTGCCACTGAGGAGACTTCACCTGAAGCGCGATGACACGCTTTGCAGCCCAAGGGACTGGACGGGCAACTTAACTCAGAAGCTCCAACTGCCTTCTAGTCGGCCTTGGTTCTAAGTTCTTTCCTTCCTGCAATGGGAACACACGGCCGCATAGGCCTCTTGGCCTTCGGAGCGTTTCTACGTGTTGGAAGCAGCAGGGCCTTAGCCTGCACTTTACGTAGAGCTTGCAACTTGGCGTAGAGTCCGCCTTGGTTCTAAGTTCTTGCCTGAGCTGCGAACACGCTGCCGCTTATGAGGCTTCACCTGAAGAGCGAGGCTACCTTTTGGAAGCCTAATGGACTTGGCGTGCACTTCACACAGAGAGTCCAAGTCGGCTTCAGGCCGCCCTTGTTCTCACTTCTTTCCTCACCTGCGAAAACACGGCCAGAAGGCGGTTGCGTCGTACGCGGCGCTTGGCGTTTAGGACGCAGAGGCGCATTGGCGAGCACTTCCCTCAGAGTCTCAAACCTGCCTTGGCGTCCGCCTTTGTTCTAACACCTTTCCGCAACTGGGAGAACACTGCCCTCTAGTAGTGTTCTTCTTCGCTGCGTTTGTAGGTTTGGGAAGTCTAAGGGCCTTCCCTGGAACTCAACTCGGTGTAGCCAACAGGCTTCTAGTCCGCCCCTGTTCTAAGGTTTTTCCTCCCCTGGGATCTCACGGCCCCACCCCCCAGGAGACGTCACCTTAGGAGCGATGATACGTTTTGGAAGCAAAAGGGGACCTGGGGTGCCCTGCCCTGAGAGTGTCCAACTTGCCTCCAGTGCGCCCTTGCTCTAACTGCTTTCCGCAGCAGGCAACACGCTGCCACATAGGAAACTTCACTTCAGGTCGAGTTTACGTTGTGGAAGCCTAAGGGTCTTGGCCTGCACTTAACTCGCAGTGTGCAACTTGCCTAGGGTGCGCCCCAGGTTCCAACTTCTTTCCACAGCCGGGAGCAAACTGCCCCTTGGGAATCCTCCCTTTGAAGGTCGCGTTCACGTTTTGGAAGCCGCAGCGTCTTTGCGTGCCCTTAACTCGGAGTATCCAACAAGCTTCTAGTACGCCCTTCTTCTCAAGTCTTCCCTTCGCTTGGGAACACACTGCCACTGAGGAGACTTCACCTGAAGCGCGATGACACGCTTTGCAGCCCAAGGGACTGGACGGGCAACTTAACTCAGAAGCTCCAACTGCCTTCTAGTCGGCCTTGGTTCTAAGTTCTTTCCTTCCTGCAATGGGAACACACGGCCGCATAGGCCTCTTGGCCTTCGGAGCGTTTCTACGTGTTGGAAGCAGCAGGGCCTTAGCCTGCACTTTACGTAGAGCTTGCAACTTGGCGTAGAGTCCGCCTTGGTTCTAAGTTCTTGCCTGAGCTGCGAACACGCTGCCGCTTATGAGGCTTCACCTGAAGAGCGAGGCTACCTTTTGGAAGCCTAATGGACTTGGCGTGCACTTCACACAGAGAGTCCAAGTCGGCTTCAGGCCGCCCTTGTTCTCACTTCTTTCCTCACCTGCGAGAACACGGCCAGAAGGCGGTTGCGTCGTACGCGGCGCTTGGCGTTTTGGACGCAGAGGCGCATTGGCGAGCACTTCCCTCAGAGTCTCCAACCTGCCTTGGTGTCCGCCTTTGTTCTAACACCTTTCCGCAACTGGGAGAACACTGCCCTCTAGTAGTGTTCGTCTTCGCTGCGTTTGTAGGTTTGGGAAGCCTAAGGGCCTTCCCTGGAAATCAACTCGGTGTAGCCAACAGGCTTCTAGTCCGCCCCTGTTCTTAAGGTCTTTCCTCCCCTGGGATTTCACGCCCCCCCCCCCCAGGAGACGTCACCTGAGGAGCGATGATACGTTTTGGAAGCAAAAGGGGACTGCGGTGCCCTGCCCTGAGAGTGTCCAACTTGCCTCCATTGCGGCCTTGCTCTAACTTCTTTCCGCAGCAGGGAACACGCTACACATAGGAAACTTCACTTCAGGTCGAGTTTACGTTGTGGAAGCCTAAGGGTCTGGGCCTGCACTTAACTCGCAGTGTGCAACTTGCCTAGGCTGCGCCCCAGGTTCCAACTTCTTTCCACAGCCGGGAGCAAACTGCCCCTTGGGAATCCTCCCTTTGAAGGTCGCGTTCACGTTTTGGAAGCCGCAGCGTCTTTGCGTGCCCTTAACTCGGAGTATCCAACAAGCTTCTAGTACGCCCTTCTTCTCAAGTCTTCCCTTCGCTTGGGAACACACTGCCACTGAGGAGACTTCACCTGAAGCGCGATGACACGCTTTGCAGCCCAAGGGACTGGACGGGCAACTTAACTCAGAAGCTCCAACTGCCTTCTAGTCGGCCTTGGTTCTAAGTTCTTTCCTTCCTGCAATGGGAACACACGGCCGCATAGGCCTCTTGGCCTTCGGAGCGTTTCTACGTGTTGGAAGCAGCAGGGCCTTAGCCTGCACTTTACGTAGAGCTTGCAACTTGGCGTAGAGTCCGCCTTGGTTCTAAGTTCTTGCCTGAGCTGCGAACACGCTGCCGCTTATGAGGCTTCACCTGAAGAGCGAGGCTACCTTTTGGAAGCCTAATGGACTTGGCGTGCACTTCACACAGAGAGTCCAAGTCGGCTTCAGGCCGCCCTTGTTCTCACTTCTTTCCTCACCTGCGAAAACACGGCCAGAAGGCGGTTGCGTCGTACGCGGCGCTTGGCGTTTAGGACGCAGAGGCGCATTGGCGAGCACTTCCCTCAGAGTCTCAAACCTGCCTTGGCGTCCGCCTTTGTTCTAACACCTTTCCGCAACTGGGAGAACACTGCCCTCTAGTAGTGTTCTTCTTCGCTGCGTTTGTAGGTTTGGGAAGTCTAAGGGCCTTCCCTGGAACTCAACTCGGTGTAGCCAACAGGCTTCTAGTCCGCCCCTGTTCTAAGGTTTTTCCTACCCTGGGATCTCACGGCCCCACCCCCCAGGAGACGTCACCTTAGGAGCGATGATACGTTTTGGAAGCAAAAGGGGACCTGGGGTGCCCTGCCCTGAGAGTGTCCAACTTGCCTCCAGTGCGCCCTTGCTCTAACTGCTTTCCGCAGCAGGCAACACGCTGCCACATAGGAAACTTCACTTCAGGTCGAGTTTACGTTGTGGAAGCCTAAGGGTCTTGGCCTGCACTTAACTCGCAGTGTGCAACTTGCCTAGGGTGCGCCCCAGGTTCCAACTTCTTTCCACAGCCGGGAGCAAACTGCCCCTTGGGAATCCTCCCTTTGAAGGTCGCGTTCACGTTTTGGAAGCCGCAGCGTCTTTGCGTGCCCTTAACTCGGAGTATCCAACAAGCTTCTAGTACGCCCTTCTTCTCAAGTCTTCCCTTCGCTTGGGAACACACTGCCACTGAGGAGACTTCACCTGAAGCGCGATGACACGCTTTGCAGCCCAAGGGACTGGACGGGCAACTTAACTCAGAAGCTCCAACTGCCTTCTAGTCGGCCTTGGTTCTAAGTTCTTTCCTTCCTGCTTTGGGAACACACGGCCGCATAGGCCTCTTGGCCTTCGGAGCGTTTCTACGTGTTGGAAGCAGCAGGGCCTTAGCCTGCACTTTACGTAGAGCTTGCAACTTGGCGTAGAGTCCGCCTTGGTTCTAAGTTCTTGCCTGAGCTGCGAACACGCTGCCGCTTATGAGGCTTCACCTGAAGAGCGAGGCTACCTTTTGGAAGCCTAATGGACTTGGCGTGCACTTCACACAGAGAGTCCAAGTCGGCTTCAGGCCGCCCTTGTTCTCACTTCTTTCCTCACCTGCGAGAACACGGCCAGAAGGCGGTTGCGTCGTACGCGGCGCTTGGCGTTTTGGACGCAGAGGCGCATTGGCGAGCACTTCCCTCAGAGTCTCCAACCTGCCTTGGCGTCCGCCTTTGTTCAAACACCTTTCCGCAACTGGGAGAACACTGCCCTCTAGTAGTGTTCGTCTTCGCTGCGTTTGTAGGTTTGGGAAGCCTAAGGGCCTTCCCTGGAACTCAACTCGGTGTAGCCAACAGGCTTCTAGTCCGCCCCTGTTCTTAAGGTCTTTCCTCCCCTGGGATTTCACGGCCCCCCCCCCCCCAGGAGACGTCACCTGAGGAGCGATGATACGTTTTGGAAGCAAAAGGGGACTGCGGTGCCCTGCCCTGAGAGTGTCCAACTTGCCTCCAGTGCGGCCTTGCTCTAACTTCTTTCCGCAGCAGGGAACACGCTGCCACATAGGAAACTTCACTTCAGGTCGAGTTTACGTTGTGGAAGCCTAAGGGTCTGGGCCTGCACTTAACTCGCAGTGTGCAACTTGCCTAGGGTGCGCCCCAGGTTCCAACTTCTTTCCACAGCCGGGAGCAAACTGCCCCTTGGGAATCCTCCCTTTGAAGGTCGCGTTCACGTTTTGGAAGCCGCAGCGTCTTTGCGTGCCCTTAACTCGGAGTATCCAACAAGCTTCTAGTACGCCCTTCTTCTCAAGTCTTCCCTTCGCTTGGGAACACACTGCCACTGAGGAGACTTCACCTGAAGCGCGATGACACGCTTTGCAGCCCAAGGGACTGGACGGGCAACTTAACTCAGAAGCTCCAACTGCCTTCTAGTCGGCCTTGGTTCTAAGTTCTTTCCTTCCTGCAATGGGAACACACGGCCGCATAGGCCTCTTGGCCTTCGGAGCGTTTCTACGTGTTGGAAGCAGCAGGGCCTTAGCCTGCACTTTACGTAGAGCTTGCAACTTGGCGTAGAGTCCGCCTTGGTTCTAAGTTCTTGCCTGAGCTGCGAACACGCTGCCGCTTATGAGGCTTCACCTGAAGAGCGAGGCTACCTTTTGGAAGCCTAATGGACTTGGCGTGCACTTCACACAGAGAGTCCAAGTCGGCTTCAGGCCGCCCTTGTTCTCACTTCTTTCCTCACCTGCGAGAACACGGCCAGAAGGCGGTTGCGTCGTACGCGGCGCTCGGCGTTTTGGACGCAGAGGCGCATTGGCGAGCACTTCCCTCAGAGTCTCCAACCTGCCTTGGCGTCCGCCTTTGTTCTAACACCTTTCCGCAACTGGGAGAACACTGCCCTCTAGTAGTGTTCGTCTTCGCTGCGTTTGTAGGTTTGGGAAGCCTAAGGGCCTTCCCTGGAACTCAACTCGGTGTAGCCAACAGGCTTCTAGTCCGCCCCTGTTCTAAGGTCTTTCCTCCCCTGGGATCTCACGCCCCCCCCCCCCAGGAGACGTCACCTTAGGAGCGATGATACATTTTGGAAGTAAAAGGGGACCTGGGGTGCCCTGCCCTGAGAGTGTCCAACTTGCCTCCAGTGCGGCCTTGCTCTAACTTCTTTCCGCAGCAGGGAACACGCTGCCACAGAGGAAACTTCACTTCAGGTCGAGTTTACGTTGTGGAAGCCTAAGGGTCTGGGCCTGCACTTAACTCGCAGTGTGCAACTTGCCTAGGGTGCGCCCCAGGTTCCAACTTCTTTCCACAGCCGGGAGCAAACTGCCCCTTGGGAATCCTCCCTTTGAAGGTCGCGTTCACGTTTTGGAAGCCACAGCGTCTTTGCGTGCCCTTAACTCGGAGTACCCAACAAGCTTCTAGTACGCCCTTCTTCTCAAGTCTTCCCTTCGCTTGGGAACACACTGCCCCTGAGGAGACTTCACCTGAAGCGCGATGACACGCTTTGCAGCCCAAGGGACTGGACGGGCAACTTAACTCAGAAGCTCCAACTGCCTTCTAGTCGGCCTTGGTTCTAAGTTCTTTCCTTCCTGCAATGGGAACACACGGCCGCATAGGCCTCTTGGCCTTCGGAGCGTTTCTACGTGTTGGAAGCAGCAGGGCCTTAGCCTGCACTTTACGTAGAGCTTGCAACTTGGCGTAGAGTCCGCCTTGGTTCTAAGTTCTTGCCTGAGCTGCGAACACGCTGCCGCTTATGAGGCTTCACCTGAAGAGCGAGGCTACCTTTTGGAAGCCTAATGGACTTGGCGTGCACTTCACACAGAGAGTCCAAGTCGGCTTCAGGCCGCCCTTGTTCTCACTTCTTTCCTCACCTGCGAAAACACGGCCAGAAGGCGGTTGCGTCGTACGCGGCGCTTGGCGTTTAGGACGCAGAGGCGCATTGGCGAGCACTTCCCTCAGAGTCTCAAACCTGCCTTGGCGTCCGCCTTTGTTCTAACACCTTTCCGCAACTGGGAGAACACTGCCCTCTAGTAGTGTTCTTCTTCGCTGCGTTTGTAGGTTTGGGAAGTCTAAGGGCCTTCCCTGGAACTCAACTCGGTGTAGCCAACAGGCTTCTAGTCCGCCCCTGTTCTAAGGTTTTTCCTACCCTGGGATCTCACGGCCCCACCCCCCAGGAGACGTCACCTTAGGAGCGATGATACGTTTTGGAAGCAAAAGGGGACCTGGGGTGCCCTGCCCTGAGAGTGTCCAACTTGCCTCCAGTGCGCCCTTGCTCTAACTGCTTTCCGCAGCAGGCAACACGCTGCCACATAGGAAACTTCACTTCAGGTCGAGTTTACGTTGTGGAAGCCTAAGGGTCTTGGCCTGCACTTAACTCGCAGTGTGCAACTTGCCTAGGGTGCGCCCCAGGTTCCAACTTCTTTCCACAGCCGGGAGCAAACTGCCCCTTGGGAATCCTCCCTTTGAAGGTCGCGTTCACGTTTTGGAAGCCGCAGCGTCTTTGCGTGCCCTTAACTCGGAGTATCCAACAAGCTTCTAGTACGCCCTTCTTCTCAAGTCTTCCCTTCGCTTGGGAACACACTGCCACTGAGGAGACTTCACCTGAAGCGCGATGACACGCTTTGCAGCCCAAGGGACTGGACGGGCAACTTAACTCAGAAGCTCCAACTGCCTTCTAGTCGGCCTTGGTTCTAAGTTCTTTCCTTCCTGCTTTGGGAACACACGGCCGCATAGGCCTCTTGGCCTTCGGAGCGTTTCTACGTGTTGGAAGCAGCAGGGCCTTAGCCTGCACTTTACGTAGAGCTTGCAACTTGGCGTAGAGTCCGCCTTGGTTCTAAGTTCTTGCCTGAGCTGCGAACACGCTGCCGCTTATGAGGCTTCACCTGAAGAGCGAGGCTACCTTTTGGAAGCCTAATGGACTTGGCGTGCACTTCACACAGAGAGTCCAAGTCGGCTTCAGGCCGCCCTTGTTCTCACTTCTTTCCTCACCTGCGAGAACACGGCCAGAAGGCGGTTGCGTCGTACGCGGCGCTTGGCGTTTTGGACGCAGAGGCGCATTGGCGAGCACTTCCCTCTGAGTCTCCAACCTGCCTTGGCGTCCGCCTTTGTTCTAACACCTTTCCGCAACTGGGAGAACACTGCCCTCTAGTAGTGTTCGTCTTCGCTGCGTTTGTAGGTTTGGGAAGCCTAAGGGCCTTCCCTGGAACTCAACTCGGTGTAGCCAACAGGCTTCTAGTCCGCCCCTGTTCTTAAGGTCTTTCCTCCCCTGGGATTTCACGGCCCCCCCCCCCCCAGGAGACGTCACCTGAGGAGCGATGATACGTTTTGGAAGCAAAAGGGGACTGCGGTGCCCTGCCCTGAGAGTGTCCAACTTGCCTCCAGTGCGGCCTTGCTCTAACTTCTTTCCGCAGCAGGGAACACGCTGCCACATAGGAAACTTCACTTCAGGTCGAGTTTACGTTGTGGAAGCCTAAGGGTCTGGGCCTGCACTTAACTCGCAGTGTGCAACTTGCCTAGGGTGCGCCCCAGGTTCCAACTTCTTTCCACAGCCGGGAGCAAACTGCCCCTTGGGAATCCTCCCTTTGAAGGTCGCGTTCACGTTTTGGAAGCCGCAGCGTCTTTGCGTGCCCTTAACTCGGAGTATCCAACAAGCTTCTAGTACGCCCTTCTTCTCAAGTCTTCCCTTCGCTTGGGAACACACTGCCACTGAGGAGACTTCACCTGAAGCGCGATGACACGCTTTGCAGCCCAAGGGACTGGACGGGCAACTTAACTCAGAAGCTCCAACTGCCTTCTAGTCGGCCTTGATTCTAAGTTCTTTCCTTCCTGCAATGGGAACACACGGCCGCATAGGCCTCTTGGCCTTCGGAGCGTTTCTACGTGTTGGAAGCAGCAGGGCCTTAGCCTGCACTTTACGTAGAGCTTGCAACTTGGCGTAGAGTCCGCCTTGGTTCTAAGTTCTTGCCTGAGCTGCGAACACGCTGCCGCTTATGAGGCTTCACCTGAAGAGCGAGGCTACCTTTTGGAAGCCTAATGGACTTGGCGTGCACTTCACACAGAGAGTCCAAGTCGGCTTCAGGCCGCCCTTGTTCTCACTTCTTTCCTCACCTGCGAGAACACGGCCAGAAGGCGGTTGCGTCGTACGCGGCGCTCGGCGTTTTGGACGCAGAGGCGCATTGGCGAGCACTTCCCTCAGAGTCTCCAACCTGCCTTGGCGTCCGCCTTTGTTCTAACACCTTTCCGCAACTGGGAGAACACTGCCCTCTAGTAGTGTTCGTCTTCGCTGCGTTTGTATTTTTGGGAAGCCTAAGGGCCTTCCCTGGAACTCAACTCGGTGTAGCCAACAGGCTTCTAGTCCGCCCCTGTTCTAAGGTCTTTCCTCCCCTGGGATCTCACGCCCCCCCCCCCCCAGGAGACGTCACCTTAGGAGCGATGATACATTTTGGAAGTAAAAGGGGACCTGGGGTGCCCTGCCCTGAGAGTGTCCAACTTGCCTCCAGTGCGGCCTTGCTCTAACTTCTTTCCGCAGCAGGGAACACGCTGCCACAGAGGAAACTTCACTTCAGGTCGAGTTTACGTTGTGGAAGCCTAAGGGTCTGGGCCTGCACTTAACTCGCAGTGTGCAACTTGCCTAGGGTGCGCCCCAGGTTCCAACTTCTTTCCACAGCCGGGAGCAAACTGCCCCTTGGGAATCCTCCCTTTGAAGGTCGCGTTCACGTTTTGGAAGCCACAGCGTCTTTGCGTGCCCTTAACTCGGAGTACCCAACAAGCTTCTAGTACGCCCTTCTTCTCAAGTCTTCCCTTCGCTTGGGAACACACTGCCCCTGAGGAGACTTCACCTGAAGCGCGATGACACGCTTTGCAGCCCAAGGGACTGGACGGGCAACTTAACTCAGAAGCTCCAACTGCCTTCTAGTCGGCCTTGGTTCTAAGTTCTTTCCTTCCTGCAATGGGAACACACGGCCGCATAGGCCTCTTGGCCTTCGGAGCGTTTCTACGTGTTGGAAGCAGCAGGGCCTTAGCCTGCACTTTACGTAGAGCTTGCAACTTGGCGTAGAGTCCGCCTTGGTTCTAAGTTCTTGCCTGAGCTGCGAACACGCTGCCGCTTATGAGGCTTCACCTGAAGAGCGAGGCTACCTTTTGGAAGCCTAATGGACTTGGCGTGCACTTCACACCGAGAGTCCAAGTCGGCTTCAGGCCGCCCTTGTTCTCACTTCTTTCCTCACCTGCGAGAACACGGCCAGAAGTCGGTTGCGTCGAACGCGGCGCTTGGCGTTTTGGACGCAGAGGCGCATTGGCGAGCACTTCCCTCAGAGTCTCCAACCTGCCTTGGCGTCCGCCTTTGTTCTAACACCTTTCCGCAACTGGGAGAACACTGCCCTCTAGTAGTGTTCGTCTTCGCTGCGTTTGTAGGTTTGGGAAGCCTAAGGGCCTTCCCTGGAACTCAACTCGGTGTAGCCAACAGGCTTCTAGTCCGCCCCTGTTCTAAGGTCTTTCCTCCCCTGGGATCTCACGGCCCCCCCCCCCAGGAGACGTCACCTTAGGAGCGATGATACGTTTTGGAAGCAAAAGGGGACCTGGGGTGCCCTGCCCTGAGAGTGTCCAACTTGCCTCCAGTGCGGCCTTGCTCTAACTTCTTTCCGCAGCAGGGAACACGCTGCCACATAGGAAACTTCACTTCAGGTCGAGTTTACGTTGTGGAAGCCTAAGGGTCTGGGCCTGCCCTTAACTCGCAGTGTGCAACTTGCCTAGGGTGCGCCCCAAGTTCCAACTTCTTTCCACAGCCGGGAGCAAACTGCCCCTTGGGAATCCTCCCTTTGAAGGTCGCGTTCACGTTTTGGAAGCCACAGCGTCTTTGCGTGCCCTTAAATCGGAGTATCCAACAAGCTTCTAGTACGCCCTTCTTCTCAAGTCTTCCCTTCGCTTGGGAACACACTACCACTGAGGAGACTTCACCTGAAGCGCGATGACACGCTTTGCAGCCCAAGGGACTGGACGGGCAACTTAACTCAGAAGCTCCAACTGCCTTCTAGTCGGCCTTGGTTCTAAGTTCTTTCCTTCCTGCAATGGGAACACACGGCCGCATAGGCCTCTTGGCCTTCGGAGCGTTTCTACGTGTTGGAAGCAGCAGGGCCTTAGCCTGCACTTTACGTAGAGCTTGCAACTTGGCGTAGAGTCCGCCTTGGTTCTAAGTTCTTGCCTGAGCTGCGAACACGCTGCCGCTTATGACGCTTCACCTGAAGAGCGAGGTTACCTTTTGGAAGCCTAATGGACTTGGCGTGCACTTCACACAGAGAGTCCAAGTCGGCTTCAGGCCGCCCTTGTTCTCACTTCTTTCCTCACCTGCGAGAACACGGCCAGAAGGCGGTTGCGTCGTACGCGGCGCTTGGCGTTTAGGACGCAGAGGCGCATTGGCGAGCACTTCCCTCAGAGTCTCAAACCTGCCTTGGCGTCCGCCTTTGTTCTAACACCTTTCCGCAACTGGGAGAACACTGCCCTCTAGTAGTGTTCGTCTTCACTGCGTTTGTAGGTTTGGGAAGCCTAAGGGCCTTCCCTGGAACTCAACTCGGTGTAGCCAACAGGCTTCTAGTCCGCCCCTGTTCTTAAGGTCTTTCCTCCCCTGGGATTTCACGCCCCCCCCCCCCAGGAGACGTCACCTGAGGAGCGATGATACGTTTTGGAAGCAAAAGGGGACTGCGGTGCCCTGCCCTGAGAGTGTCCAACTTGCCTCCAGTGCGGCCTTGCTCTAACTTCTTTCCGCAGCAGGGAACACGCTGCCACATAGGAAACTTCACTTCAGGTCGAGTTTACGTTGTGGAAGCCTAAGGGTCTGGGCCTGCACTTAACTCGCAGTGTGCAACTTGCCTAGGGTGCCCCCCAGTTTCCAACTTCTTTCCACAGCCGGGAGCACACTGCCCCTTGGGAATCCTCCCTTTGAAGGTCGCGTTCACGTTTTGGAAGCCGCAGCGTCTTTGCGTGCCCTTAACTCGGAGTATCCAACAAGCTTCTAGTACGCCCTTCTTCTCAAGTCTTCCCTTCGCTTGGGAACACACTGCCACTGAGGAGACTTCACCTGAAGCGCGATGACACGCTTTGCAGCCCAAGGGACTGGACGGGCAACTTAACTCAGAAGCTCCAACTGCCTTCTAGTCGGCCTTGGTTCTAAGTTCTTTCCTTCCTGCAATGGGAACACACGGCCGCATAGGCCTCTTGGCCTTCGGAGCGTTTCTACGTGTTGGAAGCAGCAGGGCCTTAGCCTGCACTTTACGTAGAGCTTGCAACTTGGCGTAGAGTCCGCCTTGGTTCTAAGTTCTTGCCTGAGCTGCGAACACGCTGCCGCTTATGAGGCTTCACCTGAAGAGCGAGGCTACCTTTTGGAAGCCTAATGGACTTGGCGTGCACTTCACACAGAGAGTCCAAGTCGGCTTCAGGCCGCCCTTGTTCTCACTTCTTTCCTCACCTGCGAGAACACGGCCAGAAGGCGGTTGCGTCGTACTCGGCGCTCGGCGTTTTGGACGCAGAGGCGCATTGGCGAGCACTTCCCTCAGAGTCTCCAACCTGCCTTGGCGTCCGCCTTTGTTCTAACACCTTTCCGCAACTGGGAGAACACTGCCCTCTAGTAGTGTTCGCCTTCGCTGCGTTTGTAGGTTTGGGAAGCCTAAGGGCCTTCCCTGGAACTCAACTCGGTGTAGCCAACAGGCTTCTAGCCCGTCCCTGTTCTTAAGTTCTTTCCTCCCCTGGGATCTCACGGGCCCCCCCCCCCCCAGGAGACGTCACCTGAGGAGCGATGATACGTTTTGGAAGCAAAAGGGGACCTGGGGTGCCCTGCCCTGAGAGTGTCCAACTTGCCTCCAGTGCGGCCTTGTTCTAAATTCTTTCCGCAGCAGGGAACACGCTGCCACATAGGAAACTTCACTTCAGGTCGAGTTTACGTTGTGGAAGCCTAAGGGTCTGGGCCTGCACTTAACTCGCAGTGTGCAACTTGCCTAGGCTGCGCCCCAGGTTCCAACTTCTTTCCACAACCGGGAGCAAACTGCCCCTTGGGAATCCTCCCTTTGAAGGTCGCGTTCACGTTTTGGAAGCCGCAGCGTCTTTGCGTGCCCTTAACTCGGAGTATCCAACAAGCTTCTAGTACGCCCTTCTTCTCAAGTCTTCCCTTCGCTTGGGAACACACTGCCACTGAGGAGACTTCACCTGAAGTGCGATGACATGCTTTGCAGCCCAAGGGACTGGACGGGCAACTTAACTCAGAAGCTCCAACTGCCTTCTAGTCGGCCTTGGTTCTAAGTTCTTTCCTTCCTGCAATGGGAACACACGGCCGCATAGGCCTCTTGGCCTTCGGAGCGTTTCTACGTGTTGGAAGCAGCAGGGCCTTAGCCTGCACTTTACGTAGAGCTTGCAACTTGGCGTAGAGTCCGCCTTGGTTCTAAGTTCTTGCCTGAGCTGCGAACACGCTGCCGCTTATGAGGCTTCACCTGAAGAGCGAGGCTACCTTTTGGAAGCCTAATGGACTTGGCGTGCACTTCACACAGAGAGTCCAAGTCGGCTTCAGGCCGCCCTTGTTCTCACTTCTTTCCTCACCTGCGAGAACACGGCCAGAAGGCGGTTGTGTCGTACGCGGCGCTTGGCGTTTTGGACGCAGAGGCGCATTGGCGAGCACTTCCCTCAGAGTCTCCAACCTGCCTTGGCGTCCGCCTTTGTTCTAACACCTTTCCGCAACTGGGAGAACACTGCCCTCTAGTAGTGTTCGTCTTCGCTGCGTTTGTAGGTTTGGGAAGCCTAAGGGCCTTCCCTGGAACTCAACTCGGTGTAGCCAACAGGCTTCTAGTCCGCCCCTGTTCTAAGGTCTTTCCTCCCCTGGGATCTCACGCCCCCCCCCCCCCCCGCAGGAGACGTCACCTTAGGAGCGATGATACGCTTTGGAAGCAAAAGGGGACCTGGGGTGCCCTGCCCTGAGAGTGTCCAACTTGCCTCCAGTGCGGCCTTGCTCTAACTTCTTTCCGCAGCAGGGAACACGCTGCCACATAGGAAACTTCACTTCAGGTCGAGTTTACATTGTGGAAGCCTAAGGGTCTGGGCCAGCACTTAACTCGCAGTGTGCAACTTGCCTAGGCTGCGCCCCAGGTTCCAAATCCTTTCCACAGCCGGGAGCAAACTGCCCCTTGGGAATCCTCCCTTTGAAGGTCGCGTTCACGTTTTGGAAGCCGCAGCGTCTTTGCGTGCCCTTAACTCGGAGTATCCAACAAGCTTCTAGTACGCCCTTCTTCTCAAGTCTTCCCTTCGCTTGGGAACACACTGCCACTGAGGAGACTTCGCCTGAAGCGCGATGACACGCTTTGCAGCCCAAGGGACTGGACGGGCAACTTAACTCAGAAGCTCCAACTGCCTTCTAGTCGGCCTTGGTTCTAAGTTCTTTCCTTCCTGCAATGGGAACACACGGCCGCATAGGCCTCTTGGCCTTCGGAGCGTTTCTACGTGTTGGAAGCAGCAGGGCCTTAGCCTGCACTTTACGTAGAGCTTGCAACTTGGCGTAGAGTCCGCCTTGGTTCTAAATTCTTGCCTGAGCTGCGAACACGCTGCCGCTTATGAGGCTTCACCTGAAGAGCGAGGCTACCTTTTGGAAGCCTAATGGACTTGGCGTGCACTTCACACAGAGAGTCCAAGTCGGCTTCAGGCCGCCCTTGTTCTCACTTCTTTCCTCACCTGCGAGAACACGGCCAGAAGGCGGTTGCGTCGTACGCGGCGCTTGGCGTTTTGGACGCAGAGGCACATTGGCGAGCACTTCCCTCAGAGTCTCCAACCTGCCTTGGCGTCCGCCTTTGTTCTAACACCTTTCCGCAACTGGGAGAACACTGCCCTC
Source organism: Meles meles (assembly GCF_922984935.1). Taxonomy (NCBI): domain Eukaryota; kingdom Metazoa; phylum Chordata; class Mammalia; order Carnivora; family Mustelidae; genus Meles; species Meles meles. The sequence goes on along the minus strand of NC_060084.1, from coordinate 61,268,780 downwards.
TAGTAGTGTTCGTCTTCGCTGCGTTTGTAGGTTTGGGAAGCCTAAGGGCCTTCCCTGGAACTCAACTCGGTGTAGCCAACAGGCTTCTAGTCCGCCCCTGTTCTAAGGTCTTTCCTCCCCTGGGATCTCACGGCCCCCCCCCCCCCAGGAGACGTCACCTTAGGAGCGATGATACGTTTTGGAAGCAAAAGGGGACCTGGGGTGCCCTGCCCTGAGAGTGTCCAACTTGCCTCCAGTGCGGCCTTGCTCTAACTTCTTTCCGCAGCAGGGAACACGCTGCCACATAGGAAACTTCACTTCAGGTCGAGTTTACGTTGTGGAAGCCTAAGGGTCTGGGCCTGCACTTAACTCGCAGTGTGCAACTTGCCTAGGCTGCGCCCCAGGTTCCAACTTCTTTCCACAGCCGGGTGCAAACTGCCCCTTGGGAATCCTCCCTTTGAAGGTCGCGTTCACGTTTTGGAAGCCGCAGCGTCTTTGCGTGCCCTTAACTCGGAGTATCCAACAAGCTTCTAGTACGCCCTTCTTCTCAAGTCTTCCCTTCGCTTGGGAACACACTGCCACTGAGGAGACTTCACCTGAAGCGCGATGACACGCTTTGCAGCCCAAGGGACTGGACGGGCAACTTAACTCAGAAGCTCCAACTGCCTTCTAGTCGGCCTTGGTTCTAAGTTATTTCCTTCCTGCAATGGGAACACACGGCCGCATAGGCCTCTTGGCCTTTGGAGCGTTTCTACGTGTTGGAAGCAGCAGGGCCTTAGCCTGCACTTTACGTAGAGCTTGCAACTTGGCGTAGAGTCCGCCTTGGTTCTAAGTTCTTGCCTGAGCTGCGAACACGCTGCCGCTTATGAGGCTTCACCTGAAGAGCGAGGCTACCTTTTGGAAGCCTAAAGGACTTGGCGTGCACTTCACACAGAGAGTCCAAGTCGGCTTCAGGCCGCCCTTGTTCTCACTTCTTTCCTCACCTGCGAGAACACGGCCAGAAGGCGGTTGCGTCGTACGCGGCGCTTGGCGTTTTGGACGCAGAGGCGCATTGGCGAGCACTTCCCTCAGAGTCTCCAACCTGCCTTGGCGTCCGCCTTTGTTCTAACACCTTTCCGCAACTGGGAGAACACTGCCCTCTAGTAGTGTTCGTCTTCGCTGCGTTTGTAGGTTTGGGAAGCCTAAGGGCCTTCCCTGGAACTCAACTCGGTGTAGCCTACAGGCTTCTTGTCCGCCCCTGTTCTAAGGTCTTTCCTCCCCTGGGATCTCACGCCCCCCCCCCCCCCCGCAGGAGACGTCACCTTAGGAGCGATGATACGTTTTGGAAGCAAAAGGGGACCTGGGGTGCCCTGCCCTGAGAGTGTCCAACGTGCCTCCAGTTCGGCCTTGCTCTAACTTCTTTCCGCAGCAGGGAACACGCTGCCACATAGGAAACTTCACTTCAGGTCGAGTTTACGTTGTGGAAGCCTAAGGGTCTGGGCCTGCACTTAACTCGCAGTGTGCAACTTGCCTAGGGTGCGCCTCAGGTTCCAACTCCTTTCCACAGCCGGGAGCAAACTGCCCCTTGGGAATCCTCCCTTTGAAGGTCGCGTTCACGTTTTGGAAGCCGCAGCGTCTTTGCGTGCCCTTAACTCGGAGTATCCAACAAGCTTCTAGTACGCCCTTCTTCTCAAGTCTTCCCTTCGCTTGGGAACACACTGCCACTGAGGAGACTTCACCTGAAGCGCGATGACACGCTTTGCAGCCCAAGGGACTGGACGGGCAACTTAACTCAGAAGCTCCAACTGCCTTCTAGTCGGCCTTGGTTCTAAGTTCTTTCCTTCCTGCAATGGGAACACATGGCCGCATAGGCCTCTTGGCCTTCGGAGCGTTTCTACGTGTTGGAAGCAGCAGGGCCTTAGCCTGCACTTTACGTAGAGCTTGCAACTTGGCGTAGAGTCCGCCTTGGTTCTAAGTTCTTGCCTGAGCTGCGAACACGCTGCCGCTTATGAGGCTTCACCTGAAGAGCGAGGCTACCTTTTGGAAGCCTAATGGACTTGGCGTGCACTTCACACCGAGAGTCCAAGTCGGCTTCAGGCCGCCCTTGTTCTCACTTCTTTCCTCACCTGCGAGAACACGGCCAGAAGGCGGTTGCGTCGTACGCGGCGCTTGGCGTTTTGGACGCAGAGGCGCATTGGCGAGCACTTCCCTCAGAGTCTCCAACCTGCCTTGGCGTCCGCCTTTGTTCTAACAACTTTCCGCAACTGGGAGAACACTGCCCTCTAGTAGTGTTCGCCTTCGCTGCGTTTGTAGGTTTGGGAAGCCTAAGGGCCTTCCCTGGAACTCAACTCGGTGTAGCCAACAGGCTTCTAGTCCGCCCCTCTTCTTAAGGTCTTTCCTCCCCTGCGATCTCACGCCCCCCCCCCCCCGGAGACGTCACCTTAGGAGCGATGATACGTTTTGGAAGCAAAGGCGGACCTGGGGTGCCCTGCCCTGAGAGCGTCCAACTTGCCTCCAGTGCGGCGTTGCTCTAACTTCTTTCCGCAGCAGGGAACACGCTGCCACATAGGAAACTTCACTTCAGGTCGAGTTTACGTTGTGGAAGCCTAAGGGTCTGGGCCTGCACTTAACTCGCAGTGTGCAACTTGCCTAGGCTGCGCCCCAGGTTCCAACTTCTTTCCACAGCCGGGAGCAAACTGCCCCTTGGGAATCCTCCCTTTGAAGGTCGCGTTCACGTTTTGGAAGCCGCAGCGTCTTTGCGTGCCCTTAAGTCGGAGTATCCAACAAGCTTCTAGTACGCCCTTCTTCTCAAGTCTTCCCTTCGCTTGGGAACACACTGCCACTGAGGAGACTTCACCTGAAGCGCGATGACACGCTTTGCAGCCCAAGGGACTGGACGGGCAACTTAACTCAGAAGCTCCAACTGCCTTCTAGTCGGCCTTGGTTCTAAGTTCTTTCCTTCCTGCAATGGGAACACACGGCCGCATAGGCCTCTTGGCCTTCGGAGCGTTTCTACGTGTTGGAAGCAGCAGGGCCTTAGCCTGCACTTTACGTAGAGCTTGCAACTTGGCGGAGAGTCCGCCTTGGTTCTAAGTTCTTGCCTGAGCTGCGAACACGCTGCCGCTTATGAGGCTTCACCTGAAGAGCGAGGCTACCTTTTGGAAGCCTAATGGACTTGGCGTGCACTTCACACAGAGAGTCCAAGTCGGCTTCAGGCCGCCCTTGTTCTCACTTCTTTCCTCACCTGCGAGAGCACGGCCAGAAGGCGGTTGCGTCGTACGCGGCGCTTGGCGTTTTGGACGCAGAGGCGCATTGGCGAGCACTTCACTCAGAGTCTCCAACCTGCCTTGGCGTCCGCCTTTGTTCTAACACCTTTCCGCAACTGGGAGAACACTGCCCTCTAGTAGTGTTCGTCTTCGCTGCGTTTGTAGGTTTGGGAAGCCTAAGGGCCTTCCCTGGAACTCAACTCGGTGTAGCCAACAGGCTTCTAGTCCGCCCCTGTTCTAAGGTCTTTCCTCCCCTGGGATCTCACGGCCCCCCCCCCCAGGAGACGTCACCTTAGGAGCGATGATACGTTTTGGAAGCAAAAGGGGACCTGGGGTGCCCTGCCCTGAGCGTGTCCAATTTGCCTCCAGTGCGGCCTTGCTCTAACTTCTTTCCGCAGCAGGGAACACGCTGCCACATAGGAAACTTCACTTCAGGTCGAGTTTACGTTGTGGAAGCCTAAGGGTCTGGGCCTGCACTTAACTCGCAGTGTGCAACTTGCCTAGGGTGCGCCCCAGGTTCCAACTTCTTTCCACAGCCGGGAGCAAACTGCCCCTTGGGAATCCTCCCTTTGAAGGTCGCGTTCACGTTTTGGAAGCCGCAGCGTCTTTGCGTGCCCTTAACTCGGAGTATCCAACAAGCTTCTAGTACGCCCTTCTTCTCAAGTCTTCCCTTCGCTTGGGAACACACTACCACTGAGGAGACTTCACCTGAAGCGCGATGACACGCTTTGCAGCCCAAGGGACTGGACGGGCAACTTAACTCAGAAGCTCCAACTGCCTTCTAGTCGGCCTTGGTTCTAAGTTCTTTCCGTCCTGCAATGGGAACACACGGCCGCATAGGCCTCTTGGCCTTCGGAGCGTTTCTACGTGTTGGAAGCAGCAGGGCCTTAGCCTGCACTTTACGTAGAGCTTGCAACTTGGCGTAGAGTCCGCCTTGGTTCTAAGTTCTTGCCTGAGCTGCGAACACGCTGCCGCTTCTGAGGCTTCACCTGAAGAGCGAGGCTACCTTTTGGAAGCCTAATGGACTTGGCGTGCACTTCACACAGAGAGTCCAAGTCGGCTTCAGGCCGCCCTTGTTCTCACTTCTTTCCTCACCTGCGAGAACACGGCCAGAAGGCGGTTGCGTCGTACGCGGCGCTTGGCGTTTTGGACGCAGAGGCGCATTGGCGAGCACTTCCCTCAGAGTCTCCAACCTGCCTTGGCGTCCGCCTTTGTTCTAACAACTTTCCGCAACTGGGAGAACACTGCCCTCTAGTAGTGTTCGCCTTCGCTGCGTTTGTAGGTTTGGGAAGCCTAAGGGCCTTCCCTGGAACTCAACTCGGTGTAGCCAACAGGCTTCTAGTCCGCCCCTCTTCTTAAGGTCTTTCCTCCCCTGCGATCTCACGCCCCCCCCCCCCGGAGACGTCACCTTAGGAGCGATGATACGTTTTGGAAGCAAAGGCGGACCTGGGGTGCCCTGCCCTGAGAGCGTCCAACTTGCCTCCAGTGCGGCGTCGCTCTAACTTCTTTCCGCAGCAGGGAACACGCTGCCACATAGGAAACTTCACTTCAGGTCGAGTTTACGTTGTGGAAGCCTAAGGGTCTGGGCCTGCACTTAACTCGCAGTGTGCAACTTGCCTAGGGTGCGCCCCAGGTTCCAACTTCTTTCCACAGCCGGGAGCAAACTGCCCCTTGGGAATCCTCCCTTTGAAGGTCGCGTTCACGTTTTGGAAGCCGCAGCGTCTTTGCGTGCCCTTAACTCGGAGTATCCAACAAGCTTCTAGTACGCCCTTCTTCTCAAGTCTTCCCTTCGCTTGGGAACACACTGCCACTGAGGAGACTTCACCTGAAGCGCGATGACACGCTTTGCAGCCCAAGGGACTGGACGGGCAACTTAACTCAGAAGCTCCAACTGCCTTCTAGTCGGCCTTGGTTCTAAGTTCTTTCCTTCCTGCAATGGGAACACACGGCCGCATAGGCCTCTTGGCCTTCGGAGCGTTTCTACGTGTTGGAAGCAGCAGGGCCTTAGCCTGCACTTTACGTAGAGCTTGCAACTTGGTGTAGAGTCCGCCTTGGTTCTAAGTTCTTGCCTGAGCTGCGAACACGCTGCCGCTTATGAGGCTTCACCTGAAGAGCGAGGCTACATTTTGGAAGCCTAATGGACTTGGCGTGCACTTCACACAGAGAGTCCAAGTCGGCTTCAGGCCGCCCTTGTTCTCACTTCTTTCCTCACCTGCGAGAACACGGCCAGAAGGCGGTTGCGTCCTACGCGGCACTTGGCGTTTTGGACGCAGAGGCGCATTGGCGAGCACTTCCCTCAGAGTCTCCAACCTGCCTTGGCGTCCGCCTTTGTTCTAACACCTTTCCGCAACTGGGAGAACATTGCCCTCTAGTAGTGTTCGTCTTCGCTGCGTTTGTAGGTTTGGGAAGCCTAAGGGCCTTCCCTGGAACTCAACTCGGTGTAGACAACAGGCTTCTAGTCCGCCCCTGTTCTAAGGTCTTTCCTCCCCTGGGATCTCACGCCCCCCCCCCCAGGAGACGTCACCTTAGGAGCGATGATACGTTTTGGAAGCAAAAGGGGACCTGGGGTGCCCTGCCCTGAGAGTGTCCAACTTGCCTCCAGTGCGGCCTTGTTCTAACTTCTTTCCGCAGCAGGGAACACGCTGCCACATAGGAAACTTCACTTCAGGTCGAGTTTACGTTGTGGAAGCCTAAGGGTCTGGGCCTGCACTTAACTCGCAGTGTGCAACTTGCCTAGGGTGCGCCCCAGGTTCCAACTTCTATCCTCAGCCGGGAGCAAACTGCCCCTTGGGAATCCTCCCTTTGAAGGTCGCGTTCACGTTTTGGAAGCCGCAGCGTCTTTGCGTGCCCTTAACTCGGAGTATCCAACAAGCTTCTAGTACGCCCTTCTTCTCAAGTCTTCCCTTCGCTTGGGAACACACTGCCACTGAGGAGACTTCACCTGAAGCGCGATGACACGCTTTGCAGCCCAAGGGACTGGACGGGCAACTTAACTCAGAAGCTCCAACTGCCTTCTAGTCGGCCTTGGTTCTAAGTTCTTTCCTTCCTGCAATGGGAACACACGGCCGCATAGGCCTCTTGGCCTTCGGAGCGTTTCTACGTGTTGGAAGCAGCAGGGCCTTAGCCTGCACTTTACGTAGAGCTTGCAACTTGGCGTAGAGTCCGCCTTGGTTCTAAGTTCTTGCCTGAGCTGCGAACACGCTGCCGCTTATGAGGCTTCACCTGAAGAGCGAGGCTACCTTTTGGAAGCCTAATGGACTTGGCGTGCACTTCACACAGAGAGTCCAAGTCGGCTTCAGGCCGCCCTTGTTCTCACTTCTTTCCTCACCTGCGAGAGCACGGCCAGAAGGCGGTTGCGTCGTACGCGGCGCTTGGCGTTTTGGACGCAGAGGCGCATTGGCGAGCACTTCACTCAGAGTCTCCAACCTGCCTTGGCGTCCGCCTTTGTTCTAACACCTTTCCGCAACTGGGAGAACACTGCCCTCTAGTAGTGTTCGTCTTCGCTGCGTTTGTAGGTTTGGGAAGCCTAAGGGCCTTCCCTGGAACTCAACTCGGTGTAGCCAACAGGCTTCTAGTCCGCCCCTGTTCTAAGGTCTTTCCTCCCCTGGGATCTCACGGCCCCCCCCCCAGGAGACGTCACCTTAGGAGCGATGATACGTTTTGGAAGCAAAAGGGGACCTGGGGTGCCCTGCCCTGAGAGTGTCCAACTTGCCTCCAGTGCGGCCTTGCTCTAACTTCTTTCCGCAGCAGGGAACACGCTGCCACATAGGAAACTTCACTTCAGGTCGAGTTTACGTTGTGGAAGCCTAAGGGTCTGGGCCTGCACTTAACTCGCAGTGTGCAACTTGCCTAGGGTGCGCCCCAGGTTCCAACTTCTTTCCACAGCCGGGAGCAAACTGCCCCTTGGGAATCCTCCCTTTGAAGGTCGCGTTCACGTTTTGGAAGCCGCAGCGTCTTTGCGTGCCCTTAACTCGGAGTATCCAACAAGCTTCTAGTACGCCCTTCTTCTCAAGTCTTCCCTTTGCTTGGGAACACACTGCCACTGAGGAGACTTCACCTGAAGCGCGATGACACGCTTTGCAGCCCAAGGGACTGGACGGGCAACTTAACTCAGAAGCTCCAACTGCCTTCTAGTCGGCCTTGGTTCTAAGTTCTTTCCTTCCTGCAATGGGAACACACGGCCGCATAGGCCTCTTGACCTTCGGAGCGTTTCTACGTGTTGGAAGCAGCAGGGCCTTAGCCTGCACTTTACGTGGACCTTGCAACTTGGCGTAGAGTCCGCCTTGGTTCTAAGTTCTTGCCTGAGCTGCGAACACGCTGCCGCTTCTGAGGCTTCACCTGAAGAGCGAGGCTACCTTTTGGAAGCCTAATGGACTTGGCGTGCACTTCACACAGAGAGTCCAAGTCGGCTTCAGGCCGCCCTTGTTCTCACTTCTTTCCTCACCTGCGAGAGCACGGCCAGAAGGCGGTTGCGTCGTACGCGGCGCTTGGCGTTTTGGACGCAGAGGCGCATTGGCGAGCACTTCACTCAGAGTCTCCAACCTGCCTTGGCGTCCGCCTTTGTTCTAACACCTTTCCGCAACTGGGAGAACACTGCCCTCTAGTAGTGTTCGTCTTCGCTGCGTTTGTAGGTTTGGGAAGCCTAAGGGCCTTCCCTGGAACTCAACTCGGTGTAGCCAACAGGCTTCTAGTCCGCCCCTGTTCTAAGGTCTTTCCTCCCCTGGGATCTCACGGCCCCCCCCCCAGGAGACGTCACCTTAGGAGCGATGATACGTTTTGGAAGCAAAAGGGGACCTGGGGTGCCCTGCCCTGAGAGTGTCCAACTTGCCTCCAGTGCGGCCTTGCTCTAACTTCTTTCCGCAGCAGGGAACACGCTGCCACATAGGAAACTTCACTTCAGGTCGAGTTTACGTTGTGGAAGCCTAAGGGTCTGGGCCTGCACTTAACTCGCAGTGTGCAACTTGCCTAGGGTGCGCCCCAGGTTCCAACTTCTTTCCACAGCCGGGAGCAAACTGCCCCTTGGGAATCCTCCCTTTGAAGGTCGCGTTCACGTTTTGGAAGCCGCAGCGTCTTTGCGTGCCCTTAACTCGGAGTATCCAACAAGCTTCTAGTACGCCCTTCTTCTCAAGTCTTCCCTTTGCTTGGGAACACACTGCCACTGAGGAGACTTCACCTGAAGCGCGATGACACGCTTTGCAGCCCAAGGGACTGGACGGGCAACTTAACTCAGAAGCTCCAACTGCCTTCTAGTCGGCCTTGGTTCTAAGTTCTTTCCTTCCTGCAATGGGAACACACGGCCGCATAGGCCTCTTGACCTTCGGAGCGTTTCTACGTGTTGGAAGCAGCAGGGCCTTAGCCTGCACTTTACGTGGACCTTGCAACTTGGCGTAGAGTCCGCCTTGGTTCTAAGTTCTTGCCTGAGCTGCGAACACGCTGCCGCTTCTGAGGCTTCACCTGAAGAGCGAGGCTACCTTTTGGAAGCCTAATGGACTTGGCGTGCACTTCACACAGAGAGTCCAAGTCGGCTTCAGGCCGCCCTTGTTCTCACTTCTTTCCTCACCTGCGACAACACGGCCAGAAGGCGGTTGCGTCGTACGCGGCGCTTGGCGTTTTGGACGCAGAGGCGCATTTGCGAGCACTTCACTCAGAGTCTCCAACCTGCCTTGGCGTCCGCCTTTGTTCTAACACCTTTCCGCAACTGGGAGAACACTGCCCTCTAGTAGTGTTCGTCTTCGCTGTGTTTGTAGGTTTGGGAAGCCTAAGGGCCTTCCCTGGAACTCAACCCGCTGTAGCCAACAGGCTTCTAGTCCGCCCCTGTTCTAAGGTCTTTCCTCCCCTGGGATCTCACGCCCCCCCCCAGGAGACGTCACCTGAGGAGCGATGATACGTTTTGGAAGCAAAAGGGGACCTGGGGTGCCCTGCCCTGAGAGTGTCCAACTTGCCTCCAGTGCGGCCTTGCTCTAACTTCTTTTCGCAGCAGGGAACACGCTGCCACATAGGAAACTTCACTTCAGGTCGAGTTTACGTTGTGGAAGCCTAAGGGTCTGGGCCTGCACTTAACTCGCAGTGTGCAACTTGCCTAGGCTGCGCCCCAGGTTCCAACTTCTTTCCACAGCCGGGAGCAAACTGCCCCTTGGGAATCCTCCCTTTGAAGGTCGCGTTCACGTTTTGGAAGCCGCAGCGTCTTTGCGTGCCCTTAACTCGGAGTATCCAACAAGCTTCTAGTACGCCCTTCTTCTCAAGTCTTCCCTTCGCTTGGGAACACACTGCCACTGAGGAGACTTCACCTGAAGCGCGATGACACGCTTTGCAGCCCAAGGGACTGGACGGGCAACTTAACTCAGAAGCTCCAACTGCCTTCTAGTCGGCCTTGGTTCTAAGTTCTTTCCTTCCTGCAATGGGAACACACGGCCGCATAGGCCTCTTGGCCTTCGGAGCGTTTCTACGTGTTGGAAGCAGCAGGGCCTTAGCCTGCACTTTAGGTAGAGCTTGCAACTTGGCGTAGAGTCCGCCTTGGTTCTAAGTTCTTGCCTGAGCTGCGAACACGCTGCCGCTTATGAGGCTTCACCTGAAGAGCGAGGCTACCTTTTGGAAGCCTAATGGACTTGGCGTGCACTTCACACAGAGAGTCCAAGTCGGCTTCAGGCCGCCCTTGTTCTCACTTCTTTCCTCACCTGCGAGAACACGGCCAGAAGGCGGTTGCGTCGTACGCGGCGCTTGGCGTTTTGGACGCAGAGGCGCATTGGCGAGCACTTCACTCAGAGTCTCCAACCTGCCTTGGCGTCCGCCTTTGTTCTAACACCTTTCCGCAACTGGGAGAACACTGCCCTCTAGTAGTGTTCGTCTTCGCTGCGTTTGTAGGTTTGGGAAGCCTAAGGGCCTTCCCTGGAACTCAACTCGGTGTAGCCAACAGTCTTCTAGTCCGCCCCTGTTCTAAGGTCTTTCCTCCCCTGGGATCTCACGCCCCCCCCCCCAGGAGACGTCACCTGAGGAGCGATGATACGTTTTGGAAGCAAATGGGGACCTGGGGTGCCCTGCCCTGAGAGTGTCCAACTTGCCTCCAGTGCGGCCTTGCTCTAACTTCTTTCCGCAGCAGGGAACACGCTGCCACATAGGAAACCTCACTTCAGGTCGAGTTTACGTTGTGGAAGCCTAAGGGTCTGGGCCTGCACTTAACTCGCAGTGTGCAACTTGCCTAGGCTGCGCCCCAGGTTCCAACTTCTTTCCACAGCCGGGAGCAAACTGCCCCTTGGGAATCCTCCCTTTGAAGGTCGCGTTCACGTTTTGGAAGCCGCAGCTTCTTTGCGTGCCCTTAACTCGGAGTATCCAACAAGCTTCTAGTACGCCCTTCTTCTCAAGTCTTCCCTTCGCTTGGGAACACACTGCCCCTGAGGAGACTTCACCTGAAGCGCGATGACACGCTTTGCAGCCCAAGGGACTGGACGGGCAACTTAACTCAGAAGCTCCAACTGCCTTCTAGTCGGCCTTGGTTCTAAGTTCTTTCCTTCCTGCAATGGGAACACACGGCCGCATAGGCCTCTTGGCCTTCGGAGCGTTTCTACGTGTTGGAAGCAGCAGGGCCTTAGCCTGCACTTTACGTAGAGCTTGCAACTTGGCGTAGAGTCCGCCTTGGTTCTAAGTTCTTGCCTGAGCTGCGAACACGCTGCCGCTTATGAGGCTTCACCTGAAGAGCGAGGCTACCTTTTGGAAGCCTAATGGACTTGGCGTGCACTTCACACAGAGAGTCCAAGTCGGCTTCAGGTCGCCCTTGTTCTCACTTCTTTCCTCACCTGCGAGAGCACGGCCAGAAGGCGGTTGCGTCGTACGCGGCGCTTGGCGTTTTGGACGCAGAGGCGCATTGGCGAGCACTTCCCTCAGAGTCTCCAACCTGCCTTGGCGTCCGCCTTTGTTCTAACACCTTTCCGCAACTGGGAGAACACTGCCCTCTAGTAGTGTTCGTCTTCGCTGCGTTTGTAGGTTTGGGAAGCCTAAGGGCCTTCCCTGGAACTCAACTCGGTGTAGCCAACAGGCTTCTAGTCCGCCCCTCTTCTAAGGTCTTTCCTCCCCTGGGATCTCACCCCCCCCCCCAGGAGACGTCACCTTAGGAGCGATGATACGTTTTGGAAGCAAAAGGGGACCTGGGGTGCCCTGCCCTGAGAGTGTCCAACTTGCCTCCAGTGCGGCCTTGCTCTAACTTCTTTCCGCAGCAGGGAACACGCTGCCACATAGGAAACTTCACTTCAGGTCGAGTTTACGTTGTGGAAGCCTATGGGTCTGGGCCTGCACTTAACTCGCAGTGTGCAACTTGCCTAGGGTGCGCCCCAGGTTCCAACTTCTTTCCACAGCCGGGAGCAAACTGCCCCTTGGGAATCCTCCCTTTGAAGGTCGCGTTCACGTTTTGGAAGCCGCAGCGTCTTTGCGTGCCCTTAACTCGGAGTATCCAACAAGCTTCTAGTACGCCCTTCTTCTCAAGTCTTCCCTTCGCTTGGGAACACACTGCCACTGAGGAGACTTCACCTGAAGCGCGATGACACGCTTTGCAGCCCAAGGGACTGGACGGGCAACTTAACTCAGAAGCTCCAACTGCCTTCTAGTCGGCCTTGGTTCTAAGTTCTTTCCTTCCTGCAATGGGAACACACGGCCGCATAGGCCTCTTGGCCTTCGGAGCGTTTCTACGTGTTGGAAGCAGCAGGGCCTTAGCCTGCACTTTACGTAGAGGTTGCAACTTGGCGTAGAGTCCGCCTTGGTTCTAAGTTCTTGCCTGAGCTGCGAACACGCTGCCGCTTATGAGGCTTCACCTGAAGAGCGAGGCTACCTTTTGGCAGCCTAATGGACTTGGCGTGCACTTCACACAGAGAGTCCAAGTCGGCTTCAGGCCGCCCTTGTTCTCACTTCTTTCCTCACCTGCGAGAACACGGCCAGAAGGCGGTTGCGTCGTACGCGGCGCTTGGCGTTTTGGACGCAGAGGCGCATTGGCGAGCACTTCCCTCAGAGTCTCCAACCTGCCTTGGCGTCCGCCTTTGTTCTAACACCTTTCCGCAACTGGGAGAACACTGCCCTCTAGTAGTGTTCGTCTTCGCTGCGTTTGTAGGTTTGGGAAGCCTAAGGGCCTTCCCTGGAACTCAACTCCGTGTAGCCAACAGGCTTCTAGTCCGCCCCTGTTCTTAAGGTCTTTCCTCCCCTGGGATTTCACGGCCGCCCCCCCCAGGAGACGTCACCTGAGGAGCGATGATACGTTTTGGAAGCAAAAGGGGACTGCGGTGCCCTGCCCTGAGAGTGTCCAACTTGCCTCCAGTGCGGCCTTGCTCTAACTTCTTTCTGCAGCAGGGAACACGCTGCCACATAGGAAACTTCACTTCAGGTCGAGTTTACGTTGTGGAAGCCTAAGGGTCTGGGCCTGCACTTAACTCGCAGTGTGCAACTTGCCTAGGGTGCGCCCCAGGTTCCAACTTCTTTCCACAGCCGGGAGCAAACTGCCCCTTGGGAATCCTCCCTTTGAAGGTCGCGTTCACGTTTTGGAAGCCGCAGCGTCTTTGCGTGCCCTTAACTCGGAGTATCCAACAAGCTTCTAGTACGCCCTTCTTCTCAAGTCTTCCCTTCGCTTGGGAACACACTGCCCCTGAGGAGACTTCACCTGAAGCGCGATGACACGCTTTGCAGCCCAAGGGACTGGACGGGCAACTTAACTCAGAAGCTCCAACTGCCTTCTAGTCGGCCTTGGTTCTAAGTTCTTTCCTTCCTGCAATGGGAACACACGGCCGCATAGGCCTCTTGGCCTTCGGAGCGTTTCTACGTGTTGGAAGCAGCAGGGCCTTAGCCTGCACTTTACGTAGAGCTTGCAACTTGGCGTAGAGTCCGCCTTGGTTCTAAGTTCTTGCCTGAGCTGCGAACACGCTGCCGCTTATGAGGCTTCACCTGAAGAGCGAGGCTACCTTTTGGAAGCCTAATGGACTTGGCGTGCACTTCACACAGAGAGTCCAAGTCGGCTTCAGGTCGCCCTTGTTCTCACTTCTTTCCTCACCTGCGAGAGCACGGCCAGAAGGCGGTTGCGTCGTACGCGGCGCTTGGCGTTTTGGACGCAGAGGCGCATTGGCGAGCACTTCCCTCAGAGTCTCCAACCTGCCTTGGCGTCCGCCTTTGTTCTAACACCTTTCCGCAACTGGGAGAACACTGCCCTCTAGTAGTGTTCGTCTTCGCTGCGTTTGTAGGTTTGGGAAGCCTAAGGGCCTTCCCTGGAACTCAACTCGGTGTAGCCAACAGGCTTCTAGTCCGCCCCTCTTCTAAGGTCTTTCCTCCCCTGGGATCTCACCCCCCCCCCCAGGAGACGTCACCTTAGGAGCGATGATACGTTTTGGAAGCAAAAGGGGACCTGGGGTGCCCTGCCCTGAGAGTGTCCAACTTGCCTCCAGTGCGGCCTTGCTCTAACTTCTTTCCGCAGCAGGGAACACGCTGCCACATAGGAAACTTCACTTCAGGTCGAGTTTACGTTGTGGAAGCCTATGGGTCTGGGCCTGCACTTAACTCGCAGTGTGCAACTTGCCTAGGCTGCGCCCCAGGTTCCAACTTCTTTCCACAGCCGGGAGCAAACTGCCCCTTGGGAATCCTCCCTTTGAAGGTCGCGTTCACGTTTTGGAAGCCGCAGCGTCTTTGCGTGCCCTTAACTCGGAGTATCCAACAAGCTTCTAGTACGCCCTTCTTCTCAAGTCTTCCCTTCGCTTGGGAACACACTGCCACTGAGGAGACTTCACCTGAAGCGCGATGACACGCTTTGCAGCCCAAGGGACTGGACGGGCAACTTAACTCAGAAGCTCCAACTGCCTTCTAGTCGGCCTTGGTTCTAAGTTCTTTCCTTCCTGCAATGGGAACACACGGCCGCATAGGCCTCTTGGCCTTCGGAGCGTTTCTACGTGTTGGAAGCAGCAGGGCCTTAGCCTGCACTTTACGTAGAGCTTGCAACTTGGCGTAGAGTCCGCCTTGGTTCTAAGTTCTTGCCTGAGCTGCGAACACGCTGCCGCTTATGAGGCTTCACCTGAAGAGCGAGGCTACCTTTTGGAAGCCTAATGGACTTGGCGTGCACTTCACACAGAGAGTCCAAGTCGGCTTCAGGCCGCCCTTGTTCTCACTTCTTTCCTCACCTGCGAGAACACGGCCAGAAGGTGGTTGCGTCGTACGCGGCGCTTGGCGTTTTGGACGCAGAGGCGCATTGGCGAGCACTTCCCTCAGAGTCTCCAACCTGCCTTGGCGTCCGCCTTTGTTCTAACACATTTCCGCAACTGGGAGAACACTGCCCTCTAGTAGTGTTCGTCTTCGCTGCGTTTGTAGGTTTGGGAAGCCTAAGGGCCTTCCCTGGAACTCAACTCGGTGTAGCCAACAGGCTTCTAGTCCGCCCCTGTTCTAAGGTCTTTCCTCCCCTGGGATCTCTCGGCCCCCCCCCCCAGGAGACGTCACCTTAGGAGCAATGATACGTTTTGGAAGCAAAAGGGGACCTGGGGTGCCCTGCCCTGAGAGTGTCCAACTTGCCTCCAGTGCGGCCTTGCTCTAACTTCTTTCCGCAGCAGGGAACACGCTGCCACATAGGAAACTTCACTTCAGGTCGAGTTTACGTTGTGGAAGCCTAAGGGTCTGGGCCTGCACTTAACTCGCAGTGTGCAACTTGCCTAGGGTGCGCCCCAAGTTCCAACTTCTTTCCTCAGCCGGGAGCAAACTGCCCCTTGGGAATCCTCCCTTTGAAGGTCGCGTTCACGTTTTGGAAGCCGCAGCGTCTTTGCGTGCCCTTAACTCGGAGTATCCAACAAGCTTCTAGTACGCCCTTCTTCTCAAGTCTTCCCTTCGCTTGGGAACACACTGCCACTAAGGAGACTTCACCTGAAGCGCGATGACACGCTTTGCAGCCCAAGGGACTGGACGGGCAACTTAACTCAGAAGCTCCAACTGCCTTCTAGTCGGCCTTGGTTCTAAGTTCTTTCCTTCCTGCAATGGGAACACACGGCCGCATAGGCCTCTTGGCCTTCGGAGCGTTTCTACGTGTTGGAAGCAGCAGGGCCTTAGCCTGCACTTTACGTAGAGCTTGCAACTTGGCGTAGAGTCCGCCTTGGTTCTAAGTTCTTGCCTGAGCTGCGAACACGCTGCCGCTTATGAGGCTTCACCTGAAGAGCGAGGCTACCTTTTGGAAGCCTAATGGACTTGGCGTGCACTTCACACAGAGAGTCCAAGTCGGCTTCAGGCCGCCCTTGTTCTCACTTCTTTCCTCACCTGCGAGAACACGGCCAGAAGGCGGTTGCGTCGTACGCGGCGCTTGGCGTTTTGGACGCAGAGGCGCATTGGCGAGCACTTCCCTCAGAGTCTCCAACCTGCCTTGGCGTCCGCCTTTGTTCTAACACCTTTCCGCAACTGGGAGAACACTGCCCTCTAGTAGTGTTCGTCTTCGCTGCGTTTGTAGGTTTGGGAAGCCTAAGGGCCTTCCCTGGAACTCAACTCGGTGTAGCCAACAGGCTTCTAGTCCGCCCCTGTTCTAAGATCTTTCCTCCCCTGGGATCTCACGGCCCCCCCCCCCCAGGAGACGTCACCTTAGGAGCGATGATACGTTTTGGAAGCAAAAGGGGACCTGGGGTGCCCTGCCCTGAGAGTGTCCAACTTGCCTCCAGTGCGGCCTTGCTCTAACTTCTTTCCGCAGCAGGGAACACGCTGCCACATAGGAAACTTCACTTCAGGTCGAGTTTACGTTGTGGAAGCCTAAGGGTCTGGGCCTGCCCTTAACTCGCAGTGTGCAACTTGCCTAGGGTGCGCCCCAAGTTCCAACTTCTTTCCACAGCCGGGAGCAAACTGCCCCTTGGGAATCCTCCCTTTGAAGGTCGCGTTCACGTTTTGGAAGCCACAGCGTCTTTGCGTGCCCTTAAATCGAAGTATCCAACAAGCTTCTAGTACGCCCTTCTTCTCAAGTCTTCCCTTCGCTTGGGAACACACTGCCACTGAGGAGACTTCACCTGAAGCGCGATGACACGCTTTGCAGCCCAAGGGACTGGACGGGCAACTTAACTCAGAAGCTCCAACTGCCTTCTAGTCGGCCTTGGTTCTAAGTTCTTTCCTTCCTGCAATGGGAACACACGGCCGCATAGGCCTCTTGGCCTTCGGAGCGTTTCTACGTGTTGGACGCAGCAGGGCCTTAGCCTGCACTTTACGTAGAGCTTGCAACTTGGCGTAGAGTCCGCCTTGGTTCTAAGTTCTTGCCTGAGCTGCGAACACGCTGCCGCTTATGACGCTTCACCTGAAGAGCGAGGCTACCTTTTGGAAGCCTAATGGACTTGGCGTGCACATCACACAGAGAGTCCAAGTCGGCTTCAGGCCGCCCTTGTTCTCACTTCTTTCCTCACCTGCGAAAACACGGCCAGAAGGCGGTTGCGTCATACGCGGCGCTTGGCGTTTAGGACGCAGAGGCGCATTGGCGAGCACTTCCCTCAGAGTCTCAAACCTGCCTTGGCGTCCGCCTTTGTTCTAACACCTTTCCGCAACTGGGAGAACACTGCCCTCTAATAGTGTTCTTCTTCGCTGCGTTTGTAGGTTTGGGAAGTCTAAGGGCCTTCCCTGGAACTCAACTCGGTGTAGCCAACAGGCTTCTAGTCCGCCCCTGTTCTAAGGTTTTTCCTCCCCTGGGATCTCACGGCCCCACCCCCCAGGAGACGTCACCTTAGGAGCGATGATACGTTTTGGAAGCAAAAGGGGACCTGGGGTGCCCTGCCCTGAGAGTGTCCAACTTGCCTCCAGTGCGCCCTTGCTCTAACTGCTTTCCGCAGCAGGGAACACGCTGCCACATAGGAAACTTCACTTCAGGTCGAGTTTACGTTGTGGAAGCCTAAGGGTCTGGGCCTGCACTTAACTCGCAGTGTGCAACTTGCCTAGGGTGCGCCCCAGGTTCCAACTTCTTTCCACAGCCGGGAGCAAACTGCCCCTTGGGAATCCTCCCTTTGAAGGTCGCGTTCACGTTTTGGAAGCCGCAGCGTCTTTGCGTGCCCTTAACTCGGAGTATCCAACAAGCTTCTAGTACGCCCTTCTTCTCAAGTCTTCCCTTCGCATGGGAACACACTGCCACTGAGGAGACTTCACCTGAAGCGCGATGACACGCTTTGCAGCCCAAGGGACTGGACGGGCAACTTAACTCAGAAGCTCCAACTGCCTTCTAGTCGGCCTTGGTTCTAAGTTCTTTCCTTCCTGCTTTGGGAACACACGGCCGCATAGGCCTCTTGGCCTTCGGAGCGTTTCTACGTGTTGGAAGCAGCAGGGCCTTAGCCTGCACTTTACGTAGAGCTTGCAACTTGGCGTAGAGTCCGCCTTGGTTCTAAGTTCTTGCCTGAGCTGCGAACACGCTGCCGCTTATGAGGCTTCACCTGAAGAGCGAGGCTACCTTTTGGAAGCCTAATGGACTTGGCGTGCACTTCACACAGAGAGTCCAAGTCGGCTTCAGGCCGCCCTTGTTCTCACTTCTTTCCTCACCTGCGAGAACACGGCCAGAAGGCGGTTGCGTCGTACGCGGCGCTTGGCGTTTTGGACGCAGAGGCGCATTGGCGAGCACTTCCCTCAGAGTCTCCAACCTGCCTTGGCGTCCGCCTTTGTTCTAACACCTTTCCGCAACTGGGAGAACACTGCCCTCTAGTAGTGTTCGTCTTCGCTGCGTTTGTAGGTTTGGGAAGCCTAAGGGCCTTCCCTGGAACTCAACTCGGTGTAGCCAACAGGCTTCTAGTCCGCCCCTGTTCTTAAGGTCTTTCCTCCCTTGGGATTTCACGCCCCCCCCCCCCCCCAGGAGACGTCACCTGAGGAGCGATGATACGTTTTGGAAGCAAAAGGGGACTGCGGTGCCCTGCCCTGAGAGTGTCCAACTTGCCTCCAGTGCGGCCTTGCTCTAACTTCTTTCCGCAGCAGGGAACACGCTGCCACATAGGAAACTTCACTTCAGGTCGAGTTTACGTTGTGGAAGCCTAAGGGTCTGGGCCTGCACTTAACTCGCAGTGTGCAACTTGCCTAGGGTGCGCCCCAGGTTCCAACTTCTTTCCACAGCCGGGAGCAAACTGCCCCTTGGGAATCCTCCCTTTGAAGGTCGCGTTCACGTTTTGGAAGCCGCAGCGTCTTTGCGTGCCCTTAACTCGGAGTATCCAACAAGCTTCTAGTACGCCCTTCTTCTCAAGTCTTCCCTTCGCTTGGGAACACACTGCCACTGAGGAGACTTCACCTGAAGCGCGATGACACGCTTTGCAGCCCAAGGGACTGGACGGGCAACTTAACTCAGAAGCTCCAACTGCCTTCTAGTCGGCCTTGGTTCTAAGTTCTTTCCTTCCTGCAATGGGAACACACGGCCGCATAGGTCTCTTGGCCTTCGGAGCGTTTCTACGTGTTGGACGCAGCAGGGCCTTAGCCTGCACTTTACGTAGAGCTTGCAACTTGGCGTCGAGTCCGCCTTGGTTCTAAGTTCTTGCCTGAGCTGCGAACACGCTGCCGCTTATGAGGCTTCACCTGAAGAGCGAGGCTACCTTTTGGAAGCCTAATGGACTTGGCGTGCACTTCACACAGAGAGTCCAAGTCGGCTTCAGGCCGCCCTTGTTCTCACTTCTTTCCTCACCTGCGAGAACACGGCCAGAAGGCGGTTGCGTCGTACGCGGCGCTTGGCGTTTAGGACGCAGAGGCGCATTGGCGAGCACTTCCCTCAGAGTCTCAAACCTGCCTTGGCGTCCGCCTTTGTTCCAGCACCTTTCAGCAACTGGGAGAACACTGCCCTCTAGTAGTGTTCGTCTTCGCTGCGTTTGTAGGTTTGGGAAGCCTAAGGGCCTTCCCTGGAACTCAACTCGGTGTAGCCAACAGGCTTCTAGTCCGCCCCTGTTCTTAAGGTCTTTCCTCCCCTGGGATTTCACGCCCCCCCCCCCCAGGAGACGTCACCTGAGGAGCGATGATACGTTTTGGAAGCAAAAGGGGACTGCGGTGCCCTGCCCTGAGAGTGTCCAACTTGCCTCCAGTGCGGCCTTGCTCTAACTTCTTTCCGCAGCAGGGAACACGCTACACATAGGAAACTTCACTTCAGGTCGAGTTTACGTTGTGGAAGCCTAAGGGTCTGGGCCTGCACTTAACTCGCAGTGTGCAACTTCCCTAGGCTGCGCCCCAGGTTCCAACTTCTTTCCACAGCCGGGAGCAAACTGCCCCTTGGGAATCCTCCCTTTGAAGGTCGCGTTCACGTTTTGGAAGCCGCAGCGTCTTTGCGTGCCCTTAACTCGGAGTATCCAACAAGCTTCTAGTACGCCCTTCTTCTCAAGTCTTCCCTTCGCTTGGGAACACACTGCCACTGAGGAGACTTCACCTGAAGCGCGATGACACGCTTTGCAGCCCAAGGGACTGGACGGGCAACTTAACTCAGAAGCTCCAACTGCCTTCTAGTCGGCCTTGGTTCTAAGTTCTTTCCTTCCTGCAATGGGAACACACGGCCGCATAGGCCTCTTGGCCTTCGGAGCGTTTCTACGTGTTGGAAGCAGCAGGGCCTTAGCCTGCACTTTACGTAGAGCTTGCAACTTGGCGTAGAGTCCGCCTTGGTTCTAAGTTCTTGCCTGAGCTGCGAACACGCTGCCGCTTATGAGGCTTCACCTGAAGAGCGAGGCTACCTTTTGGAAGCCTAATGGACTTGGCGTGCACTTCACACAGAGAGTCCAAGTCGGCTTCAGGCCGCCCTTGTTCTCACTTCTTTCCTCACCTGCGAAAACACGGCCAGAAGGCGGTTGCGTCGTACGCGGCGCTTGGCGTTTAGGACGCAGAGGCGCATTGGCGAGCACTTCCCTCAGAGTCTCAAACCTGCCTTGGCGTCCGCCTTTGTTCTAACACCTTTCCGCAACTGGGAGAACACTGCCCTCTAGTAGTGTTCTTCTTCGCTGCGTTTGTAGGTTTGGGAAGTCTAAGGGCCTTCCCTGGAACTCAACTCGGTGTAGCCAACAGGCTTCTAGTCCGCCCCTGTTCTAAGGTTTTTCCTCCCCTGGGATCTCACGGCCCCACCCCCCAGGAGACGTCACCTTAGGAGCGATGATACGTTTTGGAAGCAAAAGGGGACCTGGGGTGCCCTGCCCTGAGAGTGTCCAACTTGCCTCCAGTGCGCCCTTGCTCTAACTGCTTTCCGCAGCAGGGAACACGCTGCCACATAGGAAACTTCACTTCAGGTCGAGTTTACGTTGTGGAAGCCTAAGGGTCTTGGCCTGCACTTAACTCGCAGTGTGCAACTTGCCTAGGGTGCGCCCCAGGTTCCAACTTCTTTCCACAGCCGGGAGCAAACTGCCCCTTGGGAATCCTCCCTTTGAAGGTCGCGTTCACGTTTTGGAAGCCGCAGCGTCTTTGCGTGCCCTTAACTCGGAGTATCCAACAAGCTTCTAGTACGCCCTTCTTCTCAAGTCTTCCCTTCGCTTGGGAACACACTGCCACTGAGGAGACTTCACCTGAAGCGCGATGACACGCTTTGCAGCCCAAGGGACTGGACGGGCAACTTAACTCAGAAGCTCCAACTGCCTTCTAGTCGGCCTTGGTTCTAAGTTCTTTCCTTCCTGCTTTGGGAACACACGGCCGCATAGGCCTCTTGGCCTTCGGAGCGTTTCTACGTGTTGGAAGCAGCAGGGCCTTAGCCTGCACTTTACGTAGAGCTTGCAACTTGGCGTAGAGTCCGCCTTGGTTCTAAGTTCTTGCCTGAGCTGCGAACACGCTGCCGCTTATGAGGCTTCACCTGAAGAGCGAGGCTACCTTTTGGAAGCCTAATGGACTTGGCGTGCACTTCACACAGAGAGTCCAAGTCGGCTTCAGGCCGCCCTTGTTCTCACTTCTTTCCTCACCTGCGAGAACACGGCCAGAAGGCGGTTGCGTCGTACGCGGCGCTTGGCGTTTTGGACGCAGAGGCGCATTGGCGAGCACTTCCCTCTGAGTCTCCAACCTGCCTTGGCGTCCGCCTTTGTTCTAACACCTTTCCGCAACTGGGAGAACACTGCCCTCTAGTAGTGTTCGTCTTCGCTGCGTTTGTAGGTTTGGGAAGCCTAAGGGCCTTCCCTGGAACTCAACTCGGTGTAGCCAACAGGCTTCTAGTCCGCCCCTGTTCTTAAGGTCTTACCTCCCCTGGGATTTCACGGCCCCCCCCCCCCCAGGAGACGTCACCTGAGGAGCGATGATACGTTTTGGAAGCAAAAGGGGACTGCGGTGCCCTGCCCTGAGAGTGTCCAACTTGCCTCCAGTGCGGCCTTGCTCTAACTTCTTTCCGCAGCAGGGAACACGCTGCCACATAGGAAACTTCACTTCAGGTCGAGTTTACGTTGTGGAAGCCTAAGGGTCTGGGCCTGCACTTAACTCGCAGTGTGCAACTTGCCTAGGGTGCGCCCCAGGTTCCAACTTCTTTCCACAGCCGGGAGCAAACTGCCCCTTGGGAATCCTCCCTTTGAAGGTCGCGTTCACGTTTTGGAAGCCGCAGCGTCTTTGCGTGCCCTTAACTCGGAGTATCCAACAAGCTTCTAGTACGCCCTTCTTCTCAAGTCTTCCCTTCGCTTGGGAACACACTGCCACTGAGGAGACTTCACCTGAAGCGCGATGACACGCTTTGCAGCCCAAGGGACTGGACGGGCAACTTAACTCAGAAGCTCCAACTGCCTTCTAGTCGGCCTTGGTTCTAAGTTCTTTCCTTCCTGCAATGGGAACACACGGCCGCATAGGCCTCTTGGCCTTCGGAGCGTTTCTACGTGTTGGAAGCAGCAGGGCCTTAGCCTGCACTTTACGTAGAGCTTGCAACTTGGCGTAGAGTCCGCCTTGGTTCTAAGTTCTTGCCTGAGCTGCGAACACGCTGCCGCTTATGAGGCTTCACCTGAAGAGCGAGGCTACCTTTTGGAAGCCTAATGGACTTGGCGTGCACTTCACACAGAGAGTCCAAGTCGGCTTCAGGCCGCCCTTGTTCTCACTTCTTTCCTCACCTGCGAGAACACGGCCAGAAGGCGGTTGCGTCGTACGCGGCGCTCGGCGTTTTGGACGCAGAGGCGCATTGGCGAGCACTTCCCTCAGAGTCTCCAACCTGCCTTGGCGTCCGCCTTTGTTCTAACACCTTTCCGCAACTGGGAGAACACTGCCCTCTAGTAGTGTTCGTCTTCGCTGCGTTTGTAGGTTTGGGAAGCCTAAGGGCCTTCCCTGGAACTCAACTCGGTGTAGCCAACAGGCTTCTAGTCCGCCCCTGTTCTAAGGTCTTTCCTCCCCTGGGATCTCACGCCCCCCCCCCCCAGGAGACGTCACCTTAGGAGCGATGATACATTTTGTAAGTAAAAGGGGACCTGGGGTGCCCTGCCCTGAGAGTGTCCAACTTGCCTCCAGTGCGGCCTTGCTCTAACTTCTTTCCGCAGCAGGGAACACGCTGCCACAGAGGAAACTTCACTTCAGGTCGAGTTTACGTTGTGGAAGCCTAAGGGTCTGGGCCTGCACTTAACTCGCAGTGTGCAACTTGCCTAGGGTGCGCCCCAGGTTCCAACTTCTTTCCACAGCCGGGAGCAAACTGCCCCTTGGGAATCCTCCGTTTGAAGGTCGCGTTCACGTTTTGGAAGCCGCAGCGTCTTTGCGTGCCCTTAACTCGGAGTACCCAACAAGCTTCTAGTACGCCCTTCTTCTCAAGTCTTCCCTTCGCTTGGGAACACACTGCCCCTGAGGAGACTTCACCTGAAGCGCGATGACACGCTTTGCAGCCCAAGGGACTGGACGGGCAACTTAACTCAGAAGCTCCAACTGCCTTCTAGTCGGCCTTGGTTCTAAGTTCTTTCCTTCCTGCTTTGGGAACACACGGCCGCATAGGCCTCTTGGCCTTCGGAGCGTTTCTACGTGTTGGAAGCAGCAGGGCCTTAGCCTGCACTTTACGTAGAGCTTGCAACTTGGCGTAGAGTCCGCCTTGGTTCTAAGTTCTTGCCTGAGCTGCGAACACGCTGCCGCTTATGAGGCTTCACCTGAAGAGCGAGGCTACCTTTTGGAAGCCTAATGGACTTGGCGTGCACTTCACACAGAGAGTCCAAGTCGGCTTCAGGCCGCCCTTGTTCTCACTTCTTTCCTCACCTGCGAGAACACGGCCAGAAGGCGGTTGCGTCGTACGCGGCGCTTGGCGTTTTGGACGCAGAGGCGCATTGGCGAGCACTTCCCTCTGAGTCTCCAACCTGCCTTGGCGTCCGCCTTTGTTCTAACACCTTTCCGCAACTGGGAGAACACTGCCCTCTAGTAGTGTTCGTCTTCGCTGCGTTTGTAGGTTTGGGAAGCCTAAGGGCCTTCCCTGGAACTCAACTCGGTGTAGCCAACAGGCTTCTAGTCCGCCCCTGTTCTTAAGGTCTTTCCTCCCCTGGGATTTCACGCCCCCCCCCCCAGGAGACGTCACCTGAGGAGCGATGATACGTTTTGGAAGCAAAAGGGGACTGCGGTGCCCTGCCCTGAGAGTGTCCAACTTGCCTCCAGTGCGGCCTTGCTCTAACTTCTTTCTGCAGCAGGGAACACGCTGCCACATAGGAAACTTCACTTCAGGTCGAGTTTACGTTGTGGAAGCCTAAGGGTCTGGGCCTGCACTTAACTCGCAGTGTGCAACTTGCCTAGGGTGCGCCCCAGGTTCCAACTTCTTTCCACAGCCGGGAGCAAACTGCCCCTTGGGAATCCTCCCTTTGAAGGTCGCGTTCACGTTTTGGAAGCCGCAGCGTCTTTGCGTGCCCTTAACTCGGAGTATCCAACAAGCTTCTAGTACGCCCTTCTTCTCAAGTCTTCCCTTCGCTTGGGAACACACTGCCACTGAGGAGACTTCACCTGAAGCGCGATGACACGCTTTGCAGCCCAAGGGACTGGACGGGCAACTTAACTCAGAAGCTCCAACTGCCTTCTAGTCGGCCTTGGTTCTAAGTTCTTTCCTTCCTGCAATGGGAACACACGGCCGCATAGGCCTCTTGGCCTTCGGAGCGTTTCTACGTGTTGGAAGCAGCAGGGCCTTAGCCTGCACTTTACGTAGAGCTTGCAACTTGGCGTAGAGTCCGCCTTGGTTCTAAGTTCTTGCCTGAGCTGCGAACACGCTGCCGCTTATGAGGCTTCACCTGAAGAGCGAGGCTACCTTTTGGAAGCCTAATGGACTTGGCGTGCACTTCACACAGAGAGTCCAAGTCGGCTTCAGGCCGCCCTTGTTCTCACTTCTTTCCTCACCTGCGAGAACACGGCCAGAAGGCGGTTGCGTCGTACGCGGCGCTCGGCGTTTTGGACGCAGAGGCGCATTGGCGAGCACTTCCCTCAGAGTCTCCAACCTGCCTTGGCGTCCGCCTTTGTTCTAACACCTTTCCGCAACTGGGAGAACACTGCCCTCTAGTAGTGTTCGTCTTCGCTGCGTTTGTAGGTTTGGGAAGCCTAAGGGCCTTCCCTGGAACTCAACTCGGTGTAGCCAACAGGCTTCTAGTCCGCCCCTGTTCTAAGGTCTTTCCTCCCCTGGGATCTCACGCCCCCCCCCCCCCAGGAGACGTCACCTTAGGAGCGATGATACATTTTGTAAGTAAAAGGGGACCTGGGGTGCCCTGCCCTGAGAGTGTCCAACTTGCCTCCAGTGCGGCCTTGCTCTAACTTCTTTCCGCAGCAGGGAACACGCTGCCACAGAGGAAACTTCACTTCAGGTCGAGTTTACGTTGTGGAAGCCTAAGGGTCTGGGCCTGCACTTAACTCGCAGTGTGCAACTTGCCTAGGGTGCGCCCCAGGTTCCAACTTCTTTCCACAGCCGGGAGCAAACTGCCCCTTGGGAATCCTCCCTTTGAAGGTCGCGTTCACGTTTTGGAAGCCGCAGCGTCTTTGCGTGCCCTTAACTCGGAGTACCCAACAAGCTTCTAGTACGCCCTTCTTCTCAAGTCTTCCCTTCGCTTGGGAACACACTGCCCCTGAGGAGACTTCACCTGAAGCGCGATGACACGCTTTGCAGCCCAAGGGACTGGACGGGCAACTTAACTCAGAAGCTCCAACTGCCTTCTAGTCGGCCTTGGTTCTAAGTTCTTTCCTTCCTGCAATGGGAACACACGGCCGCATAGGCCTCTTGGCCTTCGGAGCGTTTCTACGTGTTGGAAGCAGCAGGGCCTTAGCCTGCACTTTACGTAGAGCTTGCAACTTGGCGTAGAGTCCGCCTTGGTTCTAAGTTCTTGCCTGAGCTGCGAACACGCTGCCGCTTATGAGGCTTCACCTGAAGAGCGAGGCTACCTTTTGGAAGCCTAATGGACTTGGCGTGCACTTCACACCGAGAGTCCAAGTCGGCTTCAGGCCGCCCTTGTTCTCACTTCTTTCCTCACCTGCGAGAACACGGCCAGAAGTCGGTTGCGTCGAACGCGGCGCTTGGCGTTTTGGACGCAGAGGCGCATTGGCGAGCACTTCCCTCAGAGTCTCCAACCTGCCTTGGCGTCCGCCTTTGTTCTAACACCTTTCCGCAACTGGGAGAACACTGCCCTCTAGTAGTGTTCGTCTTCGCTGCGTTTGTAGGTTTGGGAAGCCTAAGGGCCTTCCCTGGAACTCAACTCGGTGTAGCCAACAGGCTTCTAGTCCGCCCCTGTTCTAAGGTCTTTCCTCCCCTGGGATCTCACGGCCCCCCCCCCAGGAGACGTCACCTTAGGAGCGATGATACGTTTTGGAAGCAAAAGGGGACCTGGGGTGCCCTGCCCTGAGAGTGTCCAACTTGCCTCCAGTGCGGCCTTGCTCTAACTTCTTTCCGCAGCAGGGAACACGCTGCCACATAGGAAACTTCACTTCAGGTCGAGTTTACGTTGTGGAAGCCTAAGGGTCTGGGCCTGCCCTTAACTCGCAGTGTGCAACTTGCCTAGGGTGCGCCCCAAGTTCCAACTTCTTTCCACAGCCGGGAGCAAACTGCCCCTTGGGAATCCTCCCTTTGAAGGTCGCGTTCACGTTTTGGAAGCCACAGCATCTTTGCGTGCCCTTAAATCGGAGTATCCAACAAGCTTCTAGTACGCCCTTCTTCTCAAGTCTTCCCTTCGCTTGGGAACACACTGCCACTGAGGAGACTTCACCTGAAGTGCGATGACATGCTTTGCAGCCCAAGGGACTGGACGGGCAACTTAACTCAGAAGCTCCAACTGCCTTCTAGTCGGCCTTGGTTCTAAGTTCTTTCCTTCCTGCAATGGGAACACACGGCCGCATAGGCCTCTTGGCCTTCGGAGCGTTTCTACGTGTTGGAAGCAGCAGGGCCTTAGCCTGCACTTTACGTAGAGCTTGCAACTTGGCGTAGAGTCCGCCTTGGTTCTAAGTTCTTGCCTGAGCTGCGAACACGCTGCCGCTTATGACGCTTCACCTGAAGAGCGAGGTTACCTTTTGGAAGCCTAATGGACTTGGCGTGCACTTCACACAGAGAGTCCAAGTCGGCTTCAGGCCGCCCTTGTTCTCACTTCTTTCCTCACCTGCGAGAACACGGCCAGAAGGCGGTTGCGTCGTACGCGGCGCTTGGCGTTTAGGACGCAGAGGCGCATTGGCGAGCACTTCCCTCAGAGTCTCAAACCTGCCTTGGCGTCCGCCTTTGTTCTAACACCTTTCCGCAACTGGGAGAACACTGCCCTCTAGTAGTGTTCGTCTTCGCTGCGTTTGTAGGTTTGGGAAGCCTAAGGGCCTTCCCTGGAACTCAACTCGGTGTAGCCAACAGGCTTCTAATCCGCCCCTGTTCTTAAGGTCTTTCCTCCCCTGGGATTTCACGCCCCCCCCCCCAGGAGACGTCACCTGAGGAGCGATGATACGTTTTGGAAGCAAAAGGGGACTGCGGTGCCCGGCCCTGAGAGTGTCCAACTTGCCTCCAGTGCGGCCTTGCTCTAACTTCTTTCCGCAGCAGGGAATACGCTGCCACATAGGAAACTTCACTTCAGGTCGAGTTTACATTGTGGAAGCCTAAGGGTCTGGGCCAGCACTTAACTCGCAGTGTGCAACTTGCCTAGGCTGCGCCCCAGGTTCCAACTCCTTTCCACAGCCGGGAGCAAACTGCCCCTTGGGAATCCTCCCTTTGAAGGTCGCGTTCACGTTTTGGAAGCCGCAGCGTCTTTGCGTGCCCTTAACTCGGAGTATCCAACAAGCTTCTAGTACGCCCTTCTTCTCAAGTCTTCCCTTCGCTTGGGAACACACTGCCACTGAGGAGACTTCGCCTGAAGCGCGATGACACGCTTTGCAGCCCAAGGGACTGGACGGGCAACTTAACTCAGAAGCTCCAACTGCCTTCTAGTCGGCCTTGGTTCTAAGTTCTTTCCTTCCTGCAATGGGAACACACGGCCGCATAGGCCTCTTGGCCTTCGGAGCGTTTCTACGTGTTGGAAGCAGCAGGGCCTTAGCCTGCACTTTACGTAGAGCTTGCAACTTGGCGTAGAGTCCGCCTTGGTTCTAAGTTCTTGCCTGAGCTGCGAACACGCTGCCGCTTCTGAGGCTTCACCTGAAGAGCGAGGCTACCTTTTGGAAGCCTAATGGACTTGGCGAGCACTTCACACAGAGAGTCCAAGTCGGCTTCAGGCTGCCCTTGTTCTCACTTCTTTCCTCACCTGCGAGAACACGGCCAGAAGGCGGTTGCGTCGTACGCGGCGCTTGGCGTTTTGGACGCAGAGGCACATTGGCGAGCACTTCCCTCAGAGTCTCCAACCTGCCTTGGCGTCCGCCTTTGTTCTAACACCTTTCCGCAACTGGGAGAACACTGCCCTCTAGTAGTGTTCGTCTTCGCTGCGTTTGTAGGTTTGGGAAGCCTAAGGGCCTTCCCTGGAACTCAACTCGGTGTAGCCAACAGGCTTCTAGTCCGCCCCTGTTCTAAGGTCTTTCCTCCCCTGGGATCTCACGGCCCCCCCCCCCAGGAGACGTCACCTTAGGAGCGATGATACGTTTTGGAAGCAAAAGGGGACCTGGGGTGCCCTGCCCTGAGAGTGTCCAACTTGCCTCCAGTGCGGCCTTGCTCTAACTTCTTTCCGCAGCAGGGAACACGCTGCCACATAGGAAACTTCACTTCAGGTCGAGTTTACGTTGTGGAAGCCTAAGGGTCTGGGCCTGCACTTAACTCGCAGTGTGCAACTTGCCTAGGCTGCGCCCCATGTTCCAACTTCTTTCCACAGCCGGGTGCAAACTGCCCCTTGGGAATCCTCCCTTTGAAGGTCGCGTTCACGTTTTGGAAGCCGCAGCGTCTTTGCGTGCCCTTAACTCGGAGTATCCAACAAGCTTCTAGTACGCCCTTCTTCTCAAGTCTTCCCTTCGCTTGGGAACACACTGCCACTGAGGAGACTTCACCTGAAGCGCGATGACACGCTTTGCAGCCCAAGGGACTGGACGGGCAACTTAACTCAGAAGCTCCAACTGCCTTCTAGTCGGCCTTGGTTCTAAGTTCTTTCCTTCCTGCAATGGGAACACACGGCCGCATAGGCCTCTTGGCCTTTGGAGCGTTTCTACGTGTTGGAAGCAGCAGGGCCTTAGCCTGCACTTTACGTAGAGCTTGCAACTTGGCGTAGAGTCCGCCTTGGTTCTAAGTTCTTGCCTGAGCTGCGAACACGCTGCCGCTTATGAGGCTTCACCTGAAGAGCGAGGCTACCTTTTGGAAGCCTAAAGGACTTGGCGTGCACTTCACACAGAGAGTCCAAGTCGGCTTCAGGCCGCCCTTGTTCTCACTTCTTTCCTCACCTGCGAGAACACGGCCAGAAGGCGGTTGCGTCGTACGCGGCGCTTGGCGTTTTGGACGCAGAGGCGCATTGGCGAGCACTTCCCTCAGAGTCTCCAACCTGCCTTGGCGTCCGCCTTTGTTCTAACACCTTTCCGCAACTGGGAGAACACTGCCCTCTAGTAGTGTTCGTCTTCGCTGCGTTTGTAGGTTTGGGAAGCCTAAGGGCCTTCCCTGGAACTCAACTCGGTGTAGCCTACAGGCTTCTTGTCCGCCCCTGTTCTAAGGTCTTTCCTCCCCTGGGATCTCCCCCCCCCCCCCCCCCCGCAGGAGACGTCACCTTAGGAGCGATGATACGTTTTGGAAGCAAAAGGGATCCTGGGGTGCCCTGCCCTGAGAGTGTCCAACGTGCCTCCAGTTCGGCCTTGCTCTAACTTCTTTCCGCAGCAGGGAACACGCTGCCACATAGGAAACTTCACTTCAGGTCGAGTTTACGTTGTGGAAGCCTAAGGGTCTGGGCCTGCACTTAACTCGCAGTGTGCAACTTGCCTAGGGTGCGCCCCAGGTTCCAACTCCTTTCCACAGCCGGGAGCAAACTGCCCCTTGGGAATCCTCCCTTTGAAGGTCGCGTTCACGTTTTGGAAGCCGCAGCGTCTTTGCGTGCCCTTAACTCGGAGTATCCAACAAGCTTCTAGTACGCCCTTCTTCTCAAGTCTTCCCTTCGCTTGGGAACACACTGCCACTGAGGAGACTTCACCTGAAGCGCGATGACACGCTTTGCAGCCCAAGGGACTGGACGGGCAACTTAACTCAGAAGCTCCAACTGCCTTCTAGTCGGCCTTGGTTCTAAGTTCTTTCCTTCCTGCAATGGGAACACATGGCCGCATAGGCCTCTTGGCCTTCGGAGCGTTTCTACGTGTTGGAAGCAGCAGGGCCTTAGCCTGCACTTTACGTAGAGCTTGCAACTTGGCGTAGAGTCCGCCTTGGTTCTAAGTTCTTGCCTGAGCTGCGAACACGCTGCCGCTTATGAGGCTTCACCTGAAGAGCGAGGCTACCTTTTGGAAGCCTAATGGACTTGGCGTGCACTTCACACAGAGAGTCCAAGTCGGCTTCAGGCCGCCCTTGTTCTCACTTCTTTCCTCACCTGCGAGAACACGGCCAGAAGGCGGTTGCGTCGTACGCGGCACTTGGCGTTTTGGACGCAGAGGCGCATTGGCGAGCACTTCCCTCAGAGTCTCCAACCTGCCTTGGCGTCCGCCTTTGTTCTAACACCTTTCCGCAACTGGGAGAACACTGCCCTCTAGTAGTGTTCGTCTTCGCTGCGTTTGTAGGTTTGGGAAGCCTAAGGGCCTTCCCTGGAACTCAACTCGGTGTAGCCAACAGGCTTCTAGTCTGCCCCTGTTCTAAGGTCTTTCCTCCCCTGGGATCTGACGCCCCCCCCCCCCGCAGGAGACGTCACCTTAGGAGCGATGATACGTTTTGGAAGCAAAAGGGGACCTGGGGTGCCCTGCCCTGAGAGTGTCCAACGTGCCTCCAGTGCGGCCTTGCTCTAACTTCTTTCCGCAGCAGGGAACACGCTGCCACATAGGAAACTTCACTTCAGGTCGAGTTTACGTTGTGGAAGCCTAAGGGTCTGGGCCTGCACTTAACTTGCAGTGTGCAACTTGCCTAGGGTGCGCCCCAGGTTCCAACTCCTTTCCTCAGCCGGGAGCAAACTGCCCCTTGGGAATCCTCCCTTTGAAGGTCGCGTTCACGTTTTGGAAGCCGCAGCGTCTTTGCGTGCCCTTAACTCGGAGTATCCAACAAGCTTCTAGTACGCCCTTCTTCTCAAGTCTTCCCTTCGCTTGGGAACACACTGCCACTGAGGAGACTTCGCCTGAAGCGCGATGACACGCTTTGCAGCCCAAGGGACTGGACGGGCAACTTAACTCAGAAGCTCCAACTGCCTTCTAGTCGGCCTTGGTTCTAAGTTCTTTCCTTCCTGCAATGGGAACACACGGCCGCATAGGCCTCTTGGCCTTCGGAGCGTTTCTACGTGTTGGAAGCAGCAGGGCCTTAGCCTGCACTTTACGTAGAGCTTGCAACTTGGCGTAGAGTCCGCCTTGGTTCTAAGTTCTTGCCTGAGCTGCGAACACGCTGCCGCTTATGAGGCTTCACCTGAAGAGCGAGACTACCTTTTGGAAGCCTAATGGACTTGGCGTGCACTTCACACAGAGAGTCCAAGTCGGCTTCAGGCCGCCCTTGTTCTCACTTCTTTCCTCACCTGCGAGAACACGGCCAGAAGGCGGTTGCGTCGTACGCGGCGCTTGGCGTTTTGGACGCAGAGACGCATTGGCGAGCACTTCCCTCAGAGTCTCCAACCTGCCTTGGCGTCCGCCTTTGTTCTAACACCTTTCCGCAACTGGGAGAACACTGCCCTCTAGTAGTGTTCGTCTTCGCTGCGTTTGTAGGTTTGGGAAGCCTAAGGGCCTTCCCTGGAACTCAACTCGGTGTAGCCAACAGGCTTCTAGTCCGCCCCTGTTCTAAGGTCTTTCGTCCCCTGGGATCTCACGGGCCCCACCCCGCAGGAGACGTCACCTTAGGAGCGATGATACGTTTTGGAAGCAAAAGGGGACCTGGGGTGCCCTGCCCTGAGAGTGTCCAACGTGCCTCCAGTGCGGCCTTGCTCTAACTTCTTTCCGCAGCAGGGAACACGCTGCCACATAGGAAACTTCACTTCAGGTCGAGTTTACGTTGTGGAAGCCTAAGGGTCTGGGCCTGCACTTAACTCGCAGTGTGCAACTTGCCTAGGGTGCGCCCCAGGTTCCAACTCCTTTCCTCAGCCGGGAGCAAACTGCCCCTTGGGAATCCTCCCTTTGAAGGTCGCGTTCACGTTTTGGAAGCCGCAGCGTCTTTGCGTGCCCTTAACTCGGAGTATCCAACAAGCTTCTAGTACGCCCTTCTTCTCAAGTCTTCCCTTCGCTTGGGAACACACTGCCACTGAGGAGACTTCACCTGAAGCGCGATGACACGCTTTGCAGCCCAAGGGACTGGACGGGCAACTTAACTCAGAAGCTCCAACTGCCTTCTAGTCGGCCTTGGTTCTAAGTTCTTTCCTTCCTGCAATGGGAACACACGGCCGCATAGGCCTCTTGGCCTTCGGAGCGTTTCTACGTGTTGGAAGCAGCAGGGCCTTAGCCTGCACTTTACGTAGAGCTTGCAACTTGGCGTAGAGTCCGCCTTGGTTCTAAGTTCTTGCCTGAGCTGCGAACACGCTGCCGCTTATGAGGCTTCACCTGAAGAGCGAGGCTACCTTTTGGAAGCCTAATGGACTTGGCGTGCACTTCACACAGAGAGTCCAAGTCGGCTTCAGGCCGCCCTTGTTCTCACTTCTTTCCTCACCTGCGAGAACACGGCCAGAAGGCGGTTGCGTCGTACGCGGCGCTTGGCGTTTTGGACGCAGAGGCGCATTGGCGAGCACTTCCCTCAGAGTCTCCAACCTGCCTTGGCGTCCGCCTTTGTTCTAACACCTTTCCGCAACTGGGAGAACACTGCCCTCTAGTAGTGTTCGTCTTCGCTGCGTTTGTAGGTTTGGGAAGCCTAAGGGCCTTCCCTGGAACTCAACTCGGTGTAGCCAACAGGCTTCTAGTCTGCCCCTGTTCTAAGGTCTTTCCTCCCCTGGGATCTGACGCCCCCCCCCCCGCAGGAGACGTCACCTTAGGAGCGATGATACGTTTTGGAAGCAAAAGGGGACCTGGGGTGCCCTGCCCTGAGAGTGTCCAACGTGCCTCCAGTGCGGCCTTGCTCTAACTTCTTTCCGCAGCAGGGAACACGCTGCCACATAGGAAACTTCACTTCAGGTCGAGTTTACGTTGTGGAAGCCTAAGGGTCTGGGCCTGCACTTAACTCGCAGTGTGCAACTTGCCTAGGGTGCGCCCCAGGTTCCAACTCCTTTCCTCAGCCGGGAGCAAACTGCCCCTTGGGAATCCTCCCTTTGAAGGTCGCGTTCACGTTTTGGAAGCCGCAGCGTCTTTGCGTGCCCTTAACTCGGAGTATCCAACAAGCTTCTAGTACGCCCTTCTTCTCAAGTCTTCCCTTCGCTTGGGAACACACTGCCACTGAGGAGACTTCGCCTGAAGCGCGATGACACGCTTTGCAGCCCAAGGGACTGGACGGGCAACTTAACTCAGAAGCTCCAACTGCCTTCTAGTCGGCCTTGGTTCTAAGTTCTTTCCTTCCTGCAATGGGAACACACGGCCGCATAGGCCTCTTGGCCTTCGGAGCGTTTCTACGTGTTGGAAGCAGCAGGGCCTTAGCCTGCACTTTACGTAGAGCTTGCAACTTGGCGTAGAGTCCGCCTTGGTTCTAAGTTCTTGCCTGAGCTGCGAACACGCTGCCGCTTATGAGGCTTCACCTGAAGAGCGAGGCTACCTTTTGGAAGCCTAATGGACTTGGCGTGCACTTCACACAGAGAGTCCAAGTCGGCTTCAGGCCGCCCTTGTTCTCACTTCTTTCCTCACCTGCGAGAACACGGCCAGAAGGCGGTTGCGTCGTACGCGGCGCTTGGCGTTTTGGACGCAGAGACGCATTGGCGAGCACTTCCCTCAGAGTCTCCAACCTGCCTTGGCGTCCGCCTTTGTTCTAACACCTTTCCGCAACTGGGAGAACACTGCCCTCTAGTAGTGTTCGTCTTCGCTGCGTTTGTAGGTTTGGGAAGCCTAAGGGCCTTCCCTGGAACTCAACTCGGTGTAGCCAACAGGCTTCTAGTCCGCCCCTGTTCTAAGGTCTTTCGTCCCCTGGGATCTCACGGGCCCCCCCCCGCAGGAGACGTCACCTTAGGAGCGATGATACGTTTTGGAAGCAAAAGGGGACCTGGGGTGCCCTGCCCTGAGAGTGTCCAACGTGCCTCCAGTGCGGCCTTGCTCTAACTTCTTTCCGCAGCAGGGAACACGCTGCCACATAGGAAACTTCACTTCAGGTCGAGTTTACGTTGTGGAAGCCTAAGGGTCTGGGCCTGCACTTAACTCGCAGTGTGCAACTTGCCTAGGGTGCGCCCCAGGTTCCAACTCCTTTCCTCAGCCGGGAGCAAACTGCCCCTTGGGAATCCTCCCTTTGAAGGTCGCGTTCACGTTTTGGAAGCCGCAGCGTCTTTGCGTGCCCTTAACTCGGAGTATCCAACAAGCTTCTAGTACGCCCTTCTTCTCAAGTCTTCCCTTCGCTTGGGAACACACTGCCACTGAGGAGACTTCACCTGAAGCGCGATGACACGCTTTGCAGCCCAAGGGACTGGACGGGCACCTTAACTCAGAAGCTCCAACTGCCTTTTAGTCGGCCTTGGTTCTAAGTTCTTTCCTTCCTGCAATGGGAACACACGGCCGCATAGGCCTCTTGGCCTTCGGAGCGTTTCTACGTGTTGGAAGCAGCAGGGCCTTAGCCTGCACTTTACGTAGAGCTTGCAACTTGGCGTAGAGTCCGCCTTGGTTCTAAGTTCTTGCCTGAGCTGCGAACACGCTGCCGCTTATGAGGCTTCACCTGAAGAGCGAGGCTACCTTTTGGAAGCCTAATGGACTTGGCGTGCACTTCACACAGAGAGTCCAAGTCGGCTTCAGGCCGCCCTTGTTCTCACTTCTTTCCTCACCTGCGAGAACACGGCCAGAAGGCGGTTGTGTCGTACGCGGCGCTTGGCGTTTTGGACGCAGAGGCGCATTGGCGAGCACTTCCCTCAGAGTCTCCAACCTGCCTTGGCGTCCGCCTTTGTTCTAACACCTTTCCGCAACTGGGAGAACACTGCCCTCTAGTAGTGTTCGTCTTCGCTGCGTTTGTAGGTTTGGGAAGCCTAAGGGCCTTCCCTGGAACTCAACTCGGTGTAGCCAACAGGCTTCTAGTCCGCCCCTGTTCTTAAGGTCTTTCCTCCCCTGGGATCTCACGCCCACCTCCCCCGCAGGAGACGTCACCTTACGAGCGATGATACGTTTTGGAAGCAAAAGGGGACCTGGGGTGCCCTGCCCTGAGAGTGTCCAACTTGCCTCCAGTGCGGCCTTGCTCTAACTTCTTTCCGCAGCAGGGAACACGCTGCCACATAGGAAACTTCACTTCAGGTCGAGTTTACGTTGTGGAAGCCTAAGGGTCTGGGCCTGCACTTAACTCGCAGTGTGCAACTTGCCTAGGCTGCGCCCCAGGTTCCAACTTTTTTCCACAGCCGGGAGCAAACTGCCCCTTGGGAATCCTCCATTTGAAGGTCGCGTTCACGTTTTGGAAGCCGCAGCGTCTTTGCGTGCCCTTAACTCGGAGTATCCAACAAGCTTCTAGTACGCCCTTCTTCTCAAGTCTTCCCTTCGCTTGGGAACACACTGCCACTGAGGAGACTTCACCTGAAGCGCGATGACACGCTTTGCAGCCCAAGGGACTGGACGGGCAACTTAACTCAGAAGCTCCAACTGCCTTTTAGTCGGCCTTGGTTCTAAGTTCTTTCCTTCCTGCAATGGGAACACACGGCCGCATAGGCCTCTTGGCCTTCGGAGCGTTTCTACGTGTTGGAAGCAGCAGGGCCTTAGCCTGCACTTTACGTAGAGCTTGCAACTTGGCGTAGAGTCCGCCTTGGTTCTAAGTTCTTGCCTGAGCTGCGAACACGCTGCCGCTTATGAGGCTTCACCTGAAGAGCGAGGCTACCTTTTGGAAGCCTAATGGACTTGGCGTGCACTTCACACAGAGAGTCCAAGTCGGCTTCAGGCCGCCCTTGT
Organism: Meles meles; assembly: GCF_922984935.1. Taxonomy (NCBI): domain Eukaryota; kingdom Metazoa; phylum Chordata; class Mammalia; order Carnivora; family Mustelidae; genus Meles; species Meles meles. The sequence goes on along the minus strand of NC_060084.1, from coordinate 61,233,201 downwards.
TCTCACTTCTTTCCTCACCTGCGAGAACACGGCCAGAAGGCGGTTGCGTCGTACGCGGCGCTTGGCGTTTTGGACGCAGAGGCGCATTGGCGAGCACTTCCCTCAGAGTCTCCAACCTGCCTTGGCGTCCGCCTTTGTTCTAACACCTTTCCGCAACTGGGAGAACACTGCCCTCTAGTAGTGTTCGTCTTCGCTGCGTTTGTAGGTTTGGGAAGCCTAAGGGCCTTCCCTGGAACTCAACTCGGTGTAGCCAACAGGCTTCTAGTCTGCCCCTGTTCTAAGGTCTTTCCTCCCCTGGGATCTGACGCCCCCCCCCCCCCGCAGGAGACGTCACCTTAGGAGCGATGATACGTTTTGGAAGCAAAAGGGGACCTGGGGTGCCCTGCCCTGAGAGTGTCCAACGTGCCTCCAGTGCGGCCTTGCTCTAACTTCTTTCCGCAGCAGGGAACACGCTGCCACATAGGAAACTTCACTTCAGGTCGAGTTTACGTTGTGGAAGCCTAAGGGTCTGGGCCTGCACTTAACTCGCAGTGTGCAACTTGCCTAGGGTGCGCCCCAGGTTCCAACTCCTTTCCTCAGCCGGGAGCAAACTGCCCCTTGGGAATCCTCCCTTTGAAGGTCGCGTTCACGTTTTGGAAGCCGCAGCGTCTTTGCGTGCCCTTAACTCGGAGTATCCAACAAGCTTCTAGTACGCCCTTCTTCTCAAGTCTTCCCTTCGCTTGGGAACACACTGCCACTGAGGAGACTTCGCCTGAAGCGCGATGACACGCTTTGCAGCCCAAGGGACTGGACGGGCAACTTAACTCAGAAGCTCCAACTGCCTTCTAGTCGGCCTTGGTTCTAAGTTCTTTCCTTCCTGCAATGGGAACACACGGCCGCATAGGCCTCTTGGCCTTCGGAGCGTTTCTACGTGTTGGAAGCAGCAGGGCCTTAGCCTGCACTTTACGTAGAGCTTGCAACTTGGCGTAGAGTCCGCCTTGGTTCTAAGTTCTTGCCTGAGCTGCGAACACGCTGCCGCTTATGAGGCTTCACCTGAAGAGCGAGGCTACCTTTTGGAAGCCTAATGGACTTGGCGTGCACTTCACACAGAGAGTCCAAGTCGGCTTCAGGCCGCCCTTGTTCTCACTTCTTTCCTCACCTGCGAGAACACGGCCAGAAGGCGGTTGCGTCGTACGCGGCGCTTGGCGTTTTGGACGCAGAGACGCATTGGCGAGCACTTCCCTCAGAGTCTCCAACCTGCCTTGGCGTCCGCCTTTGTTCTAACACCTTTCCGCAACTGGGAGAACACTGCCCTCTAGTAGTGTTCGTCTTCGCTGCGTTTGTAGGTTTGGGAAGCCTAAGGGCCTTCCCTGGAACTCAACTCGGTGTAGCCAACAGGCTTCTAGTCCGCCCCTGTTCTAAGGTCTTTCGTCCCCTGGGATCTCACGGGCCCCCCCCCGCAGGAGACGTCACCTTAGGAGCGATGATACGTTTTGGAAGCAAAAGGGGACCTGGGGTGCCCTGCCCTGAGAGTGTCCAACGTGCCTCCAGTGCGGCCTTGCTCTAACTTCTTTCCGCAGCAGGGAACACGCTGCCACATAGGAAACTTCACTTCAGGTCGAGTTTACGTTGTGGAAGCCTAAGGGTCTGGGCCTGCACTTAACTCGCAGTGTGCAACTTGCCTAGGGTGCGCCCCAGGTTCCAACTCCTTTCCTCAGCCGGGAGCAAACTGCCCCTTGGGAATCCTCCCTTTGAAGGTCGCGTTCACGTTTTGGAAGCCGCAGCGTCTTTGCGTGCCCTTAACTCGGAGTATCCAACAAGCTTCTAGTACGCCCTTCTTCTCAAGTCTTCCCTTCGCTTGGGAACACACTGCCACTGAGGAGACTTCACCTGAAGCGCGATGACACGCTTTGCAGCCCAAGGGACTGGACGGGCACCTTAACTCAGAAGCTCCAACTGCCTTCTAGTCGGCCTTGGTTCTAAGTTCTTTCCTTCCTGCAATGGGAACACACGGCCGCATAGGCCTCTTGGCCTTCGGAGCGTTTCTACGTGTTGGAAGCAGCAGGGCCTTAGCCTGCACTTTACGTAGAGCTTGCAACTTGGCGTAGAGTCCGCCTTGGTTCTAAGTTCTTGCCTGAGCTGCGAACACGCTGCCGCTTATGAGGCTTCACCTGAAGAGCGAGGCTACCTTTTGGAAGCCTAATGGACTTGGCGTGCACTTCACACAGAGAGTCCAAGTCGGCTTCAGGCCGCCCTTGTTCTCACTTCTTTCCTCACCTGCGAGAACACGGCCAGAAGGCGGTTGCGTCGTACGCGGCGCTTGGCGTTTTGGACGCAGAGGCGCATTGGCGAGCACTTCCCTCAGAGTCTCCAACCTGCCTTGGCGTCCGCCTTTGTTCTAACACCTTTCCGCAACTGGGAGAACACTGCCCTCTAGTAGTGTTCGTCTTCGCTGCGTTTGTAGGTTTGGGAAGCCTAAGGGCCTTCCCTGGAACTCAACTCGGTGTAGCCAACAGGCTTCTAGTCCGCCCCTTTTCTAAGGTCTTTCCTCCCCTGGGATCTCACGCCCACCTCCCCCGCAGGAGACGTCACCTTACGAGCGATGATACGTTTTGGAAGCAAAAGGGGACCTGGGGTGCCCTGCCCTGAGAGTGTCCAACTTGCCTCCAGTGCGGCCTTGCTCTAACTTCTTTCCGCAGCAGGGAACACGCTGCCACATAGGAAACTTCACTTCAGGTCGAGTTTACGTTGTGGAAGCCTAAGGGTCTGGGCCTGCACTTAACTTGCAGTGTGCAACTTGCCTAGGCTGCGCCCCAGGTTCCAACTTTTTTCCACAGCCGGGAGCAAACTGCCCCTTGGGAATCCTCCATTTGAAGGTCGCGTTCACGTTTTGGAAGCCGCAGCGTCTTTGCGTGCCCTTAACTCGGAGTATCCAACAAGCTTCTAGTACGCCCTTCTTCTCATATCTTCCCTTCGCTTGGGAACACACTGCCACTGAGGAGACTTCACCTGAAGCGCGATGACACGCTTTGCAGCCCAAGGGACTGGACGGGCAACTTAACTCAGAAGCTCCAACTGCCTTCTAGTCGGCCTTGGTTCTAAGTTCTTTCCTTCCTGCAATGGGAACACACGGCCGCATAGGCCTCTTGGCCTTCGGAGCGTTTCTACGTGTTGGAAGCAGCAGGGCCTTAGCCTGCACTTTACGTAGAGCTTGCAACTTGGCGTAGAGTCCGCCTTGGTTCTAAGTTCTTGCCTGAGCTGCGAACACGCTGCCGCTTCTGAGGCTTCACCTGAAGAGCGAGGCTACCTTTTGGAAGCCTAATGGACTTGGCGTGCACTTCACACAGAGAGTCCAAGTCGGCTTCAGGCCGCCCTTGTTCTCACTTCTTTCCTCACCTGCGAGAACACGGCCAGAAGGCGGTTGCGTCGTACGCGGCGCTTGGCGTTTTGGACGCAGAGGCGCATTGGCGAGCACTTCCCTCAGAGTCTCCAACCTGCCTTGGCGTCCGCCTTTGTTCTAACACCTTTCCGCAACTGGGAGAACACTGCCCTCTAGTAGTGTTCGTCTTCGCTGCGTTTGTAGGTTTGGGAAGCCTAAGGGCCTTCCCTGGAACTCAACTCGGTGTAGCCAACAGGCTTCTAGTCCGCCCCTGTTCTAAGGTCTTTCCTCCCCTGGGATCTCACGGGCCCCCCCCCGCAGGAGACGTCACCTTAGGAGCGATGATACGTTTTGGAAGCAAAAGGGGACCTGGGGTGCCCTGTCCTGAGAGTGTCCAACGTGCCTCCAGTGCGGCCTTGCTCTAACTTCTTTCCGCAGCAGGGAACACGCTGCCACATAGGAAACTTCACTTCAGGTCGAGTTTACGTTGTGGAAGCCTAAGGGTCTGGGCCTGCACTTAACTCGCAGTGTGCAACTTGCCTAGGGTGCGCCCCAGGTTCCAACTCCTTTCCTCAGCCGGGAGCAAACTGCCCCTTGGGAATCCTCCCTTTGAAGGTCGCGTTCACGTTTTGGAAGCCGCAGCGTCTTTGCGTGCCCTTATCTCGGAGTATCCAACAAGCTTCTAGTACGCCCTTCTTCTCAAGTCTTCCCTTCGCTTGGGAACACACTGCCCCTGAGGAGACTTCACCTGAAGCGCGATGACACGCTTTGCAGCCCAAGGGACTGGACGGGCAACTTAACTCAGAAGCTCCAACTGCCTTCTAGTCGGCCTTGGTTCTAAGTTCTTTCCTTCCTGCAATGGGAACACACGGCCGCATAGGCCTCTTGGCCTTCGGAGCGTTTCTACGTTTTGGAAGCAGCAGGGCCTTAGCCTGCACTTTACGTAGAGCTTGCAACTTGGCGTAGAGTCCGCCTTGGTTCTAAGTTCTTGCCTGAGCTGCGAACACGCTGCCGCTTATGAGGCTTCACCTGAAGAGCGAGGCTACCTTTTGGAAGCCTAATGGACTTGGCGTGCACTTCACACAGAGAGTCCAAGTCGGCTTCAGGCCGCCCTTGTTCTCACTTCTTTCCTCACCTGCGAGAACACGGCCAGAAGGCGGTTGCGTCGTACGCGGCGCTTGGCGTTTTGGACGCAGAGGCGCATTGGCGAGCACTTCCCTCAGAGTCTCCAACCTGCCTTGGCGTCCGCCTTTGTTCTAACACCTTTCCGCAACTGGGAGAACACTGCCCTCTAGTAGTGTTCGTCTTCGCTGCTTTTGTAGGTTTGGGAAGCCTAAGGGCCTTCCCTGGAACTCAACTCGGTGTAGCCAACAGGCTTCTAGTCCGCCCCTTTTCTAAGGTCTTTCCTCCCCTGGGATCTCACGCCCACCCCCCCCGCAGGAGACGTCACCTTACGAGCGATGATACGTTTTGGAAGCAAAAGGGGACCTGGGGTGCCCTGCCCTGAGAGTGTCCAACTTGCCTCCAGTGCGGCCTTGCTCTAACTTCTTTCCGCAGAAGGGAACACGCTGCCACATAGGAAACTTCACTTCAGGTCGAGTTTACGTTGTGGAAGCCTAAGGGTCTGGGCCTGCACTTAACTCGCAGTGTGCAACTTGCCTAGGCTGCGCCCCAGGTTCCAACTTCTTTCCACAGCCGGGAGCAAACTGCCCCTTGGGAATCCTCCCTTTGAAGGTCGCGTTCACGTTTTGGAAGCCGCAGCGTCTTTGCGTGCCCTTAACTCGGAGTATCCAACAAGCTTCTAGTACGCCCTTCTTCTCATATCTTCCCTTCGCTTGGGAACACACTGCCACTGAGGAGACTTCACCTGAAGCGCGATGACACGCTTTGCAGCCCAAGGGACTGGACGGGCAACTTAACTCAGAAGCTCCAACTGCCTTCTAGTCGGCCTTGGTTCTAAGTTCTTTCCTTCCTGCAATGGGAACACACGGCCGCATAGGCCTCTTGGCCTTCGGAGCGTTTCTACGTGTTGGAAGCAGCAGGGCCTTAGCCTGCACTTTACGTAGAGCTTGCAACTTGGCGTAGAGTCCGCCTTGGTTCTAAGTTCTTGCCTGAGCTGCGAACACGCTGCCGCTTATGAGGCTTCACCTGAAGAGCGAGGCTACCTTTTGGAAGCCTAATGGACTTGGCGTGCACTTCACACAGAGAGTCCAAGTCGGCTTCAGGCCGCCCTTGTTCTCACTTCTTTCCTCACCTGCGAGAACACGGCCAGAAGGCGGTTGCGTCGTACGCGGCGCTTGGCGTTTTGGACGCAGAGGCGCATTGGCGAGCACTTCCCTCAGAGTCTCCAACCTGCCTTGGCGTCCGCCTTTGTTCTAACACCTTTCCGCAACTGGGAGAACACTGCCCTCTAGTAGTGTTCGTCTTCGCTGCGTTTGTAGGTTTGGGAAGCCTAAGGGCCTTCCCTGGAACTCAACTCGGTGTAGCCAACAGGCTTCTAGTCCGCCCCTGTTCTAAGGTCTTTCCTCCCCTGGGATCTCACGCCCCCCCCCCCCCGCAGGAGACGTCACCTTAGGAGCGATGATACGTTTTGGAAGCAAAAGGGGACCTGGGGTGCCCTGCCCTGAGAGTGTCCAACTTGCCTCCTGTGCGGCCTTGCTCTAACTTCTTTCCGCAGCAGGGAACACGCTGCCACATAGGAAACTTCACTTCAGGTCGAGTTTACGTTGTGGAAGCCTAAGGGTCTGGGCCTGCACTTAACTCGCAGTGTGCAACTTGCCTAGGGTGCGCCCCAGGTTCCAACTCCTTTCCACAGCCGGGAGCAAACTGCCCCTTGGGAATCCTCCCTTTGAAGGTCGCGTTCACGTTTTGGAAGCCGCAGCGTCTTTGCGTGCCCTTAACTCGGAGTATCCAACAAGCTTCTAGTACGCCCTTCTTCTCAAGTCTTCCCTTCGCTTGGGAACACACTGCCACTGAGGAGACTTCACCTGAAGCGCAATGACACGCTTTGCAGCCCAAGGGACTGGACGGGCAACTTAACTCAGAAGCTCCAACTGCCTTCTAGTCGGCCTTGGTTCTAAGTTCTTTCCTTCCTGCAATGGGAACACACGGCCGCATAGGCCTCTTGGCCTTCGGAGCGTTTCTACGTGTTGGAAGCAGCAGGGCCTTAGCCTGCACTTTACGTAGAGCTTGCAACTTGGCGTAGAGTCCGCCTTGGTTCTAAGTTCTTGCCTGAGCTGCGAACACGCTGCCGCTTATGAGGCTTCACCTGAAGAGCGAGGCTACCTTTTGGAAGCCTAATGGACTTGGCGTGCACTTCACACAGAGAGTCCAAGTCGGCTTCAGGCCGCCCTTGTTCTCACTTCTTTCCTCACCTGCGAGAACACGGCCAGAAGGCGGTTGCGTCGTACGCGGCGCTTGGCGTTTTGGACGCAGAGGCGCATTGGCGAGCACTTCCCTCAGAGTCTCCAACCTGCCTTGGCGTCCGCCTTTGTTCTAACACCTTTCCGCAACTGGGAGAACACTGCCCTCTAGTAGTGTTCGTCTTCGCTGCCTTTGTAGGTTTGGGAAGCCTAAGGGCCTTCCCTGGAACTCAACTCGGTGTAGCCAACAGGCTTCTAGTCTGCCCCTGTTCTAAGGTCTTTCCTCCCCTGGGATCTCACGCCCACCCCCCCCGCAGGAGACGTCACCTTAGGAGCGATGATACGTTTTGGAAGCAAAAGGGGACCTGGGGTGCCCTGCCCTGAGAGTGTCCAACTTGCCTCCAGTGCGGCCTTGCTCTAACTTCTTTCCGCAGCAGGGAACACGCTGCCACATAGGAAACTTCACTTCAGGTCGAGTTTACGTTGTGGAAGCCTAAGAGTCTGGGCCTGCACTTAACTCGCAGTGTGCAACTTGCCTAGGCTGCGCCCCAGGTTCCAACTTCTTTCCACAGCCGGGAGCAAACTGCCCCTTGGGAATCCTCCCTTTGAAGGTCGCGTTCACGTTTTGGAAGCCGCAGCGTCTTTGCGTGCCCTTAACTCGGAGTATCCAACAAGCTTCTAGTACGCCCTTCTTCTCAAGTCTTCCCTTCGCTTGGGAACACACTGCCACTGAGGAGACTTCACCTGAAGCGCGATGACACGCTTTGTAGCCCAAGGGACTGGACGGGCAACTTCACTCAGAAGCTCCAACTGCCTTCTAGTCGGCCTTGGTTCTAAGTTCTTTCCTTCCTGCAATGGGAACACATGGCCGCATAGGCCTCTTGGCCTTCGGAGCGTTTCTACGTTTTGGAAGCAGCAGGGCCTTAGCCTGCAATTTACGTAGAGCTTGCAACTTGGCGTAGAGTCCGCCTTGGTTCTAAGTTCTTGCCTGAGCTGCGAACGCGCTGCCGCTTATGAGGCTTCACCTGAAGAGCGAGGCTACCTTTTGGAAGCCTAATGGACTTGGCGTGCACTTCACACAGAGAGTCCAAGTCGGCTTCAGGCCGCCCTTGTTCTCACTTCTTTCCTCACCTGCGAGAACACGGCCAGAAGGCGGTTGCGTCGTACGCGGCGCTTGGCGTTTTGGACGCAGAGGCGCATTGGCGAGCACTTCCCTCAGAGTCTCCAACCTGCTTTGGCGTCCGCCTTTGTTCTAACACCTTTCCGCAAATGGGAGAACACTGCCCTCTAGTAGTGTTCGTCTTCGCTGCGTTTGTAGGTTTGGGAAGCCTAAGGGCCTTCCCTGGAACTCAACTCGGTGTAGCCAACAGGCTTCTAGTCCGCCCCTGTTTTAAGGTCTTTCCTCCCCTGGGATCTCACGCCCCCCCCCCCCCCCGCAGGAGACGTCACCTTAGGAGCGATGATACGTTTTGGAAGCAAAAGGGGACCTGGGGTGCCCTGCCCTGAGAGTGTCCAACGTGCCTCCAGTGCGGCCTTGCTCTAACTTCTTTCCGCAGCAGGGAACACGCTGCCACATAGGAAACTTCACTTCAGGTCGAGTTTACGTTGTGGAAGCCTAAGGGTCTGGGCCTGCAATTAACTCGCAGTGTGCAACTTGCCTAGGGTGCGCCCCAGGTTCCAACTTCTTTCCACAGCCGGGAGCAAACTGCCCCTTGGGAATCCTCCCTTTGAAGGTCGCGTTCACGTTTTGGAAGCCGCAGCGTCTTTGCGTGCCCTTAACTCGGAGTATCCAACAAGCTTCTAGTAGGCCCTTCTTCTCAAGTCTTCCCTTCGCTTGGGAACACACTGCCCCTGAGGAGACTTCACCTGAAGCGCGATGACACGCTTTGCCGCCCAAGGGACTGGACGGGCAACTTAACTCGGAAGCTCCAACTGCCTTCTAGTCGGCCTTGGTACTAAGTTCTTTCCTTCCTGCAATGGGAACACACGGCCGCATAGGCCTCTTGGTCTTCGGAGCGTTTCTACGTGTTGGAAGCAGCAGGGCCTTAGCCTGCACTTACGTAGAGCTAGCAACTTGGCGTAGAGTCCGCCTTGGTTCTAAGTTCTTGCCTGAGCTGCGAACACGCTGCCGCTTATGAGGTTTCACCTGAAGAGCGAGGCTAACTTTTGGAAGCCTAATGGACTTGGCGTGCACTTCACACAGAGAGTCCAAGTCGGCTTCAGGCCGCCCTTGTTCTCACTTCTTTCCTCACCTGCGAGAACACGGCCAGAAGGCGGTTGCGTCGTACGCGGCGCTTGACGTTTTGGACGCAGAGGCGCATTGGCGAGCACTTCCCTCAGAGTCTCCAACCTGCCTTGGCGTCCGCCTTTGTTCTAACAACTTTCCGCAACTGGGAGAACACTGCCCTCTAGTAGTGTTCGTCTTCGCTGCGTTTGTAGGTTTGGGAAGCCTAAGGGCCTTCCCTGGAACTCAACTCGGTGTAGCCAACAGGCTTCTAGTCCGCCCCTGTTCTAAGGTCTTTCCTCCCCTGGGATCGCACGCACCCCCCCCCCCAGGAGACGTCACCTTAGGAGCGATGATACGTTTTGGAACAAAAGGGGACTGGGGGTGCCCTGCCCTGAGAGTGTCCAACTTGCCTCCAGTGCGGCCTTGCTCTAACTTCTTTCCGCAGCAGGGAACACGCTGCCACATAGGAAACTTCACTTCAGGTCGAATTTACGTTGTGGAAGCCTAAGGGTCTGGGCCTGCACTTAACTCGCAGTGTGCAACTTGCCTAGGGTGCGCCCCAGGATCCAACTTCTTTCCACAGCCGGGAGCAAACTGCCCCTTGGGAATCCTCCCTTTGAAGGTCGCGTTCACGTTTTGGAAGCCGCAGCGTCTTTGCGTGCCCTTAACTCGGAGTATCCAACAAGCTTCTAGTACGCCCTTCTTCTCAAGTCTTCCCTTCGCTTGGGAACACACTGCCACTGAGGAGACTTCACCTGAAGCGCGATGACACGCTTTGCAGCCCAAGGGACTGGACGGGCAACTTAACTCAGAAGCTCCAACTGCCTTCTAGTCGGCCTTGGTTCTAAGTTCTTTCCTTCCTGCAATGGGAACACACGGCCGCATAGGCCTCTTGGCCTTCGGAGCATTTCTACGTGTTGGAAGCAGCAGGGCCTTAGCCTGCACTTTACGTAGAGCTTGCAACCTGGCGTAGAGTCCGCCTTGGTTCTAAGTTCTTGCCTGAGCTGCGAACACGCTGCCGCTTATGAGGCTTCACCTGAAGAGCGAGGCTACCTTTTGGAAGCCTAATGGACTTGGCGTGCACTTCACACAGAGAGTCCAAGTCGGCTTCAGGCCGCCCTTGTTCTCACTTCTTTCCTCACCTGCGAGAACACGGCCAGAAGGCGGTTGCGTCGTACGCGGCGCTTGGCGTTTTGGACGCAGAGGCGCATTGGCGAGCACTTCCCTCAGAGTCTCCAACCTGCCTTGGCGTCCGCCTTTGTTCTAACACCTTTCCGCAACTGGGAGAACACTGCCCTCTAGTAGTGTTCGTCTTCGCTGCGTTTGTAGGTTTGGGAAGCCTAAGGGCCTTCCCTGGAACTCAACTCGGTGTAGCCAACAGGCTTCTAGTCCGCCTCTGTTCTAAGGTCTTTCCTCCCCTGGGAACTCACGCCCCCCCCCAGGAGACGTCACCTGAGGAGCGATGATACGTTTTGGAAGCAAAAGGGGACCTGGGGTGCCCTGCCCTGAGAGTGTCCAACTTGCCTCCAGTGCGGCCTTGCTCTAACTTCTTTCCGCAGCAGGGAACACGCTGCAACATAGGAAACTTTACTTCAGGTCGAGTTTACGTTGTGGAAGCCTAAGGGTCTGGGCCTGCACTTAACTCGCAGTGTGCAACTTGCCTAGGGTGCGCCCCAGGTTCCAACTTCTTTCCACAGCCGGGAGCAAACTGCCCCTTGGGAATCCTCCCTTTGAGGGTCGCGTTCACGTTTTGGAAGCCGCAGCGTCTTTGCGTGCCCCTAACTCGGAGTATCCAACAAGCTTCTAGTACGCCCTTCTTCTCAAGTCTTCCCTTCGCTTGGGAACACACTGCCACTGAGGAGACTTCACCTGAAGCGCGATGACACGCTTTGCAGCCCAAGGGACTGGACGGGCAACTTAACTCAGAAGCTCCAACTGCCTTCTAGTCGGCCTTGGTTCTAAGTTCTTTCCTTCCTGCAATGGGAACACACGGCCGCATAGGCCTCTTGGCCTTCGGAGCGTTTCTACGTGTTGGAAGCAGCAGGGCCTTAGCCTGCACTTTACGTAGAGCTTGCAACTTGGCGTAGAGTCCGCCTTGGTTCTAAGTTCTTGCCTGAGCTGCGAACACGCTGCCGCTTATGAGGCTTCACCTGAAGAGCGAGGCTACCTTTTGGAAGCCTAATGGACTTGGCGTGCACTTCACACAGAGAGTCCAAGTCGGCTTCAGGCCGCCCTTGTTCTCACTTCTTTCCTCACCTGCGAGAACACGGCCAGAAGGCGGTTGCGTCGTACGCGGCGCTTGGCGTTTTGGACGCAGAGGCGCATTGGCGAGCACTTCCCTCAGAGTCTCCAACCTGCCTTGGCGTCCGCCTTTGTTCTAACACCTTTCCGCAACTGGGAGAACACTGCCCTCTAGTAGTGTTCGTCTTCGCTGCGTTTGTAGGTTTGGGAAGCCTAAGGGCCTTCCCTGGAACTCAACTCGGGGTAGCCAACAGGCTTCTAGTCCGCCCCTGTTCTAAGGTCTTTCCTCCCCTGGGATCTCACGCCCCCCCCCCAGGAGACGTCACCTGAGGAGCGATGATACGTTTTGGAAGCAAAAGGGGACCTGGGGTGCCCTGCCCTGAGAGTGTCCAACTTGCCTCCAGTGCCGCCTTGCTCTAACTTCTTTCCGCAGCAGGGAACACGCTGCCACATAGGAAACTTCACTTCAGGTCGAGTTTACGTTGTGGAAGCCTAAGGGTCTGGGCCTGCACTTAACTCGCAGTGTGCAACTTGCCTAGGGTGCGCCCCAGGTTCCAACTTCTTTCCACAGCCGGGAGCAAACTGCCCCTTGGGAATCCTCCCTTTGAAGGTCGCGTTCACGTTTTGGAAGCCGCAGCGTCTTTGCGTGCCCTTAACTCGGAGTATCCAACAAGCTTCTAGTACGCCCTTCTTCTCAAGTCTTCCCTTCGCTTGGGAACACACTGCCCCTGAGGAGACTTCACCTGAAGCGCGATGACACGCTTTGCCGCCCAAGGGACTGGACGGGCAACTTAACTCAGAAGCTCCAACTGCCTTCTAGTCGGCCTTGGTTCTAAGTTCTTTCCTTCCTGCAATGGGAACACACGGCCGCATAGGCCTCTTGGCCTTCGGAGCGTTTCTACGTGTTGGAAGCAGCAGGGCCTTAGCCTGCACTTTACGTAGAGCTTGCAACTTGGCGTAGAGTCCGCCTTGGTTCTAAGTTCTTGCCTGAGCTGCGAACACGCTGCCGCTTATGAGGCTTCACCTGAAGAGCGAGGCTACCTTTTGGAAGCCTAATGGACTTGGCGTGCACTTCACACAGAGAGTCCAAGTCGGCTTCAGGCCGCCCTTGTTCTCACTTCTTTCCTCACCTGCGAGAACACGGCCAGAAGGCGGTTGCGTCGTACGCGGCGCTTGGCGTTTTGGACGCAGAGGCGCATTGGCGAGCACTTCCCTCAGAGTCTCCAACCTGCCTTGGCGTCCGCCTTTGTTCTAACACCTTTCCGCAACTGGGAGAACACTGCCCTCTAGTAGTGTTCGTCTTCGCTGCGTTTGTAGGTTTGGGAAGCCTAAGGGCCTTCCCTGGAACTCAACTCGGTGTAGCCAACAGGCTTCTAGTCCGCCCCTCTTCTAAGGACTTTCCTCCCCTGGGATCTCACGCCCCCCCCCCCCGCAGGAGACGTCACCTTAGGAGCGATGATACGTTTTGGAAGCAAAAGGGGACCTGGGGTGCCCTGCCCTGAGAGTGTCCAACTTGCCTCCAGTGCGGCCTTGCTCTAACTTCTTTCCGCAGCAGGGAACACGCTGCCACATAGGAAACTTCACTTCAGGTCGAGTTTACGTTGTGGAAGCCTAAGGGTCTGGGCCTGCACTTAACTCGCAGTGTGCAACTTGCCTAGGGTGCGCCCAGGTTCCAACTTCTTTCCACAGCCGGGAGCAAACTGCCCCTTGGGAATCCTCCCTTTGAGGGTCGCGTTCACGTTTTGGAAGCCGCAGCGTCTTTGCGTGCCCTTAACTCGGAGTATCCAACAAGCTTCTAGTACGCCCTTCTTCTCAAGTCTTCCCTTCGCTTGGGAACACACTGCCACTGAGGAGACTTCACCTGAAGCGCGATGACACGCTTTGCAGCCCAAGGGACTGGACGGGCAACTTAACTCAGAAGCTCCAACTGCCTTCTAGTCGGCCTTGGTTCTAAGTTCTTTCCTTCCTGCAATGGGAACACACGGCCGCATAGGCCTCTTGGCCTTCGGAGCGTTTCTACGTGTTGGAAGCAGCAGGGCCTTAGCCTGCACTTTACGTAGAGCTTGCAACTTGGCGTAGAGTCCGCCTTGGTTCTAAGTTCTTGCCTGAGCTGCGAACACGCTGCCGCTTATGAGGCTTCACCTGAAGAGCGAGGCTACCTTTTGGAAGCCTAATGGACTTGGCGTGCACTTCACACAGAGAGTCCAAGTCGGCTTCAGGCCGCCCTTGTTCTCACTTCTTTCCTCACCTGCGAGAACACGGCCAGAAGGCGGTTGCGTCGTACGCGGCGCTTGGCGTTTTGGACGCAGAGGCGCATTGGCGAGCACTTCCCTCAGAGTCTCCAACCTGCCTTGGCGTCCGCCTTTGTTCTAACACCTTTCCGCAACTGGGAGAACACTGCCCTCTAGTAGTGTTCGTCTTCGCTGCGTTTGTAGGTTTGGGGAGCCTAAGGGCCTTCCCTGGAACTCAACTCAGTGTAGCCAACAGGCTTCTAGTCCGCCCCTGTTCTAAGGTTTTTCCTCCCCTGGGATCTCACGCCCCCCCCCCAGGAGACGTCACCTGAGGAGCGATGATACGTTTTGGAAGCAAAAGGGGACCTGGGGTGCCCTGCCCTGAGAGTGTCCAACTTGCCTCCAGTGCGGCCTTGCTCTAACTTCTTTCCGCAGCAGGGAACACGCTGCCACATAGGAAACTTCACTTCAGGTCGAGTTTACGTTGTGGAAGCCTAAGGGTCTGGGCCTGCACTTAACTCGCAGTGTGCAACTTGCCTAGGGTGCGCCCAGGTTCCAACTTCTTTCCACAGCCGGGAGCAAACTGCCCCTTGGGAATCCTCCCTTTGAGGGTCGCGATCACGTTTTGGAAGCCGCAGCGTCTTTGCGTGCCCTTAACTCGGAGTATCCAACAAGCTTCTAGTACGCCCTTCTTAAGTCTTCCCTTCGCTTGGGAACACACTGCCCCTGAGGAGACTTCACCTGAAGCGCGATGACACGCTTTGCAACCCAAGGGACTGGACGGGCAACTTAACTCAGAAGCTCCAACTGCCGTCTAGTCGGCCTTGGTTCTAAGTTCTTTCCTTCCTGCAATGGGAACACACGGCCGCATAGGCCTCTTGGCCTTCGGAGCGTTTCTACGTGTTGGAAGCAGCAGGGCCTTAGCCTGCACTTTACGTAGAGCTTGCAACTTGGCGTAGAGTCCGCCTTGGTTCTAAGTTCTTGCCTGAGCTGCGAACACGCTGCCGCTTATGAGGCTTCACCTGAAGAGCGAGGCTACCTTTTGGAAGCCTAATGGACTTGGCGTGCACTTCACACAGAGAGTCCAAGTCGGCTTCAGGCCGCCCTTGTTCTCACTTCTTTCCTCACCTGCGAGAACACGGCCAGAAGGCGGTTGCGTCGTACGCGGCGCTTGGCGTTTTGGACGCAGAGGCGCATTGGCGAGCACTTCCCTCAGAGTCTCCAACCTGCCTTGGCGTCCGCCTTTGTTCTAACACCTTTCCGCAACTGGGAGAACACTGCCCTCTAGTAGTGTTCGTCTTCGCTGCGTTTGTAGGTTTGGGGAGCCTAAGGGCCTTCCCTGGAACTCAACTCAGTGTAGCCAACAGGCTTCTAGTCCGCCCCTGTTCTAAGGTTTTTCCTCCCCTGGGATCTCACGCCCCCCCCCCCAGGAGACGTCACCTGAGGAGCGATGATACGTTTTGGAAGCAAAAGGGGACCTGGGGTGCCCTGCCCTGAGAGTGTCCAACTTGCCTCCAGTGCGGCCTTGCTCTAACTTCTTTCCGCAGCAGGGAACACGCTGCCACATAGGAAACTTCACTTCAGGTCGAGTTTACGTTGTGGAAGCCTAAGGGTCTGGGCCTGCACTTAACTCGCAGTGTGCAACTTGCCTAGGCTGCGCCCCAGGTTCCAACTTCTTTCCACAGCCGGGAGCAAACTGCCCCTTGGGAATCCTCCCTTTGAAGGTCGCGTTCACGTTTTGGAAGCCGCAGCGTCTTTGCGTGCCCTTAACTCGGAGTATCCAACAAGCTTCTAGTACGCCCTTCTTCTCAAGTCTTCCCTTCTCTTGGGAACACACTGCCACTGAGGAGACTTCACCTGAAGCGCGATGACACGCTTTGCAGCCCAAGGGACTGGACGGGCAACTTAACTCAGAAGCTCCAACTGCCTTCTAGTCGGCCTTGGTTCTAAGTTCTTTCCTTCCTGCAATGGGAACACACGGCCGCATAGGCCTCTTGGCCTTCGGAGCGTTTCTACGTGTTGGAAGCAGCAGGGCCTTAGCCTGCAGTTTACGTAGAGCTTGCAACTTGGCGTAGAGTCCGCCTTGGTTCTAAGTTCTTGCCTGAGCTGCGAACACGCTGCCGCTTATGAGGCTTCACCTGAAGAGCGAGGCTACCTTTTGGAAGCCTAATGGACTTGGCGTGCACTTCACACAGAGAGTCCAAGTCGGCTTCAGGCCGCCCTTGTTCTCACTTCTTTCCTCACCTGCGAGAACACGGCCAGAAGGCGGTTGCGTCGTACGCGGCGCTTGGCGTTTTGGACGCAGAGGCGCATTGGCGAGCACTTCCCTCAGAGTCTCCAACCTGCCTTGGCGTCCGCCTTTGTTCTAACACCTTTCCGCAACTGGGAGAACACTGCCCTCTAGTAGTGTTCGTCTTCGCTGCGTTTGTAGGTTTGGGAAGCCTAAGGGCCTTCCCTGGAACTCAACTCGGTGTAGCCAACAGGCTTCTAGTCCGCCCCTGTTCTAAGGTCTTTCCTCCCCTGGGATCTCACGGGCCCCCCCCCCAGGAGAAGTCACCTGAGGAGCGATGATAAGTTTTGGAAGCAAAAGGGGACCTGGGGTGCCCTGCCCTGAGAGTGTCCAACTTGCCTCCAGTGCGGCCTTGCTCTAACTTCTTTCCGCAGCAGGGAACACGCTGCCACATAGGAAACTTCACTTCAGGTCGAGTTTACGTTGTGGAAGCCTAAGGGTCTGGGCCTGCACTTAACTCGCAGTGTGCAACTTGCCTAGGGTGCGCCCCAGGTTCCAACTTCTTTCCACAGCCGGGAGCAAACTGCCCCTTGGGAATCCTCCCTTTGAGGGTCGCGTTCACGTTTTGGAAGCCGCAGCGTCTTTGCGTGCCCTTAACTCGGAGTATCCAACAAGCTTCTAGTACGCCCTTCTTCTCAAGTCTTCCCTTCGCTTGGGAACACACTGCCCCTGAGGAGACTTCACCTGAAGCGCGATGACACGCTTTGCCGCCCAAGGGACTGGACGGGCAACTTAACTCAGAAGCTCCAACTGCCTTCTAGTCGGCCTTGGTTCTAAGTTCTTTCCTTCCTGCAATGGGAACACACGGCCGCATAGGCCTCTTGGCCTTCGGAGCGTTTCTACGTGTTGGAAGCAGCAGGGCCTTAGCCTGCACTTTACGTAGAGCTTGCAACTTGGCGTAGAGTCCGCCTTGGTTCTAAGTTCTTGCCTGAGCTGCGAACACGCTGCCGCTTATGAGGCTTCACCTGAAGAGCGAGGCTACCTTTTGGAAGCCTAATGGACTTGGCGTGCACTTCACACAGAGAGTCCAAGTCGGCTTCAGGCCGCCCTTGTTCTCACTTCTTTCCTCACCTGCGAGAACACGGCCAGAAGGCGGTTGCGTCGTACGCGGCGCTTGGCGTTTTGGACGCAGAGGCGCATTGGCGAGCACTTCCCTCAGAGTCTCCAACCTGCCTTGGCGTCCGCCTTTGTTCTAACACCTTTCCGCAACTGGGAGAACACTGCCCTCTAGTAGTGTTCGTCTTCGCTGCGTTTGTAGGTTTGGGAAGCCTAAGGGCCTTCCCTGGAACTCAACTCCGTGTAGCCAACAGGCTTCTACTCCGCCTCTGTTCTAAGGTCTTTCCTCCCCTGGGAACTCACGCCCCCCCCCCCCAGGAGACGTCACCTGAGGAACGATGATACGTTTTGGAAGCAAAAGGGGACCTGGGGTGCCCTGCCCTGAGAGTGTCCAACTTGCCTCCAGTGCGGCCTTGCTCTAACTTCTTTCCGCAGCAGGGAACACGCTGCCACATAGGAAACTTCACTTCAGGTCGAGTTTACGTTGTGGAAGCCTAAGGGTCTGGGCCTGCACTTATCTCGCAGTGTGCAACTTGCCTACGGTGCGCCCCAGGTTCCAACTTTTTTCCTCAGACGGGAGCAAACTGCCCCATGGGAATCCTCCCTTTGAAGGTCGCGTTCACGTTTTGGAAGCCGCAGCGTCTTTGCTTGCCCTTAACTCGGTGTATCCAACAAGCTTCTAGTACGCCCTTCTTCTCAAGTCTTCCCTTCGCTTGGGAACACACTGCCACTGAGGAGACTTCACCTGAAGCGCGATGACACGCTTTGCAGCCCAAGGGACTGGACGGGCAACTTAACTCAGAAGCTCCAACTGCCGTCTAGTCGGCCTTGGTTCTAAGTTCTTTCCTTCCTGCAATGGGAACACACGGCCGCATAGGCCTCTTGGCCTTCGGAGCGTTTCTACGAGTTGGAGGCAGCAGGGCCTTAGCCTGCACTTTACATAGAGCTTGCAACCTGGCGTAGAGTCCGCCTTGGTTCTAAGTTCTTGCCTGAGCTGCGAACACGCTGCCGCTTATGAGGCTTCACCTGAAGAGCGAGGCTACCTTTTGGAAGCCTAATGGACTTGGTGTGCACTTCACACAGAGAGTCCAAGTCGGCTTCAGGCCGCCCTTGTTCTCACTTCTTTCCTCACCTGCGAGAACACGGCCAGAAGGCGGTTGCGTCGTACGCGGCGCTTGGCGTTTTGGACGCAGAGGCGCATTGGCGAGCACTTCACTCAGAGTCTCCAACCTGCCTTGGCGTCCGCCTTTGTTCTAACACTTTTCCGCAACTGGGAGAACACTGCCCTCTAGTAGTGTTCGTCTTCGCTGCGTTTGTAGGTTTGGGAAGCCTAAGGGCCTTCCCTGGAACTCAACTCGGTATAGCCAACAGGCTTCTAGTCCGCCCCTCTTCTAAGGTCTTTCCTCCCCTGGGATCTCACGCCCCCCCCCGCGCAGGAGACGTCACCTTAGGAGCGATGATACGTTTTGGAAGCAAAAGGGGACCTGGGGTGCCCTGCCCTGAGAGTGTCCAACTTGCCTCCAGTGCGGCCTTGCTCTAACTTCTTTCCGCAGCAGGGAACACGCTGCCACATAGGAAACTTCACTTCAGGTCGAGTTTACGTTGTGGAAGCCTAAGGGTCTGGGCCTGCACTTAACTCGCAGTGTGCAACTTGCCTAGGGTGCGCCCCAGGTTCCAACTTCTTTCCACAGCCGGGAGCGAACTGCCCCTTGGGAATCCTCCCTTTGAAGGTCGCGTTCACGTTTTGGAAGCCACAGCGTCTTTGCGTGCCCTTAACTCGGAGTATCCAACAAGCTTCTAGTACGCCCTTCTTCTCAAGTCTTCCCTTCGCTTGGGAACACACTGCCCCTGAGGAGACTTCACCTGAAGCGCGATGACACGCTTTGCAGCCCAAGGGACTGGACGGGCAACTTCACTCAGAAGCTCCAACTGCCTTCTAGTCAGCCTTGGTTCTAAGTTCTTTCCTTCCTGCAATGGGAACACACGGCCGTATAGGCCTCTTGGCCTTCGGAGCGTTTCTACGTGTTGGAAGCAGCAGGGCCTTAGCCTGCACTTTACGTAGAGCTTGCAACTTGGCGTAGAGTCCGCCTTGGTTCTAAGTTCTTGCCTGAGCTGCGAACACGCTGCCGCTTATGAGGCTTCACCTGAAGAGCGAGGCTACCTTTTGGAAGCCTAATGGACTTGGCGAGCACTTCACACAGAGAGTCCAAGTCGGCTTCAGGCTGCCCTTGTTCTCACTTCTTTCCTCACCTGCGAGAACACGGCCAGAAGGCGGTTGCGTCGTATGCGGCGCTTGGCGTTTTGGACGCAGAGGCGCATTGGCGAGCACTTCCCTCAGAGTCTCCAACCTGCCTTGGCGTCCGCCTTGGTTCTAACACCTTTCCGCAACAGGGGGAACACTGCCCTCTAATAGTGTTCGTCTTCGCTGCGTTTGTAGGTTTGGGAAGCCTAAGGGCCTTCCCTGGAACTCAACTCGGTGTAGCCAACAGGCTTCTAGTCCGCCTCTGTTCTAAGGTCTTTCCTCCCCTGGGAACTCACGACCCCCCCCAGGAGACGTCACCTGAGTAGCGATGATACGTTTTGGAAGCAAAAGGGGACCTGGGGTGCCCTGCCCTGAGAGTGTCCAACTTGCCTCCAGTGCGGCCTTGCTCTAACTTCTTTCCGCAGCAGGGAACACGCTGCCACATAGGAAACTTTACTTCAGGTCGAGTTTACGTTGTGGAAGCCTAAGGGTCTGGGCCTGCACTTAACTCGCAGTGTGCAACTTGCCTAGGGTGCGCCCCAGGTTCCAACTTCTTTCCACAGCCGGGAGCAAACTGCCCCTTGGGAATCCTCCCTTTGAGGGTCGCGTTCACGTTTTGGAAGCCGCAGCGTCTTTGCGTGCCCTTAACTCGGAGTATCCAACAAGCTTCTAGTACGCCCTTCTTCTCAAGTCTTCCCTTCGCTTGGGTACACACTGCCACTGAGGAGACTTCACCTGAAGCGCGATGACACGCTTTGCAGCCCAAGGGACTGGACGGGAACTTAACTCAGAAGCTCCAACTGCCTTCTAGTCGGCCTTGGTTCTAAGTTCTTTCCTTCCTGCAATGGGAACCCACGGCCGCATAGGCCTCTTGGCCTTCGGAGCGTTTCTACGTGTTGGAAGCAGCAGGGCCTTAGCCTGCACTTTACGTAGAGCTTGCAACTTGGCGTAGAGTCCGCCTTGGTTCTAAGTTCTTGCCTGAGCTGCGAACACGCTGCCGCTTATGAGGCTTCACCTGAAGAGCGAGGCTACCTTTTGGAAGCCTAATGGACTTGGCGTGCACTTCACACAGAGAGTCCAAGTCGGCTTCAGGCCGCCCTTGTTCTCACTTCTTTCCTCACCTGCGAGAACACGGCCAGAAGGCGGTTGCGTCGTACGCGGCGCTTGGCGTTTTGGACGCAGAGGCGCATTGGCGAGCACTTCCCTCAGAGTCTCCAACCTGCCTTGGCGTCCGCCTTTGTTCTAACACCTTTCCGCAACTGGGAGAACACTGCCCTCTAGTAGTGTTCGTCTTCGCTGCGTTTGTAGGTTTGGGAAGCCTAAGGGCCTTCCCTGGAACTCAACTCGGTGTAGCCAACAGGCTTCTAGTCCGCCCCTGTTCTAAGGTCTTTCCTCCCCTGGGATCTCACGGGCCCCCCCCCCCCCAGGAGAAGTCACCTGAGGAGCGATGATAAGTTTTGGAAGCAAAAGGGGACCTGGGGTGCCCTGCCCTGAGAGTGTCCAACTTGCCTCCAGTGCGGCCTTGCTCTAACTTCTTTCCGCAGCAGGGAACACGCTGCCACATAGGAAACTTCACTTCAGGTCGAGTTTACGTTGTGGAAGCCTAAGGGTCTGGGCCTGCACTTAACTCGCAGTGTGCAACTTGCCTAGGGTGCGCCCCAGGTTCCAACTTCTTTCCACAGCCGGGAGCAAACTGCCCCTTGGGAATCCTCCCTTTGAGGGTCGCGTTCACGTTTTGGAAGCCGCAGCGTCTTTGCGTGCCCTTAACTCGGAGTATCCAACAAGCTTCTAGTACGCCCTTCTTCTCAAGTCTTCCCTTCGCTTGGGAACACACTGCCCCTGAGGAGACTTCACCTGAAGCGCGATGACACGCTTTGCCGCCCAAGGGACTGGACGGGCAACTTAACTCAGAAGCTCCAACTGCCTTCTAGTCGGCCTTGGTTCTAAGTTCTTTCCTTCCTGCAATGGGAACACACGGCCGCATAGGCCTCTTGGCCTTCGGAGCGTTTCTACGAGTTGGAGGCAGCAGGGCCTTAGCCTGCACTTTACATAGAGCTTGCAACCTGGCGTAGAGTCCGCCTTGGTTCTAAGTTCTTGCCTGAGCTGCGAACACGCTGCCGCTTATGAGGCTTCACCTGAAGAGCGAGGCTACCTTTTGGAAGCCTAATGGACTTGGTGTGCACTTCACACAGAGAGTCCAAGTCGGCTTCAGGCCGCCCTTGTTCTCACTTCTTTCCTCACCTGCGAGAACACGGCCAGAAGGCGGTTGCGTCGTACGCGGCGCTTGGCGTTTTGGACGCAGAGGCGCATTGGCGAGCACTTCACTCAGAGTCTCCAACCTGCCTTGGCGTCCGCCTTTGTTCTAACACCTTTCCGCAACTGGGAGAACACTGCCCTCTAGTAGTGTTCGTCTTCGCTGCGTTTGTAGGTTTGGGAAGCCTAAGGGCCTTCCCTGGAACTCAACTCGGTATAGCCAACAGGCTTCTAGTCCGCCCCTCTTCTAAGGTCTTTCCTCCCCTGGGATCTCACGCCCCCCCCCGCGCAGGAGACGTCACCTTAGGAGCGATGATACGTTTTGGAAGCAAAAGGGGACCTGGGGTGCCCTGCCCTGAGAGTGTCCAACTTGCCTCCAGTGCGGCCTTGCTCTAACTTCTTTCCGCAGCAGGGAACACGCTGCCACATAGGAAACTTCACTTCAGGTCGAGTTTACGTTGTGGAAGCCTAAGGGTCTGGGCCTGCACTTAACTCGCAGTGTGCAACTTGCCTAGGGTGCGCCCCAGGTTCCAACTTCTTTCCACAGCCGGGAGCGAACTGCCCCTTGGGAATCCTCCCTTTGAAGGTCGCGTTCACGTTTTGGAAGCCACAGCGTCTTTGCGTGCCCTTAACTCGGAGTATCCAACAAGCTTCTAGTACGCCCTTCTTCTCAAGTCTTCCCTTCGCTTGGGAACACACTGCCCCTGAGGAGACTTCACCTGAAGCGCGATGACACGCTTTGCAGCCCAAGGGACTGGACGGGCAACTTCACTCAGAAGCTCCAACTGCCTTCTAGTCAGCCTTGGTTCTAAGTTCTTTCCTTCCTGCAATGGGAACACACGGCCGCATAGGCCTCTTGGCCTTCGGAGCGTTTCTACGTGTTGGAAGCAGCAGGGCCTTAGCCTGCACTTTACGTAGAGCTTGCAACTTGGCGTAGAGTCCGCCTTGGTTCTAAGTTCTTGCCTGAGCTGCGAACACGCTGCCGCTTATGAGGCTTCACCTGAAGAGCGAGGCTACCTTTTGGAAGCCTAATGGACTTGGCGAGCACTTCACACAGAGAGTCCAAGTCGGCTTCAGGCTGCCCTTGTTCTCACTTCTTTCCTCACCTGCGAGAACACGGCCAGAAGGCGGTTGCGTCGTATGCGGCGCTTGGCGTTTTGGACGCAGAGGCGCATTGGCGAGCACTTCCCTCAGAGTCTCCAACCTGCCTTGGCGTCCGCCTTGGTTCTAACACCTTTCCGCAACAGGGGGAACACTGCCCTCTAGTAGTGTTCGTCTTCGCTGCGTTTGTAGGTTTGGGAAGCCTAAGGGCCTTCCCTGGAACTCAACTCGGTGTAGCCAACAGGCTTCTAGTCCGCCTCTGTTCTAAGGTCTTTCCTCCCCTGGGAACTCACGACCCCCCCCAGGAGACGTCACCTGAGTAGCGATGATACGTTTTGGAAGCAAAAGGGGACCTGGGGTGCCCTGCCCTGAGAGTGTCCAACTTGCCTCCAGTGCGGCCTTGCTCTAACTTCTTTCCGCAGCAGGGAACACGCTGCCACATAGGAAACTTTACTTCAGGTCGAGTTTACGTTGTGGAAGCCTAAGGGTCTGGGCCTGCACTTAACTCGCAGTGTGCAACTTGCCTAGGGTGCGCCCCAGGTTCCAACTTCTTTCCACAGCCGGGAGCAAACTGCCCCTTGGGAATCCTCCCTTTGAGGGTCGCGTTCACGTTTTGGAAGCCGCAGCGTCTTTGCGTGCCCTTAACTCGGAGTATCCAACAAGCTTCTAGTACGCCCTTCTTCTCAAGTCTTCCCTTCGCTTGGGTACACACTGCCACTGAGGAGACTTCACCTGAAGCGCGATGACACGCTTTGCAGCCCAAGGGACTGGACGGGAACTTAACTCAGAAGCTCCAACTGCCTTCTAGTCGGCCTTGGTTCTAAGTTCTTTCCTTCCTGCAATGGGAACCCACGGCCGCATAGGCCTCTTGGCCTTCGGAGCGTTTCTACGTGTTGGAAGCAGCAGGGCCTTAGCCTGCACTTTACGTAGAGCTTGCAACTTGGCGTAGAGTCCGCCTTGGTTCTAAGTTCTTGCCTGAGCTGCGAACACGCTGCCGCTTATGAGGCTTCACCTGAAGAGCGAGGCTACCTTTTGGAAGCCTAATGGACTTGGCGTGCACTTCACACAGAGAGTCCAAGTCGGCTTCAGGCCGCCCTTGTTCTCACTTCTTTCCTCACCTGCGAGAACACGGCCAGAAGGCGGTTGCGTCGTACGCGGCGCTTGGCGTTTTGGACGCAGAGGCGCATTGGCGAGCACTTCCCTCAGAGTCTCCAACCTGCCTTGGCGTCCGCCTTTGTTCTAACACCTTTCCGCAACTGGGAGAACACTGCCCTCTAGTAGTGTTCGTCTTCGCTGCGTTTGTAGGTTTGGGAAGCCTAAGGGCCTTCCCTGGAACTCAACTCGGTGTAGCCAACAGGCTTCTAGTCCGCCCCTGTTCTAAGGCCTTTCCTCCCCTGGGATCTCACGGGCCCCCCCCCCCCAGGAGACGTCACCTGAGGAGCGATGATACGTTTTGGAAGCAAAAGGGGACCTGGGGTGCCCTGCCCTGAGAGTGTCCAACTTGCCTCCAGTGCGGCCTTGCTCTAAATTCTTTCCGCAGCAGGGAACACGCTGCCACATAGGAAACTTCACTTCAGGTCGAGTTTACGTTGTGGAAGCCTAAGGGTCTGGGCCTGCACTTAACTCGCAGTGTGCAACTTGCCTAGGGTGCGCCCCAGGTTCCAACTTCTTTCCACAGCCGGGAGCAAACTGCCCCTTGGGAATCCTCCTTTTAAAGGTCGCGTTCCCGTTTTGGAAGCCGCAGCGTCTTTGCGTGCCTTTAACTCGGAGTATCCAACAAGCTTCTAGTACGCCCTTCTTCTCAAGTCTTCCCTTCGCTTGGGAACGCAGTGCCCTGAGGAGACTTCACCTGAAGCGCGATGACACGCTTTGCAGCCCAAGGGACTGGACGGGCAACTTAACTCAGAAGCTCCAACTGCCTTCGAGTCGGCCTTGGTTCTAAGTCCTTCCTTCCTGCAATGGGAACACACGGCCGCATAGGCCTCTTGGCCTTCGGAGCGTTTCTACGTGTTGGAAGCAGCAGGGCCTTAGCCTGCACTTTACGTAGAGCTTGCAACTTGGCGTAGAGTCCGCCTTGGTTCTAAGTTCTTGCCTGAGCTGCGAACACGCTTCCCCTTATGAGGCTTCACCTGAAGAGCGAGGCTACCTTTTGGAAGCCTAATGGACTTGGCGTGCACTTCACACAGAGAGTCCAAGTCGGCTTCAGGCCGTCCTTGTTCTCACTTCTTTCCTCACCTGTGAGAACACGGCCAGAAGGCGGTTGCGTCGTACGCGGCGCTTGGCGTTTTGGACGCAGAGGCGCATTGGCGAGCACTTCCCTCAGAGTCTCCAACCTGCCTTGGCGTCCGCCTTTGTTCTAACACCTTTCCGCAACTGGGAGAACACTGCCCTCTAGTAGTGTTCGTCTTCGCTGCGTTTGTAGGTTTGGGAAGCCTAAGGGCCTTCCCTGGAACTCAACTCGGTGTAGCCAACAGGCTTCTAGTCCGCCCCTGTTCTAAGGTCTTTCCTCCCCTGGGATCTCACGCCCCCCCCCCCAGGAGACGTCACCTTAGGAGAGATGATACGTTTTGGAAGCAGAAGGGGACCTGGGGTGCCCTGCCCTGAGAGTGTCCAACTTGCCTCCAGTGCGGCCTTGCTCTAACTTCTTTCCGCAGCAGGGAACACGCTGCCACATAGGAAACTTCACTTCAGGTCGAGTTTACGTTGTGGAAGCCTAAGGGTCTGGGCCTGCACTTAATTCGCAGTGTGCAACTTGCCTAGGGTGCGCCCCAGGTTCCACCTTCATTCCGCAGCCAGGAGCCAACTGCCCCTTGGGAATCCTCCCTTTGAAGGTCGCGTTCACGTTTTGGAAGCCGCAGCGTCTTTGCGTGCCCTTAACTCGGAGTATCCAACAAGCTTCTAGTACGCCCTTCTTCTCAAGTCTTCCCTTCGCTTGGGAACACACTGCCCCTGAGGAGACTTCACCTGAAGCGCGATGACACGCTTTGCAGCCCAAGGGACTGGACGGGTAACTTAACTCAGAAGCTCCAACTGCCTTCTAGTCGGCCTTGGTTCTAAGTTCTTTCCTTCCTGCAATGGGAACACACGGCCGCATAGGCCTCTTGGCCTTCGGAGCTTTTCTACGTGTTGGAAGCAGCAGGGCCTTAGCCTGCACTTTACGTAGAGCTTGCAACTTGGCGTAGAGTCCGCCTTGGTTCTAAGTTCTTGCCTGAGCTGCGAACACGCTGCCGCTTATGAGGCTTCACCTGAAGAGCGAGCCTACCTTTTGGAAGCCTAATGGACTTGGCGTGCACTTCACACAGAGAGTCCAAGTCGGCTTCAGGCCGCCCTTGTTCCCACTTCTTCCCTCACCTGCGAGAACATGGCCAGAAGGCGGTTGCGTAGTATGCGGCGCTTGGCGTTTTGGACGCAGAGGCGCATTGGCGAGCACTTCCCTCAGAGTCTCCAACCTGCCTTGGCGTCCGCCTTTGTTCTAACACCTTTCCGCAACTGGGAAAACACTGCCCTCTAGTAGTGTTCGTCTTCGCTGCGTTTGTGGTTTGGGAAGCCTAAGGGCCTTCCCTGGAACTCAACTCGGTGTAGCCAACAGGCTTCTAGTCCGCCCCTGTTCTAAGGTCTTTCCTCCCCTGGGAACTCACGGCACCCCCCCCAGGAGACGTCACCTGAGGAGCGATGATACGTTTTGGAAGCAAAAGGGGACCTGGGGTGCCCTGCCCTGAGAGTGTCCAACTTGCCTCCAGTGCGGCCTTGCTCTAAATTCTTTCCGCAGCAGGGAACACGCTGCCACATAGGAAACTTCACTTCAGGTCGAGTTTACGTTGTGGAAGCCTAAGGGTCTGGGCCTGCACTTAACTCGCAGTGTGCAACTTGCCTAGGGTGCGCCCCAGGTTCCAACTTCTTTCCACAGCCGGGAGCAAACTGCCCCTTGGGAATCCTCCCTTTGAAGGTCGCGTTCACGTTTTGGAAGCCGCAGCGTCTTTGCGTGCCCTTAACTCGGAGTATCCAACAAGCTTCTAGTACGCCCTTCTTCTCAAGTCTTCCCTTCGCTTGGGAACACAGTGCCACTGAGGAGACTTCACCTGAAGCGCGATGACACGCTTTGCAGCCCAAGGGACTGGACGGGCAACTTAACTTAGAAGCTCCAACTGCCTTCTAGTCAGCCTTGGTTCTAAGTTCTTTCCTTCCTGCAATGGGAACACACGGCCGCATAGGCCTCTTGGCCTTCGGAGCGTTTCTACGTGTTGGAAGCAGCAGGGCCTTAGCCTGCACTTTACGTAGAGCTTGCAACTTGGCGTAGAGTCCGCCTTGGTTCTAAGTTCTTGCCTGAGCTGCGAACACGCTGCCGCTTATGAGGCTTCACCTGAAGAGCGAGGCTACCTTTTGGAAGCCTAATGGACTTGGCGTGCACTTCACACAGAGAGTCCAAGTCGGCTTCAGGCCGCCCTTGTTCTCACTTCTTTCCTCACCTGCGAGAACACGGCCAGAAGGCGGTTGCGTCGTACGCGGCGCTTGGCGTTTTGGACGCAGAGGCGCATTGGCGAGCACTTCCCTCAGAGTCTCCAACCTGCCTTGGCGTCCGCCTTTGTTCTAACACCTTTCCGCAACTGGGAGAACACTGCCCTCTAGTAGTGTTCGTCTTCGCTGCGTTTGTAGGTTTGGGAAGCCTAAGGGCCTTCCCTGGAACTCAACTCGGTGTAGCCAACAGGCTTCTAGTCCGCCCCTGTTCTAAGGTCTTTCCTCCCCTGGGATCTCACGCCCCCCCCCCCCAGGAGACGTAACCTGAGGAGCGATGATACGTTTTGGAAGCAAAAGGGGACCTGGGGTGCCCTGCCCTGAGAGTGTCCAACTTGCCTCCAGTGCGGCCTTGCTCTAACTTCTTTCCGCAGCAGGGAACACGCTGCCACATAGGAAACTTCACTTCAGGTCGAGTTTACGTTGTGGAAGCCTAAGGGTCTGGGCCTGCACTTAACTCGCAGTGTGCAACTTGCCTAGGGTGCGCCCCAGGTTCCAACTTCTTTCCACAGCCGGGAGCAAACTGCCCCTTGGGAATCCTCCGTTTGAAGGTCGCGTTCACGTTTTGGAAGCCGCAGCGTCTTTGCGTGCCCTTAACTCGGAGTATCCAACAAGCTTCTAGTACGCCCTTCTTCTCAAGTCTTCCCTTCGCTTGGGAACACACTGCCCCTGAGGAGACTTCACCTGAAGCGCGATGACACGCTTTGCAGCCCAAGGGACTGGACGGGCAACTTAACTCAGAAGCTCCAACTGCCTTCTAGTCGACCTTGGTTCTAAGTTCTTTCCTTCCTGCAATGGGAACACACGGCCGCATAGGCCTCTTGGCCTTCGGAGCGTTTCTACGTGTTGGAAGCAGCAGGGCCTTAGCCTGCACTTTACGTAGAGCTTGCAACTTGGCGTAGAGTCCGCCTTGGTTCTAAGTTCTTGCCTGAGCTGCGAACACGCTGCCGCTTATGAGGCTTCACCTGAAGAGCGAGGCTACCTTTTGGAAGCCTAATGGACTTGGCGTGCACTTCACACAGAGAGTCCAAGTCGGCTTCAGGCCGCCCTTGTTCTCACTTCTTTCCTCACCTGCGAGAACACGGCCAGAAGGCGGTTGCGTCGTACGCGGCGCTTGGCGTTTTGGACGCAGAGGCGCATTGGCGAGCACTTCCCTCAGAGTCTCCAACCTGCCTTGGCGTCCGCCTTTGTTCTAACACCTTTCCGCAACTGGGAGAACACTGCCCTCTAGTAGTGTTCGTCTTCGCTGCGTTTGTAGGTTTGGGAAGCCTAAGGGCCTTCCCTGGAACTCAACTCGGTGTAGCCAACAGGCTTCTAGTCCGCCCCTGTTCTAAGGTCTTTCCTCCCCTGGGATCTCACGCCCCCCCCCCCCCCAGGAGACGTCACCTGAGGAGCGATGATACGTTTTGGAAGCAAAAGGGGACCTGGGGTGCCCTGCCCTGAGAGTGTCCAACTTGCCTCCAGTGCGGCCTTGCTCTAACTTCTTTCCGCAGCAGGGAACACGCTGCCACATAGGAAACTTCACTTCAGGTCGAGTTTACGTTGTGGAAGCCTAAGGGTCTGGGCCTGCACTTAACTCGCAGTGTGCAACTTGCCTAGGGTGCGCCCCAGGTTCCAACTTCTTTCCACAGCCGGGAGCAAACTGCCCCTTGGGAATCCTCCCTTTGAAGGTCGCGTTCACGTTTTGGAAGCCGCAGCGTCTTTGCGTACCCTTAACTCGGAGTATCCAACAAGCTTCTAGTACGCCCTTCTCCTCATGTCTTCCCTTTGCTTGGGAACACACTGCCACTGAGGAGACTTCACCTGAAGCGCGATGACACGCTTTGCAGCCCAAGGGACTGGACGGGCAACTTAACTCAGAAGCTCCAACTGCCTTCTAGTCGGCCTTGGTTCTAAGTTCTTTCCTTCCTGCAATGGGAACACACGGCCGCATAGACCTCTTGGCCTTCGGAGCGTTTCTACGTGTTGGAAGCAGCAGGGCCTTAGCCTGCACTTTACGTAGAGCTTGCAACTTGGCGTAGAGTCCGCCTTGGTTCTAAGTTCTTGCCTGAGCTGCGAACACGCTGCCGCTTATGAGGCTTCACCTGAAGAGCGAGGCTACCTTTTGGAAGCCTAATGGACTTGGCGTGCACTTCACACAGAGAGTCCAAGTCGGCTTCAGGCCGCCCTTGTTCTCACTTCTTTCCTCACCTGCGAGAACACGGCCAGAAGGCGGTTGCGTCGTACGCGGCGCTTGGCGTTTTGGACGCAGAGGCGCATTGGCGAGCACTTCCCTCAGAGTCTCCAACCTGCCTTGGCGTCCGCCTTTGTTCTAACACCTTTCCGCAACTGGGAGAACACTGCCCTCTAGTAGTGTTCGTCTTCGCTGCGTTTGTAGGTTTGGGAAGCCTAAGGGCCTTCCCTGGAACTCAACTCGGTGTAGCCAACAGGCTTCTAGTCCGCCCCTGTTCTAAGTTGTTTCCTCCCCTGGGATCTCACGCCCCCCCCCCCAGGAGACGTCACCTGAGGAGCGATGATACGTTTTGGAAGCAAAAGGGGACCTGGGGTGCCCTGCCCTGAGAGTGTCCAACTTGCCTCCAGTGCGGCCTTGCTCTAACTTCTTTCCGCAGCAGGGAACACGCTGCCACATAGGAAACTTCACTTCAGGTCGAGTTTACGTTGTGGAAGCCTAAGGGTCTGGGCCTGCACTTAACTCGCAGTGTGCAACTTGCCTAGGGTGCGCCCCAGGTTCCAACTTCTTTCCACAGCCGGGAGCAAACTGCCCCTTGGGAATCCTCCCTTTGAAGGTCGCGTTCACGTTTTGGAAGCCGCAGCGTCTTTGCGTACCCTTAACTCGGAGTATCCAACAAGCTTCTAGTACGCCCTTCTCCTCATGTCTTCCCTTTGTTGGGAACACACTGCCACTGAGGAGACTTCACCTGAAGCGCGATGACACGCTTTGCAGCCTAAGGGACTGGACGGGCAACTTAACTCAGAAGCTCCAACTGCCTTCTTGTCGGCCTTGGTTCTAAGTTCTTTCCTTCCTGCAATGGGAACACACGGCCGCATAGGCCTCTTGGCCTTCGGAGCGTTTCTACGTGTTGGAAGCAGCAGGGCCTTAGCCTGCACTTTACGTAGAGCTTGCAACTTGGCGTAGAGTCCGCCTTGGTTCTAAGTTCTTGCCTGAGCTGCGAACACGCTGCCGCTTATGAGGCTTCACCTGAAGTGCGAGGCTACCTTTTGGAAGCCTAATGGTCTTGGCGTGCACTTCACACAGAGAGTCCAAGTCGGCTTCAGGCCGCCCTTGTTCTCACTTCTTTCCTCACCTGCGAGAACACGGCCAGAAGGCGGTTGCGTCGTACGCGGCGCTTGGCGTTTTGGACGCAGAGGCGCATTGGCGAGCACTTCACTCAGAGTCTCCAACCTGCCTTGGCGTCCGCCTTTGTTCTAACACCTTTCCGCAACTGGGAGAACACTGCCCTCTAGTAGTGTTCGTCTTCGCTGCGTTTGTAGGTTTGGGAAGCCTAAGGGCCTTCCCTGGAACTCAACTCGGTGTAGCCAACAGGCTTCTAGTCCGCCCCTGTTCTAAGGTCTTTCCTCCCCTGGGATCTCACGCCCCCCCCCCCGCAGGAGACGTCACCTTAGGAGCGATGATACGTTTTGGAAGCAAAAGGGGACCTGGGGTGCCCTGCCCTGAGAGTGTCCAACGTGCCTCCAGTGCGGCCTTGCTCTAACTTCTTTCCGCAGCAGGGAACACGCTGCCACATAGGAAACTTCACTTCAGGTCGAGTTTACGTTGTGGAAGCCTAAGGGTCTGGGCCTGCACTTAACTCGCAGTGTGCAACTTGCCTAGGGTGCGCCCCAGGTTCCAACTTCTTTCCACAGCCGGGAGCAAACTGCCCTTTGGGAATCCTCCCTTTGAAGGTCGCGTTCACGTTTTGGAAGCCACAGCGTCTTTGCGTGCCCTTAACTCGGAGTATCCAACAAGCTTCTAGTACGCCCTTCTTCTCAAGTCTTCCCTTCGCTTGGGAACACACTGCCACTGAGGAGACTTCACCTGAAGCGCGATGACACGCTTTGCAGCCCAAGGGACTGGACGGGCAACTTCACTCCGAAGCTCCAACTGCCTTCTAGTCGGCCTTGGTTCTAAGTTCTTTCCTTCCTGCAATGGGAACACACGCCCGCATAGGCCTCTTGGCCTTCGGAGCGTTTCTACGTGTTGGAAGCAGCAGGGCCTTAGCCTGCACTTTACGTAGAGCTTGCAACTTGGCGTAGAGTCCGCCTTGGTTCTAAGTTCTTGCCTGAGCTGCGAACACGCTGCCGCTTATTAGGCTTCACCTGAAGAGCGAGGCTACCTTTTGGAAGCCTAATGGACTTGGCGTGCACTTCACACAGAGAGTCCAAGTCGGCTTCAGGCCGCCCTTGTTCTCACTTCTTTCCTCACCTGCGAGAACACGGCCAGAAGGGGGTTGCGTCGTACGCGGCGCTTGGCGTTTTGGACGCAGAGGCGCGTTGGCGAGCACTTCACTCAGAGTCTCCAACCTGCCTTGGCGTCCGCCTTTGTTCTAACATCTTTCCGCAACTGGGAGAACACTGCCCTCTAGTAGTGTTCGTCTTCGCTGCGTTTGTAGGTTTGGGAAGCCTAAGGGCCTTCCCTGGAACTCAACTCGGTGTAGCCAACAGGCTTCTAGTCCGCCCCTGTTCTAAGTTGTTTCCTCCCCTGGGATCTCACGCCCCCCCCCCCAGGAGACGTCACCTGAGGAGCGATGATACGTTTTGGAAGCAAAAGGGGACCTGGGGTGCCCTGCCCTGAGAGTGTCCAACTTGCCTCCAGTGCGGCCTTGCTCTAACTTCTTTCCGCAGCAGGGAACACGCTGCCACATAGGAAACTTCACTTCAGGTCGAGTTTACGTTGTGGAAGCCTAAGGGTCTGGGCCTGCACTTAACTCGCAGTGTGCAACTTGCCTAGGGTGCGCCCCAGGTTCCAACTTCTTTCCACAGCCGGGAGCAAACTGCCCCTTGGGAATCCTCCCTTTGAAGGTCGCGTTCACGTTTTGGAAGCCGCAGCGTCTTTGCGTACCCTTAACTCGGAGTATCCAACAAGCTTCTAGTACGCCCTTCTCCTCATGTCTTCCCTTTGTTGGGAACACACTGCCACTGAGGAGACTTCACCTGAAGCGCGATGACACGCTTTGCAGCCTAAGGGACTGGACGGGCAACTTAACTCAGAAGCTCCAACTGCCTTCTTGTCGGCCTTGGTTCTAAGTTCTTTCCTTCCTGCAATGGGAACACACGGCCGCATAGGCCTCTTGGCCTTCGGAGCGTTTCTACGTGTTGGAAGCAGCAGGGCCTTAGCCTGCACTTTACGTAGAGCTTGCAACTTGGCGTAGAGTCCGCCTTGGTTCTAAGTTCTTGCCTGAGCTGCGAACACGCTGCCGCTTATGAGGCTTCACCTGAAGTGCGAGGCTACCTTTTGGAAGCCTAATGGTCTTGGCGTGCACTTCACACAGAGAGTCCAAGTCGGCTTCAGGCCGCCCTTGTTCTCACTTCTTTCCTCACCTGCGAGAACACGGCCAGAAGGCGGTTGCGTCGTACGCGGCGCTTGGCGTTTTGGACGCAGAGGCGCATTGGCGAGCACTTCACTCAGAGTCTCCAACCTGCCTTGGCGTCCGCCTTTGTTCTAACACCTTTCCGCAACTGGGAGAACACTGCCCTCTAGTAGTGTTCGTCTTCGCTGCGTTTGTAGGTTTGGGAAGCCTAAGGGCCTTCCCTGGAACTCAACTCGGTGTAGCCAACAGGCTTCTAGTCCGCCCCTGTTCTAAGGTCTTTCCTCCCCTGGGATCTCACGCCCCCCCCCCCCCGCAGGAGACGTCACCTTAGGAGCGATGATACGTTTTGGAAGCAAAAGGGGACCTGGGGTGCCCTGCCCTGAGAGTGTCCAACGTGCCTCCAGTGCGGCCTTGCTCTAACTTCTTTCCGCAGCAGGGAACACGCTGCCACATAGGAAACTTCACTTCAGGTCGAGTTTACGTTGTGGAAGCCTAAGGGTCTGGGCCTGCACTTAACTCGCAGTGTGCAACTTGCCTAGGGTGCGCCCCAGGTTCCAACTTCTTTCCACAGCCGGGAGCAAACTGCCCTTTGGGAATCCTTCCTTTGAAGGTCGCGTTCACGTTTTGGAAGCCACAGCGTCTTTGCGTGCCCTTAACTCGGAGTATCCAACAAGCTTCTAGTACGCCCTTCTTCTCAAGTCTTCCCTTCGCTTGGGAACACACTGCCACTGAGGAGACTTCACCTGAAGCGCGATGACACGCTTTGCAGCCCAAGGGACTGGACGGGCAACTTCACTCCGAAGCTCCAACTGCCTTCTAGTCGGCCTTGGTTCTAAGTTCTTTCCTTCCTGCAATGGGAACACACGCCCGCATAGGCCTCTTGGCCTTCGGAGCGTTTCTACGTGTTGGAAGCAGCAGGGCCTTAGCCTGCACTTTACGTAGAGCTTGCAACTTGGCGTAGAGTCCGCCTTGGTTCTAAGTTCTTGCCTGAGCTGCGAACACGCTGCCGCTTATTAGGCTTCACCTGAAGAGCGAGGCTACCTTTTGGAAGCCTAATGGACTTGGCGTGCACTTCACACAGAGAGTCCAAGTCGGCTTCAGGCCGCCCTTGTTCTCACTTCTTTCCTCACCTGCGAGAACACGGCCAGAAGGGGGTTGCGTCGTACGCGGCGCTTGGCGTTTTGGACGCAGAGGCGCGTTGGCGAGCACTTCACTCAGAGTCTCCAACCTGCCTTGGCGTCCGCCTTTGTTCTAACATCTTTCCGCAACTGGGAGAACACTGCCCTCTAGTAGTGTTCGTCTTCGCTGCGTTTGTAGGTTTGGGAAGCCTAAGGGCCTTCCCTGGAACTCAACTCGGTGTAGCCAACAGGCTTCTAGTCCGCCCCTGTTCTAAGGTCTTTCCTCCCCTGTGATATCACGGCCCCCCCCCCCCCCAGGAGACGTCACCTGAGGAGCGATGATACGTTTTAGAAGCAAAAGGGGACCTGGGGTGCCCTGCCCTGAGAGTGTCCAACTTGCCTCCAGTGCGGCCTTGCTCTAACTTCTTTCCGCAGCAGGGAACACGCTGCCACATAGGAAACTTCACTTCAGGTCGAGTTTACGTTGTGGAAGCCTAAGGGTCTGGGCCTGCACTTAACTCGCAGTGTGCAACTTGCCTAGGGTGCGCCCCAGGTTCCAACTTCTTTCCACAGCCGGGAGCAAACTGCCCCTTGGGAATCCTCCCTTTGAAGGTCGCGTTCACGTTTTGGAAGCCGCAGCGTCTTTGCGTGCCCTTAACTCGGAGTATCCAACAAGCTTCTAGTACGCCCTTCTTCTCAAGTCTTCCCTTCGCTTTGGAACACACTGCCCCTGAGGAGACTTCACCTGAAGCGCGATGACACGCTTTGCAGCCCAAGGGACTGGACGGGCCACTTAACTCAGAAGCTCCAACTGCCTTCTAGTCGGCCTTGGTTCTAAGTTCTTTCCTTCCTGCAATGGGAACACACGGCCGCATAGGCCTCTTGGCCTTCGGAGCGTTTCTACGTGTTGGAAGCAGCAGGGCCTTAGCCTGCACTTTACGTAGAGCTTGCAAATTGGCGTAGAGTCCGCCTTGGTTCTAAGTTCTTGCCTGAGCTGCGAACACGCTGCCGCTTATGAGGCTTCACCTGAAGAGCGAGGCTACCTTTTGGAAGCCTAATGGACTTGGCGTGCACTTCACACAGAGAGTCCAAGTCGGCTTCAGGCCGCCCTTGTTCTCACTTCTTTCCTCACCTGCGAGAACACGGCCAGAAGGCGGTTGCGTCGTACGCGGCGCTTGGCGTTTTGGACGCAGAGGCGCATTGGCGAGCACTTCCCTCAGAGTCTCCAACCTGCCTTGGCGTCCGCCTTTGTTCTAACACCTTTCCGCAACTGGGAGAACACTGCCCTCTAGTAGTGTTCGTCTTCGCTGCGTTTGTAGGTTTGGGAAGCCTAAGGGCCTTCCCTGGAACTCAACTCGGTGTAGCCAACAGGCTTCTAGTCCGCCCCTGTTCTAAGGTCTTTCCTCCCCTGGGATCTCACGCCCCCCCCCCCAGGAGACGTCACCTGAGGAGCGATGATACATTTTGGAAGCAAAAGGGGACCTGGGGTGCCCTGCCCTGAGAGTGTCCAACTTGCCTCCAGTGCGGCCTTGCTCTAACTTCTTTCCGTAGCAGGGAACACGCTGCCACATAGGAAACTTCACTTCAGGTCGAGTTTACGTTGTGGAAGCCTAAGGGTCTGGGCCTGCACTTAACTCGCAGTGTGCAACTTGCCTAGGCTGCGCCCCAGGTTCCAACTTCTTTCCCCAGCCGGGAGCAAACTGCCCTTTGGGAATCCTCCCTTTGAAGGTCGCGTTCACGTTTTGGAAGCCACAGCGTCTTTGCGTGCCCTTAACTCGGAGTATCCAACAAGCTTCTAGTACGCCCTACTTCTCAAGTCTTCCCTTCGCTTGGGAACACACTGCCCCTGAGGAGACTTCACCTGAAGCGCGATGACACGCTTTGCAGCCCAAGGGACTGGACGGGCAACTTAACTCAGAAGCTCCAACTGCCTTCTAGTCGGCCTTGTTTCTAAGTTCTTTCCGTCCTGCAATGGGAACACACGGCCGCATAGGCCTCTTGGCCTTCGGAGCGTTTCTACGTGTTGGAAGCAGCAGGGCCTTAGCCTGCACTTTACGTAGAGCTTGCAACTTGGCGTAGAGTCCGCCTTGGTTCTAAGTTCTTGCCTGAGCTGCGAACACGCTGCCGCTTATGAGGCTTCACCTGAAGAGCGAGGCTACCTTTTGGAAGCCTAATGGACTTGGCGTGCACTTCACACAGAGAGTCCAAGTCGGCTTCAGGCCGCCCTTGTTCTCACTTCTTTCCTCACCTGCGAGAACACGGCCAGAAGGCGGTTGCGTCGTACGCGGCGCTCGGCGTTTTGGACGCAGAGGCGCATTGGCGAGCACTTCCCTCAGAGTCTCCAACCTGCCTTGGCGTCCGCCTTTGTTCTAACACCTTTCCGCAACTGGGAGAACACTGCCCTCTAGTAGTGTTCGTCTTCGCTGCGTTTGTAGGTTTGGGAAGCCTAAGGGCCTTCCCTGGAACTCAACTCGGTGTAGCCAACAGGCTTCTACTCCGCCCCTGTTCTAAGGTCTTTCCTCCCCTGCGATCTCACGCCCCCCCCCCAGGAGATGTCACCTGAGGAGCGATGATAGGTTTTGGAAGCAAAAGGGTACCTGGGGTGCCCTGCCCTGAGAGTGTCCAACTTGCCTCCAGTGCGGCCTTGCTCTAACTTCTTTCCACAGCAGGGAACACGCTGCCCCATAGGAAACTTGACTTCAGGTCGAGTTTACGTTGTGGAAGCCTAAGGGTCTGGGCCTGCACTTAACTCGCAGTGTGCAACAGCCTAGGGTGCGCCCCAGGTTCCAACTTCTTTCCACAGCCGGGAGCAAACTGCCCTTTGGGAATCCTCCCTTTGAAGGTCGCGTTCACGTTTTGGAAGCCACAGCGTCTTTGCGTGCCCTTAACTCGGAGTATCCAACAAGCTTCTAGTACGCCCTTCTTCTCAAGTCTTCCCTTCACTTGGGAACACACTGCCCCTGAGGAGACTTCACCTGAAGCGCGATGACACGCTTTGCAGCCCAAGGGACTGGACGGGCCACTTAACTCAGAAGCTCCAACTGCCTTCTAGTCGGCCTTGGTTCTAAGTTCTTTCCTTCCTGCAATGGGAACACACGCCCGCATAGGCCTCTTGGCCTTCGGAGCGTTTCTACGTGTTGGAAGCAGCAGGGCCTTAGCCTGCACTTTACGTAGAGCTTGCAACTTGGCGTAGAGTCCGCCTTGGTTCTAAGTTCTTGCCTGAGCTGCGAACACGCTGCCGCTTATTAGGCTTCACCTGAAGAGCGAGGCTACCTTTTGGAAGCCTAATGGACTTGGCGTGCACTTCACACAGAGAGTCCAAGTCGGCTTCAGGCCGCCCTTGTTCTCACTTCTTTCCTCACCTGCGAGAACACGGCCAGAAGGCGGTTGCGTCGTACGCGGCGCTTGGCGTTTTGGACGCAGAGGCGCGTTGGCGAGCACTTCACTCAGAGTCTCCAACCTGCCTTGGCGTCCGCCTTTGTTCTAACATCTTTCCGCAACTGGGAGAACACTGCCCTCTAGTAGTGTTCGTCTTCGCTGCGTTTGTAGGTTTGGGAAGCCTAAGGGCCTTCCCTGGAACTCAACTCGGTGTAGCCAACAGGCTTCTAGTCCGCCCCTGTT
This sequence comes from Meles meles, assembly GCF_922984935.1. Lineage (NCBI taxonomy): Eukaryota > Metazoa > Chordata > Mammalia > Carnivora > Mustelidae > Meles > Meles meles. Next base: position 61,196,061 of record NC_060084.1, on the reverse strand, counting down.
CTAAGTTGTTTCCTCCCCTGGGATCTCACGCCCCCCCCCCCAGGAGACGTCACCTGAGGAGCGATGATACGTTTTGGAAGCAAAAGGGGACCTGGGGTGCCCTGCCCTGAGAGTGTCCAACTTGCCTCCAGTGCGGCCTTGCTCTAACTTCTTTCCGCAGCAGGGAACACGCTGCCACATAGGAAACTTCACTTCAGGTCGAGTTTACGTTGTGGAAGCCTAAGGGTCTGGGCCTGCACTTAACTCGCAGTGTGCAACTTGCCTAGGGTGCGCCCCAGGTTCCAACTTCTTTCCACAGCCGGGAGCAAACTGCCCCTTGGGAATCCTCCCTTTGAAGGTCGCGTTCACGTTTTGGAAGCCGCAGCGTCTTTGCGTACCCTTAACTCGGAGTATCCAACAAGCTTCTAGTACGCCCTTCTCCTCATGTCTTCCCTTTGTTGGGAACACACTGCCACTGAGGAGACTTCACCTGAAGCGCGATGACACGCTTTGCAGCCTAAGGGACTGGACGGGCAACTTAACTCAGAAGCTCCAACTGCCTTCTTGTCGGCCTTGGTTCTAAGTTCTTTCCTTCCTGCAATGGGAACACACGGCCGCATAGGCCTCTTGGCCTTCGGAGCGTTTCTACGTGTTGGAAGCAGCAGGGCCTTAGCCTGCACTTTACGTAGAGCTTGCAACTTGGCGTAGAGTCCGCCTTGGTTCTAAGTTCTTGCCTGAGCTGCGAACACGCTGCCGCTTATGAGGCTTCACCTGAAGTGCGAGGCTACCTTTTGGAAGCCTAATGGTCTTGGCGTGCACTTCACACAGAGAGTCCAAGTCGGCTTCAGGCCGCCCTTGTTCTCACTTCTTTCCTCACCTGCGAGAACACGGCCAGAAGGCGGTTGCGTCGTACGCGGCGCTTGGCGTTTTGGACGCAGAGGCGCATTGGCGAGCACTTCACTCAGAGTCTCCAACCTGCCTTGGCGTCCGCCTTTGTTCTAACACCTTTCCGCAACTGGGAGAACACTGCCCTCTAGTAGTGTTCGTCTTCGCTGCGTTTGTAGGTTTGGGAAGCCTAAGGGCCTTCCCTGGAACTCAACTCGGTGTAGCCAACAGGCTTCTAGTCCGCCCCTGTTCTAAGGTCTTTCCTCCCCTGGGATCTCACGCCCCCCCCCCCCCGCAGGAGACGTCACCTTAGGAGCGATGATACGTTTTGGAAGCAAAAGGGGACCTGGGGTGCCCTGCCCTGAGAGTGTCCAACGTGCCTCCAGTGCGGCCTTGCTCTAACTTCTTTCCGCAGCAGGGAACACGCTGCCACATAGGAAACTTCACTTCAGGTCGAGTTTACGTTGTGGAAGCCTAAGGGTCTGGGCCTGCACTTAACTCGCAGTGTGCAACTTGCCTAGGGTGCGCCCCAGGTTCCAACTTCTTTCCACAGCCGGGAGCAAACTGCCCTTTGGGAATCCTTCCTTTGAAGGTCGCGTTCACGTTTTGGAAGCCACAGCGTCTTTGCGTGCCCTTAACTCGGAGTATCCAACAAGCTTCTAGTACGCCCTTCTTCTCAAGTCTTCCCTTCGCTTGGGAACACACTGCCACTGAGGAGACTTCACCTGAAGCGCGATGACACGCTTTGCAGCCCAAGGGACTGGACGGGCAACTTCACTCCGAAGCTCCAACTGCCTTCTAGTCGGCCTTGGTTCTAAGTTCTTTCCTTCCTGCAATGGGAACACACGCCCGCATAGGCCTCTTGGCCTTCGGAGCGTTTCTACGTGTTGGAAGCAGCAGGGCCTTAGCCTGCACTTTACGTAGAGCTTGCAACTTGGCGTAGAGTCCGCCTTGGTTCTAAGTTCTTGCCTGAGCTGCGAACACGCTGCCGCTTATTAGGCTTCACCTGAAGAGCGAGGCTACCTTTTGGAAGCCTAATGGACTTGGCGTGCACTTCACACAGAGAGTCCAAGTCGGCTTCAGGCCGCCCTTGTTCTCACTTCTTTCCTCACCTGCGAGAACACGGCCAGAAGGGGGTTGCGTCGTACGCGGCGCTTGGCGTTTTGGACGCAGAGGCGCGTTGGCGAGCACTTCACTCAGAGTCTCCAACCTGCCTTGGCGTCCGCCTTTGTTCTAACATCTTTCCGCAACTGGGAGAACACTGCCCTCTAGTAGTGTTCGTCTTCGCTGCGTTTGTAGGTTTGGGAAGCCTAAGGGCCTTCCCTGGAACTCAACTCGGTGTAGCCAACAGGCTTCTAGTCCGCCCCTGTTCTAAGGTCTTTCCTCCCCTGTGATATCACGGCCCCCCCCCCCCCCCAGGAGACGTCACCTGAGGAGCGATGATACGTTTTAGAAGCAAAAGGGGACCTGGGGTGCCCTGCCCTGAGAGTGTCCAACTTGCCTCCAGTGCGGCCTTGCTCTAACTTCTTTCCGCAGCAGGGAACACACTGCCACATAGGAAACTTCACTTCAGGTCGAGTTTACGTTGTGGAAGCCTAAGGGTCTGGGCCTGCACTTAACTCGCAGTGTGCAACTTGCCTAGGGTGCGCCCCAGGTTCCAACTTCTTTCCACAGCCGGGAGCAAACTGCCCCTTGGGAATCCTCCCTTTGAAGGTCGCGTTCACGTTTTGGAAGCCGCAGCGTCTTTGCGTGCCCTTAACTCGGAGTATCCAACAAGCTTCTAGTACGCCCTTCTTCTCAAGTCTTCCCTTCGCTTGGGAACACACTGCCACTGAGGAGACTTCACCTGAAGCGCGATGACACGCTTTGCAGCCCAAGGGACTGGACGGGCCACTTAACTCAGAAGCTCCAACTGCCTTCTAGTCGGCCTTGGTTCTAAGTTCTTTCCTTCCTGCAATGGGAACACACGGCCGCATAGGCCTCTTGGCCTTCGGAGCGTTTCTACGTGTTGGAAGCAGCAGGGCCTTAGCCTGCACTTTACGTAGAGCTTGCAAATTGGCGTAGAGTCCGCCTTGGTTCTAAGTTCTTGCCTGAGCTGCGAACACGCTGCCGCTTATGAGGCTTCACCTGAAGAGCGAGGCTACCTTTTGGAAGCCTAATGGACTTGGCGTGCACTTCACACAGAGAGTCCAAGTCGGCTTCAGGCCGCCCTTGTTCTCACTTCTTTCCTCACCTGCGAGAACACGGCCAGAAGGCGGTTGCGTCGTACGCGGCGCTTGGCGTTTTGGACGCAGAGGCGCATTGGCGAGCACTTCCCTCAGAGTCTCCAACCTGCCTTGGCGTCCGCCTTTGTTCTAACACCTTTCCGCAACTGGGAGAACACTGCCCTCTAGTAGTGTTCGTCTTCGCTGCGTTTGTAGGTTTGGGAAGCCTAAGGGCCTTCCCTGGAACTCAACTCGGTGTAGCCAACAGGCTTCTAGTCCGCCCCTGTTCTAAGGTCTTTCCTCCCCTGGGATCTCACGCCCCCCCCCCCAGGAGACGTCACCTGAGGAGCGATGATACATTTTGGAAGCAAAAGGGGACCTGGGGTGCCCTGCCCTGAGAGTGTCCAACTTGCCTCCAGTGCGGCCTTGCTCTAACTTCTTTCCGTAGCAGGGAACACGCTGCCACATAGGAAACTTCACTTCAGGTCGAGTTTACGTTGTGGAAGCCTAAGGGTCTGGGCCTGCACTTAACTCGCAGTGTGCAACTTGCCTAGGCTGCGCCCCAGGTTCCAACTTCTTTCCCCAGCCGGGAGCAAACTGCCCTTTGGGAATCCTCCCTTTGAAGGTCGCGTTCACGTTTTGGAAGCCACAGCGTCTTTGCGTGCCCTTAACTCGGAGTATCCAACAAGCTTCTAGTACGCCCTACTTCTCAAGTCTTCCCTTCGCTTGGGAACACACTGCCCCTGAGGAGACTTCACCTGAAGCGCGATGACACGCTTTGCAGCCCAAGGGACTGGACGGGCAACTTAACTCAGAAGCTCCAACTGCCTTCTAGTCGGCCTTGTTTCTAAGTTCTTTCCGTCCTGCAATGGGAACACACGGCCGCATAGGCCTCTTGGCCTTCGGAGCGTTTCTACGTGTTGGAAGCAGCAGGGCCTTAGCCTGCACTTTACGTAGAGCTTGCAACTTGGCGTAGAGTCCGCCTTGGTTCTAAGTTCTTGCCTGAGCTGCGAACACGCTGCCGCTTATGAGGCTTCACCTGAAGAGCGAGGCTACCTTTTGGAAGCCTAATGGACTTGGCGTGCACTTCACACAGAGAGTCCAAGTCGGCTTCAGGCCGCCCTTGTTCTCACTTCTTTCCTCACCTGCGAGAACACGGCCAGAAGGCGGTTGCGTCGTACGCGGCGCTCGGCGTTTTGGACGCAGAGGCGCATTGGCGAGCACTTCCCTCAGAGTCTCCAACCTGCCTTGGCGTCCGCCTTTGTTCTAACACCTTTCCGCAACTGGGAGAACACTGCCCTCTAGTAGTGTTCGTCTTCGCTGCGTTTGTAGGTTTGGGAAGCCTAAGGGCCTTCCCTGGAACTCAACTCGGTGTAGCCAACAGGCTTCTACTCCGCCCCTGTTCTAAGGTCTTTCCTCCCCTGCGATCTCACGCCCCCCCCCCAGGAGATGTCACCTGAGGAGCGATGATAGGTTTTGGAAGCAAAAGGGTACCTGGGGTGCCCTGCCCTGAGAGTGTCCAACTTGCCTCCAGTGCGGCCTTGCTCTAACTTCTTTCCACAGCAGGGAACACGCTGCCCCATAGGAAACTTGACTTCAGGTCGAGTTTACGTTGTGGAAGCCTAAGGGTCTGGGCCTGCACTTAACTCGCAGTGTGCAACAGCCTAGGGTGCGCCCCAGGTTCCAACTTCTTTCCACAGCCGGGAGCAAACTGCCCTTTGGGAATCCTCCCTTTGAAGGTCGCGTTCACGTTTTGGAAGCCACAGCGTCTTTGCGTGCCCTTAACTCGGAGTATCCAACAAGCTTCTAGTACGCCCTTCTTCTCAAGTCTTCCCTTCACTTGGGAACACACTGCCCCTGAGGAGACTTCACCTGAAGCGCGATGACACGCTTTGCAGCCCAAGGGACTGGACGGGCCACTTAACTCAGAAGCTCCAACTGCCTTCTAGTCGGCCTTGGTTCTAAGTTCTTTCCTTCCTGCAATGGGAACACACGGCCGCATAGGCCTCTTGGCCTTCGGAGCGTTTCTACGTGTTGGAAGCAGCAGGGCCTTAGCCTGCACTTTACGTAGAGCTTGCAACTTGGCGTAGAGTCCGCCTTGGTTCTAAGTTCTTGCCTGAGCTGCGAACACGCTGCCGCTTATGAGGCTTCACCTGAAGAGCGAGGCTACCTTTTGGAAGCCTAATGGACTTGGCGTGCACTTCACACAGAGAGTCCAAGTCGGCTTCAGGCCGCCCTTGTTCTCACTTCTTTCCTCACCTGCGAGAACACGGCCAGAAGGCGGTTGCGTCGTACGCGGCGCTTGGCGTTTTGGACGCAGAGGCGCATTGGCGAGCACTTCCCTCAGAGTCTCCAACCTGCCTTGGCGTCCGCCTTTGTTCTAACACCTTTCCGCAACTGGGAGAACACTGCCCTCTAGTAGTGTTCGTCTTCGCTGCGTTTGTAGGTTTGGGAAGCCTAAGGGCCTTCCCTGGAACTCAACTCGGTGTAGCCAACAGGCTTCTAGTCCGCCCCTGTTCTAAGGTCTTTCCTCCCCTGGGATCTCACGGCCCCCCCCCCAGGAGACGACACCTGAGGAGCGAAGATACGTTTTGGAAGCAAAAGGGGACCTGGGGTGCCCTGCCCTGAGAGTGTCCAACTTGCCTCCAGTGCGGCCTTGCTCTAACTTCTTTCCGCAGCAGGGAACACGCTGCCACATAGGAAACTTGACTTCAGGTCGAATTTACGTTGTGGAAGCCTAAGGGTCTGGGCCTGCACTTAACTCGCAGTGTGCAACTTGCCTAGGGTGCGCCCCAGGTTCCAACTTCTTTCCACAGCCGGGAGCAAACTGCCCCTTGGGAATCCTCCATTTGAAGGTCGCGTTCACGTTTTGGAAGCCGCAGCGTCTTTGCGTGCCCTTAACTCGGAGTATCCAACAAGCTTCTAGTACGCCCTTCTTCTCAAGTCTTCCCTTCGCTTGGGAACACACTGCCAGTGAGGAGACTTCACCTGAAGCGCGATGACACGCTTTGCAGCCCAAGGGACTGGACGGGCCACTTAACTCAGAAGCTCCAACTGCCTTCTAGTCGGCCTTGGTTCTAAGTTCTTTCCTTCCTGCAATGGGAACACACGGCCGCATAGGCCTCTTGGCCTTCGGAGCGTTTCTACGTGTTGGAAGCAGCAGGGCCTTAGCCTGCACTTTACGTAGAGCTTGCAACTTGGCGTAGAGTCCGCCTTGGTTCTAAGTTCTTGCCTGAGCTGCGAACACGCTGCCGCTTATGAGGCTTCACCTGAAGAGCGAGGCTACCTTTTGGAAGCCTAATGGACTTGGCGTGCACTTCACACAGAGAGTCCAAGTCGGCTTCAGGCCGCCCTTGTTCTCACTTCTTTCCTCACCTGCGAGAACACGGCCAGAAGGCGGTTGCGTCGTACGCGGCGCTTGGCGTTTTGGACGCAGAGGCGCATTGGCGAGCACTTCCCTCAGAGTCTCCAACCTGCCTTGGCGTCCGCCTTTGTTCTAACACCTTTCCGCAACTGGGAGAACACTGCCCTCTAGTAGTGTTCGTCTTCGCTGCGTTTGTAGGTTTGGGAAGCCTAAGGGCCTTCCCTGGAACTAAACTCGGTGTAGCCAACAGGCTTCTAGTCCGCCCCTGTTCTAAGGTCTTTCCTCCCCTGGGATCTCACGCCCCCCCCCCCCCAGGAGACGTCACCTGAGGAGCGATGATACGTTTTGGAAGCAAAAGGGGACCTGGGGTGCCCTGCCCTGAGAGTGTCCAACTTGCCTCCAGTGCGGCCTTGCTCTAACTTCTTTCCGCAGCAGGGAACACGCTGCCACATAGGAAACTTCACTTCAGGTCGAGTTTACGTTGTGGAAGCCTAAGGGTCTGGGCCTGCACTTAACTCGCAGTGTGCAACTTGCCTAGGGTGCGCCCCAGGTTCCAACTTCTTTCCACAGCTGGGAGCAAACTGCCCCTTGGGAATCCTCCCTTTGAAGGTCGCGTTCACGTTTTGGAAGCCGCAGCGTCTTTGCGTACCCTTAACTCGGAGTATCCAACAAGCTTCTAGTACGCCCTTCTCCTCAAGTCTTCCCTTTGTTTGGGAACACACTGCCACTGAGGAGACTTCACCTGAAGCGCGATGACACGCTTTGCAGCCCAAGGGACTGGACGGGCAACTTAACTCAGAAGCTCCAACTGCCTTCTAGTCGGCCTTGGTTCTAAGTTCGTTCCTTCCTGCAATGGGAACACATGGCCGCATAGGCCTCTTGGCCTTCGGAGCGTTTCTACGTGTTGGAAGCAGCAGGGCCTTAGCCTGCACTTTACGTAGAGCTTGCAACTTGGCGTAGAGTCCGCCTTGGTTCTAAGTTCTTGCCTGAGCTGCGAACACGCTGCCGCTTATGAGGCTTCACCTGAAGAGCGAGGCTACCTTTTGGAAGCCTAATGGACTTGGCGTGCACTTCACACAGAGAGTCCAAGTCGGCTTCAGGCCGCCCTTGTTCTCACTTCTTTCCTCACCTGCGAGAACACGGCCAGAAGGCGGTTGCGTCGTACGCGGCGCTTGGCGTTTTGGACGCAGAGGCGCATTGGCGAGCACTTCACTCAGAGTCTCCAACCTGCCTTGGCGTCCGCCTTTGTTCTAACACCTTTCCGCAACTGGGAGAACACTGCCCTCTAGTAGTGTTCGTCTTCGCTGCGTTTGTAGGTTTGGGAAGCCTAAGGGCCTTCCCTGGAACTCAACTCGGTGTAGCCAACAGGCTTCTAGTCCGCCCCTGTTCTAAGGTCTTTCCTCCCCTGGGATCTCACGCCCCCCCCCCCCAAGAGACGTCACCTGAGGAGCGATGATACGTTTTGGAAGCAAAAGGGGACCTGGGGTGCCCTGCCCTGAGAGTGTCCAACTTGCCTCCAGTGTGGCCTTGCTCTAACTTCTTTCCGCAGCAGGGAACACGCTGCCACATAGGAAACTTCACTTCAGGTCGAGTTTACGTTGTGGAAGCCTAAGGGTCTGGGCCTGCACTTAACTCGCAGTGTGCAACTTGCCTAGGCTGCGCCCCAGGTTCCAACTTCTTTCCCAAGCCGGGAGCAAACTGCCCTTTGGGAATCCTCCCTTTGAAGGTCGCGTTCACGTTTTGGAAGCCGCAGCGTCTTTGCGTGCCCTTAACTCGGAGTATCCAACAAGCTTCTAGTACGCCCTTCTTCTCAACTCTTCCCTTCGCTTGGGAACACACTGCCCCTGAGGAGACTTCACCTGAAGCGCGATGACACGCTTTGCAGCCCAAGGGACTGGACGGGCAACTTAACTCAGAAGCTCCAACTGCCTTCTAGTCGGCCTTGGTTCTAAGTTCTTTCCTTCCTGCAATGGGAACACACGGCCGCTTAGGCCTCTTGGCCTTCGGAGCGTTTCTACGTGTTGGAAGCAGCAGGGCCTTAGCCTGCACTTTACGTAGAGCTTGCAACTTGGCGTAGAGTCCGCCTTGGTTCTAAGTTCTTGCCTGAGCTGCGAACACGCTGCCGCTTATGAGGCTTCACCTGAAGAGCGAGGCTACCTTTTGGAAGCCTAATGGACTTGGCGTGCACTTCACACAGAGAGTCCAAGTCGGCTTCAGGCCGCCCTTGTTCTCACTTCTTTCCTCACCTGCGAGAACACGGCCAGAAGGCGGTTGCGTCGTACGCGGCGCTTGGCGTTTTGGACGCAGAGGCGCATTGGCAAGCACTTCACTCAGAGTCTCCAACCTGCCTTGGCGTCCGCCTTTGTTCTAACACCTTTCCGCAACTGGGAGAACACTGCCCTCTAGTAGTGTTCGTCTTCGCTGCGTTTGTAGGTTTGGGAAGCCTAAGGGCCTTCCCTGGAACTCAACTCGGTGTAGCCAACAGGCTTCTAGTCCGCCCCTGTTCTAAGGTCTTTCCTCCCCTGGGATCTCACGGCCCCCCCCCCAGGAGACGTCACCTGAGGAGCGATGATACGTTTTGGAAGCAAAAGGGGACCTGGGGTGCCCTGCCCTGAGAGTGTCCAACTTGCCTCCAGTGCGGCCTTGCTCTAACTTCTTTCCGCAGCAGGGAACACGCTGCCACATAGGAAACTTGACTTCAGGTCGAATTTACGTTGTGGAAGCCTAAGGGTCTGGGCCTGCACTTAACTCGCAGTGTGCAACTTGCCTAGGGTGCGCCCCAGGTTCCAACTTCTTTCCACAGCCGGGAGCAAACTGCCCCTTGGGAATCCTCCCTTTGAAGGTCGCGTTCACGTTTTGGAAGCCGCAGCGTCTTTGCGTGCCCTTAACTCGGAGTATCCAACAAGCTTCTAGTACGCCCTTCTTCTCAAGTCTTCCCTTCGCTTGGGAACACACTGCCACTGAGGAGACTTCACCTGAAGCGCGATGACACGCTTTGCAGCCCAAGGGACTGGACGGGCCACTTAACTCAGAAGCTCCAACTGCCTTCTAGTCGGCCTTGGTTCTAAGTTCTTTCCTTCCTGCAATGGGAACACACGGCCGCATAGGCCTCTTGGCCTTCGGAGCGTTTCTACGTGTTGGAAGCAGCAGGGCCTTAGCCTGCACTTTACGTAGAGCTTGCAACTTGGCGTAGAGTCCGCCTTGGTTCTAAGTTCTTGCCTGAGCTGCGAACACGCTGCCGCTTATGAGGCTTCACCTGAAGAGCGAGGCTACCTTTTGGAAGCCTAATGGACTTGGCGTGCACTTCACACAGAGAGTCCAAGTCGGCTTCAGGCCGCCCTTGTTCTCACTTCTTTCCTCACCTGCGAGAACACGGCCAGAAGGCGGTTGCGTCGTACGCGGCGCTTGGCGTTTTGGACGCAGAGGCGCATTGGCGAGCACTTCCCTCAGAGTCTCCAACCTGCCTTGGCGTCCGCCTTTGTTCTAACACCTTTCCGCAACTGGGAGAACACTGCCCTCTAGTAGTGTTCGTCTTCGCTGCGTTTGTAGGTTTGGGAAGCCTAAGGGCCTTCCCTGGAACTCAACTCGGTGTAGCCAACAGGCTTCTAGTCCGCCCCTGTTCTAAGGTCTTTCCTCCCCTGGGATCTCACGCCCCCCCCCCCAGGAGACGTCACCTGAGGAGCGATGATACGTTTTGGAAGCAAAAGGGGACCTGGGGTGCCCTGCCCTGAGAGTGTCCAACTTGCCTCCAGTGCGGCCTTGCTCTAACTTCTTTCCGCAGCAGGGAACACGCTGCCACATTGGAAACTTCACTACAGGTCGAGTTTACGTTGTGGAAGCCTAAGGGTCTGGGCCTGCACTTAACTCGCAGTGTGCAACTTGCCTAGGGTGCGCCCCAGGTTCCAACTTCTTTCCACAGCCGGGAGCAAACTGCCCCTTGGGAATCCTCCCTTTGAAGGTCGCGTTCACGTTTTGGAAGCCGCAGCGTCTTTGCGTACCCTTAACTCGGAGTATCCAACAAGCTTCTAGTACGCCCTTCTCCTCAAGTCTTCCCTTTGTTTGGGAACACACTGCCACTGAGGAGACTTCACCTGAAGCGCGATGACACGCATTGCAGCCCAAGGGACTGGACGGGCAACTTAACTCAGAAGCTCCAACTGCCTTCTAGTCGGCCTTGGTTCTAAGTTCTTTCCTTCCTGCAATGGGAACACATGGCCGCATAGGCCTCTTGGCCTTCGGAGCGTTTCTACGTGTTGGAAGCAGCAGGGCCTTAGCCTGCACTTTACGTAGAGCTTGCAACTTGGCGTAGAGTCCGCCTTGGTTCTAAGTTCTTGCCTGAGCTGCGAACACGCTGCCGCTTATGAGGCTTCACCTGAAGAGCGAGGCTACCTTTTGGAAGCCTAATGGACTTGGCGTGCACTTCACACAGAGAGTCCAAGTCGGCTTCAGGCCGCCCTTGTTCTCACTTCTTTCCTCACCTGCGAGAACACGGCCAGAAGGCGGTTGCGTCGTACGCGGCGCTTGGCGTTTTGGACGCAGAGGCGCATTGGCGAGCACTTCACTCAGAGTCTCCAACCTGCCTTGGCGTCCGACTTTGTTCTAACACCTTTCCGCAACTGGGAGAACACTGCCCTCTAGTAGTGTTCGTCTTCGCTGCGTTTGTAGGTTTGGGAAGCCTAAGGGCCTTCCCTGGAACTCAACTCGGTGTAGCCAACAGGCTTCTAGTCCGCCCCTGTTCTAAGGTCTTTCCTCCCCTGGGATCTCACGCCCCCCCCCCAGGAGACGTCACCTGAGGAGCGATGATACGTTTTAGAAGCAAAAGGGTACCTGGGGTGCCCTGCCCTGAGAGTGTCCAACTTGCCTCCAGTGCGGCCTTGCTCTAACTTCTTTCCGCAGCAGGGAACACGCTGCCACATAGGAAACTTGACTTCAGGTCGAATTTACGTTGTGGAAGCCTAAGGGTCTGGGCCTGCACTTAACTCGCAGTGTGCAACTTGCCTAGGGTGCGCCCCAGGTTCCAACTTCTTTCCACAGCCGGGAGCAAACTGCCCTTTGGGAATCCTCCCTTTGAAGGTCGCGTTCACGTTTTGGAAGCCACAGCGTCTTTGCGTGCCCTTAACTCGGAGTATCCAACAAGCTTCTAGTACGCCCTTCTTCTCAAGTCTTCCCTTCGCTTGGGAACACACTGCCACTGAGGAGACTTCACCTGAAGCGCGATGACACGCTTTGCAGCCCAAGGGACTGGACGGGCAACTTAACTCAGAAGCTCCAACTGCCTTCTAGTCGGCCTTGGTTCTAAGTTCTTTCCTTCCTGCAATGGGAACACACGGCCGCATAGGCCTCTTGGCCTTCGGAGCATTTCTACGTGTTGGAAGCAGCAGGGCCTTAGCCTGCACTTTACGTAGAGCTTGCAACTTGGCGTAGAGTCCGCCTTGGTTCTAAGTTCTTGCCTGAGCTGCGAACACGCTGCCGCTTATGAGGCTTCACCTGAAGAGCGAGGCTACCTTTTGGAAGCCTAATGGACTTGGCGTGCACTTCACACAGAGAGTCCAAGTCGGCTTCAGGCCGCCCTTGTTCTCACTTCTTTCCTCACCTGCGAGAACACGGCCAGAAGGCGGTTGCGTCGTACGCGGCGCTTGGCGTTTTGGACGCAGAGGCGCATTGGCGAGCACTTCCCTCAGAGTCTCCAACCTGCCTTGGCGTCCGCCTTTGTTCTAACAACTTTCCGCAACTGGGAGAACACTGCCCTCTTGTAGTGTTCGTCTTCACTGCGTTTGTAGGTTTGGGAAGCCTAAGGGCCTTCCCTGGAACTCAACTCGGTGTAGCCAACAGGCTTCTAGTCCGCCCCTGTTCTAAGGTCTTTCCTCCCCTGGGATCTCACGCCCCCCCCCCAGGAGACGTCACCTGAGGAGCGATGATACGTTTTGGAAGCAAAAGGGGACCTGGGGTGCCCTGCCCTGAGAGTGTCCAACTTGCCTCCAGTGCGGCCTTGCTCTAACTTCTTTCCGCAGCAGGGAACACGCTGCCACATAGGAAACTTCACTTCAGGTCGAGTTAACGTTGTGGAAGCCTAAGGGTCTGGGCCTGCACTTAACTCGCAGTGTGCAACTTGCCTAGGGTGCGCCCCAGGTTCCAACTTCTTTCCACAGCCGGGAGCAAACTGCCCCTTGGGAATCCTCCCTTTGAAGGTCGCGTTCACGTTTTGGAAGCCGCAGCGTCTTTGCGTACCCTTAACTCGGAGTATCCAACAAGCTTCTAGTACGCCCTTCTCCTCAAGTCTTCCCTTTGCTTGGGAACACACTGCCACTGAGGAGACTTCACCTGAAGCGCGATGACACGCATTGCAGCCCAAGGGACTGGACGGGCAACTTAACTCAGAAGCTCCAACTGCCTTCAAGTCGGCCTTGGTTCTAAGTTCTTTCCTTCCTGCAATGGGAACACACGGCCGCATAGGCCTCTTGGCCTTCGGAGCGTTTCTACGTGTTGGAAGCAGCAGGGCCTTAGCCTGCACTTTACGTAGAGCTTGCAACTTGGCGTAGAGTCCGCCTTGGTTCTAAGTTCTTGCCTGAGCTGCGAACACGCTGCCGCTTATGAGGCTTCACCTGAAGAGCGAGGCTACCTTTTGGAAGCCTAATGGACTTGGCGTGCACTTCACACAGAGAGTCCAAGTCGGCTTCAGGCCGCCCTTGTTCTCACTTCTTTCCTCACCTGCGAGAACACGGCCATAAGGCGGTTGCGTCGTACGCGGCTCTTGGCGTTTTGGACGCAGAGGCGCATTGGCGAGCACTTCACTCAGAGTCTCTAACCTGACTTGGCGTCCGCCTTTGTTCCAACATCTTTCCGCAACTGGGAGAACACTGCCCTCTAGTAGTGTTCGTCTTCGCTGCGTTTGTAGGTTTGGGAAGCCTAAGGGCCTTCCCTGGAACTCAACTCGGTGTAGCCAACAGGCTTCTAGTCCGCCCCTCTTCTAATGTCTTTCCTCACCTGGGATCTCACGGCCACCCCCCCTCAGGAGACGTCACCTGAGGAGCGATGATACGTTTTAGAAGCAAAAGGGGACCTGGGGTGCCCTGCCCTGAGAGTGTCCAACTTGCCTCCAGTGCGGCCTTGCTCTAACTTCTTTCCGCAGCAGGGAACACGCTGCCACATAGGAAACTTCACTTCAAGTCGAGTTTACGTTGTGGAAGCCTAAGGGTCTGGGCCTGCACTTAACTCGCAGTGTGCAACTTGCCTAGGGTGCGCCCCAGGTTCCAACTTCTTTCCACAGCCGGGAGCAAACTGCCCCTTGGGAATCCTCCCTTTGAAGGTCGCGTTCACGTTTTGGAAGCTGCAGCGTCTTTGCGTACCCTTAACTCGGAGTATCCAACAAGCTTCTAGTACGCCCTTCTTCTCAAGTCTTCCCTTCGCTTGGGAACACACTGCCACTGAGGAGACGTCACCTGAAGCGCGATGACACGCTTTGCAGCCCAAGGGACTGGACGGGCCACTTAACTCAGAAGCTCCAACTGCCTTCTAGTCGGCCTTGGTTCTAAGTTCTTTCCTTCCTGCAATGGGAACACACGGCCGCATAGGCCTCTTGGCCTTCGGAGCGTTTCTACGTGTTGGAAGCAGCAGGGCCTTAGCCTGCACTTTACGTAGAGCTTGCAACTTGGCGTAGAGTCCGCCTTGGTTCTAAGTTCTTGCCTGAGCTGCGAACACGCTGCCGCTTATGAGGCTTCACCTGAAGAGCGAGGCTACCTTTTGGAAGCCTAATGGACTTGGCGTGCACTTCACACAGAGAGTCCAAGTCGGCTTCAGGCCGCCCTTGTTCTCACTTCTTTCCTCACCTGCGAGAACACGGCCAGAAGGCGGTTGCGTCGTACGCGGCGCTTGGCGTTTTGGACGCAGAGGAGCATTGGCGAGCACTTCACTCAGAGTCTCCAACCTGCCTTGGCGTCCGCCTTTGTTCTAACACCTTTCCGCAACTGGGAGAACACTGCCCTCTAGTAGTGTTCGTCTTCGCTGCGTTTGTAGGTTTGGGAAGCCTAAGGGCCTTCCCTGGAACTCAACTCGGTGTAGCCAACAGGCTTCTAGCCCGCCCCTGTTCTTAAGGTCTTTCCTCCCCTGGGATCTCACGGGACCCCCTCCCCCAGGAGACGTCACCTGAGGAGCGATGATACGTTTTGTAAGCAAAAGGGGACCTGCGGTGCCCTGCCCTGAGAGTGTCCAACTTGCCTCCAGTGCGGCCTTGTTCTAACTTCTTTCCGCAGCAGGGAACACGCTGCCACATAGGAAACCTCACTTCAGGTCGAGTTTACGTTGTGGAAGCCTAAGGGTCTGGGCCTGCACTTAACTCGCAGTGTGCAACTTGCCTAGGGTGCGCCCCAGGTTCCAACTTCTTTCCACAGCCGGGAGCAAACTGCCCCTTGGGAATCCTCCCTTTGAAGGTCGCGTTCACGTTTTGGAAGCCGCAGCGTCTTTGCGTGCCCTTAACTCGGAGTATCCAACAAGCTTCTAGTACGCCCTTCTTCTCAAGTCTTCCCTTCGCTTGGGAACACACTGCCCCTGAGGAGACTTCACCTGAAGCGCGATGACACGCTTTGCAGCCCAAGGGACTGGACGGGCCACTTAACTCAGAAGCTCCAACTGCCTTCTAGTCGGCCTTGGTTCTAAGTTCTTTCCTTCCTGCAATGGGAACACACGGCCGCATAGGCCTCTTGGCCTTCGGAGCGTTTCTACGTGTTGGAAGCAGCAGGGCCTTAGCCTGCACTGTACGTAGAGCTTGCAACTTGGCATAGAGTCCGCCTTGGTTCTAAGTTCTTGCCTGAGCTGCGAACACGCTGCCGCTTATGAGGCTTCACCTGAAGAGCGAGGCTACCTTTTGGAAGCCTAATGGACTTGGCGTGCACTTCACACAGAGAGTCCAAGTCGGCTTCAGGCCGCCCTTGTTCTCACTTCTTTCCTCACCTGCGAGAACACGGCCAGAAGGCGGTTGCGTCGTACGCGGCGCTGGGCGTTTTGGACGCAGAGGCGCATTGGCGAGCACTTCTCTCAGAGTCTCCAACCTGCCTTGGCGTCCGCCTTTGTTCTAACACCTTTCTGCCACTGGGAGAACACTGCCCTCTAGTAGTGTTCATCTTCGCTGCGTTTGTAGGTTTGGGAAGCCTAAGGGCCTTCCCTGGAACTCAACTCGGTGTAGCCAACAGGCTTCTAGTCCGCCCCTGTTCTTAAGGTCTTTCCTCCCCTGGGATCTCACGGCCCCCACCCCAAGGAGACGTCACCTGAGGAGCGATGATACGTTTTGGAAGCAAAAGGGGACCTGGGGTGCCCTGCCCTGAGAGTGTCCAACGTGCCTCCAGTGCGGCCTTGCTCTAACTTCTTTCC
Source organism: Meles meles (assembly GCF_922984935.1). Taxonomy (NCBI): domain Eukaryota; kingdom Metazoa; phylum Chordata; class Mammalia; order Carnivora; family Mustelidae; genus Meles; species Meles meles. The sequence goes on along the minus strand of NC_060084.1, from coordinate 61,180,266 downwards.
GCAGCAGGGAACACGCTGCCACATAGGAAACTTCACTTCAGGTCGAGTTTACGTTGTGGAAGCCTAAGGGTCTGGGCCTGCACTTAACTCGCAGTGTGCAACTTGCCTAGGGTGCGCCCCAGGTTCCAACTTCTTTCCACAGCCGGGAGCAAACTGCCCTTTGGGAATCCTTCCTTTGAAGGTCGCGTTCACGTTTTGGAAGCCACAGCGTCTTTGCGTGCCCTTAACTCGGAGTATCCAACAAGCTTCTAGTACGCCCTTCTTCTCAAGTCTTCCCTTCGCTTGGGAACACACTGCCACTGAGGAGACTTCACCTGAAGCGCGATGACACGCTTTGCAGCCCAAGGGACTGGACGGGCAACTTCACTCCGAAGCTCCAACTGCCTTCTAGTCGGCCTTGGTTCTAAGTTCTTTCCTTCCTGCAATGGGAACACACGCCCGCATAGGCCTCTTGGCCTTCGGAGCGTTTCTACGTGTTGGAAGCAGCAGGGCCTTAGCCTGCACTTTACGTAGAGCTTGCAACTTGGCGTAGAGTCCGCCTTGGTTCTAAGTTCTTGCCTGAGCTGCGAACACGCTGCCGCTTATTAGGCTTCACCTGAAGAGCGAGGCTACCTTTTGGAAGCCTAATGGACTTGGCGTGCACTTCACACAGAGAGTCCAAGTCGGCTTCAGGCCGCCCTTGTTCTCACTTCTTTCCTCACCTGCGAGAACACGGCCAGAAGGGGGTTGCGTCGTACGCGGCGCTTGGCGTTTTGGACGCAGAGGCGCGTTGGCGAGCACTTCACTCAGAGTCTCCAACCTGCCTTGGCGTCCGCCTTTGTTCTAACATCTTTCCGCAACTGGGAGAACACTGCCCTCTAGTAGTGTTCGTCTTCGCTGCGTTTGTAGGTTTGGGAAGCCTAAGGGCCTTCCCTGGAACTCAACTCGGTGTAGCCAACAGGCTTCTAGTCCGCCCCTGTTCTAAGGTCTTTCCTCCCCTGTGATATCACGGCCCCCCCCCCCCCCAGGAGACGTCACCTGAGGAGCGATGATACGTTTTAGAAGCAAAAGGGGACCTGGGGTGCCCTGCCCTGAGAGTGTCCAACTTGCCTCCAGTGCGGCCTTGCTCTAACTTCTTTCCGCAGCAGGGAACACGCTGCCACATAGGAAACTTCACTTCAGGTCGAGTTTACGTTGTGGAAGCCTAAGGGTCTGGGCCTGCACTTAACTCGCAGTGTGCAACTTGCCTAGGGTGCGCCCCAGGTTCCAACTTCTTTCCACAGCCGGGAGCAAACTGCCCCTTGGGAATCCTCCCTTTGAAGGTCGCGTTCACGTTTTGGAAGCCGCAGCGTCTTTGCGTGCCCTTAACTCGGAGTATCCAACAAGCTTCTAGTACGCCCTTCTTCTCAAGTCTTCCCTTCGCTTTGGAACACACTGCCACTGAGGAGACTTCACCTGAAGCGCGATGACACGCTTTGCAGCCCAAGGGACTGGACGGGCCACTTAACTCAGAAGCTCCAACTGCCTTCTAGTCGGCCTTGGTTCTAAGTTCTTTCCTTCCTGCAATGGGAACACACGGCCGCATAGGCCTCTTGGCCTTCGGAGCGTTTCTACGTGTTGGAAGCAGCAGGGCCTTAGCCTGCACTTTACGTAGAGCTTGCAAATTGGCGTAGAGTCCGCCTTGGTTCTAAGTTCTTGCCTGAGCTGCGAACACGCTGCCGCTTATGAGGCTTCACCTGAAGAGCGAGGCTACCTTTTGGAAGCCTAATGGACTTGGCGTGCACTTCACACAGAGAGTCCAAGTCGGCTTCAGGCCGCCCTTGTTCTCACTTCTTTCCTCACCTGCGAGAACACGGCCAGAAGGCGGTTGCGTCGTACGCGGCGCTTGGCGTTTTGGACGCAGAGGCGCATTGGCGAGCACTTCCCTCAGAGTCTCCAACCTGCCTTGGCGTCCGCCTTTGTTCTAACACCTTTCCGCAACTGGGAGAACACTGCCCTCTAGTAGTGTTCGTCTTCGCTGCGTTTGTAGGTTTGGGAAGCCTAAGGGCCTTCCCTGGAACTCAACTCGGTGTAGCCAACAGGCTTCTAGTCCGCCCCTGTTCTAAGGTCTTTCCTCCCCTGGGATCTCACGCCCCCCCCCCCAGGAGACGTCACCTGAGGAGCGATGATACATTTTGGAAGCAAAAGGGGACCTGGGGTGCCCTGCCCTGAGAGTGTCCAACTTGCCTCCAGTGCGGCCTTGCTCTAACTTCTTTCCGTAGCAGGGAACACGCTGCCACATAGGAAACTTCACTTCAGGTCGAGTTTACGTTGTGGAAGCCTAAGGGTCTGGGCCTGCACTTAACTCGCAGTGTGCAACTTGCCTAGGCTGCGCCCCAGGTTCCAACTTCTTTCCCCAGCCGGGAGCAAACTGCCCTTTGGGAATCCTCCCTTTGAAGGTCGCGTTCACGTTTTGGAAGCCACAGCGTCTTTGCGTGCCCTTAACTCGGAGTATCCAACAAGCTTCTAGTACGCCCTACTTCTCAAGTCTTCCCTTCGCTTGGGAACACACTGCCCCTGAGGAGACTTCACCTGAAGCGCGATGACACGCTTTGCAGCCCAAGGGACTGGACGGGCAACTTAACTCAGAAGCTCCAACTGCCTTCTAGTCGGCCTTGTTTCTAAGTTCTTTCCGTCCTGCAATGGGAACACACGGCCGCATAGGCCTCTTGGCCTTCGGAGCGTTTCTACGTGTTGGAAGCAGCAGGGCCTTAGCCTGCACTTTACGTAGAGCTTGCAACTTGGCGTAGAGTCCGCCTTGGTTCTAAGTTCTTGCCTGAGCTGCGAACACGCTGCCGCTTATGAGGCTTCACCTGAAGAGCGAGGCTACCTTTTGGAAGCCTAATGGACTTGGCGTGCACTTCACACAGAGAGTCCAAGTCGGCTTCAGGCCGCCCTTGTTCTCACTTCTTTCCTCACCTGCGAGAACACGGCCAGAAGGCGGTTGCGTCGTACGCGGCGCTCGGCGTTTTGGACGCAGAGGCGCATTGGCGAGCACTTCCCTCAGAGTCTCCAACCTGCCTTGGCGTCCGCCTTTGTTCTAACACCTTTCCGCAACTGGGAGAACACTGCCCTCTAGTAGTGTTCGTCTTCGCTGCGTTTGTAGGTTTGGGAAGCCTAAGGGCCTTCCCTGGAACTCAACTCGGTGTAGCCAACAGGCTTCTACTCCGCCCCTGTTCTAAGGTCTTTCCTCCCCTGCGATCTCACGCCCCCCCCCCAGGAGATGTCACCTGAGGAGCGATGATAGGTTTTGGAAGCAAAAGGGTACCTGGGGTGCCCTGCCCTGAGAGTGTCCAACTTGCCTCCAGTGCGGCCTTGCTCTAACTTCTTTCCACAGCAGGGAACACGCTGCCCCATAGGAAACTTGACTTCAGGTCGAGTTTACGTTGTGGAAGCCTAAGGGTCTGGGCCTGCACTTAACTCGCAGTGTGCAACTTGCCTAGGGTGCGCCCCAGGTTCCAACTTCTTTCCACAGCCGGGAGCAAACTGCCCCTTGGGAATCCTCCCTTTGAAGGTCGCGTTCACGTTTTGGAAGCCGCAGCGTCTTTGCGTGCCCTTAACTCGGAGTATCCAACAAGCTTCTAGTACGCCCTTCTTCTCAAGTCTTCCCTTCGCTTGGGAACACACTGCCACTGAGGAGACTTCACCTGAAGCGCGATGACACGCTTTGCAGCCCAAGGGACTGGACGGGCCACTTAACTCAGAAGCTCCAACTGCCTTCTAGTCGGCCTTGGTTCTAAGTTCTTTCCTTCCTGCAATGGGAACACACGGCCGCATAGGCCTCTTGGCCTTCGGAGCGTTTCTACGTGTTGGAAGCAGCAGGGCCTTAGCCTGCACTTTACGTAGAGCTTGCAACTTGGCGTAGAGTCCGCCTTGGTTCTAAGTTCTTGCCTGAGCTGCGAACACGCTGCCGCTTATGAGGCTTCACCTGAAGAGCGAGGCTACCTTTTGGAAGCCTAATGGACTTGGCGTGCACTTCACACAGAGAGTCCAAGTCGGCTTCAGGCCGCCCTTGTTCTCACTTCTTTCCTCACCTGCGAGAACACGGCCAGAAGGCGGTTGCGTCGTACGCGGCGCTTGGCGTTTTGGACGCAGAGGCGCATTGGCGAGCACTTCCCTCAGAGTCTCCAACCTGCCTTGGCGTCCGCCTTTGTTCTAACACCTTTCCGCAACTGGGAGAACACTGCCCTCTAGTAGTGTTCGTCTTCGCTGCGTTTGTAGGTTTGGGAAGCCTAAGGGCCTTCCCTGGAACTCAACTCGGTGTAGCCAACAGGCTTCTAGTCCGCCCCTGTTCTAAGGTCTTTCCTCCCCTGGGATCTCACGGCCCCCCCCCCCAGGAGACGACACCTGAGGAGCGAAGATACGTTTTGGAAGCAAAAGGGGACCTGGGGTGCCCTGCCCTGAGAGTGTCCAACTTGCCTCCAGTGCGGCCTTGCTCTAACTTCTTTCCGCAGCAGGGAACACGCTGCCACATAGGAAACTTGACTTCAGGTCGAATTTACGTTGTGGAAGCCTAAGGGTCTGGGCCTGCACTTAACTCGCAGTGTGCAACTTGCCTAGGGTGCGCCCCAGGTTCCAACTTCTTTCCACAGCCGGGAGCAAACTGCCCCTTGGGAATCCTCCATTTGAAGGTCGCGTTCACGTTTTGGAAGCCGCAGCGTCTTTGCGTGCCCTTAACTCGGAGTATCCAACAAGCTTCTAGTACGCCCTTCTTCTCAAGTCTTCCCTTCGCTTGGGAACACACTGCCAGTGAGGAGACTTCACCTGAAGCGCGATGACACGCTTTGCAGCCCAAGGGACTGGACGGGCCACTTAACTCAGAAGCTCCAACTGCCTTCTAGTCGGCCTTGGTTCTAAGTTCTTTCCTTCCTGCAATGGGAACACACGGCCGCATAGGCCTCTTGGCCTTCGGAGCGTTTCTACGTGTTGGAAGCAGCAGGGCCTTAGCCTGCACTTTACGTAGAGCTTGCAACTTGGCGTAGAGTCCGCCTTGGTTCTAAGTTCTTGCCTGAGCTGCGAACACGCTGCCGCTTATGAGGCTTCACCTGAAGAGCGAGGCTACCTTTTGGAAGCCTAATGGACTTGGCGTGCACTTCACACAGAGAGTCCAAGTCGGCTTCAGGCCGCCCTTGTTCTCACTTCTTTCCTCACCTGCGAGAACACGGCCAGAAGGCGGTTGCGTCGTACGCGGCGCTTGGCGTTTTGGACGCAGAGGCGCATTGGCGAGCACTTCCCTCAGAGTCTCCAACCTGCCTTGGCGTCCGCCTTTGTTCTAACACCTTTCCGCAACTGGGAGAACACTGCCCTCTAGTAGTGTTCGTCTTCGCTGCGTTTGTAGGTTTGGGAAGCCTAAGGGCCTTCCCTGGAACTAAACTCGGTGTAGCCAACAGGCTTCTAGTCCGCCCCTGTTCTAAGGTCTTTCCTCCCCTGGGATCTCACGCCCCCCCCCCCCAGGAGACGTCACCTGAGGAGCGATGATACGTTTTGGAAGCAAAAGGGGACCTGGGGTGCCCTGCCCTGAGAGTGTCCAACTTGCCTCCAGTGCGGCCTTGCTCTAACTTCTTTCCGCAGCAGGGAACACGCTGCCACATAGGAAACTTCACTTCAGGTCGAGTTTACGTTGTGGAAGCCTAAGGGTCTGGGCCTGCACTTAACTCGCAGTGTGCAACTTGCCTAGGGTGCGCCCCAGGTTCCAACTTCTTTCCACAGCCGGGAGCAAACTGCCCCTTGGGAATCCTCCCTTTGAAGGTCGCGTTCACGTTTTGGAAGCCGCAGCGTCTTTGCGTACCCTTAACTCGGAGTATCCAACAAGCTTCTAGTACGCCCTTCTCCTCAAGTCTTCCCTTTGTTTGGGAACACACTGCCACTGAGGAGACTTCACCTGAAGCGCGATGACACGCTTTGCAGCCCAAGGGACTGGACGGGCAACTTAACTCAGAAGCTCCAACTGCCTTCTAGTCGGCCTTGGTTCTAAGTTCGTTCCTTCCTGCAATGGGAACACATGGCCGCATAGGCCTCTTGGCCTTCGGAGCGTTTCTACGTGTTGGAAGCAGCAGGGCCTTAGCCTGCACTTTACGTAGAGCTTGCAACTTGGCGTAGAGTCCGCCTTGGTTCTAAGTTCTTGCCTGAGCTGCGAACACGCTGCCGCTTATGAGGCTTCACCTGAAGAGCGAGGCTACCTTTTGGAAGCCTAATGGACTTGGCGTGCACTTCACACAGAGAGTCCAAGTCGGCTTCAGGCCGCCCTTGTTCTCACTTCTTTCCTCACCTGCGAGAACACGGCCAGAAGGCGGTTGCGTCGTACGCGGCGCTTGGCGTTTTGGACGCAGAGGCGCATTGGCGAGCACTTCACTCAGAGTCTCCAACCTGCCTTGGCGTCCGCCTTTGTTCTAACACCTTTCCGCAACTGGGAGAACACTGCCCTCTAGTAGTGTTCGTCTTCGCTGCGTTTGTAGGTTTGGGAAGCCTAAGGGCCTTCCCTGGAACTCAACTCGGTGTAGCCAACAGGCTTCTAGTCCGCCCCTGTTCTAAGGTCTTTCCTCCCCTGGGATCTCACGCCCCCCCCCCCCGCAGGAGACGTCACCTTAGGAGCGATGATACGTTTTGGAAGCAAAAGGGGACCTGGGGTGCCCTGCCCTGAGAGTGTCCAACGTGCCTCCAGTGCGGCCTTGCTCTAACTTCTTTCCGCAGCAGGGAACACGCTGCCACATAGGAAACTTCACTTCAGGTCGAGTTTACGTTGTGGAAGCCTAAGGGTCTGGGCCTGCACTTAACTCGCAGTGTGCAACTTGCCTAGGGTGCGCCCCAGGTTCCAACTTCTTTCCACAGCCGGGAGCAAACTGCCCTTTGGGAATCCTCCCTTTGAAGGTCGCGTTCACGTTTTGGAAGCCACAGCGTCTTTGCGTGCCCTTAACTCGGAGTATCCAACAAGCTTCTAGTACGCCCTTCTTCTCAAGTCTTCCCTTCGCTTGGGAACACACTGCCACTGAGGAGACTTCACCTGAAGCGCGATGACACGCTTTGCAGCCCAAGGGACTGGACGGGCAACTTCACTCCGAAGCTCCAACTGCCTTCTAGTCGGCCTTGGTTCTAAGTTCTTTCCTTCCTGCAATGGGAACACACGCCCGCATAGGCCTCTTGGCCTTCGGAGCGTTTCTACGTGTTGGAAGCAGCAGGGCCTTAGCCTGCACTTTACGTAGAGCTTGCAACTTGGCGTAGAGTCCGCCTTGGTTCTAAGTTCTTGCCTGAGCTGCGAACACGCTGCCGCTTATTAGGCTTCACCTGAAGAGCGAGGCTACCTTTTGGAAGCCTAATGGACTTGGCGTGCACTTCACACAGAGAGTCCAAGTCGGCTTCAGGCCGCCCTTGTTCTCACTTCTTTCCTCACCTGCGAGAACACGGCCAGAAGGGGGTTGCGTCGTACGCGGCGCTTGGCGTTTTGGACGCAGAGGCGCGTTGGCGAGCACTTCACTCAGAGTCTCCAACCTGCCTTGGCGTCCGCCTTTGTTCTAACATCTTTCCGCAACTGGGAGAACACTGCCCTCTAGTAGTGTTCGTCTTCGCTGCGTTTGTAGGTTTGGGAAGCCTAAGGGCCTTCCCTGGAACTCAACTCGGTGTAGCCAACAGGCTTCTAGTCCGCCCCTGTTCTAAGTTGTTTCCTCCCCTGGGATCTCACGCCCCCCCCCCCAGGAGACGTCACCTGAGGAGCGATGATACGTTTTGGAAGCAAAAGGGGACCTGGGGTGCCCTGCCCTGAGAGTGTCCAACTTGCCTCCAGTGCGGCCTTGCTCTAACTTCTTTCCGCAGCAGGGAACACGCTGCCACATAGGAAACTTCACTTCAGGTCGAGTTTACGTTGTGGAAGCCTAAGGGTCTGGGCCTGCACTTAACTCGCAGTGTGCAACTTGCCTAGGGTGCGCCCCAGGTTCCAACTTCTTTCCACAGCCGGGAGCAAACTGCCCCTTGGGAATCCTCCCTTTGAAGGTCGCGTTCACGTTTTGGAAGCCGCAGCGTCTTTGCGTACCCTTAACTCGGAGTATCCAACAAGCTTCTAGTACGCCCTTCTCCTCATGTCTTCCCTTTGTTGGGAACACACTGCCACTGAGGAGACTTCACCTGAAGCGCGATGACACGCTTTGCAGCCTAAGGGACTGGACGGGCAACTTAACTCAGAAGCTCCAACTGCCTTCTTGTCGGCCTTGGTTCTAAGTTCTTTCCTTCCTGCAATGGGAACACACGGCCGCATAGGCCTCTTGGCCTTCGGAGCGTTTCTACGTGTTGGAAGCAGCAGGGCCTTAGCCTGCACTTTACGTAGAGCTTGCAACTTGGCGTAGAGTCCGCCTTGGTTCTAAGTTCTTGCCTGAGCTGCGAACACGCTGCCGCTTATGAGGCTTCACCTGAAGTGCGAGGCTACCTTTTGGAAGCCTAATGGTCTTGGCGTGCACTTCACACAGAGAGTCCAAGTCGGCTTCAGGCCGCCCTTGTTCTCACTTCTTTCCTCACCTGCGAGAACACGGCCAGAAGGCGGTTGCGTCGTACGCGGCGCTTGGCGTTTTGGACGCAGAGGCGCATTGGCGAGCACTTCACTCAGAGTCTCCAACCTGCCTTGGCGTCCGCCTTTGTTCTAACACCTTTCCGCAACTGGGAGAACACTGCCCTCTAGTAGTGTTCGTCTTCGCTGCGTTTGTAGGTTTGGGAAGCCTAAGGGCCTTCCCTGGAACTCAACTCGGTGTAGCCAACAGGCTTCTAGTCCGCCCCTGTTCTAAGGTCTTTCCTCCCCTGGGATCTCACGCCCCCCCCCCCCCCGCAGGAGACGTCACCTTAGGAGCGATGATACGTTTTGGAAGCAAAAGGGGACCTGGGGTGCCCTGCCCTGAGAGTGTCCAACGTGCCTCCAGTGCGGCCTTGCTCTAACTTCTTTCCGCAGCAGGGAACACGCTGCCACATAGGAAACTTCACTTCAGGTCGAGTTTACGTTGTGGAAGCCTAAGGGTCTGGGCCTGCACTTAACTCGCAGTGTGCAACTTGCCTAGGGTGCGCCCCAGGTTCCAACTTCTTTCCACAGCCGGGAGCAAACTGCCCTTTGGGAATCCTTCCTTTGAAGGTCGCGTTCACGTTTTGGAAGCCACAGCGTCTTTGCGTGCCCTTAACTCGGAGTATCCAACAAGCTTCTAGTACGCCCTTCTTCTCAAGTCTTCCCTTCGCTTGGGAACACACTGCCACTGAGGAGACTTCACCTGAAGCGCGATGACACGCTTTGCAGCCCAAGGGACTGGACGGGCAACTTCACTCCGAAGCTCCAACTGCCTTCTAGTCGGCCTTGGTTCTAAGTTCTTTCCTTCCTGCAATGGGAACACACGCCCGCATAGGCCTCTTGGCCTTCGGAGCGTTTCTACGTGTTGGAAGCAGCAGGGCCTTAGCCTGCACTTTACGTAGAGCTTGCAACTTGGCGTAGAGTCCGCCTTGGTTCTAAGTTCTTGCCTGAGCTGCGAACACGCTGCCGCTTATTAGGCTTCACCTGAAGAGCGAGGCTACCTTTTGGAAGCCTAATGGACTTGGCGTGCACTTCACACAGAGAGTCCAAGTCGGCTTCAGGCCGCCCTTGTTCTCACTTCTTTCCTCACCTGCGAGAACACGGCCAGAAGGGGGTTGCGTCGTACGCGGCGCTTGGCGTTTTGGACGCAGAGGCGCGTTGGCGAGCACTTCACTCAGAGTCTCCAACCTGCCTTGGCGTCCGCCTTTGTTCTAACATCTTTCCGCAACTGGGAGAACACTGCCCTCTAGTAGTGTTCGTCTTCGCTGCGTTTGTAGGTTTGGGAAGCCTAAGGGCCTTCCCTGGAACTCAACTCGGTGTAGCCAACAGGCTTCTAGTCCGCCCCTGTTCTAAGGTCTTTCCTCCCCTGTGATATCACGGCCCCCCCCCCCCCCAGGAGACGTCACCTGAGGAGCGATGATACGTTTTAGAAGCAAAAGGGGACCTGGGGTGCCCTGCCCTGAGAGTGTCCAACTTGCCTCCAGTGCGGCCTTGCTCTAACTTCTTTCCGCAGCAGGGAACACACTGCCACATAGGAAACTTCACTTCAGGTCGAGTTTACGTTGTGGAAGCCTAAGGGTCTGGGCCTGCACTTAACTCGCAGTGTGCAACTTGCCTAGGGTGCGCCCCAGGTTCCAACTTCTTTCCACAGCCGGGAGCAAACTGCCCCTTGGGAATCCTCCCTTTGAAGGTCGCGTTCACGTTTTGGAAGCCGCAGCGTCTTTGCGTGCCCTTAACTCGGAGTATCCAACAAGCTTCTAGTACGCCCTTCTTCTCAAGTCTTCCCTTCGCTTGGGAACACACTGCCACTGAGGAGACTTCACCTGAAGCGCGATGACACGCTTTGCAGCCCAAGGGACTGGACGGGCCACTTAACTCAGAAGCTCCAACTGCCTTCTAGTCGGCCTTGGTTCTAAGTTCTTTCCTTCCTGCAATGGGAACACACGGCCGCATAGGCCTCTTGGCCTTCGGAGCGTTTCTACGTGTTGGAAGCAGCAGGGCCTTAGCCTGCACTTTACGTAGAGCTTGCAAATTGGCGTAGAGTCCGCCTTGGTTCTAAGTTCTTGCCTGAGCTGCGAACACGCTGCCGCTTATGAGGCTTCACCTGAAGAGCGAGGCTACCTTTTGGAAGCCTAATGGACTTGGCGTGCACTTCACACAGAGAGTCCAAGTCGGCTTCAGGCCGCCCTTGTTCTCACTTCTTTCCTCACCTGCGAGAACACGGCCAGAAGGCGGTTGCGTCGTACGCGGCGCTTGGCGTTTTGGACGCAGAGGCGCATTGGCGAGCACTTCCCTCAGAGTCTCCAACCTGCCTTGGCGTCCGCCTTTGTTCTAACACCTTTCCGCAACTGGGAGAACACTGCCCTCTAGTAGTGTTCGTCTTCGCTGCGTTTGTAGGTTTGGGAAGCCTAAGGGCCTTCCCTGGAACTCAACTCGGTGTAGCCAACAGGCTTCTAGTCCGCCCCTGTTCTAAGGTCTTTCCTCCCCTGGGATCTCACGCCCCCCCCCCCAGGAGACGTCACCTGAGGAGCGATGATACATTTTGGAAGCAAAAGGGGACCTGGGGTGCCCTGCCCTGAGAGTGTCCAACTTGCCTCCAGTGCGGCCTTGCTCTAACTTCTTTCCGTAGCAGGGAACACGCTGCCACATAGGAAACTTCACTTCAGGTCGAGTTTACGTTGTGGAAGCCTAAGGGTCTGGGCCTGCACTTAACTCGCAGTGTGCAACTTGCCTAGGCTGCGCCCCAGGTTCCAACTTCTTTCCCCAGCCGGGAGCAAACTGCCCTTTGGGAATCCTCCCTTTGAAGGTCGCGTTCACGTTTTGGAAGCCACAGCGTCTTTGCGTGCCCTTAACTCGGAGTATCCAACAAGCTTCTAGTACGCCCTACTTCTCAAGTCTTCCCTTCGCTTGGGAACACACTGCCCCTGAGGAGACTTCACCTGAAGCGCGATGACACGCTTTGCAGCCCAAGGGACTGGACGGGCAACTTAACTCAGAAGCTCCAACTGCCTTCTAGTCGGCCTTGTTTCTAAGTTCTTTCCGTCCTGCAATGGGAACACACGGCCGCATAGGCCTCTTGGCCTTCGGAGCGTTTCTACGTGTTGGAAGCAGCAGGGCCTTAGCCTGCACTTTACGTAGAGCTTGCAACTTGGCGTAGAGTCCGCCTTGGTTCTAAGTTCTTGCCTGAGCTGCGAACACGCTGCCGCTTATGAGGCTTCACCTGAAGAGCGAGGCTACCTTTTGGAAGCCTAATGGACTTGGCGTGCACTTCACACAGAGAGTCCAAGTCGGCTTCAGGCCGCCCTTGTTCTCACTTCTTTCCTCACCTGCGAGAACACGGCCAGAAGGCGGTTGCGTCGTACGCGGCGCTCGGCGTTTTGGACGCAGAGGCGCATTGGCGAGCACTTCCCTCAGAGTCTCCAACCTGCCTTGGCGTCCGCCTTTGTTCTAACACCTTTCCGCAACTGGGAGAACACTGCCCTCTAGTAGTGTTCGTCTTCGCTGCGTTTGTAGGTTTGGGAAGCCTAAGGGCCTTCCCTGGAACTCAACTCGGTGTAGCCAACAGGCTTCTACTCCGCCCCTGTTCTAAGGTCTTTCCTCCCCTGCGATCTCACGCCCCCCCCCCCAGGAGATGTCACCTGAGGAGCGATGATAGGTTTTGGAAGCAAAAGGGTACCTGGGGTGCCCTGCCCTGAGAGTGTCCAACTTGCCTCCAGTGCGGCCTTGCTCTAACTTCTTTCCACAGCAGGGAACACGCTGCCCCATAGGAAACTTGACTTCAGGTCGAGTTTACGTTGTGGAAGCCTAAGGGTCTGGGCCTGCACTTAACTCGCAGTGTGCAACAGCCTAGGGTGCGCCCCAGGTTCCAACTTCTTTCCACAGCCGGGAGCAAACTGCCCTTTGGGAATCCTCCCTTTGAAGGTCGCGTTCACGTTTTGGAAGCCACAGCGTCTTTGCGTGCCCTTAACTCGGAGTATCCAACAAGCTTCTAGTACGCCCTTCTTCTCAAGTCTTCCCTTCACTTGGGAACACACTGCCCCTGAGGAGACTTCACCTGAAGCGCGATGACACGCTTTGCAGCCCAAGGGACTGGACGGGCCACTTAACTCAGAAGCTCCAACTGCCTTCTAGTCGGCCTTGGTTCTAAGTTCTTTCCTTCCTGCAATGGGAACACACGGCCGCATAGGCCTCTTGGCCTTCGGAGCGTTTCTACGTGTTGGAAGCAGCAGGGCCTTAGCCTGCACTTTACGTAGAGCTTGCAACTTGGCGTAGAGTCCGCCTTGGTTCTAAGTTCTTGCCTGAGCTGCGAACACGCTGCCGCTTATGAGGCTTCACCTGAAGAGCGAGGCTACCTTTTGGAAGCCTAATGGACTTGGCGTGCACTTCACACAGAGAGTCCAAGTCGGCTTCAGGCCGCCCTTGTTCTCACTTCTTTCCTCACCTGCGAGAACACGGCCAGAAGGCGGTTGCGTCGTACGCGGCGCTTGGCGTTTTGGACGCAGAGGCGCATTGGCGAGCACTTCCCTCAGAGTCTCCAACCTGCCTTGGCGTCCGCCTTTGTTCTAACACCTTTCCGCAACTGGGAGAACACTGCCCTCTAGTAGTGTTCGTCTTCGCTGCGTTTGTAGGTTTGGGAAGCCTAAGGGCCTTCCCTGGAACTCAACTCGGTGTAGCCAACAGGCTTCTAGTCCGCCCCTGTTCTAAGGTCTTTCCTCCCCTGGGATCTCACGGCCCCCCCCCCAGGAGACGACACCTGAGGAGCGAAGATACGTTTTGGAAGCAAAAGGGGACCTGGGGTGCCCTGCCCTGAGAGTGTCCAACTTGCCTCCAGTGCGGCCTTGCTCTAACTTCTTTCCGCAGCAGGGAACACGCTGCCACATAGGAAACTTGACTTCAGGTCGAATTTACGTTGTGGAAGCCTAAGGGTCTGGGCCTGCACTTAACTCGCAGTGTGCAACTTGCCTAGGGTGCGCCCCAGGTTCCAACTTCTTTCCACAGCCGGGAGCAAACTGCCCCTTGGGAATCCTCCATTTGAAGGTCGCGTTCACGTTTTGGAAGCCGCAGCGTCTTTGCGTGCCCTTAACTCGGAGTATCCAACAAGCTTCTAGTACGCCCTTCTTCTCAAGTCTTCCCTTCGCTTGGGAACACACTGCCAGTGAGGAGACTTCACCTGAAGCGCGATGACACGCTTTGCAGCCCAAGGGACTGGACGGGCCACTTAACTCAGAAGCTCCAACTGCCTTCTAGTCGGCCTTGGTTCTAAGTTCTTTCCTTCCTGCAATGGGAACACACGGCCGCATAGGCCTCTTGGCCTTCGGAGCGTTTCTACGTGTTGGAAGCAGCAGGGCCTTAGCCTGCACTTTACGTAGAGCTTGCAACTTGGCGTAGAGTCCGCCTTGGTTCTAAGTTCTTGCCTGAGCTGCGAACACGCTGCCGCTTATGAGGCTTCACCTGAAGAGCGAGGCTACCTTTTGGAAGCCTAATGGACTTGGCGTGCACTTCACACAGAGAGTCCAAGTCGGCTTCAGGCCGCCCTTGTTCTCACTTCTTTCCTCACCTGCGAGAACACGGCCAGAAGGCGGTTGCGTCGTACGCGGCGCTTGGCGTTTTGGACGCAGAGGCGCATTGGCGAGCACTTCCCTCAGAGTCTCCAACCTGCCTTGGCGTCCGCCTTTGTTCTAACACCTTTCCGCAACTGGGAGAACACTGCCCTCTAGTAGTGTTCGTCTTCGCTGCGTTTGTAGGTTTGGGAAGCCTAAGGGCCTTCCCTGGAACTAAACTCGGTGTAGCCAACAGGCTTCTAGTCCGCCCCTGTTCTAAGGTCTTTCCTCCCCTGGGATCTCACGCCCCCCCCCCCCAGGAGACGTCACCTGAGGAGCGATGATACGTTTTGGAAGCAAAAGGGGACCTGGGGTGCCCTGCCCTGAGAGTGTCCAACTTGCCTCCAGTGCGGCCTTGCTCTAACTTCTTTCCGCAGCAGGGAACACGCTGCCACATAGGAAACTTCACTTCAGGTCGAGTTTACGTTGTGGAAGCCTAAGGGTCTGGGCCTGCACTTAACTCGCAGTGTGCAACTTGCCTAGGGTGCGCCCCAGGTTCCAACTTCTTTCCACAGCCGGGAGCAAACTGCCCCTTGGGAATCCTCACTTTGAAGGTCGCGTTCACGTTTTGGAAGCCGCAGCGTCTTTGCGTACCCTTAACTCGGAGTATCCAACAAGCTTCTAGTACGCCCTTCTCCTCAAGTCTTCCCTTTGTTTGGGAACACACTGCCACTGAGGAGACTTCACCTGAAGCGCGATGACACGCTTTGCAGCCCAAGGGACTGGACGGGCAACTTAACTCAGAAGCTCCAACTGCCTTCTAGTCGGCCTTGGTTCTAAGTTCGTTCCTTCCTGCAATGGGAACACATGGCCGCATAGGCCTCTTGGCCTTCGGAGCGTTTCTACGTGTTGGAAGCAGCAGGGCCTTAGCCTGCACTTTACGTAGAGCTTGCAACTTGGCGTAGAGTCCGCCTTGGTTCTAAGTTCTTGCCTGAGCTGCGAACACGCTGCCGCTTATGAGGCTTCACCTGAAGAGCGAGGCTACCTTTTGGAAGCCTAATGGACTTGGCGTGCACTTCACACAGAGAGTCCAAGTCGGCTTCAGGCCGCCCTTGTTCTCACTTCTTTCCTCACCTGCGAGAACACGGCCAGAAGGCGGTTGCGTCGTACGCGGCGCTTGGCGTTTTGGACGCAGAGGCGCATTGGCGAGCACTTCACTCAGAGTCTCCAACCTGCCTTGGCGTCCGCCTTTGTTCTAACACCTTTCCGCAACTGGGAGAACACTGCCCTCTAGTAGTGTTCGTCTTCGCTGCGTTTGTAGGTTTGGGAAGCCTAAGGGCCTTCCCTGGAACTCAACTCGGTGTAGCCAACAGGCTTCTAGTCCGCCCCTGTTCTAAGGTCTTTCCTCCCCTGGGATCTCACGCCCCCCCCCCCCAAGAGACGTCACCTGAGGAGCGATGATACGTTTTGGAAGCAAAAGGGGACCTGGGGTGCCCTGCCCTGAGAGTGTCCAACTTGCCTCCAGTGCGGCCTTGCTCTAACTTCTTTCCGCAGCAGGGAACACGCTGCCACATAGGAAACTTCACTTCAGGTCGAGTTTACGTTGTGGAAGCCTAAGGGTCTGGGCCTGCACTTAACTCGCAGTGTGCAACTTGCCTAGGGTGCGCCCCAGGTTCCAACTTCTTTCCACAGCCGGGAGCAAACTGCCCCTTGGGAATCCTCCATTTGAAGGTCGCGTTCACGTTTTGGAAGCCGCAGCGTCTTTGCGTGCCCTTAACTCGGAGTATCCAACAAGCTTCTAGTACGCCCTTCTTCTCAAGTCTTCCCTTCGCTTGGGAACACACTGCCAGTGAGGAGACTTCACCTGAAGCGCGATGACACGCTTTGCAGCCCAAGGGACTGGACGGGCCACTTAACTCAGAAGCTCCAACTGCCTTCTAGTCGGCCTTGGTTCTAAGTTCTTTCCTTCCTGCAATGGGAACACACGGCCGCATAGGCCTCTTGGCCTTCGGAGCGTTTCTACGTGTTGGAAGCAGCAGGGCCTTAGCCTGCACTTTACGTAGAGCTTGCAACTTGGCGTAGAGTCCGCCTTGGTTCTAAGTTCTTGCCTGAGCTGCGAACACGCTGCCGCTTATGAGGCTTCACCTGAAGAGCGAGGCTACCTTTTGGAAGCCTAATGGACTTGGCGTGCACTTCACACAGAGAGTCCAAGTCGGCTTCAGGCCGCCCTTGTTCTCACTTCTTTCCTCACCTGCGAGAACACGGCCAGAAGGCGGTTGCGTCGTACGCGGCGCTTGGCGTTTTGGACGCAGAGGCGCATTGGCGAGCACTTCCCTCAGAGTCTCCAACCTGCCTTGGCGTCCGCCTTTGTTCTAACACCTTTCCGCAACTGGGAGAACACTGCCCTCTAGTAGTGTTCGTCTTCGCTGCGTTTGTAGGTTTGGGAAGCCTAAGGGCCTTCCCTGGAACTAAACTCGGTGTAGCCAACAGGCTTCTAGTCCGCCCCTGTTCTAAGGTCTTTCCTCCCCTGGGATCTCACGCCCCCCCCCCCCCAGGAGACGTCACCTGAGGAGCGATGATACGTTTTGGAAGCAAAAGGGGACCTGGGGTGCCCTGCCCTGAGAGTGTCCAACTTGCCTCCAGTGCGGCCTTGCTCTAACTTCTTTCCGCAGCAGGGAACACGCTGCCACATAGGAAACTTCACTTCAGGTCGAGTTTACGTTGTGGAAGCCTAAGGGTCTGGGCCTGCACTTAACTCGCAGTGTGCAACTTGCCTAGGGTGCGCCCCAGGTTCCAACTTCTTTCCACAGCCGGGAGCAAACTGCCCCTTGGGAATCCTCCCTTTGAAGGTCGCGTTCACGTTTTGGAAGCCGCAGCGTCTTTGCGTACCCTTAACTCGGAGTATCCAACAAGCTTCTAGTACGCCCTTCTCCTCAAGTCTTCCCTTTGTTTGGGAACACACTGCCACTGAGGAGACTTCACCTGAAGCGCGATGACACGCTTTGCAGCCCAAGGGACTGGACGGGCAACTTAACTCAGAAGCTCCAACTGCCTTCTAGTCGGCCTTGGTTCTAAGTTCGTTCCTTCCTGCAATGGGAACACATGGCCGCATAGGCCTCTTGGCCTTCGGAGCGTTTCTACGTGTTGGAAGCAGCAGGGCCTTAGCCTGCACTTTACGTAGAGCTTGCAACTTGGCGTAGAGTCCGCCTTGGTTCTAAGTTCTTGCCTGAGCTGCGAACACGCTGCCGCTTATGAGGCTTCACCTGAAGAGCGAGGCTACCTTTTGGAAGCCTAATGGACTTGGCGTGCACTTCACACAGAGAGTCCAAGTCGGCTTCAGGCCGCCCTTGTTCTCACTTCTTTCCTCACCTGCGAGAACACGGCCAGAAGGCGGTTGCGTCGTACGCGGCGCTTGGCGTTTTGGACGCAGAGGCGCATTGGCGAGCACTTCACTCAGAGTCTCCAACCTGCCTTGGCGTCCGCCTTTGTTCTAACACCTTTCCGCAACTGGGAGAACACTGCCCTCTAGTAGTGTTCGTCTTCGCTGCGTTTGTAGGTTTGGGAAGCCTAAGGGCCTTCCCTGGAACTCAACTCGGTGTAGCCAACAGGCTTCTAGTCCGCCCCTGTTCTAAGGTCTTTCCTCCCCTGGGATCTCACGCCCCCCCCCCCAAGAGACGTCACCTGAGGAGCGATGATACGTTTTGGAAGCAAAAGGGGACCTGGGGTGCCCTGCCCTGAGAGTGTCCAACTTGCCTCCAGTGTGGCCTTGCTCTAACTTCTTTCCGCAGCAGGGAACACGCTGCCACATAGGAAACTTCACTTCAGGTCGAGTTTACGTTGTGGAAGCCTAAGGGTCTGGGCCTGCACTTAACTCGCAGTGTGCAACTTGCCTAGGCTGCGCCCCAGGTTCCAACTTCTTTCCCAAGCCGGGAGCAAACTGCCCTTTGGGAATCCTCCCTTTGAAGGTCGCGTTCACGTTTTGGAAGCCGCAGCGTCTTTGCGTGCCCTTAACTCGGAGTATCCAACAAGCTTCTAGTACGCCCTTCTTCTCAACTCTTCCCTTCGCTTGGGAACACACTGCCCCTGAGGAGACTTCACCTGAAGCGCGATGACACGCTTTGCAGCCCAAGGGACTGGACGGGCAACTTAACTCAGAAGCTCCAACTGCCTTCTAGTCGGCCTTGGTTCTAAGTTCTTTCCTTCCTGCAATGGGAACACACGGCCGCTTAGGCCTCTTGGCCTTCGGAGCGTTTCTACGTGTTGGAAGCAGCAGGGCCTTAGCCTGCACTTTACGTAGAGCTTGCAACTTGGCGTAGAGTCCGCCTTGGTTCTAAGTTCTTGCCTGAGCTGCGAACACGCTGCCGCTTATGAGGCTTCACCTGAAGAGCGAGGCTACCTTTTGGAAGCCTAATGGACTTGGCGTGCACTTCACACAGAGAGTCCAAGTCGGCTTCAGGCCGCCCTTGTTCTCACTTCTTTCCTCACCTGCGAGAACACGGCCAGAAGGCGGTTGCGTCGTACGCGGCGCTTGGCGTTTTGGACGCAGAGGCGCATTGGCAAGCACTTCACTCAGAGTCTCCAACCTGCCTTGGCGTCCGCCTTTGTTCTAACACCTTTCCGCAACTGGGAGAACACTGCCCTCTAGTAGTGTTCGTCTTCGCTGCGTTTGTAGGTTTGGGAAGCCTAAGGGCCTTCCCTGGAACTCAACTCGGTGTAGCCAACAGGCTTCTAGTCCGCCCCTGTTCTAAGGTCTTTCCTCCCCTGGGATCTCACGGCCCCCCCCCCAGGAGACGTCACCTGAGGAGCGATGATACGTTTTGGAAGCAAAAGGGGACCTGGGGTGCCCTGCCCTGAGAGTGTCCAACTTGCCTCCAGTGCGGCCTTGCTCTAACTTCTTTCCGCAGCAGGGAACACGCTGCCACATAGGAAACTTGACTTCAGGTCGAATTTACGTTGTGGAAGCCTAAGGGTCTGGGCCTGCACTTAACTCGCAGTGTGCAACTTGCCTAGGGTGCGCCCCAGGTTCCAACTTCTTTCCACAGCCGGGAGCAAACTGCCCCTTGGGAATCCTCCCTTTGAAGGTCGCGTTCACGTTTTGGAAGCCGCAGCGTCTTTGCGTGCCCTTAACTCGGAGTATCCAACAAGCTTCTAGTACGCCCTTCTTCTCAAGTCTTCCCTTCGCTTGGGAACACACTGCCACTGAGGAGACTTCACCTGAAGCGCGATGACACGCTTTGCAGCCCAAGGGACTGGACGGGCCACTTAACTCAGAAGCTCCAACTGCCTTCTAGTCGGCCTTGGTTCTAAGTTCTTTCCTTCCTGCAATGGGAACACACGGCCGCATAGGCCTCTTGGCCTTCGGAGCGTTTCTACGTGTTGGAAGCAGCAGGGCCTTAGCCTGCACTTTACGTAGAGCTTGCAACTTGGCGTAGAGTCCGCCTTGGTTCTAAGTTCTTGCCTGAGCTGCGAACACGCTGCCGCTTATGAGGCTTCACCTGAAGAGCGAGGCTACCTTTTGGAAGCCTAATGGACTTGGCGTGCACTTCACACAGAGAGTCCAAGTCGGCTTCAGGCCGCCCTTGTTCTCACTTCTTTCCTCACCTGCGAGAACACGGCCAGAAGGCGGTTGCGTCGTACGCGGCGCTTGGCGTTTTGGACGCAGAGGCGCATTGGCGAGCACTTCCCTCAGAGTCTCCAACCTGCCTTGGCGTCCGCCTTTGTTCTAACACCTTTCCGCAACTGGGAGAACACTGCCCTCTAGTAGTGTTCGTCTTCGCTGCGTTTGTAGGTTTGGGAAGCCTAAGGGCCTTCCCTGGAACTCAACTCGGTGTAGCCAACAGGCTTCTAGTCCGCCCCTGTTCTAAGGTCTTTCCTCCCCTGGGATCTCACGCCCCCCCCCCCAGGAGACGTCACCTGAGGAGCGATGATACGTTTTGGAAGCAAAAGGGGACCTGGGGTGCCCTGCCCTGAGAGTGTCCAACTTGCCTCCAGTGCGGCCTTGCTCTAACTTCTTTCCGCAGCAGGGAACACGCTGCCACATTGGAAACTTCACTACAGGTCGAGTTTACGTTGTGGAAGCCTAAGGGTCTGGGCCTGCACTTAACTCGCAGTGTGCAACTTGCCTAGGGTGCGCCCCAGGTTCCAACTTCTTTCCACAGCCGGGAGCAAACTGCCCCTTGGGAATCCTCCCTTTGAAGGTCGCGTTCACGTTTTGGAAGCCGCAGCGTCTTTGCGTACCCTTAACTCGGAGTATCCAACAAGCTTCTAGTACGCCCTTCTCCTCAAGTCTTCCCTTTGTTTGGGAACACACTGCCACTGA
This sequence comes from Meles meles, assembly GCF_922984935.1. Taxonomy (NCBI): domain Eukaryota; kingdom Metazoa; phylum Chordata; class Mammalia; order Carnivora; family Mustelidae; genus Meles; species Meles meles. The sequence continues at coordinate 61,159,856 of NC_060084.1, read as the reverse complement.
GGAGACTTCACCTGAAGCGCGATGACACGCATTGCAGCCCAAGGGACTGGACGGGCAACTTAACTCAGAAGCTCCAACTGCCTTCTAGTCGGCCTTGGTTCTAAGTTCTTTCCTTCCTGCAATGGGAACACATGGCCGCATAGGCCTCTTGGCCTTCGGAGCGTTTCTACGTGTTGGAAGCAGCAGGGCCTTAGCCTGCACTTTACGTAGAGCTTGCAACTTGGCGTAGAGTCCGCCTTGGTTCTAAGTTCTTGCCTGAGCTGCGAACACGCTGCCGCTTATGAGGCTTCACCTGAAGAGCGAGGCTACCTTTTGGAAGCCTAATGGACTTGGCGTGCACTTCACACAGAGAGTCCAAGTCGGCTTCAGGCCGCCCTTGTTCTCACTTCTTTCCTCACCTGCGAGAACACGGCCAGAAGGCGGTTGCGTCGTACGCGGCGCTTGGCGTTTTGGACGCAGAGGCGCATTGGCGAGCACTTCACTCAGAGTCTCCAACCTGCCTTGGCGTCCGACTTTGTTCTAACACCTTTCCGCAACTGGGAGAACACTGCCCTCTAGTAGTGTTCGTCTTCGCTGCGTTTGTAGGTTTGGGAAGCCTAAGGGCCTTCCCTGGAACTCAACTCGGTGTAGCCAACAGGCTTCTAGTCCGCCCCTGTTCTAAGGTCTTTCCTCCCCTGGGATCTCACGCCCCCCCCCCAGGAGACGTCACCTGAGGAGCGATGATACGTTTTAGAAGCAAAAGGGTACCTGGGGTGCCCTGCCCTGAGAGTGTCCAACTTGCCTCCAGTGCGGCCTTGCTCTAACTTCTTTCCGCAGCAGGGAACACGCTGCCACATAGGAAACTTGACTTCAGGTCGAATTTACGTTGTGGAAGCCTAAGGGTCTGGGCCTGCACTTAACTCGCAGTGTGCAACTTGCCTAGGGTGCGCCCCAGGTTCCAACTTCTTTCCACAGCCGGGAGCAAACTGCCCTTTGGGAATCCTCCCTTTGAAGGTCGCGTTCACGTTTTGGAAGCCACAGCGTCTTTGCGTGCCCTTAACTCGGAGTATCCAACAAGCTTCTAGTACGCCCTTCTTCTCAAGTCTTCCCTTCGCTTGGGAACACACTGCCACTGAGGAGACTTCACCTGAAGCGCGATGACACGCTTTGCAGCCCAAGGGACTGGACGGGCAACTTAACTCAGAAGCTCCAACTGCCTTCTAGTCGGCCTTGGTTCTAAGTTCTTTCCTTCCTGCAATGGGAACACACGGCCGCATAGGCCTCTTGGCCTTCGGAGCATTTCTACGTGTTGGAAGCAGCAGGGCCTTAGCCTGCACTTTACGTAGAGCTTGCAACTTGGCGTAGAGTCCGCCTTGGTTCTAAGTTCTTGCCTGAGCTGCGAACACGCTGCCGCTTATGAGGCTTCACCTGAAGAGCGAGGCTACCTTTTGGAAGCCTAATGGACTTGGCGTGCACTTCACACAGAGAGTCCAAGTCGGCTTCAGGCCGCCCTTGTTCTCACTTCTTTCCTCACCTGCGAGAACACGGCCAGAAGGCGGTTGCGTCGTACGCGGCGCTTGGCGTTTTGGACGCAGAGGCGCATTGGCGAGCACTTCCCTCAGAGTCTCCAACCTGCCTTGGCGTCCGCCTTTGTTCTAACAACTTTCCGCAACTGGGAGAACACTGCCCTCTTGTAGTGTTCGTCTTCACTGCGTTTGTAGGTTTGGGAAGCCTAAGGGCCTTCCCTGGAACTCAACTCGGTGTAGCCAACAGGCTTCTAGTCCGCCCCTGTTCTAAGGTCTTTCCTCCCCTGGGATCTCACGCCCCCCCCCCAGGAGACGTCACCTGAGGAGCGATGATACGTTTTGGAAGCAAAAGGGGACCTGGGGTGCCCTGCCCTGAGAGTGTCCAACTTGCCTCCAGTGCGGCCTTGCTCTAACTTCTTTCCGCAGCAGGGAACACGCTGCCACATAGGAAACTTCACTTCAGGTCGAGTTAACGTTGTGGAAGCCTAAGGGTCTGGGCCTGCACTTAACTCGCAGTGTGCAACTTGCCTAGGGTGCGCCCCAGGTTCCAACTTCTTTCCACAGCCGGGAGCAAACTGCCCCTTGGGAATCCTCCCTTTGAAGGTCGCGTTCACGTTTTGGAAGCCGCAGCGTCTTTGCGTACCCTTAACTCGGAGTATCCAACAAGCTTCTAGTACGCCCTTCTCCTCAAGTCTTCCCTTTGCTTGGGAACACACTGCCACTGAGGAGACTTCACCTGAAGCGCGATGACACGCATTGCAGCCCAAGGGACTGGACGGGCAACTTAACTCAGAAGCTCCAACTGCCTTCAAGTCGGCCTTGGTTCTAAGTTCTTTCCTTCCTGCAATGGGAACACACGGCCGCATAGGCCTCTTGGCCTTCGGAGCGTTTCTACGTGTTGGAAGCAGCAGGGCCTTAGCCTGCACTTTACGTAGAGCTTGCAACTTGGCGTAGAGTCCGCCTTGGTTCTAAGTTCTTGCCTGAGCTGCGAACACGCTGCCGCTTATGAGGCTTCACCTGAAGAGCGAGGCTACCTTTTGGAAGCCTAATGGACTTGGCGTGCACTTCACACAGAGAGTCCAAGTCGGCTTCAGGCCGCCCTTGTTCTCACTTCTTTCCTCACCTGCGAGAACACGGCCATAAGGCGGTTGCGTCGTACGCGGCTCTTGGCGTTTTGGACGCAGAGGCGCATTGGCGAGCACTTCACTCAGAGTCTCTAACCTGACTTGGCGTCCGCCTTTGTTCCAACATCTTTCCGCAACTGGGAGAACACTGCCCTCTAGTAGTGTTCGTCTTCGCTGCGTTTGTAGGTTTGGGAAGCCTAAGGGCCTTCCCTGGAACTCAACTCGGTGTAGCCAACAGGCTTCTAGTCCGCCCCTCTTCTAATGTCTTTCCTCACCTGGGATCTCACGGCCACCCCCCCCCAGGAGACGTCACCTGAGGAGCGATGATACGTTTTAGAAGCAAAAGGGGACCTGGGGTGCCCTGCCCTGAGAGTGTCCAACTTGCCTCCAGTGCGGCCTTGCTCTAACTTCTTTCCGCAGCAGGGAACACGCTGCCACATAGGAAACTTCACTTCAAGTCGAGTTTACGTTGTGGAAGCCTAAGGGTCTGGGCCTGCACTTAACTCGCAGTGTGCAACTTGCCTAGGGTGCGCCCCAGGTTCCAACTTCTTTCCACAGCCGGGAGCAAACTGCCCCTTGGGAATCCTCCCTTTGAAGGTCGCGTTCACGTTTTGGAAGCTGCAGCGTCTTTGCGTACCCTTAACTCGGAGTATCCAACAAGCTTCTAGTACGCCCTTCTTCTCAAGTCTTCCCTTCGCTTGGGAACACACTGCCACTGAGGAGACGTCACCTGAAGCGCGATGACACGCTTTGCAGCCCAAGGGACTGGACGGGCCACTTAACTCAGAAGCTCCAACTGCCTTCTAGTCGGCCTTGGTTCTAAGTTCTTTCCTTCCTGCAATGGGAACACACGGCCGCATAGGCCTCTTGGCCTTCGGAGCGTTTCTACGTGTTGGAAGCAGCAGGGCCTTAGCCTGCACTTTACGTAGAGCTTGCAACTTGGCGTAGAGTCCGCCTTGGTTCTAAGTTCTTGCCTGAGCTGCGAACACGCTGCCGCTTATGAGGCTTCACCTGAAGAGCGAGGCTACCTTTTGGAAGCCTAATGGACTTGGCGTGCACTTCACACAGAGAGTCCAAGTCGGCTTCAGGCCGCCCTTGTTCTCACTTCTTTCCTCACCTGCGAGAACACGGCCAGAAGGCGGTTGCGTCGTACGCGGCGCTTGGCGTTTTGGACGCAGAGGAGCATTGGCGAGCACTTCACTCAGAGTCTCCAACCTGCCTTGGCGTCCGCCTTTGTTCTAACACCTTTCCGCAACTGGGAGAACACTGCCCTCTAGTAGTGTTCGTCTTCGCTGCGTTTGTAGGTTTGGGAAGCCTAAGGGCCTTCCCTGGAACTCAACTCGGTGTAGCCAACAGGCTTCTAGCCCGCCCCTGTTCTTAAGGTCTTTCCTCCCCTGGGATCTCACGGGACCCCCTCCCCCAGGAGACGTCACCTGAGGAGCGATGATACGTTTTGTAAGCAAAAGGGGACCTGCGGTGCCCTGCCCTGAGAGTGTCCAACTTGCCTCCAGTGCGGCCTTGTTCTAACTTCTTTCCGCAGCAGGGAACACGCTGCCACATAGGAAACCTCACTTCAGGTCGAGTTTACGTTGTGGAAGCCTAAGGGTCTGGGCCTGCACTTAACTCGCAGTGTGCAACTTGCCTAGGGTGCGCCCCAGGTTCCAACTTCTTTCCACAGCCGGGAGCAAACTGCCCCTTGGGAATCCTCCCTTTGAAGGTCGCGTTCACGTTTTGGAAGCCGCAGCGTCTTTGCGTGCCCTTAACTCGGAGTATCCAACAAGCTTCTAGTACGCCCTTCTTCTCAAGTCTTCCCTTCGCTTGGGAACACACTGCCCCTGAGGAGACTTCACCTGAAGCGCGATGACACGCTTTGCAGCCCAAGGGACTGGACGGGCCACTTAACTCAGAAGCTCCAACTGCCTTCTAGTCGGCCTTGGTTCTAAGTTCTTTCCTTCCTGCAATGGGAACACACGGCCGCATAGGCCTCTTGGCCTTCGGAGCGTTTCTACGTGTTGGAAGCAGCAGGGCCTTAGCCTGCACTGTACGTAGAGCTTGCAACTTGGCATAGAGTCCGCCTTGGTTCTAAGTTCTTGCCTGAGCTGCGAACACGCTGCCGCTTATGAGGCTTCACCTGAAGAGCGAGGCTACCTTTTGGAAGCCTAATGGACTTGGCGTGCACTTCACACAGAGAGTCCAAGTCGGCTTCAGGCCGCCCTTGTTCTCACTTCTTTCCTCACCTGCGAGAACACGGCCAGAAGGCGGTTGCGTCGTACGCGGCGCTTGGCGTTTTGGACGCAGAGGCGCATTGGCGAGCACTTCACTCAGAGTCTCCAACCTGCCTTGGCGTCCGCCTTTCTTCTAACACCTTTCCGCAACTGGGAGAACACTGCCCTCTAGTAGTGTTCGTCTTCGCTGCGTTTGTAGGTTTGGGAAGCCTAAGGGCCTTCCCTGGAACTCAACTCGGTGTAGCCAACAGGCTTCTAGTCCGCCCCTGTTCTTAAGGTCTTTCCTCCCATGGGATCTCACGCCCCCGCCCCCAAGGAGACGTCACCTGAGGAGCGATGATACGTTTTGGAAGAAAAAGGGGACCTGGGGTGCCCTGCCCTGAGAGTGTCCAACTTGCCTCCAGTGCGGCCTTGTTCTAACTTCTTTCCGCAGCAGGGAACACGCTGCCACATAGGAAACTTCACTTCAGGTCGAGTTTACGTTGTGGAAGCCTAAGGGTCTGGGCCTGCACTTAACTCGCAGTGTGCAACTTGCCTAGGGTGCGCCCCAGGTTCCAACTTCTTTCCACAGCCGGGAGCAAACTGCCCCTTGGGAATCCTCCCTTTGAAGGTCGCGTTCACGTTTTGGAAGCCGCAGCGTCTTTGCGTACCCTTAACTCGGAGTATCCAACAAGCTTCTAGTACGCCCTTCTTCTCAAGTCTTCCCTTCGCTTGGGAACACACTGCCACTGAGGAGACTTCACCTGAAGCGCGATGACACGCTTTGCAGCCCAAGGGACTGGACGGGCAACTTAACTCAGAAGCTCCACCTGCCTTCTAGTCGGCCTTGGTTCTAAGTTCTTTCCTTCCTGCAATGGGAACACACGGCCGCATAGGCCTCTTGGCCTTCGGAGCGTTTCTACGTGTTGGAAGCAGCAGGGCCTTAGCCTGCACTTTACGTAGAGCTTGCAACTTGGCGTAGAGTCCGCCTTGGTTCTAAGTTCTTGCCTGAGCTGCGAACACGCTGCCGCTTATGAGGCTTCACCTGAAGAGCGAGGCTACCTTTTGGAAGCCTAATGGACTTGGCGTGCACTTCACACAGAGAGTCCAAGTCGGCTTCAGGCCGCCCTTGTTCTCACTTCTTTCCTCACCTGCGAGAACACGGCCAGAAGGCGGTTGCGTCGTACGCGGCGCTTGGCGTTTTGGACGCAGAGGCGCATTGGCGAGCACTTCCCTCAGAGTCTCCAACCTGCCTTGGCGTCCGCCTTTGTTCTAACACCTTTCCACAACTGGGAGAACACTGCCCTCTAGTAGTGTTCGTCTTCGCTGCGTTTGTAGGTTTGGGAAGCCTAAGGGCCTTCCCTGGAACTCCACTCGGTGTAGCCAAGAGGCTTCTAGTCCGCCCCTGTTCTTAAGGTCTTTCCTCCCCTGGGATCTCACGGCCCCCCCCCCCCCCCCAGGAGACGTCATCTGAGGAGCGATGATACGTTTTGGAAGCAAAAGGGGACCTGGGGTGCCCTGCCCTGAGAGTGTCCAACTTGCCTCCAGTGCGGCCTTGTTCTAACTTCTTTCCGCAGCAGGGAACACGCTGCCACATAGGAAACTTCACTTCAGGTCGAGTTTACGTTGTGGAAGCCTAAGGGTCTGGGCATGCACTTAACTCGCAGTGTGCAACTTGCCTAGGGTGCGCCCCAGGTTCCAACTTCTTTCCACAGCCGGGAGCAAACTGCCCCTTGGGAATCCTCCCTTTGAAGGTCGCGTTCACGTTTTGGAAGCCGCAGCGTCTTTGCGTGCCCTTAACTCGGAATATCCAACAAGCTTCTAGTACGCCGTTCTTCTCAAGTCTTCCCTTCGCTTGGGAACACACTGCCCCTGAGGAGACTTCACCTGAAGCGCGATGACACGCTTTGCAGCCCAAGGGACTGGACGGGCAACTTAACTCAGAAGCTCCAACTGCCTTCTAGTCGGCCTTGGTTCTAAGTTCTTTCCTTCCTGCAATGGGAACACACGGACGCTTAGGCCTCTTGGCCTTCGGAGCGTTTCTACGTGTTGGAAGCAGCAGGGCCTTAGCCTGCACTTTACGTAGAGCTTGCAACTTGGCATAGAGTCCGCCTTGGTTCTAAGTTCTTTTTTTTTTTTTTTCTTTTTTATTATTTTTTTTTAAGATTTTATTTATTTATTTGACAGAGAGAGATCACAAGTAGGCAGAGAGGCAAGCAGAGAGAGTGAGAGGGAAGCAGGCTCCCCGCCGAGCAGAGAGCCCGATGCGGGACTCGATCCCAGGACCCCGAGATCATGACCCGAGCCGAAGGCAGTGGCCCAAACCACTGAGCCACCCAGGCGCCCCTGGTTCTAAGTTCTTGCCTGAGCTGCGAACACGCTGCCGCTTATGAGGCTTCACCTGAAGAGCGAGGCTACCTTTTGGAAGCCTAATGGACTTGGCGTGCACTTCACACAGAGAGTCCAAGTCGGCTTCAGGCCGCCCTTGTTCTCACTTCTTTCCTCACCTGCGAGAACACGGCCAGAAGGCGGTTGCGTCGTACGCGGCGCTTGGCGTTTTGGACGCAGAGGCGCATTGGCGAGCACTTCCCTCAGAGTCTCCAACCTGCCTTGGCGTCCGCCTTTGTTCTAACACCTTTCCGCAACTGGGAGAACACTGCCCTCTAGTAGTGTTCGTCTTCGCTGCGTTTGTAGGTTTGGGAAGCCTAAGGGCCTTCCCTGGAACTCAACTCGGTGTAGCCAACAGGCTTCTAGTCTGCCCCTGTTCTAAGGTCTTTCCTCCCCTGGGATCTCACGCCCCCCCCCCCCAGGAGACGTCACCTGAGGAGCGATGATACGTTTTGGAAGCAAAAGGGGACCTGGGGTGCCCTGCCCTGAGAGTGTCCAACTTGCCTCCAGTGCGGCCTTGCTCTAACTTCTTTCCGCAGCAGGGAACACGCTGCCACATAGGAAACTTCACTTCAGGTCGAGTTTACGTTGTGGAAGCCTAAGGGTCTGGGCCTGCACTTAACTCGCAGTGTGCAACTTGCCTAGGCTACGCCCCAGGTTCCAACTTCTTTCCACAGCCGGGAGCAAACTGCCCCTTGGGAATCCTCCCTTTGAAGGTCGCGTTCACGTTTTGGAAGCCGCAGCGTCTTTGCGTACCCTTAACTCGGAGTATCCAACAAGCTTCTAGTACGCCCTTCTCCTCAAGTCTTCCCTTTGCTTGGGAACACACTGCCACTGAGGAGACTTCACCTGAAGCGCGATGACACGCTTTGCAGCCCAAGGGACTGGACGGGCAACTTAACTCAGAAGCTCCAACTGCCTTCTAGTCGGCCTTGGTTCTAAGTTCTTTCCTTCCTGCAATGGGAACACACGGCCGCATAGGCCTCTTGGCCTTCGGAGCGTTTCTACGTGTTGGAAGCAGCAGGGCCTTAGCCTGCACTTTACGTAGAGCTTGCAACTTGGCGTAGAGTCCGCCTTGGTTCTAAGTTCTTGCCTGAGCTGCGAACAGGCTGCCGCTTATGAGGCTTCACCTGAAGAGCGAGGCTACCTTTTGGAAGCCTAATGGACTTGGCGTGCACTTCACACAGAGAGTCCAAGTCGGCTTCAGGCCGCCCTTGTTCTCACTTCTTTCCTCACCTGCGAGAACACGGCCAGAAGGCGGTTGTGTCGTACGCGGCGCTTGGCGTTTTGGACGCAGAGGCGCATTGGCGAGCACTTCCCTCAGAGTCTCCAACCTGCCTTGGCGTCCGCCTTTGTTCTAACACCTTTCCGCAACTGGGAGAACACTGCCCTCTAGTAGTGTTCGTCTTCGCTGCGTTTGTAGGTTTGGGAAGCCTAAGGGCCTTCCCTGGAACTCAACTCGGTGTAGCCAACAGGCTTCTAGTCCGCCCCTGTTCTAAGGTCTTTCCTCCCCTGGGATCTCACGCCCCACCCCCAGGAGACGTCACCTGAGGAGCGATGATACGTTTTGGAAGCAAAAGGGGACCTGGGGTGCCCTGCCCTGAGAGTGTCCAACTTGCCTCCAGTGCGGCCTTGCTCTAACTTCTTTCCGCAGCAGGGAACACGCTGCCACATAGGAAACTTCACTTCAGGTCGAGTTTACGTTGTGGAAGCCTAAGGGTCTGGGCCTGCACTTAACTCGCAGTGTGCAACTTGCCTAGGGTGCGCCCCAGGTTCCAACTTCTTTCCACAGCCGGGAGCAAACTGCCCCTTGGGAATCCTCCCTTTGAAGGTCGCGTTCACGTTTTGGAAGCCGCAGCGTCTTTGCGTACCCTTAACTCGGAGTATCCAACAAGCTTCTAGTACGCCCTTCTCCTCAAGTCTTCCCTTTGCTTGGGAACACACTGCTACTGAGGAGACTTCACCTGAAGCGCGATGACACGCATTGCAGCCCAAGGGACTGGACGGGCAACTTAACTCAGAAGCTCCAACTGCCTTCTAGTCGGCCTTGGTTCTAAGTTCTTTCCTTCCTGCAATGGGAACACACGGCCGCCTAGGCCTCTTGGCCTTCGGAGCGTTTCTACGTGTTGGAAGCAGCAGGGCCTTAGCCTGCACTTTACGTAGAGCTTGCAACTTGGCGTAGAGTCCGCCTTGGTTCTAAGTTCTTGCCTGAGCTGCGAACACGCTGCCGCTTATGAGGCTTCACCTGAAGAGCGAGGCTACCTTTTGGAAGCCTAATGGACTTGGCGTGCACTTCACACAGAGAGTCCAAGTCGGCTTCAGGCCGCCCTTGTTCTCACTTCTTTCCTCACCTGCGAGAACACGGACAGAAGGCGGTTGCGTCGTACGCGGCGCTGGGCGTTTTGGACGCAGAGGCGCATTGGCGAGCACTTCTCTCAGAGTCTCCAACCTGCCTTGGCGTCCGCCTTTGTTCTAACACCTTTCTGCCACTGGGAGAACACTGCCCTCTAGTAGTGTTCGTCTTCGCTGCGTTTGTAGGTTTGGGAAGCCTAAGGGCCTTCCCTGGAACTCAACTCGGTGTAGCCAACAGGCTTCTAGTCCGCCCCTGTTCTTAAGGTCTTTCCTCCCCTGGGATCTCACGGCCCCCCCCCCCCAGGAGACGTCACCTGAGGAGCGATGATACGTTTTGGACGCAAAAGGGGACCTGGGGTGCCCTGCCCTGTGAGTGTCCAACTTGCCTCCAGTGCGGCCTTGTTCTAACTTCTTTCCGCACCAGGGAACACACTGCCACATAGGAAACTTCACTTCAGGTCGAGTTTACGTTGTGGAAGCCTAAGGGTCTGGGCCTGCACTTAACCTGCAGTGTGCAACTTGCCTAGGGTGCGCCCCAGGTTCCAACTTCTTTCCACAGCCGGGAGCAAACTGCCCCTTGGGAATCCTCCCTTTGAAGGTCGCGTTCTCGTTTTGGAAGCCGCAGCGTCTTTGCGTGCCCTTAACTCGGAGTATCCAACAAGCTTCTAGTACGGCCTTCTTCTCAAGTCTTCCCTTCGCTTGGGAACACACTGCCCCTGAGGAGACTTCACCTGAAGCGCGATGACACGCTTTGCAGCCCAAGGGACTGGACGGGCAACTTAACTCAGAAGCTCCAACTGCCTTCGAGTCGGCCTTGGTTCTAAGTTCTTTCCTTCCTGCAATGGGAACACACGGCCGCATAGGCCTCTTGGCCTTCGGATCGTTTCTACGTGTTGGAAGCAGCAGGGCCTTAGCCTGCACTTTACGTAGAGCTTGCAACTTGGCGTAGAGTCCGCCTTGGTTCTAAGTTCTTGCCTGAGCTGCGAACACGCTGCCGCTTATGAGGCTTCACCTGAAGAGCGAGGCTACCTTTTGGAAGCCTAATGGACTTGGCGTGCACTTCACACAGAGAGTCCAAGTCGGCTTCAGGCCGCCCTTGTTCTCACTTCTTTCCTCACCTGCGAGAACACGGCCAGAAGGCGGTTGCGTCGTACGCGGCGCTTGGCGTTTTGGACGCAGAGGCGCATTGGCGAGCACTTCCCTCAGAGTCTCCAACCTGCCTTGGCGTCCGCCTTTGTTCTAACACCTTTCCGCAACTGGGAGAACACTGCCCTCTAGTAGTGTTCGTCTTCGCTGCGTTTGTAGGTTTGGGAAGCCTAAGGGCCTTCCCTGGAACTCAACTCGGTGTAGCCAACAGGCTTCTAGTCCGCCCCTGTTCTTAAGGTCTTTCCTCCCATGGGATCTCACGCCCCCGCCCTCCAGGAGACGTCACCTGAGGAGCGATGATACGTTTTGGAAGCAAAAGGGGACCTGGGGTGCCCTGCCCTGAGAGTGTCCAACTTGCCTCCAGTGCGGCCTTGTTCTAACTTCTTTCCGCAGCAGGGAACACGCTGCCACATAGGAAACCTCACTTCAGGTCGAGTTTACGTTGTGGAAGCCTAAGGGTCTGGGCCTGCACTTAACTCGCAGTGTGCAACTTGCCTAGGGTGCGCCCCAGGTTCCAACTTATTTCCACAGCCGGGAGCAAACTGCCCCTTGGGAATCCTCCCTTTGAAGGTCGCGTTCACGTTTTGGAAGCCGCAGCGTCTTTGCGTGCCCTTAACTCGGAGTATCCAACAAGCTTCTAGTACGCCCTTCTTCTCAAGTCTTCCCTTCGCTTGGGAACACACTGCCCCTGAGGAGACTTCACCTGAAGCGCGATGACACGCTTTGCAGCCCAAGGGACTGGACGGGCAACTTAACTCAGAAGCTCCAACTGCCTTCTAGTCGGCCTTGGTTCTAAGTTCTTTCCTTCCTGCAATGGGAACACACGGCCGCATAGGCCTCTTGGCCTTCGGAGCGTTTCTACGTGTTGGAAGCAGCAGGGCCTTAGCCTGCACTTTACGTAGAGCTTGCAACTTGGCGTAGAGTCCGCCTTGGTTCTAAGTTCTTGCCTGAGCTGCGAACACGCTGCCGCTTATGAGGCTTCACCTAAAGAGCGAGGCTACCTTTTGGAAGCCTAATGGACTTGGCGTACACTACACACAGAGAGTCCAAGTCGGCTTCAGGCCGCCCTTGTTCTCACTTCTTTCCTCACCTGCGAGAACACGGCCAGAAGGCGGTTGCGTAGTACGCGGCGCTTGGCGTTTTGGACGCAGAGGCGCATTGGCGAGCACTTCACTCAGAGTCTCCAACCTGCCTTGGCGTCCGCCTTTGTTCTAACACTTTTCCGCAACTGGGAGAACACTGCCATCTAGTAGTGTTCGTCTTCGCTGCATTTGTAGGTTTGGGAAGCCTAAGGGCCTTCCCTGGAACTCAACTCGGTGTAGCCAACAGGCTTCTAGTCCGCCCCTGCTCTTAAGGTCTTTCCTCCCCTGGGATCTCACGGGCCCCCCCTCCCCCAGGAGACGTCACCTGAGGAGCGATGATACGTTTTGCAAGCAAAAGGGGACCTGCGGTGCCCTGCCCTGAGAGTGTCCAACTTGCCTCCAGTGCGGCCTTGTTCTAACTTCTTTCCGCAGCAGGGAACACGCTGCCACATAGGAAACTTCACTTCAGGTCGAGTTTACGTTGTGGAAGCCTAAGGGTCTGGGCCTGCACTTAACTCGCAGTGTGCAACTTGCCTAGGGTGCGCCCCTGGTTCCAACTTCTTTCCACAGCCGGGAGCAAACTGCCCCTTGGGAATCCTCCCTTTGAAGGTCGCGTTCACGTTTTGGAAGCCGCAGCGTCTTTGCGTGCCCTTAACTCGGAGTATCCAACAAGCTTCTAGTACGCCCTTCTTCTCAAGTCTTCCCTTCGCTTGGGAACACACTGCCACTGAGGAGACTTCACCTGAAGCGCGATGACACGCTTTGCAGCCCAAGGGACTGGACGGGCAACTTAACTCAGAAGCTCCAACTGCCTTCTAGTCGGCCTTGGTTCTAAGTTCTTTCCTTCCTGCAATGGGAACACACGGCCGCATAGGCCTCTTGGCCTTCGGAGCGTTTCTACGTGTTGGAAGCAGCAGGGCCTTAGCCTGCACTTTACGTAGAGCTTGCAACTTGGCGTAGAGTCCGCCTTGGTTCTAAGTTCTTGCCTGAGCTGCGAACACGCTGCCGCTTATGAGGCTTCACCTGAAGAGCGAGGCTACCTTTTGGAAGCCTAATGGACTTGGCGTGCACTTCACACAGAGAGTCCAAGTCGGCTTCAGGCCGCCCTTGTTCTCACTTCTTTCCTCACCTGCGAGAACACGGCCAGAAGGCGGTTGCGTCGTACGCGGCGCTTGGCGTTTTGGACGCAGAGGCGCATTGGCGAGCACTTCACTCAGAGTCTCCAACCTGCCTTGGCGTCCGCCTTTGTTCTAACACCTTTCCGCAACTGGGAGAACACTGCCCTCTAGTAGTGTTCTTCTTCGCTGCGTTTGTAGGTTTGGGAAGCCTAAGGGCCTTCCCTGGAACTCAACTCGGTGTAGCCAACAGGCTTCTAGTCCGCCCCTGTTCTAAGGTTTTTCCTCCCCTGGGATCTCACGGCCCCACCCCCCAGGAGACGTCACCTTAGGAGCGATGATACGTTTTGGAAGCAAAAGGGGACCTGGGGTGCCCTGCCCTGAGAGTGTCCAACTTGCCTCCAGTGCGCCCTTGCTCTAACTGCTTTCCGCAGCAGGGAACACGCTGCCACATAGGAAACTTCACTTCAGGTCGAGTTTACGTTGTGGAAGCCTAAGGGCCTTGGCCTGCACTTAACTCGCAGTGTGCAACTTGCCTAGGGTGCGCCCCAGGTTCCAACTTCTTTCCACAGCCGGGAGCAAACTGCCCCTTGGGAATCCTCCCTTTGAAGGTCGCGTTCACGTTTTGGAAGCCGCAGCGTCTTTGCGTGCCCTTAACTCGGAGTATCCAACAAGCTTCTAGTACGCCCTTCTTCTCAAGTCTTCCCTTCGCTTGGGAACACACTGCCACTGAGGAGACTTCACCTGAAGCGCGATGACACGCTTTGCAGCCCAAGGGACTGGACGGGCAACTTAACTCAGAAGCTCCAACTGCCTTCTAGTCGGCCTTGGTTCTAAGTTCTTTCCTTCCTGCTTTGGGAACACACGGCCGCATAGGCCTCTTGGCCTTCGGAGCGTTTCTACGTGTTGGAAGCAGCAGGGCCTTAGCCTGCACTTTACGTAGAGCTTGCAACTTGGCGTAGAGTCCGCCTTGGTTCTAAGTTCTTGCCTGAGCTGCGAACACGCTGCCGCTTATGAGGCTTCACCTGAAGAGCGAGGCTACCTTTTGGAAGCCTAATGGACTTGGCGTGCACTTCACACAGAGAGTCCAAGTCGGCTTCAGGCCGCCCTTGTTCTCACTTCTTTCCTCACCTGCGAGAACACGGCCAGAAGGCGGTTGCGTCGTACGCGGCGCTTGGCGTTTTGGACGCAGAGGCGCATTGGCGAGCACTTCCCTCTGAGTCTCCAACCTGCCTTGGCGTCCGCCTTTGTTCTAACACCTTTCCGCAACTGGGAGAACACTGCCCTCTAGTAGTGTTCGTCTTCGCTGCGTTTGTAGGTTTGGGAAGCCTAAGGGCCTTCCCTGGAACTCAACTCGGTGTAGCCAACAGGCTTCTAGTCCGCCCCTGTTCTTAAGGTCTTTCCTCCCCTGGGATTTCACGGCCCCCCCCCCCCCAGGAGACGTCACCTGAGGAGCGATGATACGTTTTGGAAGCAAAAGGGGACTGCGGTGCCCTGCCCTGAGAGTGTCCAACTTGCCTCCAGTGCGGCCTTGCTCTAACTTCTTTCCGCAGCAGGGAACACGCTGCCACATAGCAAACTTCACTTCAGGTCGAGTTTACGTTGTGGAAGCCTAAGGGTCTGGGCCTGCACTTAACTCGCAGTGTGCAACTTGCCTAGGGTGCGCCCCAGGTTCCAACTTCTTTCCACAGCCGGGAGCAAACTGCCCCTTGGGAATCCTCCCTTTGAAGGTCGCGTTCACGTTTTGGAAGCCGCAGCGTCTTTGCGTGCCCTTAACTCGGAGTATCCAACAAGCTTCTAGTACGCCCTTCTTCTCAAGTCTTCCCTTCGCTTGGGAACACACTGCCACTGAGGAGACTTCACCTGAAGCGCGATGACACGCTTTGCAGCCCAAGGGACTGGACGGGCAACTTAACTCAGAAGCTCCAACTGCCTTCTAGTCGGCCTTGGTTCTAAGTTCTTTCCTTCCTGCAATGGGAACACACGGCCGCATAGGCCTCTTGGCCTTCGGAGCGTTTCTACGTGTTGGAAGCAGCAGGGCCTTAGCCTGCACTTTACGTAGAGCTTGCAACTTGGCGTAGAGTCCGCCTTGGTTCTAAGTTCTTGCCTGAGCTGCGAACACGCTGCCGCTTATGAGGCTTCACCTGAAGAGCGAGGCTACCTTTTGGAAGCCTAATGGACTTGGCGTGCACTTCACACAGAGAGTCCAAGTCGGCTTCAGGCCGCCCTTGTTCTCACTTCTTTCCTCACCTGCGAGAACACGGCCAGAAGGCGGTTGCGTCGTACGCGGCGCTCGGCGTTTTGGACGCAGAGGCGCATTGGCGAGCACTTCCCTCAGAGTCTCCAACCTGCCTTGGCGTCCGCCTTTGTTCTAACACCTTTCCGCAACTGGGAGAACACTGCCCTCTAGTAGTGTTCGTCTTCGCTGCGTTTGTAGGTTTGGGAAGCCTAAGGGCCTTCCCTGGAACTCAACTCGGTGTAGCCAACAGGCTTCTAGTCCGCCCCTGTTCTAAGGTCTTTCCTCCCCTGGGATCTCACGCCCCCCCCCCCCCAGGAGACGTCACCTTAGGAGCGATGATACATTTTGGAAGTAAAAGGGGACCTGGGGTGCCCTGCCCTGAGAGTGTCCAACTTGCCTCCAGTGCGGCCTTGCTCTAACTTCTTTCCGCAGCAGGGAACACGCTGCCACAGAGGAAACTTCACTTCAGGTCGAGTTTACGTTGTGGAAGCCTAAGGGTCTGGGCCTGCACTTAACTCGCAGTGTGCAACTTGCCTAGGGTGCGCCCCAGGTTCCAACTTCTTTCCACAGCCGGGAGCAAACTGCCCCTTGGGAATCCTCCCTTTGAAGGTCGCGTTCACGTTTTGGAAGCCGCAGCGTCTTTGCGTGCCCTTAACTCGGAGTACCCAACAAGCTTCTAGTACGCCCTTCTTCTCAAGTCTTCCCTTCGCTTGGGAACACACTGCCCCTGAGGAGACTTCACCTGAAGCGCGATGACACGCTTTGCAGCCCAAGGGACTGGACGGGCAACTTAACTCAGAAGCTCCAACTGCCTTCTAGTCGGCCTTGGTTCTAAGTTCTTTCCTTCCTGCAATGGGAACACACGGCCGCATAGGCCTCTTGGCCTTCGGAGCGTTTCTACGTGTTGGAAGCAGCAGGGCCTTAGCCTGCACTTTACGTAGAGCTTGCAACTTGGCGTAGAGTCCGCCTTGGTTCTAAGTTCTTGCCTGAGCTGCGAACACGCTGCCGCTTATGAGGCTTCACCTGAAGAGCGAGGCTACCTTTTGGAAGCCTAATGGACTTGGCGTGCACTTCACACCGAGAGTCCAAGTCGGCTTCAGGCCGCCCTTGTTCTCACTTCTTTCCTCACCTGCGAGAACACGGCCAGAAGTCGGTTGCGTCGAACGCGGCGCTTGGCGTTTTGGACGCAGAGGCGCATTGGCGAGCACTTCCCTCAGAGTCTCCAACCTGCCTTGGCGTCCGCCTTTGTTCTAACACCTTTCCGCAACTGGGAGAACACTGCCCTCTAGTAGTGTTCGTCTTCGCTGCGTTTGTAGGTTTGGGAAGCCTAAGGGCCTTCCCTGGAACTCAACTCGGTGTAGCCAACAGGCTTCTAGTCCGCCCCTGTTCTAAGGTCTTTCCTCCCCTGGGATCTCACGGCCCCCCCCCCCAGGAGACGTCACCTTAGGAGCGATGATACGTTTTGGAAGCAAAAGGGGACCTGGGGTGCCCTGCCCTGAGAGTGTCCAACTTGCCTCCAGTGCGGCCTTGCTCTAACTTCTTTCCGCAGCAGGGAACACGCTGCCACATAGGAAACTTCACTTCAGGACGAGTTTACGTTGTGGAAGCCTAAGGGTCTGGGCCTGCCCTTAACTCGCAGTGTGCAACTTGCCTAGGGTGCGCCCCAAGTTCCAACTTCTTTCCACAGCCGGGAGCAAACTGCCCCTTGGGAATCCTCCCTTTGAAGGTCGCGTTCACGTTTTGGAAGCCACAGCATCTTTGCGTGCCCTTAAATCGGAGTATCCAACAAGCTTCTAGTACGCCCTTCTTCTCAAGTCTTCCCTTCGCTTGGGAACACACTGCCACTGAGGAGACTTCACCTGAAGTGCGATGACATGCTTTGCAGCCCAAGGGACTGGACGGGCAACTTAACTCAGAAGCTCCAACTGCCTTCTAGTCGGCCTTGGTTCTAAGTTCTTTCCTTCCTGCAATGGGAACACACGGCCGCATAGGCCTCTTGGCCTTCGGAGCGTTTCTACGTGTTGGAAGCAGCAGGGCCTTAGCCTGCACTTTACGTAGAGCTTGCAACTTGGCGTAGAGTCCGCCTTGATTCTAAGTTCTTGCCTGAGCTGCGAACACGCTGCCGCTTATGACGCTTCACCTGAAGAGCGAGGTTACCTTTTGGAAGCCTAATGGACTTGGCGTGCACTTCACACAGAGAGTCCAAGTCGGCTTCAGGCCGCCCTTGTTCTCACTTCTTTCCTCACCTGCGAGAACACGGCCAGAAGGCGGTTGCGTCGTACGCGGCGCTTGGCGTTTAGGACGCAGAGGCGCATTGGCGAGCACTTCCCTCAGAGTCTCAAACCTGCCTTGGCGTCCGCCTTTGTTCTAACACCTTTCCGCAACTGGGAGAACACTGCCCTCTAGTAGTGTTCGTCTTCGCTGCGTTTGTAGGTTTGGGAAGCCTAAGGGCCTTCCCTGGAACTCAACTCGGTGTAGCCAACAGGCTTCTAGTCCGCCCCTGTTCTTAAGGTCTTTCCTCCCCTGGGATTTCACGCCCCCCCCCCCAGGAGACGTCACCTGAGGAGCGATGATACGTTTTGGAAGCAAAAGGGGACTGCGGTGCCCTGTCCTGAGAGTGTCCAACTTGCCTCCAGTGCGGCCTTGCTCTAACTTCTTTCCGCAGCAGGGAACACGCTGCCACATAGGAAACTTCACTTCAGGTCGAGTTTACGTTGTGGAAGCCTAAGGGTCTGGGCCTGCACTTAACTCGCAGTGTGCAACTTGCCTAGGGTGCGCCCCAGGTTCCAACTTCTTTCCACAGCCGGGAGCAAACTGCCCCTTGGGAATCCTCCCTTTGAAGGTCGCGTTCACGTTTTGGAAGCCGCAGCGTCTTTGCGTGCCCTTAACTCGGAGTATCCAACAAGCTTCTAGTACGCCCTTCTTCTCAAGTCTTCCCTTCGCTTGGGAACACACTGCCACTGAGGAGACTTCACCTGAAGCGCGATGACACGCTTTGCAGCCCAAGGGACTGGACGGGCAACTTAACTCAGAAGCTCCAACTGCCTTCTAGTCGGTCTTGGTTCTAAGTTCTTTCCTTCCTGCAATGGGAACACACGGCCGCATAGGCCTCTTGGCCTTCGGAGCGTTTCTACGTGTTGGAAGCAGCAGGGCCTTAGCCTGCACTTTACGTAGAGCTTGCAACTTGGCGTAGAGTCCGCCTTGGTTCTAAGTTCTTGCCTGAGCTGCGAACACGCTGCCGCTTATGAGGCTTCACCTGAAGAGCGAGGCTACCTTTTGGAAGCCTAATGGACTTGGCGTGCACTTCTCACAGAGAGTCCAAGTCGGCTTCAGGCCGCCCTTGTTCTCACTTCTTTCCTCACCTGCGAGAACACGGCCAGAAGGCGGTTGCGTCGTACTCGGCGCTCGGCGTTTTGGACGCAGAGGCGCATTGGCGAGCACTTCCCTCAGAGTCTCCAACCTGCCTTGGCGTCCGCCTTTGTTCTAACACCTTTCCGCAACTGGGAGAACACTGCCCTCTAGTAGTGTTCGTCTTCGCTGCGTTTGTAGGTTTGGGAAGCCTAAGGGCCTTCCCTGGAACTCAACTCGGTGTAGCCAACAGGCTTCTAGCCCGTCCCTGTTCTTAAGTTCTTTCCTCCCCTGGGATCTCACGGGCCCCCCCCCCCCAGGAGACGTCACCTGAGGAGCGATGATACGTTTTGGAAGCAAAAGGGGACCTGGGGTGCCCTGCCCTGAGAGTGTCCAACTTGCCTCCAGTGCGGCCTTGTTCTAAATTCTTTCCGCAGCAGGGAACACGCTGCCACATAGGAAACTTCACTTCAGGTCGAGTTTACGTTGTGGAAGCCTAAGGGTCTGGGCCTGCACTTAACTCGCAGTGTGCAACTTGCCTAGGCTGCGCCCCAGGTTCCAACTTCTTTCCACAGCCGGGAGCAAACTGCCCCTTGGGAATCCTCCCTTTGAAGGTCGCGTTCACGTTTTGGAAGCCGCAGCGTCTTTGCGTGCCCTAAACTCGGAGTATCCAACAAGCTTCTAGTACGCCCTTCTTCTCAAGTCTTCCCTTCGCTTGGGAACACACTGCCACTGAGGAGACTTCACCTGAAGTGCGATGACATGCTTTGCAGCCCAAGGGACTGGACGGGCAACTTAACTCAGAAGCTCCAACTGCCTTCTAGTCGGCCTTGGTTCTAAGTTCTTTCCTTCCTGCAATGGGAACACACGGCCGCATAGGCCTCTTGGCCTTCGGAGCGTTTCTACGTGTTGGAAGCAGCAGGGCCTTAGCCTGCACTTTACGTAGAGCTTGCAACTTGGCGTAGAGTCCGCCTTGGTTCTAAGTTCTTGCCTGAGCTGCGAACACGCTGCCGCTTATGAGGCTTCACCTGAAGAGCGAGGCTACCTTTTGGAAGCCTAATGGACTTGGCGTGCACTTCACACAGAGAGTCCAAGTCGGCTTCAGGCCGCCCTTGTTCTCACTTCTTTCCTCACCTGCGAGAACACGGCCAGAAGGCGGTTGTGTCGTACGCGGCGCTTGGCGTTTTGGACGCAGAGGCGCATTGGCGAGCACTTCCCTCAGAGTCTCCAACCTGCCTTGGCGTCCGCCTTTGTTCTAACACCTTTCCGCAACTGGGAGAACACTGCCCTCTAGTAGTGTTCGTCTTCGCTGCGTTTGTAGGTTTGGGAAGCCTAAGGGCCTTCCCTGGAACTCAACTCGGTGTAGCCAACAGGCTTCTAGTCCGCCCCTGTTCTAAGGTCTTTCCTCCCCTGGGATCTCACGCCCCCCCCCCCCCCCGCAGGAGACGTCACCTTAGGAGCGATGATACGCTTTGGAAGCAAAAGGGGACCTGGGGTGCCCTGCCCTGAGAGTGTCCAACTTGCCTCCAGTGCGGCCTTGCTCTAACTTCTTTCCGCAGCAGGGAACACGCTGCCACATAGGAAACTTCACTTCAGGTCGAGTTTACATTGTGGAAGCCTAAGGGTCTGGGCCAGCACTTAACTCGCAGTGTGCAACTTGCCTAGGCTGCGCCCCAGGTTCCAACTCCTTTCCACAGCCGGGAGCAAACTGCCCCTTGGGAATCCTCCCTTTGAAGGTCGCGTTCACGTTTTGGAAGCCGCAGCGTCTTTGCGTGCCCTTAACTCGGAGTATCCAACAAGCTTCTAGTACGCCCTTCTTCTCAAGTCTTCCCTTCGCTTGGGAACACACTGCCACTGAGGAGACTTCACCTGAAGCGCGATGACACGCTTTGCAGCCCAAGGGACTGGACGGGCAACTTAACTCAGAAGCTCCAACTGCCTTTTAGTCGGCCTTGGTTCTAAGTTCTTTCCTTCCTGCAATGGGAACACACGGCCGCATAGGCCTCTTGGCCTTCGGAGCGTTTCTACGTGTTGGAAGCAGCAGGGCCTTAGCCTGCACTTTACGTAGAGCTTGCAACTTGGCGTAGAGTCCGCCTTGGTTCTAAGTTCTTGCCTGAGCTGCGAACACGCTGCCGCTTATGAGGCTTCACCTGAAGAGCGAGGCTACCTTTTGGAAGCCTAATGGACTTGGCGTGCACTTCACACAGAGAGTCCAAGTCGGCTTCAGGCCGCCCTTGTTCTCACTTCTTTCCTCACCTGCGAGAACACGGCCAGAAGGCGGTTGCGTCGTACGCGGCGCTTGGCGTTTTGGACGCAGAGGCGCATTGGCGAGCACTTCCCTCAGAGTCTCCAACCTGCCTTGGCGTCCGCCTTTGTTCTAACACCTTTCCGCAACTGGGAGAACACTGCCCTCTAGTAGTGTTCGTCTTCGCTGCGTTTGTAGGTTTGGGAAGCCTAAGGGCCTTCCCTGGAACTCAACTCGGTGTAGCAAACAGGCTTCTAGTCTGCCCCTGTTCTAAGGTCTTTCCTCCCCTGGGATCTGACGCCATCCCCCCCCCGCAGGAGACGTCACCTTAGGAGCGATGATACGTTTTGGAAGCAAAAGGGGACCTGGGGTGCCCTGCCCTGAGAGTGTCCAACGTGCCTCCAGTGCGGCCTTGCTCTAACTTCTTTCCGCAGCAGGGAACACGCTGCCACATAGGAAACTTCACTTCAGGTCGAGTTTACGTTGTGGAAGCCTAAGGGTCTGGGCCTGCACTTAACTCGCAGTGTGCAACTTGCCTAGGGTGCGCCCCAGGTTCCAACTCCTTTCCTCAGCCGGGAGCAAACTGCCCCTTGGGAATCCTCCCTTTGAAGGTCGCGTTCACGTTTTGGAAGCCGCAGCGTCTTTGCGTGCCCTTAACTCGGAGTATCCAACAAGCTTCTAGTACGCCCTTCTTCTCAAGTCTTCCCTTCGCTTGGGAACACACTGCCACTGAGGAGACTTCGCCTGAAGCGCGATGACACGCTTTGCAGCCCAAGGGACTGGACGGGCAACTTAACTCAGAAGCTCCAACTGCCTTCTAGTCGGCCTTGGTTCTAAGTTCTTTCCTTCCTGCAATGGGAACACACGGCCGCATAGGCCTCTTGGCCTTCGGAGCGTTTCTACGTGTTGGAAGCAGCAGGGCCTTAGCCTGCACTTTACGTAGAGCTTGCAACTTGGCGTAGAGTCCGCCTTGGTTCTAAGTTCTTGCCTGAGCTGCGAACACGCTGCCGCTTATGAGGCTTCACCTGAAGAGCGAGGCTACCTTTTGGAAGCCTAATGGACTTGGCGTGCACTTCACACAGAGAGTCCAAGTCGGCTTCAGGCCGCCCTTGTTCTCACTTCTTTCCTCACCTGCGAGAACACGGCCAGAAGGCGGTTGCGTCGTACGCGGCGCTTGGCGTTTTGGACGCAGAGACGCATTGGCGAGCACTTCCCTCAGAGTCTCCAACCTGCCTTGGCGTCCGCCTTTGTTCTAACACCTTTCCGCAACTGGGAGATCACTGCCCTCTAGTAGTGTTCGTCTTCGCTGCGTTTGTAGGTTTGGGAAGCCTAAGGGCCTTCCCTGGAACTCAACTCGGTGTAGCCAACAGGCTTCTAGTCCGCCCCTGTTCTAAGGTCTTTCGTCCCCTGGGATCTCACGGGCCCCTCCCCGCAGGAGACGTCACCTTAGGAGCGATGATACGTTTTGGAAGCAAAAGGGGACCTGGGGTGCCCTGCCCTGAGAGTGTCCAACGTGCCTCCAGTGCGGCCTTGCTCTAACTTCTTTCCGCAGCAGGGAACACGCTGCCACATAGGAAACTTCACTTCAGGTCGAGTTTACGTTGTGGAAGCCTAAGGGTCTGGGCCTGCACTTAACTCGCAGTGTGCAACTTGCCTAGGGTGCGCCCCAGGTTCCAACTCCTTTCCTCAGCCGGGAGCAAACTGCCCCTTGGGAATCCTCCCTTTGAAGGTCGCGTTCACGTTTTGGAAGCCGCAGCGTCTTTGCGTGCCCTTAACTCGGAGTATCCAACAAGCTTCTAGTACGCCCTTCTTCTCAAGTCTTCCCTTCGCTTGGGAACACACTGCCACTGAGGAGACTTCACCTGAAGCGCGATGACACGCTTTGCAGCCCAAGGGACTGGACGGGCAACTTAACTCAGAAGCTCCAACTGCCTTTTAGTCGGCCTTGGTTCTAAGTTCTTTCCTTCCTGCAATGGGAACACACGGCCGCATAGGCCTCTTGGCCTTCGGAGCGTTTCTACGTGTTGGAAGCAGCAGGGCCTTAGCCTGCACTTTACGTAGAGCTTGCAACTTGGCGTAGAGTCCGCCTTGGTTCTAAGTTCTTGCCTGAGCTGCGAACACGCTGCCGCTTATGAGGCTTCACCTGAAGAGCGAGGCTACCTTTTGGAAGCCTAATGGACTTGGCGTGCACTTCACACAGAGAGTCCAAGTCGGCTTCAGGCCGCCCTTGTTCTCACTTCTTTCCTCACCTGCGAGAACACGGCCAGAAGGCGGTTGCGTCGTACGCGGCGCTTGGCGTTTTGGACGCAGAGGCGCATTGGCGAGCACTTCCCTCAGAGTCTCCAACCTGCCTTGGCGTCCGCCTTTGTTCTAACACCTTTCCGCAACTGGGAGAACACTGCCCTCTAGTAGTGTTCGTCTTCGCTGCGTTTGTAGGTTTGGGAAGCCTAAGGGCCTTCCCTGGAACTCAACTCGGTGTAGCCAACAGGCTTCTAGTCCGCCCCTTTTCTAAGGTCTTTCCTCCCCTGGGATCTCACGCCCACCCCCCCCGCAGGAGACGTCACCTTACGAGCGATGATACGTTTTGGAAGCAAAAGGGGACCTGGGGTGCCCTGCCCTGAGAGTGTCCAACTTGCCTCCAGTGCGGCCTTGCTCTAACTTCTTTCCGCAGCAGGGAACACGCTGCCACATAGGAAACTTCACTTCAGGTCGAGTTTACGTTGTGGAAGCCTAAGGGTCTGGGCCTGCACTTAACTCGCAGTGTGCAACTTGCCTAGGCTGCGCCCCAGGTTCCAACTTTTTTCCACAGCCGGGAGCAAACTGCCCCTTGGGAATCCTCCATTTGAAGGTCGCGTTCACGTTTTGGAAGCCGCAGCGTCTTTGCGTGCCCTTAACTCGGAGTATCCAACAAGCTTCTAGTACGCCCTTCTTCTCATATCTTCCCTTCGCTTGGGAACACACTGCCACTGAGGAGAATTCACCTGAAGCGCGATGACACGCTTTGCAGCCCAAGGGACTGGACGGGCAACTTAACTCAGAAGCTCCAACTGCCTTCTAGTCGGCCTTGGTTCTAAGTTCTTTCCTTCCTGCAATGGGAACACACGGCCGCATAGGCCTCTTGGCCTTCGGAGCGTTTCTACGTGTTGGAAGCAGCAGCGCCTTAGCCTGCACTTTACGTAGAGCTTGCAACTTGGCGTAGAGTCCGCCTTGGTTCTAAGTTCTTGCCTGAGCTGCGAACACGCTGCCGCTTATGAGGCTTCACCTGAAGAGCGAGGCTACCTTTTGGAAGCCTAATGGACTTGGCGTGCACTTCACACAGAGAGTCCAAGTCGGCTTCAGGCCGCCCTTGTTCTCACTTCTTTCCTCACCTGCGAGAACACGGCCAGAAGGCGGTTGCGTCGTACGCGGCGCTTGGCGTTTTGGACGCAGAGGCGCATTGGCGAGCACTTCCCTCAGAGTCTCCAACCTGCCTTGGCGTCCGCCTTTGTTCTAACACCTTTCCGCAACTGGGAGAACACTGCCCTCTAGTAGTGTTCGTCTTCGCTGCGTTTGTAGGTTTGGGAAGCCTAAGGGCCTTCCCTGGAACTCAACTCGGTGTAGCCAACAGGCTTCTAGTCCGCCCCTGTTCTAAGGTCTTTCCTCCCCTGGGATGTCACGGGCCCCCCCCCGCAGGAGACGTCACCTTAGGAGCGATGATACGTTTTGGAAGCAAAAGGGGACCTGGGGTGCCCTGTCCTGAGAGTGTCCAACGTGCCTCCAGTGCGGCCTTGCTCTAACTTCTTTCCGCAGCAGGGAACACGCTGCCACATAGGAAACTTCACTTCAGGTCGAGTTTACGTTGTGGAAGCCTAAGGGTCTGGGCCTGCACTTAACTCGCAGTGTGCAACTTGCCTAGGGTGCGCCCCAGGTTCCAACTCCTTTCCTCAGCCGGGAGCAAACTGCCCCTTGGGAATCCTCCCTTTGAAGGTCGCGTTCACGTTTTGGAAGCCGCAGCGTCTTTGCGTGCCCTTATCTCGGAGTATCCAACAAGCTTCTAGTACGCCCTTCTTCTCAAGTCTTCCCTTCGCTTGGGAACACACTGCCCCAGAGGAGACTTCACCTGAAGCGCGATGACACGCTTTGCAGCCCAAGGGACTGGACGGGCAACTTAACTCAGAAGCTCCAACTGCCTTCTAGTCGGCCTTGGTTCTAAGTTCTTTCCTTCCTGCAATGGGAACACACGGCCGCATAGGCCTCTTGGCCTTCGGAGCGTTTCTACGTTTTGGAAGCAGCAGGGCCTTAGCCTGCACTTTACGTAGAGCTTGCAACTTGGCGTAGAGTCCGCCTTGGTTCTAAGTTCTTGCCTGAGCTGCGAACACGCTGCCGCTTATGAGGCTTCACCTGAAGAGCGAGGCTACCTTTTGGAAGCCTAATGGACTTGGCGTGCACTTCACACAGAGAGTCCAAGTCGGCTTCAGGCCGCCCTTGTTCTCACTTCTTTCCTCACCTGCGAGAACACGGCCAGAAGGCGGTTGCGTCGTACGCGGCGCTTGGCGTTTTGGACGCAGAGGCGCATTGGCGAGCACTTCCCTCAGAGTCTCCAACCTGCCTTGGCGTCCGCCTTTGTTCTAACACCTTTCCGCAACTGGGAGAACACTGCCCTCTAGTAGTGTTCGTCTTCGCTGCGTTTGTAGGTTTGGGAAGCCTAAGGGCCTTCCCTGGAACTCAACTCGGTGTAGCCAACAGGCTTCTAGTCCGCCCCTTTTCTAAGGTCTTTCCTCCCCTGGGATCTCACGCCCACCCCCCCCGCAGGAGACGTCACCTTACGAGCGATGATACGTTTTGGAAGCAAAAGGGGACCTGGGGTGCCCTGCCCTGAGAGTGTCCAACTTGCCTCCAGTGCGGCCTTGCTCTAACTTCTTTCCGCAGCAGGGAACACGCTGCCACATATGAAACTTCACTTCAGGTCGAGTTTACGTTGTGGAAGCCTAAGGGTCTGGGCCTGCACTTAACTCGCAGTGTGCAACTTGCCTAGGCTGCGCCCCAGGTTCCAACTTCTTTCCACAGCCGGGAGCAAACTGCCCCTTGGGAATCCTCCCTTTGAAGGTCGCGTTCACGTTTTGGAAGCCGCAGCGTCTTTGCGTGCCCTTAACTCGGAGTATCCAACAAGCTTCTAGTACGCCCTTCTTCTCATATCTTCCCTTCGCTTGGGAACACACTGCCACTGAGGAGACTTCACCTGAAGCGCGATGACACGCTTTGCAGCCCAAGGGACTGGACGGGCAACTTAACTCAGAAGCTCCAACTGCCTTCTAGTCGGCCTTGGTTCTAAGTTCTTTCCGTCCTGCAATGGGAACACACGGCCGCATAGGCCTCTTGGCCTTCGGAGCGTTTCTACGTGTTGGAAGCAGCAGAGCCTTAGCCTGCACTTTACGTAGAGCTTGCAACTTGGCGTAGAGTCCGCCTTGGTTCTAAGTTCTTGCCTGAGCTGCGAACACGCTGCCGCTTATGAGGCTTCACCTGAAGAGCGAGGCTACCTTTTGGAAGCCTAATGGACTTGGCGTGCACTTCACACAGAGAGTCCAAGTCGGCTTCAGGCCGCCCTTGTTCTCACTTCTTTCCTCACCTGCGAGAACACGGCCAGAAGGCGGTTGCGTCGTACGCGGCGCTTGGCGTTTTGGACGCAGAGGCGCATTGGCGAGCACTTCCCTCAGAGTCTCCAACCTGCCTTGGCGTCCGCCTTTGTTCTAACACCTTTCCGCAACTGGGAGAACACTGCCCTCTAGTAGTGTTCGTCTTCGCTGCGTTTGTAGGTTTGGGAAGCCTAAGGGCCTTCCCTGGAACTCAACTCGGTGTAGCCAACAGGCTTCTAGTCCGCCCCTGTTCTAAGGTCTTTCCTCCCCTGGGATCTCACGCCCCCCCCCCCCCCCGCAGGAGACGTCACCTTAGGAGCGATGATACGTTTTGGAAGCAAAAGGGGACCTGGGGTGCCCTGCCCTGTGAGTGTCCAACTTGCCTCCTGTGCGGCCTTGCTCTAACTTCTTTCCGCAGCAGGGAACACGCTGCCACATAGGAAACTTCACTTCAGGTCGAGTTTACGTTGTGGAAGCCTAAGGGTCTGGGCCTGCACTTAACTCGCAGTGTGCAACTTGCCTAGGGTGCGCCCCAGGTTCCAACTCCTTTCCACAGCCGGGAGCAAACTGCCCCTTGGGAATCCTCCCTTTGAAGGTCGCGTTCACGTTTTGGAAGCCGCAGCGTCTTTGCGTGCCCTTAACTCGGAGTATCCAACAAGCTTCTAGTACGCCCTTCTTCTCAAGTCTTCCCTTCGCTTGGGAACACACTGCCACTGAGGAGACTTCACCTGAAGCGCAATGACACGCTTTGCAGCCCAAGGGACTGGACGGGCAACTTAACTCAGAAGCTCCAACTGCCTTCTAGTCGGCCTTGGTTCTAAGTTCTTTCCTTCCTGCAATGGGAACACACGGCCGCATAGGCCTCTTGGCCTTCGGAGCGTTTCTACGTGTTGGAAGCAGCAGGGCCTTAGCCTGCACTTTACGTAGAGCTTGCAACTTGGCGTAGAGTCCGCCTTGGTTCTAAGTTCTTGCCTGAGCTGCGAACACGCTGCCGCTTATGAGGCTTCACCTGAAGAGCGAGGCTACCTTTTGGAAGCCTAATGGACTTGGCGTGCACTTCACACAGAGAGTCCAAGTCGGCTTCAGGCCGCCCTTGTTCTCACTTCTTTCCTCACCTGCGAGAACACGGCCAGAAGGCGGTTGCGTCGTACGTGGCGCTTGGCGTTTTGGACGCAGAGGCGCATTGGCGAGCACTTCCCTCAGAGTCTCCAACCTGCCTTGGCGTCCGCCTTTGTTCTAACACCTTTCCGCAACTGGGAGAACACTGCCCTCTAGTAGTGTTCGTCTTCGCTGCGTTTGTAGGTTTGGGAAGCCTAAGGGCCTTCCCTGGAACTCAACTCGGTGTAGCCAACAGGCTTCTAGTCTGCCCCTGTTCTAAGGTCTTTCCTCCCCTGGGATCTCACGCCCACCCCCCCCGCAGGAGACGTCACCTTAGGAGCGATGATACGTTTTGGAAGCAAAAGGGGACCTGGGGTGCCCTGCCCTGAGAGTGTCCAACTTGCCTCCAGTGCGGCCTTGCTCTAACTTCTTTCCGCAGCAGGGAACACGCTGCCACATAGGAAACTTCACTTCAGGTCGAGTTTACGTGGTGGAAGCCTAAGAGTCTGGGCCTGCACTTAACTCGCAGTGTGCAACTTGCCTAGGCTGCGCCCCAGGTTCCAACTTCTTTCCACAGCCGGGAGCAAACTGCCCCTTGGGAATCCTCCCTTTGAAGGTCGCGTTCACCTTTTGGAAGACGCAGCGTCTTTGCGTGCCCTTAACTCGGAGTATCCAACAAGCTTCTAGTACGCCCTTCTTCTCAAGTCTTCCCTTCGCTTGGGAACACACTGCCACTGAGGAGACTTCACCTGAAGCGCGATGACACGCTTTGTAGCCCAAGGGACTGGACGGGCAACTTCACTCAGAAGCTCCAACTGCCTTCTAGTCGGCCTTGGTTCTAAGTTCTTTCCTTCCTGCAATGGGAACACATGGCCGCATAGGCCTCTTGGCCTTCGGAGCGTTTCTACGTTTTGGAAGCAGCAGGGCCTTAGCCTGCAATTTACGTAGAGCTTGCAACTTGGCGTAGAGTCCGCCTTGGTTCTAAGTTCTTGCCTGAGCTGCGAACGCGCTGCCGCTTATGAGGCTTCACCTGAAGAGCGAGGCTACCTTTTGGAAGCCTAATGGAATTGGCGTGCACTTCACACAGAGAGTCCAAGTCGGCTTCAGGCCGCCCTTGTTCTCACTTCTTTCCTCACCTGCGAGAACACGGCCAGAAGGCGGTTGCGTCGTACGCGGCGCTTGGCGTTTTGGACGCAGAGGCGCATTGGCGAGCACTTCCCTCAGAGTCTCCAACCTGCCTTGGCGTCCGCCTTTGTTCTAACACCTTTCCGCAAATGGGAGAACACTGCCCTCTAGTAGTGTTCGTCTTCGCTGCGTTTGTAGGTTTGGGAAGCCTAAGGGCCTTCCCTGGAACTCAACTCGGTGTAGCCAACAGGCTTCTAGTCCGCCCCTGTTTTAAGGTCTTTCCTCCCCTGGGATCTCACGCCCCCCCCCCCCCCCGCAGGAGACGTCACCTTAGGAGCGATGATACGTTTTGGAAGCAAAAGGGGACCTGGGGTGCCCTGCCCTGAGAGTGTCCAACGTGCCTCCAGTGCGGCCTTGCTCTAACTTCTTTCCGCAGCAGGGAACACGCTGCCACATAGGAAACTTCACTTCAGGTCGAGTTTACGTTGTGGAAGCCTAAGGGTCTGGGCCTGCAATTAACTCGCAGTGTGCAACTTGCCTAGGGTGCGCCCCAGGTTCCAACTTCTTTCCACAGCCGGGAGCAAACTGCCCCTTGGGAATCCTCCCTTTGAAGGTCGCGTTCACGTTTTGGAAGCCGCAGCGTCTTTGCGTGCCCTTAACTCGGAGTATCCAACAAGCTTCTAGTAGGCCCTTCTTCTCAAGTCTTCCCTTCGCTTGGGAACACACTGCCCCTGAGGAGACTTCACCTGAAGCGCGATGACACGCTTTGCCGCCCAAGGGACTGGACGGGCAACATAACTCGGAAGCTCCAACTGCCTTCTAGTCGGCCTTGGTACTAAGTTTTTTCCTTCCTGCAATGGGAACACACGGCCGCATAGGCCTCTTGGTCTTCGGAGCGTTTCTACGTGTTGGAAGCAGCAGGGCCTTAGCCTGCACTTACGTAGAGCTAGCAACTTGGCGTAGAGTCCGCCTTGGTTCTAAGTTCTTGCCTGAGCTGCGAACACGCTGCCGCTTATGAGGCTTCACCTGAAGAGCGAGGCTACCTTTTGGAAGCCTAATGGACTTGGCGTGCACTTCACACAGAGAGTCCAAGTCGGCTTCAGGCCGCCCTTGTTCTCACTTCTTTCCTCACCTGCGAGAACACGGCCAGAAGGCGGTTGCGTCGTACGCGGCGCTTGACGTTTTGGACGCAGAGGCGCATTGGCGAGCACTTCCCTCAGAGTCTCCAACCTGCCTTGGCGTCCGCCTTTGTTCTAACAACTTTCCGCAATTGGGAGAACACTGCCCTCTAGTAGTGTTCGTCTTCGCTGCGTTTGTAGGTTTGGGAAGCCTAAGGGCCTTCCCTGGAACTCAACTCGGTGTAGCCAACAGGCTTCTAGTCCGCCCCTGTTCTAAGGTCTTTCCTCCCCTGGGATCGCACGCACCCCCCCCCAGGAGACGTCACCTTAGGAGCGATGATACGTTTTGGAACAAAAGGGGACCGGGGGTGCCCTGCCCTGAGAGTGTCCAACTTGCCTCCAGTGCGGCCTTGCTCTAACTTCTTTCCGCAGCAGGGAACACGCTGCCACATAGGAAACTTCACTTCAGGTCGAATTTACGTTGTGGAAGCCTAAGGGTCTGGGCCTGCACTTAACTCGCAGTGTGCAACTTGCCTAGGGTGCGCCCCAGGATCCAACTTCTTTCCACAGCCGGGAGCAAACTGCCCCTTGGGAATCCTCCCTTTGAAGGTCGCGTTCACGTTTTGGAAGCCGCAGCGTCTTTGCGTGCCCTTAACTCGGAGTATCCAACAAGCTTCTAGTACGCCCTTCTTCTCAAGTCTTCCCTTCGCTTGGGAACACACTGCCACTGAGGAGACTTCACCTGAAGCGCGATGACACGCTTTGCAGCCCAAGGGACTGGACGGGCAACTTAACTCAGAAGCTCCAACTGCCTTCTAGTCGGCCTTGGTTCTAAGTTCTTTCCTTCCTGCAATGGGAACACACGGCCGCATAGGCCTCTTGGCCTTCGGAGCATTTCTACGTGTTGGAAGCCGCAGGGCCTTAGCCTGCACTTTACGTAGAGCTTGCAACCTGGCGTAGAGTCCGCCTTGGTTCTAAGTTCTTGCCTGAGCTGCGAACACGCTGCCGCTTATGAGGCTTCACCTGAAGAGCGAGGCTACCTTTTGGAAGCCTAATGGACTTGGCGTGCACTTCACACAGAGAGTCCAAGTCGGCTTCAGGCCGCCCTTGTTCTCACTTCTTTCCTCACCTGCGAGAACACGGCCAGAAGGCGGTTGCGTCGTACGCGGCGCTTGGCGTTTTGGACGCAGAGGCGCATTGGCGAGCACTTCCCTCAGAGTCTCCAACCTGCCTTGGCGTCCGCCTTTGTTCTAACACCTTTCCGCAACTGGGAGAACACTGCCCTCTAGTAGTGTTCGTCTTCGCTGCGTTTGTAGGTTTGGGAAGCCTAAGGGCCTTCCCTGGAACTCAACTCGGTGTAGCCAACAGGCTTCTAGTCCGCCTCTGTTCTAAGGTCTTTCCTCCCCTGGGAACTCACGCCCCCCCCCAGGAGACGTCACCTGAGGAGCGATGATACGTTTTGGAAGCAAAAGGGGACCTGGGGTGCCCTGCCCTGAGAGTGTCCAACTTGCCTCCAGTGCGGCCTTGCTCTAACTTCTTTCCGCAGCAGGGAACACGCTGCAACATAGGAAACTTTACTTCAGGTCGAGTTTACGTTGTGGAAGCCTAAGGGTCTGGGCCTGCACTTAACTCGCAGTGTGCAACTTGCCTAGGGTGCGCCCCAGGTTCCAACTTCTTTCCACAGCCGGGAGCAAACTGCCCCTTGGGAATCCTCCCTTTGAGGGTCGCGTTCACGTTTTGGAAGCCGCAGCGTCTTTGCGTGCCCCTAACTCGGAGTATCCAACAAGCTTCTAGTACGCCCTTCTTCTCAAGTCTTCCCTTCGCTTGGGAACACACTGCCACTGAGGAGACTTCACCTGAAGCGCGATGACACGCTTTGCAGCCCAAGGGACTGGACGGGCAACTTAACTCAGAAGCTCCAACTGCCTTCTAGTCGGCCTTGGTTCTAAGTTCTTTCCTTCCTGCAATGGGAACACACGGCCGCATAGGCCTCTTGGCCTTCGGAGCGTTTCTACGTGTTGGAAGCAGCAGGGCCTTAGCCTGCACTTTACGTAGAGCTTGCAACTTGGCGTAGAGTCCGCCTTGGTTCTAAGTTCTTGCCTGAGCTGCGAACACGCTGCCGCTTATGAGGCTTCACCTGAAGAGCGAGGCTACCTTTTGGAAGCCTAATGGACTTGGCGTGCACTTCACACAGAGAGTCCAAGTCGGCTTCAGGCCGCCCTTGTTCTCACTTCTTTCCTCACCTGCGAGAACACGGCCAGAAGGCGGTTGCGTCGTACGCGGCGCTTGGCGTTTTGGACGCAGAGGCGCATTGGCGAGCACTTCCCTCAGAGTCTCCAACCTGCCTTGGCGTCCGCCTTTGTTCTAACACCTTTCCGCAACTGGGAGAACACTGCCCTCTAGTAGTGTTCGTCTTCGCTGCGTTTGTAGGTTTGGGAAGCCTAAGGGCCTTCCCTGGAACTCAACTCGGGGTAGCCAACAGGCTTCTAGTCCGCCCCTGTTCTAAGGTCTTTCCTCCCCTGGGATCTCACGCCCCCCCCCCAGGAGACGTCACCTGAGGAGCGATGATACGTTTTGGAAGCAAAAGGGGACCTGGGGTGCCCTGCCCTGAGAGTGTCCAACTTGCCTCCAGTGCCGCCTTGCTCTAACTTCTTTCCGCAGCAGGGAACACGCTGCCACATAGGAAACTTCACTTCAGGTCGAGTTTACGTTGTGGAAGCCTAAGGGTCTGGGCCTGCACTTAACTCGCAGTGTGCAACTTGCCTAGGGTGCGCCCCAGGTTCCAACTTCTTTCCACAGCCGGGAGCAAACTGCCCCTTGGGAATCCTCCCTTTGAAGGTCGCGTTCACGTTTTGGAAGCCGCAGCGTCTTTGCGTGCCCTTAACTCGGAGTATCCAACAAGCTTCTAGTACGCCCTTCTTCTCAAGTCTTCCCTTCGCTTGGGAACACACTGCCCCTGAGGAGACTTCACCTGAAGCACGATGACACGCTTTGCCGCCCAAGGGACTGGACGGGCAACTTAACTCAGAAGCTCCAACTGCCTTCTAGTCGGCCTTGGTTCTAAGTTCTTTCCTTCCTGCAATGGGAACACACGGCCGCATAGGCCTCTTGGCCTTCGGAGCGTTTCTACGTGTTGGAAGCAGCAGGGCCTTAGCCTGCACTTTACGTAGAGCTTGCAACTTGGCGTAGAGTCCGCCTTGGTTCTAAGTTCTTGCCTGAGCTGCGAACACGCTGCCGCTTATGAGGCTTCACCTGAAGAGCGAGGCTACCTTTTGGAAGCCTAATGGACTTGGCGTGCACTTCACACAGAGAGTCCAAGTCGGCTTCAGGCCGCCCTTGTTCTCACTTCTTTCCTCACCTGCGAGAACACGGCCAGAAGGCGGTTGCGTCGTACGCGGCGCTTGGCGTTTTGGACGCAGAGGCGCATTGGCGAGCACTTCCCTCAGAGTCTCCAACCTGCCTTGGCGTCCGCCTTTGTTCTAACACCTTTCCGCAACTGGGAGAACACTGCCCTCTAGTAGTGTTCGTCTTCGCTGCGTTTGTAGGTTTGGGAAGCCTAAGGGCCTTCCCTGGAACTCAACTCGGTGTAGCCAACAGGCTTCTAGTCCGCCCCTCTTCTAAGGACTTTCCTCCCCTGGGATCTCACGCCCCCCCCCCCCGCAGGAGACGTCACCTGAGGAGCAATGATACGTTTTGGAAGCAAAAGGGGACCTGGGGTGCCCTGCCCTGAGAGTGTCCAACTTGCCTCCAGTGCGGCCTTGCTCTAACTTCTTTCCGCAGCAGGGAACACGCTGCCACATAGGAAACTTCACTTCAGGTCGAGTTTACGTTGTGGAAGCCTAAGGGTCTGGGCCTGCACTTAACTCGCAGTGTGCAACTTGCCTAGGGTGCGCCCAGGTTCCAACTTCTTTCCACAGCCGGGAGCAAACTGCCCCTTGGGAATCCTCCCTTTGAGGGTCGCGTTCACGTTTTGGAAGCCGCAGCGTCTTTGCGTGCCCTTAACTCGGAGTATCCAACAAGCTTCTAGTACGCCCTTCTTAAGTCTTCCCTTCGCTTGGGAACACACTGCCACTGAGGAGACTTCACCTGAAGCGCGATGACACGCTTTGCAGCCCAAGGGACTGGACGGGCAACTTAACTCAGAAGCTCCAACTGCCTTCTAGTCGGCCTTGGTTCTAAGTTCTTTCCTTCCTGCAATGGGAACACACGGCCGCATAGGCCTCTTGGCCTTCGGAGCGTTTCTACGTGTTGGAAGCAGCAGGGCCTTAGCCTGCACTTTACGTAGAGCTTGCAACTTGGCGTAGAGTCCGCCTTGGTTCTAAGTTCTTGCCTGAGCTGCGAACACGCTGCCGCTTATGAGGCTTCACCTGAAGAGCGAGGCTACCTTTTGGAAGCCTAATGGACTTGGCGTGCACTTCACACAGAGAGTCCAAGTCGGCTTCAGGCCGCCCTTGTTCTCACTTCTTTCCTCACCTGCGAGAACACGGCCAGAAGGCGGTTGCGTCGTACGCGGCGCTTGGCGTTTTGGACGCAGAGGCGCATTGGCGAGCACTTCCCTCAGAGTCTCCAACCTGCCTTGGCGTCCGCCTTTGTTCTAACACCTTTCCGCAACTGGGAGAACACTGCCCTCTAGTAGTGTTCGTCTTCGCTGCGTTTGTAGGTTTGGGGAGCCTAAGGGCCTTCCCTGGAACTCAACTCAGTGTAGCCAACAGGCTTCTAGTCCGCCCCTGTTCTAAGGTTTTTCCTCCCCTGGGATCTCACGCCCCCCCCCAGGAGACGTCACCTGAGGAGCGATGATACGTTTTGGAAGCAAAAGGGGACCTGGGGTGCCCTGCCCTGAGAGTGTCCAACTTGCCTCCAGTGCGGCCTTGCTCTAACTTCTTTTCGCAGCAGGGAACACGCTGCCACATAGGAAACTTCACTTCAGGTCGAGTTTACGTTGTGGAAGCCTAAGGGTCTGGGCCTGCACTTAACTCGCAGTGTGCAACTTGCCTAGGGTGCGCCCAGGTTCCAACTTCTTTCCACAGCCGGGAGCAAACTGCCCCTTGGGAATCCTCCCTTTGAGGGTCGCGTTCACGTTTTGGAAGCCGCAGCGTCTTTGCGTGCCCTTAACTCGGAGTATCCAACAAGCTTCTAGTACGCCCTTCTTAAGTCTTCCCTTCGCTTGGGAACACACTGCCACTGAGGAGACTTCACCTGAAGCGCGATGACACGCTTTGCAGCCCAAGGGACTGGACGGGCAACTTAACTCAGAAGCTCCAACTGCCTTCTAGTCGGCCTTGGTTCTAAGTTCTTTCCTTCCTGCAATGGGAACACACGGCCGCATAGGCCTCTTGGCCTTCGGAGCGTTTCTACGTGTTGGAAGCAGCAGGGCCTTAGCCTGCACTTTACGTAGAGCTTGCAACTTGGCGTAGAGTCCGCCTTGGTTCTAAGTTCTTGCCTGAGCTGCGAACACGCTGCCGCTTATGAGGCTTCACCTGAAGAGCGAGGCTACCTTTTGGAAGCCTAATGGACTTGGCGTGCACTTCACACAGAGAGTCCAAGTCGGCTTCAGGCCGCCCTTGTTCTCACTTCTTTCCTCACCTGCGAGAACACGGCCAGAAGGCGGTTGCGTCGTACGCGGCGCTTGGCGTTTTGGACGCAGAGGCGCATTGGCGAGCACTTCCCTCAGAGTCTCCAACCTGCCTTGGCGTCCGCCTTTGTTCTAACACCTTTCCGCAACTGGGAGAACACTGCCCTCTAGTAGTGTTCGTCTTCGCTGCGTTTGTAGGTTTGGGAAGCCTAAGGGCCTTCCCTGGAACTCAACTCGGTGTAGCCAACAGGCTTCTAGTCCGCCCCTGTTCTAAGGTCTTTCCTCCCCTGGGATCTCACGGGCCCCCCCCCCAGGAGAAGTCACCTGAGGAGCGATGATAAGTTTTGGAAGCAAAAGGGGACCTGGGGTGCCCTGCCCTGAGAGTGTCCAACTTGCCTCCAGTGCGGCCTTGCTCTAACTTCTTTCCGCAGCAGGGAACACGCTGCCACATAGGAAACTTCACTTCAGGTCGAGTTTACGTTGTGGAAGCCTAAGGGTCTGGGCCTGCACTTAACTCGCAGTGTGCAACTGGCCTAGGGTGCGCCCCAGGTTCCAACTTCTTTCCACAGCCGGGAGCAAACTGCCCCTTGGGAATCCTCCCTTTGAGGGTCGCGTTCACGTTTTGGAAGCCGCAGCGTCTTTGCGTGCCCTTAACTCGGAGTATCCAACAAGCTTCTAGTACGCCCTTCTTCTCAAGTCTTCCCTTCGCTTGGGAACCCACTGCCCCTGAGGAGACTTCACCTGAAGCGCGATGACACGCTTTGCCGCCCAAGGGACTGGACGGGCAACTTAACTCAGAAGCTCCAACTGCCTTCTAGTCGGCCTTGGTTCTAAGTTCTTTCCTTCCTGCAATGGGAACACACGGCCGCATAGGCCTCTTGGCCTTCGGAGCGTTTCTACGTGTTGGAAGCAGCAGGGCCTTAGCCTGCACTTTACGTAGAGCTTGCAACTTGGCGTAGAGTCCGCCTTGGTTCTAAGTTCTTGCCTGAGCTGCGAACACGCTGCCGCTTATGAGGCTTCACCTGAAGAGCGAGGCTACCTTTTGGAAGCCTAATGGACTTGGCGTGCACTTCACACAGAGAGTCCAAGTCGGCTTCAGGCCGCCCTTGTTCTCACTTCTTTCCTCACCTGCGAGAACACGGCCAGAAGGCGGTTGCGTCGTACGCGGCGCTTGGCGTTTTGGAAGCAGAGGCGCATTGGCGAGCACTTCCCTCAGAGTCTCCAACCTGCCTTGGCGTCCGCCTTTGTTCTAACACCTTTCCGCAACTGGGAGAACACTGCCCTCTAGTAGTGTTCGTCTTCGCTGCGTTTGTAGGTTTGGGAAGCCTAAGGGCCTTCCCTGGAACTCAACTCCGTGTAGCCAACAGGCTTCTAGTCCGCCTCTGTTCTAAGGTCTTTCCTCCCCTGGGAACTCACGCCCCCCCCCCCCAGGAGACGTCACCTGAGGAACGATGATACGTTTTGGAAGCAAAAGGGGACCTGGGGTGCCCTGCCCTGAGAGTGTCCAACTTGACTCCAGTGCGGCCTTGCTCTAACTTCTTTCCGCAGCAGGGAACACGCTGCCACATAGGAAACTTCACTTCAGGTCGAGATTACGTTGTGGAAGCCTAAGGGTCTGGGCCTGCACTTATCTCGCAGTGTGCAACTTGCCTACGGTGCGCCCCAGGTTCCAACTTTTTTCCTCAGACGGGAGCAAACTGCCCCATGGGAATCCTCCCTTTGAAGGTCGCGTTCACGTTTTGGAAGCCGCAGCGTCTTTGCTTGCCCTTAACTCGGTGTATCGAACAAGCTTCTAGTACGCCCTTCTTCTCAAGTCTTCCCTTCGCTTGGGAACACACTGCCACTGAGGAGACTTCACCTGAAGCGCGATGACACGCTTTGCAGCCCAAGGGACTGGACGGGCAACTTAACTCAGAAGCTCCAACTGCCGTCTAGTCGGCCTTGGTTCTAAGTTCTTTCCTTCCTGCAATGGGAACACACGGCCGCATAGGCCTCTTGGCCTTCGGAGCGTTTCTACGAGTTGGAGGCAGCAGGGCCTTAGCCTGCACTTTACATAGAGCTTGCAACCTGGCGTAGAGTCCGCCTTGGTTCTAAGTTCTTGCCTGAGCTGCGAACACGCTGC
This sequence comes from Meles meles, assembly GCF_922984935.1. Taxonomy (NCBI): domain Eukaryota; kingdom Metazoa; phylum Chordata; class Mammalia; order Carnivora; family Mustelidae; genus Meles; species Meles meles. The sequence goes on along the minus strand of NC_060084.1, from coordinate 61,122,461 downwards.
CGCTTATGAGGCTTCACCTGAAGAGCGAGGCTACGTTTTGGAAGCCTAATGGACTTGGTGTGCACTTCACACAGAGAGTCCAAGTCGGCTTCATGCCGCCCTTGTTCTCACTTCTTTCCTCACCTGCGAGAACACGGCCAGAAGGCGGTTGCGTCGTACGCGGCGCTTGGCGTTTTGGACGCAGAGGCGCATTGGCGAGCACTTCACTCAGAGTCTCCAACCTGCCTTGGCGTCCGCCTTTGTTCTAACACCTTTCCGCAACTGGGAGAACACTGCCCTCTAGTAGTGTTCGTCTTCGCTGCGTTTGTAGGTTTGGGAAGCCTAAGGGCCTTCCCTGGAACTCAACTCGGTATAGCCAACAGGCTTCTAGTCCGCCCCTCTTCTAAGGTCTTTCCTCCCCTGGGATCTCACGCCCCCCCCCGCGCAGGAGACGTCACCTTAGGAGCGATGATACGTTTTGGAAGCAAAAGGGGACCTGGTGTGCCCTGCCCTGAGAGTGTCCAACTTGCCTCCAGTGCGGCCTTGCTCTAACTTCTTTCCGCAGCAGGGAACACGCTGCCACATAGGAAACTTCACTTCAGGTCGAGTTTACGTTGTGGAAGCCTAAGGGTCTGGGCCTGCACTTAACTCGCAGTGTGCAACTTGCCTAGGGTGCGCCCAGGTTCCAACTTCTTTCCACAGCCGGGAGCAAACTGCCCCTTGGGAATCCTCCCTTTGAGGGTCGCGTTCACGTTTTGGAAGCCGCAGCGTCTTTGCGTGCCCTTAACTCGGAGTATCCAACAAGCTTCTAGTACGCCCTTCTTCTCAAGTCTTCCCTTCGCTTGGGAACACACTGCCACTGAGGAGACTTCACCTGAAGCGCGATGACACGCTTTGCAGCCCAAGGGACTGGACGGGCAACTTAACTCAGAAGCTCCAACTGCCTTCTAGTCGGCCTTGGTTCTAAGTTCTTTCCTTCCTGCAATGGGAACACACGGCCGCATAGGCCTCTTGGCCTTCGGAGCGTTTCTACGTGTTGGAAGCAGCAGGGCCTTAGCCTGCACTTTACGTAGAGCTTGCAACTTGGCGTAGAGTCCGCCTTGGTTCTAAGTTCTTGCCTGAGCTGCGAACACGCTGCCGCTTATGAGGCTTCACCTGAAGAGCGAGGCTACCTTTTGGAAGCCTAATGGACTTGGCGTGCACTTCACACAGAGAGTCCAAGTCGGCTTCAGGCCGCCCATGTTCTCACTTCTTTCCTCACCTGCGAGAACACGGCCAGAAGGCGGTTGCGTCGTACACGGCGCTTGGCGTTTTGGACGCAGAGGCGCATTGGCGAGCACTTCCCTCAGAGTCTCCAACCTGCCTTGGCGTCCGCCTTTGTTCTAACACCTTTCCGCAACTGGGAGAACACTGCCCTCTAGTAGTCTTCGTCTTCGCTGCGTTTGTAGGTTTGGGAAGCCTAAGGGCCTTCCCTGGAACTCAACTCGGTGTAGCCAACAGGCTTCTAGTCCGACCCTGTTCTAAGGTCTTTCCTCCCCTGGGATCTCACGGGCCCCCCCCCCAGGAGAAGTCACCTGAGGAGCGATGATACGTTTTGGAAGCAAAAGGGGACCTGGGGTGCCCTGCCCTGAGAGTGTCCAACTTGCCTCCAGTGCGCCCTTGCTCTAACTTCTTTCCGCAGCAGGGAACACCCTGCCACATAGGAAACTTCACTTCAGGTCGAGTTTACGTTGTGGAAGCCTAAGGGTCTGGGCCTGCACTTAACTCGCAGTGTGCAACTTGCCTAGGGTGCGCCCCAGGTTCCAACTTCTTTCCACAGCCGGGAGCAAACTGCCCCTTGGGAATCCTCCCTTTGAAGGTCGCGTTCACGTTTTGGAAGCCACAGCGTCTTTGCGTGCCCTTAACTCGGAGTATCCAACAAGCTTCTAGTACGCCCTTCTTCTCAAGTCTTCCCTTCGCTTGGGAACACACTGCCACTGAGGAGACTTCACCTGAAGCGCGATGACACGCTTTGCAGCCCAAGGGACTGGACGGGCAACTTAACTCAGAAGCTCCAACTGCCTTCTAGTCGGCCTTGGTTCTAAGTTCTTTCCTTCCTGCAATGGGAACACACGGCCGCATAGGCCTCTTGGCCTTCGGAGCGTTTCTACGTGTTGGAAGCAGCAGGGCCTTAGCCTGCACTTTACGTAGAGCTTGCAACTTGGCGTAGAGTCCGCCTTGGTTCTAAGTTCTTGCCTGAGCTGCGAACACGCTGCCGCTTATGAGGCTTCACCTGAAGAGCGAGGCTACCTTTTGGAAGCCTAATGGACTTGGCGTGCACTTCACACAGAGAGTCCAAGTCGGCTTCAGGCCGCCCATGTTCTCACTTCTTTCCTCACCTGCGAGAACACGGCCAGAAGGCGGTTGCGTCGTACACGGCGCTTGGCGTTTTGGACGCAGAGGCGCATTGGCGAGCACTTCCCTCAGAGTCTCCAACCTGCCTTGGCGTCCGCCTTTGTTCTAACACCTTTCCGCAACTGGGAGAACACTGCCCTCTAGTAGTCTTCGTCTTCGCTGCGTTTGTAGGTTTGGGAAGCCTAAGGGCCTTCCCTGGAACTCAACTCGGTGTAGCCAACAGGCTTCTAGTCCGACCCTGTTCTAAGGTCTTTCCTCCCCTGGGATCTCACGGGCCCCCCCCCCAGGAGAAGTCACCTGAGGAGCGATGATACGTTTTGGAAGCAAAAGGGGACCTGGGGTGCCCTGCCCTGAGAGTGTCCAACTTGCCTCCAGTGCGGCCTTGCTCTAACTTCTTTCCGCAGCAGGGAACACCCTGCCACATAGGAAACTTCACTTCAGGTCGAGTTTACGTTGTGGAAGCCTAAGGGTCTGGGCCTGCACTTAACTCGCAGTGTGCAACTTGCCTAGGGTGCGCCCCAGGTTCCAACTTCTTTCCACAGCCGGGAGCAAACTGCCCCTTGGGAATCCTCCCTTTGAAGGTCGCGTTCACGTTTTGGAAGCCACAGCGTCTTTGCGTGCCCTTAACTCGGAGTATCCAACAAGCTTCTAGTACGCCCTTCTTCTCAAGTCTTCCCTTCGCTTGGGAACACACTGCCACTGAGGAGACTTCACCTGAAGCGCGATGACACGCTTTCCAGCCCAAGGGACTGGACGGGCAACTTAACTCAGAAGCTCCAACTGCCGTCTAGTCGGCCTTGGTTCTAAGTTCTTTCCTTCCTGCAATGGGAACACACGGCCGCATAGGCCTCTTGGCCTTCGTAGCGTTTCTACGAGTTGGAAGCAGCAGGGCCTTAGCCTGCACTTTACATAGAGCTTGCAACCTGGCGTAGAGTCCGCCTTGGTTCTAAGTTCTTGCCTGAGCTGCGAACACGCTGCCGCTTATGAGGCTTCACCTGAAGAGCGAGGCTACCTTTTGGAAGCCTAATGGACTTGGCGAGCACTTCACACAGAGAGTCCAAGTCGGCTTCAGGCCGCCCTTGTTCTCACTTCTTTCCTCACCTGCGAGAACACGGCCAGAAGGCGGTTGCGTCGTACGCGGCGCTTGGCGTTTTGGACGCAGAGGCGCATTGGCGAGCACTTCCCTCAGAGTCTCCAACCTGCCTTGGCGTCCGCCTTTGTTCTAACACATTTCCGCAACTGGGAGAACACTGCCCTCTAGTAGTGTTCGTCTTCGCTGCGTTTGTAGGTTTGGGAAGCCTAAGGGCCTTCCCTGGAACTCAACTCCGTGTAGCCAACAGGCTTCTAGTCCGCCTCTGTTCTAAGGTCTTTCCTCCCCTGGGAACTCACGCCCCCCCCCCAGGAGACGTCACCTGAGGAGCGATGATACGTTTTGGAAGCAAAAGGGGACCTGGGGTGCCCTGCCCTGAGAGTGTCCAACTTGCCTCCAGTGCGGCCTTGCTCTAACTTCTTTCCGCAGCAGGGAACACGCTGCCACATAGGAAACTTCACTTCAGGTCGAGTTTACGTTGTGGAAGCCTAAGGGTCTGGGCCTGCACTTAACTCGCAGTGTGCAACTTGCCTAGGGTGCGCCCCAGGTTCCAACTTCTTTCCACAGCCGGGAGCGAACTGCCCCTTGGGAATCCTCCCTTTGAAGGTCGCGTTCACGTTTTGGAAGCCACAGCGTCTTTGCGTGCCCTTAACTCGGAGTATCCAACAAGCTTCTAGTACGCCCTTCTTCTCAAGTCTTCCCTTCGCTTGGGAACACACTGCCCCTGAGGAGACTTCACCTGAAGCGCGATGACACGCTTTGCAGCCCAAGGGACTGGACGGGCAACTTCACTCAGAAGCTCCAACTGCCTTCTAGTCAGCCTTGGTTCTAAGTTCTTTCCTTCCTGCAATGGGAACACACGGCCGCATAGGCCTCTTGGCCTTCGGAGCGTTTCTACGTGTTGGAAGCAGCAGGGCCTTAGCCTGCACTTTACGTAGAGCTTGCAACTTGGCGTAGAGTCCGCCTTGGTTCTAAGTTCTTGCCTGAGCTGCGAACACGCTGCCGCTTATGAGGCTTCACCTGAAGAGCGAGGCTACCTTTTGGAAGCCTAATGGACTTGGCGAGCACTTCACACAGAGAGTCCAAGTCGGCTTCAGGCCGCCCATGTTCTCACTTCTTTCCTCACCTGCGAGAACACGGCCAGAAGGCGGTTGCGTCGTACACGGCGCTTGGCGTTTTGGACGCAGAGGCGCATTGGCGAGCACTTCCCTCAGAGTCTCCAACCTGCCTTGGCGTCCGCCTTTGTTCTAACACCTTTCCGCAACTGGGAGAACACTGCCCTCTAGTAGTCTTCGTCTTCGCTGCGTTTGTAGGTTTGGGAAGCCTAAGGGCCTTCCCTGGAACTCAACTCGGTGTAGCCAACAGGCTTCTAGTCCGACCCTGTTCTAAGGTCTTTCCTCCCCTGGGATCTCACGGGCCCCCCCCCCAGGAGAAGTCACCTGAGGAGCGATGATACGTTTTGGAAGCAAAAGGGGACCTGGGGTGCCCTGCCCTGAGAGTGTCCAACTTGCCTCCAGTGCGGCCTTGCTCTAACTTCTTTCCGCAGCAGGGAACACCCTGCCACATAGGAAACTTCACTTCAGGTCGAGTTTACGTTGTGGAAGCCTAAGGGTCTGGGCCTGCACTTAACTCGCAGTGTGCAACTTGCCTAGGGTGCGCCCCAGGTTCCAACTTCTTTCCACAGCCGGGAGCAAACTGCCCCTTGGGAATCCTCCCTTTGAAGGTCGCGTTCACGTTTTGGAAGCCACAGCGTCTTTGCGTGCCCTTAACTCGGAGTATCCAACAAGCTTCTAGTACGCCCTTCTTCTCAAGTCTTCCCTTCGCTTGGGAACACACTGCCACTGAGGAGACTTCACCTGAAGCGCGATGACACGCTTTCCAGCCCAAGGGACTGGACGGGCAACTTAACTCAGAAGCTCCAACTGCCGTCTAGTCGGCCTTGGTTCTAAGTTCTTTCCTTCCTGCAATGGGAACACACGGCCGCATAGGCCTCTTGGCCTTCGTAGCGTTTCTACGAGTTGGAAGCAGCAGGGCCTTAGCCTGCACTTTACATAGAGCTTGCAACCTGGCGTAGAGTCCGCCTTGGTTCTAAGTTCTTGCCTGAGCTGCGAACACGCTGCCGCTTATGAGGCTTCACCTGAAGAGCGAGGCTACCTTTTGGAAGCCTAATGGACTTGGCGAGCACTTCACACAGAGAGTCCAAGTCGGCTTCAGGCCGCCCTTGTTCTCACTTCTTTCCTCACCTGCGAGAACACGGCCAGAAGGCGGTTGCGTCGTACGCGGCGCTTGGCGTTTTGGACGCAGAGGCGCATTGGCGAGCACTTCCCTCAGAGTCTCCAACCTGCCTTGGCGTCCGCCTTTGTTCTAACACATTTCCGCAACTGGGAGAACACTGCCCTCTAGTAGTGTTCGTCTTCGCTGCGTTTGTAGGTTTGGGAAGCCTAAGGGCCTTCCCTGGAACTCAACTCCGTGTAGCCAACAGGCTTCTAGTCCGCCTCTGTTCTAAGGTCTTTCCTCCCCTGGGAACTCACGCCCCCCCCCCAGGAGACGTCACCTGAGGAGCGATGATACGTTTTGGAAGCAAAAGGGGACCTGGGGTGCCCTGCCCTGAGAGTGTCCAACTTGCCTCCAGTGCGGCCTTGCTCTAACTTCTTTCCGCAGCAGGGAACACGCTGCCACATAGGAAACTTCACTTCAGGTCGAGTTTACGTTGTGGAAGCCTAAGGGTCTGGGCCTGCACTTAACTCGCAGTGTGCAACTTGCCTAGGGTGCGCCCCAGGTTCCAACTTCTTTCCACAGCCGGGAGCGAACTGCCCCTTGGGAATCCTCCCTTTGAAGGTCGCGTTCACGTTTTGGAAGCCACAGCGTCTTTGCGTGCCCTTAACTCGGAGTATCCAACAAGCTTCTAGTACGCCCTTCTTCTCAAGTCTTCCCTTCGCTTGGGAACACACTGCCCCTGAGGAGACTTCACCTGAAGCGCGATGACACGCTTTGCAGCCCAAGGGACTGGACGGGCAACTTCACTCAGAAGCTCCAACTGCCTTCTAGTCAGCCTTGGTTCTAAGTTCTTTCCTTCCTGCAATGGGAACACACGGCCGCATAGGCCTCTTGGCCTTCGGAGCGTTTCTACGTGTTGGAAGCAGCAGGGCCTTAGCCTGCACTTTACGTAGAGCTTGCAACTTGGCGTAGAGTCCGCCTTGGTTCTAAGTTCTTGCCTGAGCTGCGAACACGCTGCCGCTTATGAGGCTTCACCTGAAGAGCGAGGCTACCTTTTGGAAGCCTAATGGACTTGGCGAGCACTTCACACAGAGAGTCCAAGTCGGCTTCAGGCTGCCCTTGTTCTCACTTCTTTCCTCACCTGCGAGAACACGGCCAGAAGGCGGTTGCGTCGTATGCGGCGCTTGGCGTTTTGGACGCAGAGGCGCATTGGCGAGCACTTCCCTCAGAGTCTCCAACCTGCCTTGGCGTCCGCCTTGGTTCTAACACCTTTCCGCAACAGGGGGAACACTGCCCTCTAGTAGTGTTCGTCTTCGCTGCGTTTGTAGGTTTGGGAAGCCTAAGGGCCTTCCCTGGAACTCAACTCGGTGTAGCCAACAGGCTTCTAGTCCGCCTCTGTTCTAAGGTCTTTCCTCCCCTGGGAACTCACGCCCCCCCCCCAGGAGACGTCACCTGAGTAGCGATGATACGTTTTGGAAGCAAAAGGGGACCTGGGGTGCCCTGCCCTGAGAGTGTCCAACTTGCCTCCAGTGCGGCTTGCTCTAACTTCTTTCCGCAGCAGGGAACACGCTGCCACATAGGAAACTTTACTTCAGGTCGAGTTTACGTTGTGGAAGCCTAAGGGTCTGGGCCTGCACTTAACTCGCAGTGTGCAACTTGCCTAGGGTGCGCCCCAGGTTCCAACTTCTTTCCACAGCCGGGAGCAAACTGCCCCTTGGGAATCCTCCTTTTAAAGGTCGCGTTCACGTTTTGGAAGCCGCAGCGTCTTTGCGTGCCTTTAACTCGGAGTATCCAACAAGCTTCTAGTACGCCCTTCTTCTCAAGTCTTCCCTTCGCTTGGGAACACAGTGCCCTGAGGAGACTTCACCTGAAGCGCGATGACACGCTTTGCAGCCCAAGGGACTGGACGGGCAACTTAACTCAGAAGCTCCAACTGCCTTCGAGTCGGCCTTGGTTCTAAGTCCTTCCTTCCTGCAATGGGAACACACGGCCGCATAGGCCTCTTGGCCTTCGGAGCGTTTCTACGTGTTGGAAGCAGCAGGGCCTTAGCCTGCACTTTACGTAGAGCTTGCAACTTGGCGTAGAGTCCGCCTTGGTTCTAAGTTCTTGCCTGAGCTGCGAACACGCTTCCCCTTATGAGGCTTCACCTGAAGAGCGAGGCTACCTTTTGGAAGCCTAATGGACTTGGCGTGCACTTCACACAGAGAGTCCAAGTCGGCTTCAGGCCGTCCTTGTTCTCACTTCTTTCCTCACCTGTGAGAACACGGCCAGAAGGCGGTTGCGTCGTACGCGGCGCTTGGCGTTTTGGACGCAGAGGCGCATTGGCGAGCACTTCCCTCAGAGTCTCCAACCTGCCTTGGCGTCCGCCTTTGTTCTAACACCTTTCCGCAACTGGGAGAACACTGCCCTCTAGTAGTGTTCGTCTTCGCTGCGTTTGTAGGTTTGGGAAGCCTAAGGGCCTTCCCTGGAACTCAACTCGGTGTAGCCAACAGGCTTCTAGTCCGCCCCTGTTCTAAGGCCTTTCCTCCCCTGGGATCTCACGGGCCCCCCCCCCCAGGAGATGTCACCTGAGGAGCGATGATACGTTTTGGAAGCAAAAGGGGACCTGGGGTGCCCTGCCCTGAGAGTGTCCAACTTGCCTCCAGTGCGGCCTTGCTCTAACTTCTTTCCGCAGCAGGGAACACGCTGCCACATAGGAAACTTCACTTCCGGTCGAGTTTACGTTGTGGAAGCCTAAGGGTCTGGGCCTGCACTTAACTCGCAGTGTGCAACTTGCCTAGGGTGCGCCCCAGGTTCCAACTTCTTTCCACAGCCGGGAGCATATTGCCCTTTGGGAATCCTCCCTTTGAAGGTCGCGTTCACGTTTTGGAAGCCGCAGCGTCTTTGCGTGCCCTTAACTCGGAGTATCCAACAAGCTTCTAGTACGCCCTTCTTCTCAAGTCATCCCTTCGCTTGGGAACACACTGCCCCTGTGGAGACTTCACCTGAAGCGCGATGACACGCTTTGCAGCCCAAGGGACTGGACGGGCAACTTAACTCAGAAGCTCCAACTGCCTTCTAGTCGGCCTTGGTTCTAAGTTCTTTCCTTCCTGCAATGGGAACACACGGCCGCATAGGCCTCTTGGCCTTCGGAGCGTTTCTACGTGTTGGAAGCAGCAGGGCCTTAGCCTGCACTTTACGTAGAGCTTGCAACTTGGCGTAGATTCCGCCTTGGTTCTACGTTCTTGCCTGAGCTGCGAACACGCTGCTGCTTATGAGGCTTCACCTGAAGAGCGAGGCTACCTTTTGGAAGCCTAATGGACTTAGCGTGCACTTCACACAGAGTGTCCAAGTCGGCTTCAGGCCGCCCTTGTTCTCACTTCTTTCCTCACCTGCGAAAACACGGCCAGAAGGCGGTTGCGTCGTACGCGGCGCTTGGCGTTTTGTACGCAGAGGAGCATTGGCGAGCACTTCACTCAGAGTCTCCAACCTGCCTTGGCGTCCGCCTTTGTTCTAACACATTTCCGCAACTGGGAGAACACTGCCCTCTAGTAGTGTTCGACTTCGCTGCGTTTGTAGGTTTGGGAAGCCTAAGGGCCTTCCCTGGAACTCAACTCGGTGTAGCCAACAGGCTTCTAGTCCGCCCCTGTTCTACGGCCTTTCCTCCCCTGGGATCTCACGGCCCCCCCCCAGGAGATGTCACCTTAGGAGCGATGATACGTTTTGGAAGCAAAAGGGGACCTGGGGTGCCCTGCCCTGAGAGTGTCCAACGTGCCTCCAGTGCGGCCTTGCTCTAACTTCTTTCCGCAGCAGGGAACACGCTGCCACATAGGAAACTTCACTTCAGGTCGAGTTTACGTTGTGGAAGCCTAAGGGTCTGGGCCTGCACTTAACTCGCAGTGTGCAGCTTGCCTAGGGTGCGCCCCAGGTTCCACCTTCTTTCCACAGCCGGGAGCCAACTGCCCCTTGGGAATCCTCCCTTTGAAGGTCGCGTTCACGTTTTGGAAGCCGCAGCGTCTTTGCGTGCCCTTAACTCGGAGTATCCAACAAGCTTCTAGTACGCCCTTCTTCTCAAGTCTTCCCTTCGCTTGGGAACACACTGCCACTGAGGAGACTTCACCTGAAGCGCGATGACACGCTTTGCAGCCCAAGGGACTGGACGGGCAACTTAACTCAGAAGCTCCAACTGCCTTCTAGTCGGCCTTGGTTCTAAGTTCTTTCCTTCCTGCAATGGGAACACACGGCCGCATAGGCCTCTTGGCCTTCGGAGCGTTTCTACGTGTTGGAAGCAGCAGGGCCTTAGCCTGCACTTTACGTAGAGCTTGCAACTTGGCGTAGAGTCCGCCTTGGTTCTAAGTTCTTGCCTGAGCTGCGAACACGCTGCCGCTTATGAGGCTTCACCTGAAGAGCGAGGCTACCTTTTGGAAGCCTAATGGACTTGGCGTGCACTTCACACAGAGAGTTCAAGTCGGCTTCAGGCCGCCCTTGTTCTCACTTCTTTCCTCACCTGCGAGAACACGGCCAGAAGGCGGTTGCGTCGTACGCAGCGCTTGGCGTTTTGGACGCAGAGGCGCATTGGCGAGCACTTCCCTCAGAGTCTCCAACCTGCCTTGGCGTCCGCCTTTGTTCTAACACCTTTAGCAACGGGGAGAACACTGCCCTCTTGTCGTGTTCGTCTTCGCTGCGTTTGTAGGTTTGGGAAGCCTAAGGGCCTTCCCTGGAACTCAACTCGGTGTAGCCAACAGGCTTCTAGTCCGCCCCTGTTCTAAGGTCTTTCCTCCCCTGGGATCTCACGCCCCCCCCCCAGGAGACGTCACCTTAGGAGCGATGATACGTTTTGGAAGCAAAAGGGGACCTGGGGTGCCCTGCCCTGAGAGTGTCCAACTTGCCTCCAGTGCGGCCTTGCTCTAAATTCTTTCCGCAGCAGGGAACACGCTGCCACATAGGAAACTTCACTTCAGGTCGAGTTTACGTTGTGGAAGCCTAAGGGTCTGGGCCTGCACTTAACTCGCAGTGTGCAACTTGCCTAGGGTGCGCCCCAGGTTCCAACTTCTTTCCACAGCCGGGAGCAAACTGCCCCTTGGGAATCCTCCCTTTGAAGGTCGCGTTCACGTTTTGGAAGCCGCAGCGTCTTTGCGTGCCCTTAACTCGGAGTACCCAACAAGCTTCTAGTACGCCCTTCTTCTCAAGTCTTCCCTTCGCTTGGGAACACAGTGCCACTGAGGAGACTTCACCTGAAGCGCGATGACACGCTTTGCAGCCCAAGGGACTGGACGGGCAACTTAACTCAGAAGCTCCAACTGCCTTCTAGTCAGCCTTGGTTCTAAGTTCTTTCCTTCCTGCAATGGGAACACACGGCCGCATAGGCCTCTTGGCCTTCGGAGCGTTTCTACGTGTTGGAAGCAGCAGGGCCTTAGCCTGCACTTTACGTAGAGCTTGCAACTTGGCGTAGAGTCCGCCTTGGTTCTAAGTTCTTGCCTGAGCTGCGAACACGCTGCCGCTTATGAGGCTTCACCTGAAGAGCGAGGCTACCTTTTGGAAGCCTAATGGACTTGGCGTGCACTTCACACAGAGAGTCCAAGTCGGCTTCAGGCCGCCCTTGTTCTCACTTCTTTCCTCACCTGCGAGAACACGGCCAGAAGGCGGTTGCGTCGTACGCGGCGCTTGGCGTTTTGGACGCAGAGGCGCATTGGCGAGCACTTCCCTCAGAGTCTCCAACCTGCCTTGGCGTCCGCCTTTTTTCTAACACCTTTCCGCAACTGGGAGAACACTGCCCTCTAGTAGTGTTCGTCTTCGCTGCGTTTGTAGGTTTGGGAAGCCTAAGGGCCTTCCCTGGAACTCAACTCGGTGTAGCCAACAGGCTTCTAGTCCGCCCCTCTTCTAAGGTCTTTCCTCCCCTGGGATCTCACGCCCCCCCCCCAGGAGACGTCACCTTAGGAGAGATGATACGTTTTGGAAGCAGAAGGGGACCTGGGGTGCCCTGCCCTGAGAGTGTCCAACTTGCCTCCAGTGCGGCCTTGCTCTAACTTCTTTCCGCAGCAGGGAACACGCTGCCACATAGGAAACTTCACTTCAGGTCGAGTTTACGTTGTGGAAGCCTAAGGGTCTGGGCCTGCACTTAATTCGCAGTGTGCAACTTGCCTAGGGTGCGCCCCAGGTTCCACCTTCATTCCGCAGCCAGGAGCCAACTGCCCCTTGGGAATCCTCCCTTTGAAGGTCGCGTTCACGTTTTGGAAGCCGCAGCGTCTTTGCGTGCCCTTAACTCGGAGTATCCAACAAGCTTCTAGTACGCCCTTCTTCTCAAGTCTTCCCTTCGCTTGGGAACACACTGCCCCTGAGGAGACTTCACCTGAAGCGCGATGACACGCTTTGCAGCCCAAGGGACTGGACGGGTAACTTAACTCAGAAGCTCCAACTGCCTTCTAGTCGGCCTTGGTTCTAAGTTCTTTCCTTCCTGCAATGGGAACACACGGCCGCATAGGCCTCTTGGCCTTCGGAGCTTTTCTACGTGTTGGAAGCAGCAGGGCCTTAGCCTGCACTTTACGTAGAGCTTGCAACTTGGCGTAGAGTCCGCCTTGGTTCTAAGTTCTTGCCTGAGCTGCGAACACGCTGCCGCTTATGAGGCTTCACCTGAAGAGCGAGCCTACCTTTTGGAAGCCTAATGGACTTGGCGTGCACTTCACACAGAGAGTCCAAGTCGGCTTCAGGCCGCCCTTGTTCCCACTTCTTCCCTCACCTGCGAGAACACGGCCAGAAGGCGGTTGCGTAGTATGCGGCGCTTGGCGTTTTGGACGCAGAGGCGCATTGGCGAGCACTTCCCTCAGAGTCTCCAACCTGCCTTGGCGTCCGCCTTTGTTCTAACACCTTTCCGCAACTGGGAAAACACTGCCCTCTAGTAGTGTTCGTCTTCGCTGCGTTTGTGGTTTGGGAAGCCTAAGGGCCTTCCCTGGAACTCAACTCGGTGTAGCCAACAGGCTTCTAGTCCGCCCCTGTTCTAAGGTCTTTCCTCCCCTGGGAACTCACGGCACCCCCCCCAGGAGACGTCACCTGAGGAGCGATGATACGTTTTGGAAGCAAAAGGGGACCTGGGGTGCCCTGCCCTGAGAGTGTCCAACTTGCCTCCAGTGCGGCCTTGCTCTAAATTCTTTCCGCAGCAGGGAACACGCTGCCACATAGGAAACTTCACTTCAGGTCGAGTTTACGTTGTGGAAGCCTAAGGGTCTGGGCCTGCACTTAACTCGCAGTGTGCAACTTGCCTAGGGTGCGCCCCAGGTTCCAACTTCTTTCCACAGCCGGGAGCAAACTGCCCCTTGGGAATCCTCCCTTTGAAGGTCGCGTTCACGTTTTGGAAGCCGCAGCGTCTTTGCGTGCCCTTAACTCGGAGTATCCAACAAGCTTCTAGTACGCCCTTCTTCTCAAGTCTTCCCTTCGCTTGGGAACACAGTGCCACTGAGGAGACTTCACCTGAAGCGCGATGACACGCTTTGCAGCCCAAGGGACTGGACGGGCAACTTAACTTAGAAGCTCCAACTGCCTTCTAGTCAGCCTTGGTTCTAAGTTCTTTCCTTCCTGCAATGGGAACACACGGCCGCATAGGGCTCTTGGCCTTCGGAGCGTTTCTACGTGTTGGAAGCAGCAGGGCCTTAGCCTGCACTTTACGTAGAGCTTGCAACTTGGCGTAGAGTCCGCCTTGGTTCTAAGTTCTTGCCTGAGCTGCGAACACGCTGCCGCTTATGAGGCTTCACCTGAAGAGCGAGGCTACCTTTTGGAAGCCTAATGGACTTGGCGTGCACTTCACACAGAGAGTCCAAGTCGGCTTCAGGCCGCCCTTGTTCTCACTTCTTTCCTCACCTGCGAGAACACGGCCAGAAGGCGGTTGCGTCGTACGCGGCGCTTGGCGTTTTGGACGCAGAGGCGCATTGGCGAGCACTTCCCTCAGAGTCTCCAACCTGCCTTGGCGTCCGCCTTTGTTCTAACACCTTTCCGCAACTGGGAGAACACTGCCCTCTAGTAGTGTTCGTCTTCGCTGCGTTTGTAGGTTTGGGAAGCCTAAGGGCCTTCCCTGGAACTCAACTCGGTGTAGCCAACAGGCTTCTAGTCCGCCCCTGTTCTAAGGTCTTTCCTCCCCTGGGATCTCACGCCCCCCCCCCCAGGAGACGTAACCTGAGGAGCGATGATACGTTTTGGAAGCAAAAGGGGACCTGGGGTTCCCTGCCCTGAGAGTGTCCAACTTGCCTCCAGTGCGGCCTTGCTCTAACTTCTTTCCGCAGCAGGGAACACGCTGCCACATAGGAAACTTCACTTCAGGTCGAGTTTACGTTGTGGAAGCCTAAGGGTCTGGGCCTGCACTTAACTCGCAGTGTGCAACTTGCCTAGGGTGCGCCCCAGGTTCCAACTTCTTTCCACAGCCGGGAGCAAACTGCCCCTTGGGAATCCTCCCTTTGAAGGTCGCGTTCACGTTTTGGAAGCCGCAGCGTCTTTGCGTGCCCTTAACTCGGAGTATCCAACAAGCTTCTAGTACGCCCTTCTTCTCAAGTCTTCCCTTCGCTTGGGAACACACTGCCCCTGAGGAGACTTCACCTGAAGCGCGATGACACGCTTTGCAGCCCAAGGGACTGGACGGGCAACTTCACTCAGAAGCTCCAACTGCCTTCTAGTCGACCTTGGTTCTAAGTTCTTTCCTTCCTGCAATGGGAACACACGGCCGCATAGGCCTCTTGGCCTTCGGAGCGTTTCTACGTGTTGGAAGCAGCAGGGCCTTAGCCTGCACTTTACGTAGAGCTTGCAACTTGGCGTAGAGTCCGCCTTGGTTCTAAGTTCTTGCCTGAGCTGCGAACACGCTGCCGCTTATGAGGCTTCACCTGAAGAGCGAGGCTACCTTTTGGAAGCCTAATGGACTTGGCGTGCACTTCACACAGAGAGTCCAAGTCGGCTTCAGGCCGCCCTTTTTCTCACTTCTTTCCTCACCTGCGAGAACACGGCCAGAAGGCGGTTGCGTCGTACGCGGCGCTTGGCGTTTTGGACGCAGAGGCGCATTGGCGAGCACTTCCCTCAGAGTCTCCAACCTGCCTTGGCGTCCGCCTTTGTTCTAACACCTTTCCGCAACTGGGAGAACACTGCCCTCTAGTAGTGTTCGTCTTCGCTGCGTTTGTAGGTTTGGGAAGCCTAAGGGCCTTCCCTGGAACTCAACTCGGTGTAGCCAACAGGCTTCTAGTCCGCCCCTGTTCTAAGGTCTTTCCTCCCCTGGGATCTCACGCCCCCCCCCCCCAGGAGACGTCACCTGAGGAGCGATGATACGTTTTGGAAGCAAAAGGGGACCTGGGGTGCCCTGCCCTGAGAGTGTCCAACTTGCCTCCAGTGCGGCCTTGCTCTAACTTCTTTCCGCAGCAGGGAACACGCTGCCACATAGGAAACTTCACTTCAGGTCGAGTTTACGTTGTGGAAGCCTAAGGGTCTGGGCCTGCACTTAACTCGCAGTGTGCAACTTGCCTAGGGTGCGCCCCAGGTTCCAACTTCTTTCCACAGCCGGGAGCAAACTGCCCCTTGGGAATCCTCCCTTTGAAGGTCGCGTTCACGTTTTGGAAGCCGCAGCGTCTTTGCGTACCCTTAACTCGGAGTATCCAACAAGCTTCTAGTACGCCCTTCTCCTCATGTCTTCCCTTTGCTTGGGAACACACTGCCACTGAGGAGACTTCACCTGAAGCGCGATGACACGCTTTGCAGCCCAAGGGACTGGACGGGCAACTTAACTCAGAAGCTCCAACTGCCTTCTAGTCGGCCTTGGTTCTAAGTTCTTTCCTTCCTGCAATGGGAACACACGGCCGCATAGACCTCTTGGCCTTCGGAGCGTTTCTACGTGTTGGAAGCAGCAGGGCCTTAGCCTGCACTTTACGTAGAGCTTGCAACTTGGCGTAGAGTCCGCCTTGGTTCTAAGTTCTTGCCTGAGCTGCGAACACGCTGCCGCTTATGAGGCTTCACCTGAAGAGCGAGGCTACCTTTTGGAAGCCTAATGGACTTGGCGTGCACTTCACACAGAGAGTCCAAGTCGGCTTCAGGCCGCCCTTGTTCTCACTTCTTTCCTCACCTGCGAGAACACGGCCAGAAGGCGGTTGCGTCGTACGCGGCGCTTGGCGTTTTGGACGCAGAGGCGCATTGGCGAGCACTTCCCTCAGAGTCTCCAACCTGCCTTGGCGTCCGCCTTTGTTCTAACACCTTTCCGCAACTGGGAGAACACTGCCCTCTAGTAGTGTTCGTCTTCGCTGCGTTTGTAGGTTTGGGAAGCCTAAGGGCCTTCCCTGGAACTCAACTCGGTGTAGCCAACAGGCTTCTAGTCCGCCCCTGTTCTAAGTTGTTTCCTCCCCTGGGATCTCACGCCCCCCCCCCCAGGAGACGTCACCTGAGGAGCGATGATACGTTTTGGAAGCAAAAGGGGACCTGGGGTGCCCTGCCCTGAGAGTGTCCAACTTGCCTCCAGTGCGGCCTTGCTCTAACTTCTTTCCGCAGCAGGGAACACGCTGCCATATAGGAAACTTCACTTCAGGTCGAGTTTACGTTGTGGAAGCCTAAGGGTCTGGGCCTGCACTTAACTCGCAGTGTGCAACTTGCCTAGGGTGCGCCCCAGGTTCCAACTTCTTTCCACAGCCGGGAGCAAACTGCCCCTTGGGAATCCTCCCTTTGAAGGTCGCGTTCACATTTTGGAAGCCGCAGCGTCTTTGCGTACCCTTAACTCGGAGTATCCAACAAGCTTCTAGTACGCCCTTCTCCTCATGTCTTCCCTTTGTTGGGAACACACTGCCACTGAGGAGACTTCACCTGAAGCGCGATGACACGCTTTGCAGCCTAAGGGACTGGACGGGCAACTTAACTCAGAAGCTCCAACTGCCTTCTTGTCGGCCTTGGTTCTAAGTTCTTTCCTTCCTGCAATGGGAACACACGGCCGCATAGGCCTCTTGGCCTTCGGAGCGTTTCTACGTGTTGGAAGCAGCAGGGCCTTAGCCTGCACTTTACGTAGAGCTTGCAACTTGGCGTAGAGTCCGCCTTGGTTCTAAGTTCTTGCCTGAGCTGCGAACACGCTGGCGCTTATGAGGCTTCACCTGAAGTGCGAGGCTACCTTTTGGAAGCCTAATGGTCTTGGCGTGCACTTCACACAGAGAGTCCAAGTCGGCTTCAGGCCGCCCTTGTTCTCACTTCTTTCCTCACCTGCGAGAACACGGCCAGAAGGCGGTTGCGTCGTACGCGGCGCTTGGCGTTTTGGACGCAGAGGCGCATTGGCGAGCACTTCACTCAGAGTCTCCAACCTGCCTTGGCGTCCGCCTTTGTTCTAACACCTTTCCGCAACTGGGAGAACACTGCCCTCTAGTAGTGTTCGTCTTCGCTGCGTTTGTAGGTTTGGGAAGCCTAAGGGCCTTCCCTGGAACTCAACTCGGTGTAGCCAACAGGCTTCTAGTCCGCCCCTGTTCTAAGGTCTTTCCTCCCCTGGGATCTCACGCCCCCCCCCCCCCCGCAGGAGACGTCACCTTAGGAGCGATGATACGTTTTGGAAGCAAAAGGGGACCTGGGGTGCCCTGCCCTGAGAGTGTCCAACGTGCCTCCAGTGCGGCCTTGCTCTAACTTCTTTCCGCAGCAGGGAACACGCTGCCACATAGGAAACTTGACTTCAGGTCGAATTTACGTTGTGGAAGCCTAAGAGTCTGGGCCTGCACTTAACTCGCAGTGTGCAACTTGCCTAGGGTGCGCCCCAGGTTCCAACTTCTTTCCACAGCCGGGAGCAAACTGCCCCTTGGGAATCCTCCATTTGAAGGTCGCGTTCACGTTTTGGAAGCCGCAGCGTCTTTGCGTGCCCTTAACTCGGAGTATCCAACAAGCTTCTAGTACGCCCTTCTTCTCAAGTCTTCCCTTCGCTTGGGAACACACTGCCAGTGAGGAGACTTCACCTGAAGCGCGATGACACGCTTTGCAGCCCAAGGGACTGGACGGGCCACTTAACTCAGAAGCTCCAACTGCCTTCTAGTCGGCCTTGGTTCTAAGTTCTTTCCTTCCTGCAATGGGAACACACGGCCGCATAGGCCTCTTGGCCTTCGGAGCGTTTCTACGTGTTGGAAGCAGCAGGGCCTTAGCCTGCACTTTACGTAGAGCTTGCAACTTGGCGTAGAGTCCGCCTTGGTTCTAAGTTCTTGCCTGAGCTGCGAACACGCTGCCGCTTATGAGGCTTCACCTGAAGAGCGAGGCTACCTTTTGGAAGCCTAATGGACTTGGCGTGCACTTCACACAGAGAGTCCAAGTCGGCTTCAGGCCGCCCTTGTTCTCACTTCTTTCCTCACCTGCGAGAACACGGCCAGAAGGCGGTTGCGTCGTACGCGGCGCTTGGCGTTTTGGACGCAGAGGCGCATTGGCGAGCACTTCCCTCAGAGTCTCCAACCTGCCTTGTCGTCCGCCTTTGTTCTAACACCTTTCCGCAACTGGGAGAACACTGCCCTCTAGTAGTGTTCGTCTTCGCTGCGTTTGTAGGTTTGGGAAGCCTAAGGGCCTTCCCTGGAACTAAACTCGGTGTAGCCAACAGGCTTCTAGTCCGCCCCTGTTCTAAGGTCTTTCCTCCCCTGGGATCTCACGCCCCCCCCCCCCAGGAGACGTCACCTGAGGAGCGATGATACGTTTTGGAAGCAAAAGGGGACCTGGGGTGCCCTGCCCTGAGAGTGTCCAACTTGCCTCCAGTGAGGCCTTGTTCTAACTTCTTTCCGCACCAGGGAACACACTGCCACATAGGTAACTTCACTTCAGGTCGAGTTTACGTTGTAGAAGCCTAAGGGTCTGGGCCTGCACTTAACCTGCAGTGTGCAACTTGCCTAGGGTGCGCCCCAGGTTCCAACTTCTTTCCACAGCCGGGAGCAAACTGCCCCTTGGGAATCCTCCCTTTGAAGGTCGCGTTCTCGTTTTGGAAGCCGCAGCGTCTTTGCGTGCCCTTAACTCGGAGTATCCAACAAGCTTCTAGTACGCCCTTCTTCTCAAGTCTTCCCTTCGCTTGGGAACACACTGCCACTGAGGAGACTTCACCTGAAGCCCGATGACACGCTTTGCAGCCCAAGGGACTGGACGGGCAACTTAACTCAGAAGCTCCAACTGCCTTCTAGTCGGCCTTGGTTCTAAGTTCTTTCCTTCCTGCAATGGGAACACACGGCCGCATAGGCCTCTTGGCCTTCGGAGCGTTTCTACGTGTTGGAAGCAGCAGGGCCTTAGCCTGCACTTTACGTAGAGCTTGCAACTTGGCGTAGAGTCCGCCTTGGTTCTAAGTTCTTGCCTGAGCTGCGAACACGCTGCCGCTTATGAGGCTTCACCTGAAGAGCGAGGCTACCTTTTGGAAGCCTAATGGACTTGGCGTGCACTTCACACAGAGAGTCCAAGTCGGCTTCAGGCCGCCCTTGTTCTCACTTCTTTCCTCACCTGCGAGAACACGGCCAGAAGGCGGTTGCGTCGTACGCGGCGCTTGGCGTTTTGGACGCAGAGGCGCACTAGCGAGCACTTCCCTCAGAGTCTCCAACCTGCCTTGGCGTCCGCCTTTCTTCTAACACCTTTCCGCAACTGGGAGAACACTGCCCTCTAGTAGTGTTCGTCTTCGCTGCGTTTGTAGGTTTGGGAAGCCTAAGGGCCTTCCCTGGAATTCAACTCGGTGTAGCCAACAGGCTTCTAGTCCGCCCCTGTTCTTAAGGTCTTTCCTCCCATGGGATCTCACGCCCCCGCCCTCCAGGAGACGTCACCTGAGGAGCGATGATACGTTTTGGAATCAAAAGGGGACCTGGGGTGCCCTGCCCTGAGAGTGTCCAACTTGCCTCCAGTGCGGCCTTGTTCTAACTTCTTTCCGCAGCAGGGAACACGCTGCCACATAGGAAACTTCACTTCAGGTCGAGTTTACGTTGTGGAAGCCTAAGGGTCTGGGCCTGCACTTAACTCGCAGTGTGCAACTTGCATAGGGTGCGCCCCAGGTTCCAACTTCTTTCCACAGCCGGGAGCAAACTGCCCCTTGGGAATCCTCCCTTTGAAGGTCGCGTTCACGTTTTGGAAGCCGCAGCGTCTTTGCGTACCCTTAACTCGGAGTATCCAACAAGCTTCTAGTACGCCCTTCTTCTCAAGTCTTCCCTTCGCTTGGGAACACACTGCCACTGAGGAGACTTCACCTGAAGCGCGATGACATGCTTTGCAGCCCAATGGACTGGACGGGCAACTTAACTCAGAAGCTCCAACTGCCTTCTAGTCGGCCTTGGTTCTAAGTTCTTTCCTTACTGCAATGGGAACACACGGCCGCATAGGCCTCTTGGCCTTCGGAGCGTTTCTACGTGTTGGAAGCAGCAGGGCCTTAGCCTGCACTTTACGTAGAGCTTGCAACTTGGCGTAGAGTCCGCCTTGGTTCTAAGTTCTTGCCTGAGCTGCGAAAACGCTGCCGCTTATGAGGCTTCACCTGAAGAGCGAGGCTACCTTTTGGAAGCCTAATGGACTTGGCGTGCACTTCACACAGAGAGTCCAAGTCGGCTTCAGGCCGCCCTTGTTCTCACTTCTTTCCTCACCTGCGAGAACACGGCCAGAAGGCGGTTGCGTCGTACGCGGCGCTTGGCGTTTTGGACGCAGAGGCGCATTGGCGAGCACTTCCCTCAGAGTCTCCAACCTGCCTTGGCGTCCGCCTTTCTTCTAACACCTTTCCGCAACTGGGAGAACACTGCCCTCTAGTAGTGTTCGTCTTCGCTGCGTTTGTAGGTTTGGGAAGCCTAAGGGCCTTCCCTGGAACTCAACTCGGTGTAGCCAACAGGCTTCTAGTCCGCCCCTGTTCTTAAGGTCTTTCCTCCCATGGGATCTCACGCCCCCGCCCCCCAGGAGACGTCACCTGAGGAGCGATGATACGTTTTGGAAGCAAAAGGGGACTGGGGTGCCCTGCCCTGAGAGTGTCCAACTTGCCTCCAGTGCAGCCTTGTTCTAACATCTTTCCGCAGTAGGGAACACGCTGCCACATAGGAAACTTCACTTCAGGTCGAGTTTACGTTGTGGAAGCCTAAGGGTCTGGGCCTGCACTTAACTCGCAGTGTGCAACTTGCCTAGGCTGCGCCCCAGGTTCCAACTTCTTTCCACAGCCGGGAGCAAACTGCCCCTTGGGAATCCTCCCTTTGAAGGTCGCGTTCACGTTTTGGAAGCCGCAGCGTCTTTGCGTGCCCTTAACTCGGAGTATCCAACAAGCTTCTAGTACGCCCTTCTTCTCAAGTCTTCCCTTCGCTTGGGAACACACTGCCCCTGAGGAGACTTCACCTGAAGCGCGATGACACGCTTTGCAGCCCAAGGGACTGGACGGGCAACTTAACTCAGAAGCTCCAACTGCCTTCTAGTCGGCCTTGGTTCTAAGTTCTTTCCTTCCTGCAATGGGAACACACGGCCGCATAGGCCTCTTGGCCTTAGGAGCGTTTCTACGTGTTGGAAGCAGCAGGGCCTTAGCCTGCACTTTACGTAGAGCTTGCAACTTGGCATAGAGTCCGCCTTGGTTCTAAGTTCTTTTTTTTTTTTTTTTCTTTTTTATTATTTTTTTTTTAAGATTTTATTTATTTATTTGACAGAGAGAGATCACAATTAGGCAGAGAGGCAAGCAGAGAGAGTGAGAGGGAAGCAGGCTCCCCGCCGAGCAGAGAGCCCGATGCGGGACTCGATCCCAGGACCCCGAGATCATGACGCGAGCCGAAGGCAGTGGCCCAAACCACTGAGCCACACAGGCGCCCCTGGTTCTAAGTTCTTGCCTGAGCTGCGAACACGCTGCCGCTGATGAGGCTTCACCTGAAGAGCGAGGCTACCTTTTGGAAGCCTAATGGACTTGGCGTGCACTTCACACAGAGAGTCCAAGTCGGCTTCAGGCCGCCCTTGTTCTCACTTCTTTCCTCACCTGCGAGAACACGGCCAGAAGGCGGTTGCGTCGTACGCGGCGCTTGGCGTTTTGGACGCAGAGGCGCATTGGCGAGCACTTCCCTCAGAGTCTCCAACCTGCCTTGGCGTCCGCCTTTGTTCTAACACCTTTCCGCAACTGGGAGAACACTGCCCTCTAGTAGTGTTCGTCTTCGCTGCGTTTGTAGGTTTGGGAAGCCTAAGGGCCTTCCCTGGAACTCAACTCGGTGTAGCCAACAGGCTTCTAGTCCGCCCCTGTTCTTAAGGTCTTTCCTCACCTGGGATCTCACGCCCCCGCCCCCCAGGAGACGTCACCTGAGGAGCGATGATACGTTTTGGAAGCAAAAGGGGACCTGGGGTGCCCTGCCCTGAGAGTGTCCAACTTGCCTCCAGTGCGGCCTTGTTCTAACTTCTTTCCGCAGCAGGGAACACGCTGCCACATAGGAAACTTCACTTCAGGTCGAGTTTACGTTGTGGAAGCCTAAGGGTCTGGGCCTGCACTTAACTCGCAGTGTGCAACTTGCCTAGGGTTCGCCCCAGGTTCCAACTTCTTTCCACAGCCGGGAGCAAACTGCCCCTTGGGAATCCTCCCTTTGAAGGTCGCGTTCACGTTTTGGAAGCCGCAGCGTCTTTGCGTACCCTTAACTCGGAGTATCCAACAAGCTTCTAGTACGCCCTTCTTCTCAAGTCTTCCCTTCGCTTGGGAACACACTGCCACTGAGGAGACTTCACCTGAAGCGCGATGACACGCATTGCAGCCCAAGGGACTGGACGGGCAACTTAACTCAGAAGCTCCAACTGCCTTCTAGTCGGCCTTGGTTCTAAGTTCTTTCCTTCCTGCAATGGGAACACACGGCCGCATAGGCCTCTTGGCCTTCGGAGCGTTTCTACGTGTTGGAAGCAGCAGGGCCTTAGCCTGCACTTTACGTAGAGCTTGCAACGTGGCGTAGAGTCCGCCTTGGTTCTAAGTTCTTGCCTGAGCTGCGAACAGGCTGCCGCTTATGAGGCTTCACCTGAAGAGCGAGGCTACCTTTTGGAAGCCTAATGGACTTGGCGTGCACTTCACACAGAGAGTCCAAGTCGGCTTCAGGCCGCCCTTGTTCTCACTTCTTTCCTCACCTGCGAGAACACGGCCAGAAGGCGGTTGTGTCGTACGCGGCGCTTGGCGTTTTGGACGCAGAGGCGCATTGGCGAGCACTTCCCTCAGAGTCTCCAACCTGCCTTGGCGTCCGCCTTTGTTCTAACACCTTTCCGCAACTGGGAGAACACTGCCCTCTAGTAGTGTTCGTCTTCGCTGCGTTTGTAGGTTTGGGAAGCCTAAGGGCCTTCCCTGGAACTCAACTCGGTGTAGCCAACAGGCTTCTAGTCCGCCCCTGTTCTAAGGTCTTTCCTCCCCTGGGATCTCACGCCCCATCCCCAGGAGACGTCACCTGAGGAGCGATGATACGTTTTGGAAGCAAAAGGGGACCTGGGGTGCCCTGCCCTGAGAGTGTCCAACTTGCCTCCAGTGCGGCCTTGCTCTAACTTCTTTCCGCAGCAGGGAACACGCTGCCACATAGGAAACTTCACTTCATGTCGAGTTTACGTTGTGGAAGCCTAAGGGTCTGGGCCTGCACTTAACTCGCAGTGTGCAACTTGCCTAGGGTGCGCCCCAGGTTCCAACTTCTTTCCACAGCCGGGAGCAAACTGCCCCTTGGGAATCCTCCCTTTGAAGGTCGCGTTCACGTTTTGGAAGCCGCAGCGTCTTTGCGTACCCTTAACTCGGAGTATCCAACAAGCTTCTAGTACGCCCTTCTCCTCAAGTCTTCCCTTTGCTTGGGAACACACTGCCACTGAGGAGACTTCACCTGAAGCGCGATGACACGCATTGCAGCCCAAGGGACTGGACGGGCAACTTAACTCAGAAGCTCCAACTGCCTTCTAGTCGGCCTTGGTTCTAAGTTCTTTCCTTCCTGCAATGGGAACACACGGCCGCCTAGGCCTCTTGGCCTTCGGAGCGTTTCTACGTGTTGGAAGCAGCAGGGCCTTAGCCTGCACTTTACGTAGAGCTTGCAACTTGGCGTAGAGTCCGCCTTGGTTCTAAGTTCTTGCCTGAGCTGCGAACACGCTGCCGCTTATGAGGCTTCACCTGAAGAGCGAGGCTACCTTTTGGAAGCCTAATGGACTTGGCGTGCACTTCACACAGAGAGTCCAAGTCGGCTTCAGGCCGCCCTTGTTCTCACTTCTTTCCTCACCTGCGAGAACACGGCCAGAAGGCGGTTGCGTCGTACGCGGCGCTTGGCGTTTTGGACGCAGAGGCGCATTGGCGAGCACTTCACTCAGAGTCTCCAACCTGCCTTGGCGTCCGCCTTTGTTCTAACACCTTTCCGCAACTGGGAGAACACTGCCCTCTAGTAGTGTTCGTCTTCGCTGCGTTTGTAGGTTTGGGAAGCCTAAGGGCCTTCCCTGGAACTCAACTCGGTGTAGCCAACAGGCTTCTAGTCCGCCCCTGTTCTAAGGTCTTTCCTCCCCTGGGATCTCACGCCCCCCCCCCAGGAGACGTCACCTGAGGAGCGATGATACGTTTTGGAAGCAAAAGGGGACCTGGGGTGCCCTGCCCTGAGAGTGTCCAACTTGCCTCCAGTGCGGCCTTGCTCTAACTTCTTTCCGCAGCAGGGAACACGCTGCCACATAGGAAACTTCACTTCAGGTCGAGTTTACGTTGTGGAAGCCTAAGGGTCTGGGCCTGCACTTAACTCGCAGTGTGCAACTTGCCTAGGCTGCGCCCCAGGTTCCAACTTCTTTCCACAGCCGGGAGCAAACTGCCCTTTGGGAATCCTCCCTTTGAAGGTCGCGTTCACGTTTTGGAAGCCACAGCGTCTTTGCGTGCCCTTAACTCGGAGTATCCAACAAGCTTCTAGTACGCCCTTCTTCTCAAGTCTTCCCTTCGCTTGGGAACACACTGCCCCTGAGGAGACTTCACCTGAAGCGCGATGACACGCTTTGCAGCCCAAGGGACTCGACGGGCAACTTAACTCAGAAGCTCCAACTGCCTTCTAGTCGGCCTTGGTTCTAAGTTCTTTCCGTCCTGCAATGGGAACACACGGCCGCATAGGCCTCTTGGCCTTCGGAGCGTTTCTACGTGTTGGAAGCAGCAGAGCCTTAGCCTGCACTTTACGTAGAGCTTGCAACTTGGCGTAGAGTCCGCCTTGGTTCTAAGTTCTTGCCTGAGCTGCCAACAAGCTGCCGCTTATGAGGCTTCACCTGAAGAGCGAGGCTACCTTTTGGAAGCCTAATGGACTTGGCGTGCACTTCACACAGAGAGTCCAAGTCGGCTTCAGTCCGCCCTTGTTCTCACTTCTTTCCTCACCTGCGAGAACACGGCCAGAAGGCGGTTGCGTCGTACGCGGCGCTTG
This sequence comes from Meles meles, assembly GCF_922984935.1. NCBI lineage: Eukaryota > Metazoa > Chordata > Mammalia > Carnivora > Mustelidae > Meles > Meles meles. The sequence continues at coordinate 61,097,501 of NC_060084.1, read as the reverse complement.
GCATTTTGGACGCAGAGGCACATTGGCGAGCACTTCACTCAGAGTCTCCAACCTGCCTTGGCGTCCGCCTTTGTTCTAACACCTTTCCGCAACTGGGAGAACACTGCGCTCTAGTAGTGTTCGTCTTCGCTGCGTTTGTAGGTTTGGGAAGCCTAAGGGCCTTCCCTGGAACTCAACTCGGTGTAGCCAACAGGCTTCTAGTCCGCCCCTGTTCTAAGGTCTTTCCTCCCCTGGGATCTCACGCCCCCCCCCCCCCAGGAGACGTCACCTGAGGAGCGATGATACATTTTGGAAGCAAAAGGGGACCTGTGGTGCCCTGCCCTGAGAGTGTCCAACTTGCCTCCAGTGCGGCCGTGTTCTAACTTCTTTCCGCAGCAGGGAACACGCTGCCACATAGGAAACTTCACTTCAGGTCGAGTTTACGTTGTGGAAGCCTAAGGGTCTGGGCCTGCACTTAACTCGCAGTGTGCAACTTGCGTAGGTTGAGCCCCAGGTTCCAACATCTTTCCACAGCCGGGAGCAAACTGCCCCTTGGGAATCCTCCCTTTGAAGGTCGCGTTCACGTTTTGGAAGCCGCAGCGTCTTTGCGTGCCCTTAACTCGGTGTATCCAACAAGCTTCTAGTACGCCCTTCTTCTCAAGTCTTCCCTTCGCTTGGGAACACACAGCCCCTGAGGAGACTTCACCTGAAGCGCGATGACACGCTTTGAAGCCCAAGGGACTGGACGGGCAACTTAACTCAGAAGCTCCAACTGCCTTCTAGTCGGCCTTGGTTCTAAGTTCTTTCCTTCCTGCAATGGGAACACACGGCCGCATAGGCCTCTTGGCCTTCGGAGCGTTTCTACGTGTTGGAAGCAGCAGGGCCTTAGCCTGCACTTTAGGTAGAGCTTGCAACTTGGCATAGAGTCCGCCATGGTTCTAAGTTCTTGCCTGAGCTGCGAACACGCTGCCGCTTATGAGGCTTCACCTGAAGAGCGAGGCTACCTTTTGGAAGCCTAATGGACTTGGCGTGCACTTCACACAGAGAGTCCAAGTCGGCTTCAGGCCGCCCTTGTTCTCACTTCTTTCCTCACCTGCGAGAACACGGCCAGAAGGCGGTTGCGTCGTACGCGGCGCTGGGCGTTTTGGACGCAGAGGCGCATTGGCGAGCACTTCTCTCAGAGTCTCCAACCTGCCTTGGCGTCCGCCTTTGTTCTAACACCTTTCTGCCACTGGGAGAACACTGCCCTCTAGTAGTGTTCGTCTTCGCTGCGTTTGTAGGTTTGGGAAGCCTAAGGGCCTTCCCTGGAACTCAACTCGGTGTAGCCAACAGGCTTCTAGTCCGCCCCTGTTCTTAAGGTCTTTCCTCCCCTGGGATCTCACGGCCCCCCCCCCCCCAGGAGACGTCACCTGAGGAGCGATGATACGTTTTGGACGCAAAAGGGGACCTGGGGTGCCCTGCCCTGAGAGTGTCCAACTTGCCTCCAGTGCGGCCTTGTTCTAACTTCTTTCCGCACCAGGGAACACACTGCCACATAGGAAACTTCACTTCAGGTCGAGTTTACGTTGTGGAAGCCTAAGGGTCTGGGCCTGCACTTAACCTGCAGTGTGCAACTTGCCTAGGGTGCGCCCCAGGTTCCAACTTCTTTCCACAGCCGGGAGCAAACTGCCCCTTGGGAATCCTCCCTTTGAAGGTCGCGTTCACGTTTTGGAAGCCGCAGCGTCTTTGCGTGCCCTTAACTCGGAGTATCCAACAAGCTTCTAGTACGGCCTTCTTCTCAAGTCTTCCCTTCGCTTGGGAACACACTGCCCCTGAGGAGACTTCACCTGAAGCGCGATGACACGCTTTGCAGCCCAAGGGACTGGACGGGCAACTTAACTCAGAAGCTCCAACTGCCTTCGAGTCGGCCTTGGTTCTAAGTTCTTTCCTTCCTGCAATGGGAACACACGGCCGCATAGGCCTCTTGGCCTTCGGATCGTTTCTACGTGTTGGAAGCAGCAGGGCCTTAGCCTGCACTTTACGTAGAGCTTGCAACTTGGCGTAGAGTCCGCCTTGGTTCTAAGTTCTTGCCTGAGCTGCGAACACGCTGCCGCTTATGAGGCTTCACCTGAAGAGCGAGGCTACCTTTTGGAAGCCTAATGGACTTGGCGTGCACTTCACACAGAGAGTCCAAGTCGGCTTCAGGCCGCCCTTGTTCTCACTTCTTTCCTCACCTGCGAGAACACGGCCAGAAGGCGGTTGCGTCGTACGCGGCGCTTGGCGTTTTGGACGCAGAGGCGCATTGGCGAGCACTTCCCTCAGAGTCTCCAACCTGCCTTGGCGTCCGCCTTTGTTCTAACACCTTTCCGCAACTGGGAGAACACTGCCCTCTAGTAGTGTTCGTCTTCGCTGCGTTTGTAGGTTTGGGAAGCCTAAGGGCCTTCCCTGGCACTCAACTCGGTGTAGCCAACAGGCTTCTAGTCCGCCCCTGTTCTTAAGGTCTTTCCTCCCATGGGATCTCACGCCCCCGCCCTCCAGGAGACGTCACCTGAGGAGCGATGATACGTTTTGGAAGCAAAAGGGGACCTGGGGTGCCCTGCCCTGAGAGTGTCCAACTTGCCTCCAGTGCGGCCTTGTTCTAACTTCTTTCCGCAGCAGGGAACACGCTGCCACATAGGAAACTTAACTTCAGGTCGAGTTTACGTTGTGGAAGCCTAAGGGTCTGGGCCTGCACTTAACTCGCAGTGTGCAACTTGCCTAGGGTGCGCCCCAGGTTCCAACTTCTTTCCACAGCCGGGAGCAAACTGCCCCTTGGGAATCCTCCCTTTGAAGGTCGCGTTCACGTTTTGGAAGCCGCAGCGTCTTTGCGTACCCTTAACTCGGAGTATCCAACAAGCTTCTAGTACGCCCTTCTTCTCAAGTCTTCCCTTCGCTTGGGAACACACTGCCACTGAGGAGACTTCACCTGAAGCGCGATGACAGGCTTTGCAGCCCAAGGGACTGGACGGGCAACTTAACTCAGAAGCTCCAACTGCCTTCTAGTCGGCCTTGGTTCTAAGTTCTTTCCTTCCTGCAATGGGAACACACGGCCGCATAGGCCTCTTGGCCTTCGGAGCGTTTCTACGTGTTGGAAGCAGCAGGGCCTTAGCCTGCACTTTACGTAGAGCTTGCAACTTGGCGTAGAGTCCGCCTTGGTTCTAAGTTCTTGCCTGAGCTGCGAACACGCTGCCGCTTATGAGGCTTCACCTGAAGAGCGAGGCTAACTTTTGGAAGCCTAATGGACTTGGCGTGCACTTCACACAGAGAGTCCAAGTCGGCTTCAGGCCGCCCTTGTTCTCACTTCTTTCCTCACCTGCGAGAACACGGCCAGAAGGCGGTTGCGTCGTAGGCGGCGCTTGGCGTTTTGGACGCAGAGGCGCATTGGCGAGCACTTCACTCAGAGTCTCCAACCTGCCTTGGCGTCCGCCTTTCTTCTAACACCTTTCCGCAACTGGGAGAACACTGCCCTCTAGTAGTGTTCCTCTTCGCTGCGTTTGTAGGTTTGGGAAGCCTAAGGGCCTTCCCTGGAACTCAACTCGGTGTAGCCAACAGGCTTCTAGTACGCCCCTGTTCTTAAGGTCTTTCCTCCCATGGGATCTCACGCCCCCGCCCCCAAGGAGACGTCACCTGAGGAGCGATGATACGTTTTGGAAGAAAAAGGGGACCTGGGGTGCCCTGCCCTGAGAGTGTCCAACTTGCCTCCAGTGCGGCCTTGTTCTAACTTCTTTCCGCAGCAGGGAACACGCTGCCACATAGGAAACTTCACTTCAGGTCGAGTTTACGTTGTGGAAGCCTAAGGGTCTGGGCCTGCACTTAACTCGCAGTGTGCAACTTGCCTAGGGTGCGCCCCAGGTTCCAACTTCTTTCCACAGCCGGGAGCAAACTGCCCCTTGGGAATCCTCCCTTTGAAGGTCGCGTTCACGTTTTGGAAGCCGCAGCGTCTTTGCGTACCCTTAACTCGGAGTATCCAACAAGCTTCTAGTACGCCCTTCTTCTCAAGTCTTCCCTTCGCTTGGGAACACACTGCCACTGAGGAGACTTCCCCTGAAGCGCGATGACACGCTTTGCAGCCCAAGGGACTGGACGGGCAACTTAACTCAGAAGCTCCACCTGCCTTCTAGTCGGCCTTGGTTCTAAGTTCTTTCCTTCCTGCAATGGGAACACACGGCCGCATAGGCCTCTTGGCCTTCGGAGCGTTTCTACGTGTTGGAAGCAGCAGGGCCTTAGCCTGCACTTTACGTAGAGCTTGCAACTTGGCGTAGAGTCCGCCTTGGTTCTAAGTTCTTGCCTGAGCTGCGAACACGCTGCCGCTTATGAGGCTTCACCTGAAGAGCGAGGCTACCTTTTGGAAGCCTAATGGACTTGGCGTGCACTTCACACAGAGAGTCCAAGTCGGCTTCAGGCCGCCCTTGTTCTCACTTCTTTCCTCACCTGCGAGAACACGGCCAAAAGGCGGTTGCGTCGTACGCGGCGCTTGGAGTTTTGGACGCAGAGGCGCATTGGCGAGCACTTCCCTCAGAGTCTCCAACCTGCCTTGGCGTCCGCCTTTGTTCTAACACCTTTCCGCAACTGGGAGAACACTGCCCTCTAGTAGTGTTCGTCTTCGCTGCGTTTGTAGGTTTGGGAAGCCTAAGGGCCTTCCCTGGAACTCAACTCGGTGTAGCCAAGAGGCTTCTAGTCCGCCCCTGTTCTTAAGGTCTTTCCTCCCCTGGGATCTCACGGCCCCCCCCCCCAGGAGACGTCATCTGAGGAGCGATGATACGTTTTGGAAGCAAAAGGGGACCTGGGGTGCCCTGCCCTGAGAGTGTCCAACTTGCCTCCAGTGCGGCCTTGTTCTAACTTCTTTCCGCAGCAGGGAACACGCTGCCACATAGGAAACTTCACTTCAGGTCGAGTTTACGTTGTGGAAGCCTAAGGGTCTGGGCATGCACTTAACTCGCAGTGTGCAACTTGCCTAGGGTGCGCCCCAGGTTCCAACTTCTTTCCACAGCCGGGAGCAAACTGCCCCTTGGGAATCCTCCCTTTGAAGGTCGCGTTCACGTTTTGGAAGCCGCAGCGTCTTTGCGTGCCCTTAACTCGGAATATACAACAAGCTTCTAGTACGCCGTTCTTCTCAAGTCTTCCCTTCGCTTGGGAACACACTGCCCCTGAGGAGACTTCACCTGAAGCGCGATGACACGCTTTGCAGCCCAAGGGACTGGACGGGCAACTTAACTCAGAAGCTCCAACTGCCTTCTAGTCGGCCTTGGTTCTAAGTTCTTTCCTTCCTGCAATGGGAACACACGGACGCTTAGGCCTCTTGGCCTTCGGAGCGTTTCTACGTGTTGGAAGCAGCAGGGCCTTAGCCTGCACTTTACGTAGAGCTTGCAACTTGGCATAGAGTCCGCCTTGGTTCTAAGTTCTTTTTTTTTTTTTTTTTCTTTTTTATTATTTTTTTTTAAGATTTTATTTATTTATTTGACAGAGAGAGATCACAAGTAGGCAGAGAGGCAAGCAGAGAGAGTGAGAGGGAAGCAGGCTCCCCGCCGAGCAGAGAGCCCGATGCGGGACACGATCCCAGGACCCCGAGATCATGACCCGAGCCGAAGGCAGTGGCCCAAACCACTGAGCCACCCAGGCGCCCCTGGTTCTAAGTTCTTGCCTGAGGTGCGAACACGCTGCCGCTTATGAGGCTTCACCTGAAGAGCGAGGCTACCTTTTGGAAGCCTAATGGACTTGGCGTGCACTTCACACAGAGAGTCCAAGTCGGCTTCAGGCCGCCCTTGTTCTCACTTCTTTCCTCACCTGCGAGAACACGGCCAGAAGGCGGTTGCGTCGTACGCGGCGCTTGGCGTTTTGGACGCAGAGGCGCATTGGCGAGCACTTCCCTCAGAGTCTCCAACCTGCCTTGGCGTCCGCCTTTGTTCTAACACATTTCCGCAACTGGGAGAACACTGCCCTCTAGTAGTGTTCGTCTTCGCTGCGTTTGTAGGTTTGGGAAGCCTAAGGGCCTTCCCTGGAACTCAACTCGGTGTAGCCAACAGGCTTCTAGTCCGCCCCTGTTCTAAGGTCTTTCCTCCCCTGGGATCTCACGCCCCCCCCCCCCCAGGAGACGTCACCTGAGGAGCGATGATACGTTTTGGAAGCAAAAGGGGACCTGGGGTGCCCTGCCCTGAGAGTGTCCAACTTGCCTCCAGTGCGGCCTTGCTCTAACTTCTTTCCGCAGCAGGGAACACGCTGCCACATAGGAAACTTCACTTCAGGTCGAGTTTACGTTGTGGAAGCCTAAGGGTCTGGGCCTGCACTTAACTCGCAGTGTGCAACTTGCCTAGGCTGCGCCCCAGGTTCCAACTTCTTTCCACAGCCGGGAGCAAACTGCCCCTTGGGAATCCTCCCTTTGAAGGTCGCGTTCACGTTTTGGAAGCCGCAGCGTCTTTGCGTACCCTTAACTCGGAGTATCCAACAAGCTTCTAGTACGCCCTTCTCCTCAAGTCTTCCCTTTGCTTGGGAACACACTGCCACTGAGGAGACTTCACCTGAAGCGCGATGACACGCTTTGCAGCCCAAGGGACTGGACGGGCAACTTAACTCAGAAGCTCCAACTGCCTTCTAGTCGGCCTTGGTTCTAAGTTCTTTCCTTCCTGCAATGGGAACACACGGCCGCATAGGCCTCTTGGCCTTCGGAGCGTTTCTACGTGTTGGAAGCAGCAGGGCCTTAGCCTGCACTTTACGTAGAGCTTGCAACTTGGCGTAGAGTCCGCCTTGGTTCTAAGTTCTTGCCTGAGCTGCGAACAGGCTGCCGCTTATGAGGCTTCACCTGAAGAGCGAGGCTACCTTTTGGAAGCCTAATGGACTTGGCGTGCACTTCACACAGAGAGTCCAAGTCGGCTTCAGGCCGCCCTTGTTCTCACTTCTTTCCTCACCTGCGAGAACACGGCCAGAAGGCGGTTGTGTCGTACGCGGCGCTTGGCGTTTTGGACGCAGAGGCGCATTGGCGAGCACTTCCCTCAGAGTCTCCAACCTGCCTTGGCGTCCGCCTTTGTTCTAACACCTTTCCGCAACTGGGAGAACACTGCCCTCTAGTAGTGTTCGTCTTCGCTGCGTTTGTAGGTTTGGGAAGCCTAAGGGCCTTCCCTGGAACTCAACTCGGTGTAGCCAACAGGCTTCTAGTCCGCCCCTGTTCTAAGGTCTTTCCTCCCCTGGGATCTCACGCCCCACCCCCAGGAGACGTCACCTGAGGAGCGATGATACGTTTTGGAAGCAAAAGGGGACCTGGGGTGCCCTGCCCTGAGAGTGTCCAACTTGCCTCCAGTGCGGCCTTGCTCTAACTTCTTTCCGCAGCAGGGAACACGCTGCCACATAGGAAACTTCACTTCAGGTCGAGTTTACGTTGTGGAAGCCTAAGGGTCTGGGCCTGCACTTAACTCGCAGTGTGCAACTTGCCTAGGGTGCGCCCCAGGTTCCAACTTCTTTCCACAGCCGGGAGCAAACTGCCCCTTGGGAATCCTCCCTTTGAAGGTCGCGTTCACGTTTTGGAAGCCGCAGCGTCTTTGCGTACCCTTAACTCGGAGTATCCAACAAGCTTCTAGTACGCCCTTCTCCTCAAGTCTTCCCGTTGCTTGGGAACACACTGCTACTGAGGAGACTTCACCTGAAGCGCGATGACACGCATTGCAGCCCAAGGGACTGGACGGGCAACTTAACTCAGAAGCTCCAACTGCCTTCTAGTCGGCCTTGGTTCTAAGTTCTTTCCTTCCTGCAATGGGAACACACGGCCGCCTAGGCCTCTTGGCCTTCGGAGCGTTTCTACGTGTTGGAAGCAGCAGGGCCTTAGCCTGCACTTTACGTAGAGCTTGCAACTTGGCGTAGAGTCCGCCTTGGTTCTAAGTTCTTGCCTGAGCTGCGAACACGCTGCCGCTTATGAGGCTTCACCTGAAGAGCGAGGCTACCTTTTGGAAGCCTAATGGACTTGGCGTGCACTTCACACAGAGAGTCCAAGTCGGCTTCAGGCCGCCCTTGTTCTCACTTCTTTCCTCACCTGCGAGAACACGGACAGAAGGCGGTTGCGTCGTACGCGGCGCTTGGCGTTTTGGACGCAGAGGCGCATTGGCGAGCACTTCACTCAGAGTCTCCAACCTGCCTTGGCGTCCGCCTTTGTTCTAACACCTTTCCGCAACTGCGAGAACACTGCCCTCTAGTAGTGTTCGTCTTCGCTGCGTTTGTAGGTTTGGGAAGCCTAAGGGCCTTCCCTGGAACTCAACTCGGTGTAGCCAAGAGGCTTGTAGTCCGCCCCTGTTCTTAAAGTCTTTCCTCCCCTGGGATCTCACGGGCCCCCCCCCCCCAGGAGACGTCACCTGAGGAGCGATGATACGTTTTGGAAGCAAAAGGGGACCTGGGGTGCCCTGCCCTGAGAGTGTCCAACTTGCCTCCAGTGCGGCCTTGTTCTAACTTCTTTCCGCAGCAGGGAACACGCTGCCACATAGGAAACCTCACTTCAGGTCGAGTTTACGTTGTGGAAGCCTAAGGGTCTGGGCCTGCACTTAACTCGCAGTGTGCAACTTGCCTAGGGTGCGCCCCAGGTTCCAACTTCTTTCCACAGCCGGGAGCAAACTGCCCCTTGGGAATCCTCCCTTTGAAGGTCGCTTTCACGTTTTGGAAGCCGCAGCGTCTTTGCGTGCCCTTAACTCGGAGTATCCAACAAGCTTCTAGTACGCCCTTCTCCTCAAGTCTTCCCTTCGCTTGGAAACACACTGCCCCTGAGGAGAGTTCACCTGAAGCGCGATGACACGCTTTGCAGCCCAAGGGACTGGACGGGCAACTTAACTCAGAAGCTCCAACTGCCTTCTAGTCGGCCTTGGTTCTAAGTTCTTTCCTTCCTGCAATGGGAACACACGGCCGCATAGGCCTCTTGGCCTTCGGAGCGTTTCTACGTGTTGGAAGCAGCAGGGCCTTAGCCTGCACTTTACGTAGAGCTTGCAACTTGGCGTAGAGTCCGCCTTGGTTCTAAGTTCTTGCCTGAGCTGCGAACACGCTGCCGCTTATGAGGCTTCACCTGAAGAGCGAGGCTACCTTTTGGAAGCCTAATGGACTTGGCGTACACTACACACAGAGAGTCCAAGTCGGCTTCAGGCCGCCCTTGTTCTCACTTCTTTCCTCACCTGCGAGAACACGGCCAGAAGGCGGTTGCGTCGTACGCGGCGCTTGGCGTTTTGGACGCAGAGGCGCATTGGCGAGCACTTCACTCAGAGTCTCCAACCTGCCTTGGCGTCCGCCTTTGTTCTAACACTTTTCCGCAACTGGGAGAACACTGCCATCTAGTAGTGTTCGTCTTCGCTGCATTTGTAGGTTTGGGAAGCCTAAGGGCCTTCCCTGGAACTCAACTCGGTGTAGCCAACAGGCTTCTAGTCCGCCCCTGCTCTTAAGGTCTTTCCTCCCCTGGGATCTCACGGGCCCCCCCTCCCCCAGGAGACGTCACCTGAGGAGCGATGATACGTTTTGCAAGCAAAAGGGGACCTGCGGTGCCCTGCCCTGAGAGTGTCCAACTTGCCTCCAGTGCGGCCTTGTTCTAACTTCTTTCCGCAGCAGGGAACACGCTGCCACATAGGAAACTTCACTTCAGGTCGAGTTTACGTTGTGGAAGCCTAAGGGTCTGGGCCTGCACTTAACTCGCAGTGTGCAACTTGCCTAGGCTGCGCCCCAGGTTCCAACTTCTTTCCACAGCCGGGAGCAAACTGCCCCTTGGGAATCCTCCCTTTGAAGGTCGCGTTCACGTTTTGGAAGCCGCAGCGTCTTTGCGTGCCCTTAACTCGGAGTATCCAACAAGCTTCTAGTACGCCCTTCTTCTCAAGTCTTCCCTTCGCTTGGGAACACACTGCCACTGAGGAGACTTCACCTGAAGCGCGATGACACGCTTTGCAGCCCAAGGGACTGGACGGGCAACTTAACTCAGAAGCTCCAACTGCCTTCTAGTCGGCCTTGGTTCTAAGTTCTTTCCTTCCTGCAATGGGAACACATGGCCGCATAGGCCTCTTGGCCTTCGGAGCGTTTCTACGTGTTGGAAGCAGCAGGGCCTTAGCCTGCACTTTACGTAGAGCTTGCAACTTGGCGTAGAGTCCGCCTTGGTTCTAAGTTCTTGCCTGAGCTGCGAACACGCTGCCGCTTATGAGGCTTCACCTGAAGAGCGAGGCTACCTTTTGGAAGCCTAATGGACTTGGCGTGCACTTCACACAGAGAGTGCAAGTCGGCTTCAGGCCGCCCTTGTTCTCACTTCTTTCCTCACCTGCGAGAACACGGCCAGAAGGCGGTTGCGTCGTACGCGGCGCTTGGCGTTTTGGACGCAGAGGCGCATTGGCGTGCACTTCCCTCAGAGTCTCCAACCTGCCTTGGCGTCCGCCTTTGTTCTAACACCTTTCCGCAACTGGGAGAACACTGCCCTCTAGTAGTGTTCGTCTTCGCTGCGTTTGTAGGTTTGGGAAGCCTAAGGGCCTTCCCTGGAACTCAACTCGGTGTAGCCAACAGGCTTCTAGTCCGCCCCTGTTCTTAAGGTCTTTCCTCCCCTGAGATCTCACGGGCCCCCCCCCCAGGAGACGTCACCTGAGGAGGGATGATACGTTTTGGAAGCAAAAGGGGACCTGGGGTGCCCTGCCCTGAGAGTGTCCAACTTGCCTCCAGTGCGGCCTTGCTCTAACTTCTTTCCGCAGCAGGGAACACGCTGCCACATAGGAAACCTCACTTCAGGTCGAGTTTAGGTTGTGGAAGCCTAAGGGTCTGGGCCTGCACTTAACTCGCAGTGCGCAACTTGCCTAGGGTGCGCCCCAGGTTCCAACTTCTTTCCACAGCCGGGAGCAAACTGCCCCTTGGGAATCCTCCCTTTGAAGGTCGCGTTCACGTTTTGGAAGCCGCAGCGTCTTTGCGTGCCCTTAACTCGGAGTATCCAACAAGCTTCTAGTACGCCCTTCTTCTCAAGTCTTCCCTTTGCTTGGGAACACACTGCCCCTGAGGAGACTTCACCTGAAGCGCGATGACACGCTTTGCAGCCCAAGGGACTGGACGGGCAACTTAACTCAGAAGCTCCAACTGCCTTCTAGTCGGCCTTGGTTCTAAGTTCTTTCCTTCCTGCAATGGGAACACACGGCCGCATAGGCCTCTTGGCCTTCGGAGCGTTTCTACGTGTTGGAAGCAGCAGGGCCTTAGCCTGCACTTTACGTAGAGCTTGCAACTTGGCGTAGAGTCCGCCTTGGTTCTAAGTTCTTGCCTGAGCTGCGAACACGCTGCCGCTTATGAGGCTTCACCTGAAGAGCGAGGCTACCTTTTGGAAGCCTAATGGACTTGGCGTGCACTTCACACAGAGAGTCCAAGTCGGTTTCAGGCCGCCCTTGTTCTCACTTCTTTCCTCACCTGCGAGAACACGGCCCGAAGGCGGTTGCGTCGTACGCGGCGCTTGGCATTTTGGACGCAGAGGCGCATTGGCGAGCACTTCCCTCAGAGTCTCCAACCTGCCTTGGCGTCCGCCTTTGTTCTAACACCTTTCCGCAACTGGGAGAACACTGCCCTCTAGTAGTGTTCGTCTTCGCTGCGTTTGTAGGTTTGGGAAGCCGAAGGGCCTTCCCTGGAACTCAACTCGGTGTAGCCAACAGGCTTCTAGTCCGCCCCTGTTCTTTAGGTCTTTCCTCCCCTGGGATCTCACGGGCCCCCCTCCCCCAGGAGACGTCACCTGAGGAGGGATGATACGTTTTGGAAGCAAAAGGGGACTGGGGTGCCCTGCCCTGAGAGTGTCCAACTTGCCTCCAGTGCGGCCTTGTTCTAACATCTTTCCGCAGCAGGGAACACGCTGCCACATAGGAAACTTCACTTCAGGTCGAGTTTACGTTGTGGAAGCCTAAGGGTCTGGGCCTGCACTTAACTCGCAGTGTGCAACTTGCCTAGGGTGCGCCCCAGGTTCCAACTTCTTTCCACAGCCGGGAGCAAACTGCCCCTTGGGAATCCTCCCTTTGAAGGTCGCGTTCACGTTTTGGAAGCCGCAGCGTCTTTGCGTGCCCTTAACTCGGAGTATCCAACAAGCTTCTAGTACGCCCTTCTTCTCAAGTCTTCCCTTCGCTTGGGAACACACTGCCCCTGAGGAGACTTCACCTGAAGCGCGATGACACGCTTTGCAGCCCAAGGGACTGGACGGGCAACTTCACTCAGAAGCTCCAACTGCCTTCTAGTCGGCCTTGGTTCTAAGTTCTTTCCTTCCTGCAATGGGAACACACGGCCGCATAGGCCTCTTGGCCTTTGGAGCGTTTCTACGTGTTGGAAGCAGCAGGGCCTTAGCCTGCACTTTACGTAGAGCTTGCAACTTGGCGTAGAGTCCGCCTTGGTTCTAAGTTCTTGCCTGAGCTGCGAACACGCTGCCGCTTATGAGGCTTCACCTGAAGAGCGAGGCTACCTTTTGGAAGCCTAATGGACTTGGCGTGCAATTCACACAGAGAGTGCAAGTCGGCTTCAGGCCGCCCTTGTTCTCACTTCTTTCCTCACCTGCGAGAACACGGCCCGAAGGCGGTTGCGTATTACGCGGCGCTTGGCGTTTTGGACGCAGAGGCGCATTGGCGAGCACTTCCCTCAGAGGCTCCAACCTGCCTTGGCGTCCGCCTTTGTTCTAACACCTTTCCGCAACTGGGAGAACACTGCCCTCTAGTAGTGTTCGTCTTCGCTGCGTTTGTAGGTTTGGGAAGCCGAAGGGCCTTCCCTGGAACTCAACTCGGTGTAGCCAACATGCTTCTAGTCCGCCCCTGTTCTTTAGGTCTTTCCTCCCCTGGGATCTCACGGGCCCCCCTCCCCCAGGAGACGTCACCTGAGGAGGGATGATACGTTTTGGAAGAAAAAGGGGACCTGCGGTGCCCTGCCCTGAGAGTGTCCAACTTGCCTCCAGTGCGGCCTTGTTCTAACTTCTTTCCGCAGCAGGGAACACGCTGCCACATAGGAAACTTCACTTCAGGTCCAGTTTACGTTGTGGAAGCCTAAGGGTCTGGGCCTGCACTTAACTCGCAGTGTGCAACTTGCCTAGGGTGCGCCCCAGGTTCCAACTTCTTTCCACAGCCGGGAGCAAACTGCCCCTTGGGAATCCTCCCTTTGAAGGTCGCGTTCACGTTTTGGAAGCCGCAGCGTCTTTGCGTGCCCTTAACTCGGAGTATCCAACAAGCTTCTAGTACGCCCTTCTTCTCAAGTCTTCCCTTCGCTTGGGAACACACTGCCCCTGAGGAGACTTCACCTAAAGCGCGATGACACGCTTTGCAGCCCAAGGGACTGTACGGGCAACTTAACTCAGAAGCTCCAACTGCCTTCTAGTCGGCCTTGGTTCTAAGTTCTTTCCTTCCTGCAATGGGAACACACGGCCGCATAGGCCTCTTGGCCTTCGGAGCGTTTCTACGTGTTGGAAGCAGCAGGGCCTTAGCCTGCACTTTATGTAGAGCTTGCAACTTGGCGTAGAGTCCGCCTTGGTTCTAAGTTCTTGCCTGAGCTGCGAACACGCTGCCGCTTATGAGGCTTCACCTGAAGAGCGAGGCTACCTTTTGGAAGCCTAATGGACTTGGCGTGCACTTCACACAGAGAGTCCAAGTCGGCTTCAGGCCGCCCTTGTTCTCACTTCTTTCCTCACCTGCGAGAACACGGCCAGAAGGCGGTTGCGTCGTATGCGGCGCTTGGCGTTTTGGACGCAGAGGCGCATTGGCGAGCACTTCCCTCCGAGTCTCCAACCTGCCTTGGCGTCCGCCTTTGTTCTAACACATTTCCGCAACTGGGAGAACACTGCCCTCTAGTAGTGTTCGTCTTCGCTGCGTTTGTAGGTTTGGGAAGCCTAAGGGCCTTCCCTGGAACTCAACTCGGTGTAGCCAACAGGCTTCTAGTCCGCCCCTGCTCTTAAGGTCTTTCCTCCCCTGGGATCTCATGGGCCCCCCCTCCCCCAGGAGACGTCACCTGAGGAGCGATGATACGTTTTGGAAGCAAAAGGGGACCTGCGGTGCCCTGCCCTGAGAGTGTCCATCTTGCCTCCAGTGCGGCCTTGTTCTAACATCTTTCCGCAGCAGGGAACACGCTGCCACATAGGAAACTTCACTTCAGGTCGAGTTTACGTTGTGGAAGCCTACGGGTCTGGGCCTGCACTTAACTCGCAGTGTGCAACTTGCCTAGGGTGCGCCCCAGGTTCCAACTTCTTTCCACAGCCGGGAGCAAACTGCCCCTTGGGAATCCTCCCTTTGAAGGTCGCGTTCACGTTTTGGAAGCCGCAGCGTCTTTGCGTACCCTTAACTCGGAGTATCCAACAAGCTTCTAGTACGCCCTTCTTCTCAAGTCTTCCCTTCGCTTGGGAACACACTGCCCCTGAGGAGACTTCACCTGAAGCGCGATGACACGCTTTGCAGCCCAAGGGACTGGACGGGCAACTTCACTCAGAAGCTCCAACTGCCTTCTAGTCGGCCTTGGTTCTAAGTTCTTTCCTTCCTGCAATGGGAACACACGGCCGCATAGGCCTCTTGGCCTTCGGAGCGTTTCTACGTGTTGGAAGCAGCAGGGCCTTAGCCTGCACTTTACGTAGAGCTTGCAACTTGGCGTAGAGTCCGCCTTGGTTCTAAGTTCTTGCCTGAGCTGCGAACACGCTGCCGCTTATGAGGCTTCACCTGAAGAGCGAGGCTACCTTTTGGAAGCCTAATGGACTTGGCGTGCACTTCACACAGAGAGTCCAAGTCGGCTCAGGCCGCCCTTGTTCTCACTTCTTTCCTCACCTGCGAGAACTCGGCCAGAAGGCGGTTGCGTCGTACGCGGGGCTTGGCGTTTTGGACGCAGAGGCGCATTGGCGAGCACTTCCCTCAGAGTCTCCAACCTGCCTTGGCGTCCGCCTTTGTTCTAACACCTTTCCGCTACTGGGAGAACACTGCCCTCTAGTAGTGTTCGTCTTCGCTGCGTTTGTAGGTTTGGGAAGCCTAAGGGCCTTCCCTGGAACTCAACTCGGTGTAGCCAACAGGCTTCTAGTCCGCCCCTGCTCTTAAGGTCTTTCCTCCCCTGGGATCTCATGGGCCCCCCCTCCCCCAGGAGACGTCACCTGAGGAGCGATGATACGTTTTGGAAGCAAAAGGGGACCTGCGGTGCCCTGCCCTGAGAGTGTCCATCTTGCCTCCAGTGCGGCCTTGTTCTAACATCTTTCCGCAGCAGGGAACACGCTGCCACATAGGAAACTTCACTTCAGGTCGAGTTTACGTTGTGGAAGCCTACGGGTCTGGGCCTGCACTTAACTCGCAGTGTGCAACTTGCCTAGGGTGCGCCCCAGGTTCCAACTTCTTTCCACAGCCGGGAGCAAACTGCCCCTTGGGAATCCTCCCTTTGAAGGTCGCGTTCACGTTTTGGAAGCCGCAGCGTCTTTGCGTACCCTTAACTCGGAGTATCCAACAAGCTTCTAGTACGCCCTTCTTCTCAAGTCTTCCCTTCGCTTGGGAACACACTGCCCCTGAGGAGACTTCACCTGAAGCGCGATGACACGCTTTGCAGCCCAAGGGACTGGACGGGCAACTTCACTCAGAAGCTCCAACTGCCTTCTAGTCGGCCTTGGTTCTAAGTTCTTTCCTTCCTGCAATGGGAACACACGGCCGCATAGGCCTCTTGGCCTTCGGAGCGTTTCTACGTGTTGGAAGCAGCAGGGCCTTAGCCTGCACTTTACGTAGAGCTTGCAACTTGGCGTAGAGTCCGCCTTGGTTCTAAGTTCTTGCCTGAGCTGCGAACACGCTGCCGCTTATGAGGCTTCACCTGAAGAGCGAGGCTACCTTTTGGAAGCCTAATGGACTTGGCGTGCACTTCACACAGAGAGTCCAAGTCGGCTTCAGGCCGCCCTTGTTCTCACTTCTTTCCTCACCTGCGAGAACTCGGCCAGAAGGCGGTTGCGTCGTACGCGGGGCTTGGCGTTTTGGACGCAGAGGCGCATTGGCGAGCACTTCCCTCAGAGTCTCCAACCTGCCTTGGCGTCCGCCTTTGTTCTAACACCTTTCCGCTACTGGGAGAACACTACCCTCTAGTAGTGTTCGTCTTCGCTGCGTTTGTAGGTTTGGTTAGCCTAAGGGCCTTCCCTGGAACTCAACTCGGTGTAGCCAACAGGCTTCTAGCCCGCCCCTGTTCTTAAGGTCTTTCCTCCCCTGGGATCTCACGGGACCCCCTCCCCCAGGAGACGTCACCTGAGGAGCGATGATACATTTTGTAAGCAAATGGGGACCTGCGGTGCCCTACCTTGAGAGTGTCCAACTTGCCTCCAGTGCGGCCTTGTTCTAACTTCTTTCCGCAGCAGGGAACACGCTGCCACATAGGAAACCTCACTTCAGGTCGAGTTTACGTTGTGGAAGCCTAAGGGTCTGGGCCTGCACTTAACTCGCAGTGTGCAACTTGCCTAGGGTGCGCCCCAGGTTCCAACTTCTTTCCACAGCCGGGAGCAAACTGCCCCTTGGGAATCCTCCCTTTGAAGGTCGCGTTCACGTTTTGGAAGCCGCAGCGTCTTTGCGTACCCTTAACTCGGAGTATCCAACAAGCTTCTAGTACGCCCTTCTCCTCAAGTCTTCCCTTTGTTTGGGAACACACTGCCACTGAGGAGACTTCACCTGAAGCGCGATGACACGCATTGCAGCCCAAGGGACTGGACGGGCAACTTAACTCAGAAGCTCCAACTGCCTTCTAGTCGGCCTTGGTTCTAAGTTCTTTCCTTCCTGCAATGGGAACACACGGCCGCATAGGCCTCTTGGCCTTCGGAGCGTTTCTACGTGTTGGAAGCAGCAGGGCCTTAGCCTGCACTTTACGTAGAGCTTGCAACTTGGCGTAGAGTCCGCCTTGGTTCTAAGTTCTTGCCTGAGCTGCGAACACGCTGCCGCTTATGAGGCTTCACCTGAAGAGCGAGGCTACCTTTTGGAAGCCTAATGGACTTGGCGTGCACTTCACACAGAGAGTCCAAGTCGGCTTCAGGCCGCCCTTGTTCTCACTTCTTTCCTCACCTGCGAAAACACGGCCAGAAGGCGGTTGCGTCGTACGCGGCGCTTGGCGTTTTGGACGCAGAGGCGCATTGGCGAGCACTTCACTCAGAGTCTCCAACCTGCCTTGGCGTCCGCCTTTGTTCTAACACCTTTCCGCAACTGGGAGAACACTGCCCTCTAGTAGTGTTCGTCTTCGCTGCGTTTGTAGGTTTGGGAAGCCTAAGGGCCTTCCCTGGAACTCAACTCGGTGTAGCCAAGAGGCTTGTAGTCCGCCACTGTTCTTAAGTTCTTTCCTCCCCTGGGATCTCACGGGCCCCCCCCCCAGGAGACGTCACTTGAGCAGCGATGATACGTTTTGGAAGCAAAAGGGGACCTGGGGTGCCCTGCCCTGAGAGTGTCCAACTTGCCTCCATTGCGGCCTTGCTCTAACTTCTTTCCGCAGCAGGGAACACGCTGCCACATAGGAAACTTCACTTCAGGTCGAGTTTACGTTGTGGAAGCCTAAGGGTCTGGGCCTGCACTTAACTCGCAGTGTGCAACTTGCCTAGGGTGCGCCCCAGGTTCCAACTTCTTTCCATAGCCGGGAGCAAACTGCCCCTTGGGAATCCTCCCTTTGAAGGTCGCGTTCACGTTTTGGAAGCCGCAGCGTCTTTGCGTGCCCTTAACTCGGAGTATCCAACAAGCTTCTAGTACACCCTTCTTCTCAAGTCTTCCCTTCGCTTGGGAACACACTGCCACTGAGGAGACTTCACCTGAAGCGCGATGACACGCTTTGCAGCCCAAGGGACTGGACGGGCAACTTAACTCAGAATCTCCAACTGCCTTCTAGTCGGCCTTGATTCTAAGTTCTTTCCTTCCTGCAATGGGAACACACGGCCGCATAGGCCTCTTGGCCTTCGGAGCGTTTCTACGTGTTGGAAGCAGCAGGGCCTTAGCCTGCACTTTACGTAGAGCTTGCAACTTGGCGTAGAGTCCGCCTTGGTTCTAAGTTCTTGCCTGAGCTGCGAACACGCTGCCGCTTATGAGGCTTCACCTGAAGAGCGAGGCTACCTTTTGGAAGCCTAATGGACTTGGCGTGCACTTCACACAGAGAGTCCAAGTCGGCTTCAGGCCGCCCTTGTTCTCACTTCTTTCCTCACCTGCGAGAACACGGCCAGAAGGCGGTTGCGTCGTACGCGGCACTTGGCGTTTTGGACGCAGAGGCGCATTGGCGAGCACTTCCCTCAGAGTCTCCAACCTGCCTTGGCGTCCGCCTTTGTTCTAACACCTTTCCGCAACTGGGAGAACACTGCCCTCTAGTAGTGTTCGTCTTCGCTGCGTTTGTAGGTTTGGGAAGCCTAAGGGCCTTCCCTGGAACTCAACTCGGTGTAGCCAACAGGCTTCTAGTCCGCCCCTGCTCTTAAGGTCTTTCCTCCCCTGGGATCTCACGGGCCCCCCCTCCCCCAGGAGACGTCACCTGAGGAGCGATGATACGTTTTGCAAGCAAAAGGGGACCTGCGGTGCCCTGCCCTGAGAGTGTCCAACTTGCCTCCAGTGCGGCCTTTTTCTAACTTCTTTCCGCAGCAGGGAACACTCTGCCACATAGGAAACTTCACCTCAGGTCGAGTTTACGTTGTGGAAGCCTAAGGGTCTGGGCCTGCACTTAACTTGCAGTGTGCAACTTGCCTAGGGTGCGCCCCAGGTTCCAACTTCTTTCCACAGCCGGGAGCAAACTGCCCCTTGGGAATCCTCCCTTTGAAGGTCGCGTTCACGTTTTGGAAGCCGCAGCGTCTTTGCGTGCCCTTAACTCGGAGTATCCAACAAGCTTCTAGTACGCCCTTCTTCTCAAGTCTTCCCTTCGCTTGGGAACACACTGCCCCTGAGGAGACTTCACCTGAAGCGCGATGACACGCTTTGCAGCCCAAGGGACTGGACGGGCAACTTAACTCAGAAGCTCCAACTGCCTTCTAGTCGGCCTTGGTTCTAAGTTCTTTCCTTCCTGCAATGGGAACACACGGCCGCATAGGCCTCTTGGCCTTCGGAGCGTTTCTACGTGTTGGAAGCAGCAGGGCCTTAGCCTGCACTTTACGTAGAGCTTGCAACTTGGCGTAGAGTCCGCTTGGTTCTAAGTTCTTGCCTGAGCTGCGAACACGCTGCCGCTTATGAGGCTTCACCTGAAGAGCGAGGCTACCTTTTTGAAGCCTAATGGACGTGGCGTGCACTTCACACAGAGAGTCCAAGTCGGCTTCAGGCCGCCCTTGTTCTCACTTCTTTCCTCACCTGCGAGAACACGGCCAGAAGGCGGTTGCGTCGTACGCGGCACTTGGCGTTTTGGACGCAGAGGCGCATTGGCGAGCACTTCCCTCAGAGTCTCCAACCTGCCTTGGCGTCCGCCTTTGTTCTAACACCTTCCCGCAACTGGGAGAACACTGCCCTCTAGTAGTGTTCGTCTTCGCTGCGTTTGTAGGTTTGGGAAGCCTAAGGGCCTTCCCTGGAACTCACCTCGGTGTAGCCAACAGGCTTCTAGTCCGCCCCTGTTCTTTAGGTCTTTCCTCCCCTGGGATCTCACGGGCCCCCCCTCCCCCAGGAGACGTCACCTGAGGAGCGATGATACGTTTTGGAAGCAAAAGGGGACCTGCGGTGCCCTGCCCTGAGAGTGTCCAACTTGCCCCCAGTGCGGCCTTGTTCTAACTTCTTTCCGCAGCAGGGAACAGGCTGCCACATAGGAAACTTCACTTCAGGTCGAGTTTACGTTGTGGAAGCCTAAGGGTCTGGGCCTGCACTTAACTCGCAGTGTGCAACTTGCCTAGGCTGCGCCCCAGGTTCCAACTTCTTTCCACAGCCGGGAGCAAACTGCCCCTTGGGAATCCTCCCTTTGAAGGTCGCGTTCACGTTTTGGAAGCCGCAGCGTCTTTGCGTGCCCTTAACTCGGAGTATCCAACAAGCTTCTAGTACGCCCTTCTTCTCAAGTCTTCCCTTCGCTTGGGAACACACTGCCCCTGAGGAGACTTCACCTGAAGCGCGATGACATGCTTTGCAGCCCAAGGGACTGGACGGGCAACTTAACTCAGAAGCTCCAACTGCATTCTCGTCGGCCTTGGTTCTAAGTTCTTTCCTTCCTGCAATGGGAACACACGGCCGCATAGGCCTCTTGGCCTTCGGAGCGTTTCTACGTGTTGGAAGCAGCAGGGCCTTAGCCTGCACTTTACGTAGAGCTTGCAACTTGGCGTAGAGTCCGCCTTGGTTCTAAGTTCTTGCCTGAGCTGCGAACACGCTGCCGCTTATGAGGCTTCACCTGAAGAGCGAGGCTACCTTTTGGAAGCCTAATGGACTTGGCGAGCACTTCACACAGAGAGTCCAAGTCGGCTTCAGGCCGCCCTTGTTCTCACTTCTTTCCTCACCTGCGAGAACACGGCCAGAAGGCGGTTGCGTCGTACGCGGCGCTTGGAGTTTTGGACGCAGAGGCGCATTGGCGAGCACTTCACTCAGAGTCTCCAACCTGCCTTGGCGTCCGCCTTTGTTCTAACACCTTTCCGCAACTGGGAGAACACTGCCCTCTAGTAGTGTTCGTCTTCGCTGCGTTTGTAGGTTTGGGAAGCCTAAGGGCCTTCCCTGGAACTCAACTCGGTGTAGCCAACAGGCTTCTAGTCCGCCCCTGTTCTTTAGGTCTTTCCTCCCCTGGGATCTCACGGGCCCCCCCTCCCCCAGGAGACGTCACCTGAGGAGCGATGATACGTTTTGGAAGCAAAAGGTGACCTGCGGTGCCCTGCCCTGAGAGTGTCCAACTTGCCTCCAGTGCGGCCTTGCTCTAACTTCTTTCCGCAGCAGGGAACACGCTGCCACATAGGAAACTACACTTCAGGTCCAGTTTACGTTGTGGAAGCCTAAGGGTCTGGGCCTGCACTTAACTCGCAGTGTGCAACTTGCCTAGGGTGCGCCCCAGGTTCCAACTTCTTTCCACAGCCGGGAGCAAACTGCCCCTTGGGAATCCTCCCTTTGAAGGTCGCGTTCACGTTTTGGAAGCCGCAGCGTCTTTGCGTGCCCTTAACTCGGAGTATCCAACAAGCTTCTAGTACGCCCTTCTTCTCAAGTCTTCCCTTCGCTTGGGAACACACTGCCCCTGAGGAGACTTCACCTGAAGCGCGATGACACGCTTTGCAGCCCAAGGGACTGGACGGGCAACTTAACTCAGAAGCTCCAACTGCCTTCTAGTCGGCCTTGGTTCTAAGTTCTTTCCTTCCTGCAATGGGAACACACGGCCGCCTAGGCCTCTTGGCCTTCGGAGCGTTTCTACGTGTTGGAAGCAGCAGGGCCTTAGCCTGCACTTTACGTAGAGCTTGCAACTTGGCGTAGAGTCCGCTTGGTTCTAAGTTCTTGCCTGAGGTGCGAACACGCTGCCGCTTATGAGGCTTCACCTGAAGAGCGAGGCTACCTTTTTGAAGCCTAATGGACGTGGCGTGCACTACACACAGAGAGTCCAAGTCGGCTTCAGGCCGCCCTTGTTCTCACTTCTTTCCTCACCTGCGAGAACACGGCCAGAAGGCGGTTGCGTCGTACGCGGCACTTGGCGTTTTGGACGCAGAGGCGCATTGGCGAGCACTTCCCTCAGAGTCTCCAACCTGCCTTGGCGTCCGCCTTTGTTCTAACACCTTCCCGCAACTGGGAGAACACTGCCCTCTAGTAGTGTTCGTCTTCGCTGCGTTTGTAGGTTTGGGAAGCCTAAGGGCCTTCCCTGGAACTCAACTCGGTGTAGCCAACAGGCTTCTAGTCCGCCCCTGTTCTTTAGGTCTTTCCTCCCCTGGGATCTCACGGGCCCCCCCTCCCCCAGGAGACGTCACCTGAGGAGCGATGATACGTTTTGGAAGCAAAAAGGGACCTGCGGTGCCCTGCCCTGAGAGTGTCCAACTTGCCCCCAGTGCGGCCTTGTTCTAACTTCTTTCCGCAGCAGGGAACACGCTGCCACATAGGAAACTTCACTTCAGGTCGAGTTTACGTTGTGGAAGCCTAAGGGTCTGGGCCTGCACTTAACTCGCAGTGTGCAACTTGCCTAGGGTGCGCCCCAGGTTCCAACTTCTTTCCACAGCCGGGAGCAAACTGCCCCTTGGGAATCCTCCCTTTGAAGGTCGCGTTCACGTTTTGGAAGCCGCAGCGTCTTTGCGTGCCCTTAACTCGGAGTATCCAACAAGCTTCTAGTACGCCCTTCTTCTCAAGTCTTCCCTTCGCTTGGGAACACACTGCCACTGAGGAGACTTCACCTGAAGCGCGATGACATGCTTTGCAGCCCAAGGGACTGGACGGGCAACTTAACTCAGAAGCTCCAACTGCCTTCTCGTCGGCCTTGGTTCTAAGTTCTTTCCTTCCTGCAATGGGAACACACGGCCGCATAGGCCTCTTGGCCTTCGGAGCGTTTCTACGTGTTGGAAGCAGCAGGGCCTTAGCCTGCACTTTACGTAGAGCTTGCAACTTGGCGTAGAGTCCGCCTTGGTTCTAAGTTCTTGCCTGAGCTGCGAACACGCTGCCGCTTATGAGGCTTCACCTGAAGAGCGAGGCTACCTTTTGGAAGCCTAATGGACTTGGCGAGCACTTCACACAGAGAGTCCAAGTCGGCTTCAGGCCGCCCTTGTTCTCACTTCTTTCTTCACCTGCGAGAACACGGCCAGAAGGCGGTTGCGTCGTACGCGGCGCTTGGAGTTTTGGACGCAGAGGCGCATTGGCGAGCACTTCACTCAGAGTCTCCAACCTGCCTTGGCGTCCGCCTTTGTTCTAACACCTTTCCGCAACTGGGAGAACACTGCCCTCTAGTGGTGTTCGTCTTCGCTGCGTTTGTAGGTTTGGGAAGCCTAAGGGCCTTCCCTGGAACTCAACTCGGTGTAGCCAACAGGCTTCTAGTCCGCCCCTGTTCTTTAGGTCTTTCCTCCCCTGGGATCTCACGGGCCCCTCCTCCCCCAGGAGACGTCACCTGAGGAGCGATGATACGTTTTGGAAGCAAAAGGTGACCTGCGGTGCACTGCCCTGAGAGTGTCCAACTTGCCTCCAGTGCGGCCTTGCTCTAACTTCTTTCCGCAGCAGGGAACACGCTGCCACATAGGAAACTTCACTTCAGGTCGAGTTTACGTTGTGGAAGCCTAAGGGTCTGGGCCTGCACTTAACTCGCAGTGTGCAACTTGCCTAGGGTGCGCCCCAGGTTCCAACTTCTTTCCACAGCCGGGAGCAAACTGCCCCTTGGGAATCCTCCCTTTGAAGGTCGCGTTCACGTTTTGGAAGCCGCAGCGTCTTTGCGTGCCCTTAACTCGGAGTATCCAACAAGCTTCTAGTACGCCCTTCTTCTCAAGTCTTCCCTTCGCTTGGGAACACACTGCCCCTGAGGAGACTTCACCTGAAGCGCGATGACACGCTTTGCAGCCCAAGGGACTGGACGGGCAACTTAACTCAGAAGCTCCAACTGCCTTCTAGTCGGCCTTGGTTCTAAGTTCTTTCCTTCCTGCAATGGGAACACACGGCCGCATAGGCCTCTTGGCCTTCGGAGCGTTTCTACGTGTTGGAAGCAGCAGGGCCTTAGCCTGCACTTTACGTAGAGCTTGCAACTTGGCGTAGAGTCCGCCTTGGTTCTAAGTTCTTGCCTGAGCTGCGAACACGCTGCCGCTTATGAGGCTTCACCTGAAGAGCGAGGCTACGTTTTGGAAGCCTAATGGACTTGGCGTGCACTTCACACAGAGAGTCCAAGTCGGCTTCAGGCCACCCTTGTTCTCACTTCTTTCCTCACCTGCGAGAACACGGCCAGAAGGCGGTTGCGTCATACGCGGCGCTTGGCGTTTTGGATGCAGAGGCGCATTGGCGAGCACTTCACCACTCAGAGTCTCCAACCTGCCTTGGCGTCCGCCTTTGTTCTAACACCTTCCCGCAACTGGGAGAACACTGCCCTCTAGTAGTGTTCGTCTTCGCTGCGTTTGTAGGTTTGGGAAGCCTAAGGGCCTTCCCTGGAACTCAACTCGGTGTAGCCAACAGGCTTCTAGTCCGCCCCTGTTCTTAAGGCCTTTCCTCCCCTGGGATCTCACGGGCCCCCCCCCCCCAGGAGACGTCACCTGAGGAGCGATGATACGTTTTGGAAGCAAAAGGGGACCTGGGGTGCCCTGCCCTGAGAGTGTCCAACTTGCCTCCAGTGCGGCCTTGTTCTAACTTCTTTCCGCAGCAAGGAACAGGCTGCCACATAGGAAACTTCACTTCAGGTCGAGTTTACGTTGTGGAAGCCTAAGGGTCTGGGCCTGCACTTAACTCGCAGTGTGCAACTTGCCTAGGGTGCGCCCCAGGTTCCAACTTCTTTCCACAGCCGGGAGCAAAGTGCCCCTTGGGAATCCTCCCTTTGAAGGTTGCGTTCACGTTTTGGAAGCCGCAGCGTCTTTGCGTGCCCTTAACTCGGAGTATCCAACAAGCTTCTAGTACGCCCTTCTTCTCAAGTCTTCCCTTCGCTTGGGAACACACTGCCCCTGAGGAGACTTCACCTGAAGCGCGATGACACGCTTTGCAGCCCAAGGGACTGGACGGGCAACTTAACTCAGAAGCTCCAACTGCCTTCTAGTCGGCCTTGGTTCTAAGTTCTTTCCTTCCTGCAATGGGAACACATGGCCGCATAGGCCTCTTGGCCTTCGGAGCGTTTCTACGTGTTGGAAGCAGCAGGGCCTTAGCCTGCACTTTACGTAGAGCTTGCAACTTGGCATAGAGTCCGCCTTGGTTCTAAGTTCTTGCCTGAGCTGCGAACACGCTGCCGCTTATGAGGCTTCACCTGAAGAGCGAGGCTACGTTTTGGAAGCCTAATGGACTTGGCGTGCACTTCACACAGAGAGTCCAAGTCGGCTTCAGGCCACCCTTGTTCTCACTTCTTTCCTCACCTGCGAGAACACGGCCAGAAGGCGGTTGCGTTGTACGCGGCGCTTGGCGTTTTGGACGCAGAGGCGCATTGGCGAGCACTTCACTCAGAGTCTCCAACCTGCCTTGGCGTCCGCCTTTGTTCTAACACCTTCCCGCAACTGGGAGAACACTGCCCTCTAGTAGTGTTCGTCTTCGCTGCGTTTGTAGGTTTGGGAAGCCTAAGGGCCTTCCCTGGAACTCAACTCGGTGTAGCCAACAGGCTTCTAGTCCGCCCCTGTTCTTAAGGTCTTTCCTCCCCTGGGATCTCAGCCCCCCCCCCCAGGAGACGTCACCTGAGGAGCGATGATACGTTTTGGAAGCAAAAGGGGACCTGGGGTGCCCTGCCCTGAGAGTGTCCAACTTGCCTCCAGTGCGGCCTTGTTCTAACTTCTTTCCGCAGCAGGGAACACGCTGCCACATAGGAAACTTCACTTCAGGTCGAGTTTACGTTGTGGAAGCCTAAGGGTCTGGGCCTGCACTTAACTCGCAGTGTGCAACTTGCCTAGGGTGCGCCCCAGGTTCCAACTTCTTTCCACAGCCGGGAGCAAACTGCCCCTTGGGAATCCTCCCTTTGAAGGTCGCGTTCACGTTTTGGAAGCCGCAGCGTCTTTGCGTGCCCTTAACTCGGAGTATCCAACAAGCTTCTAGTACGCCCTTCTTCTCAAGTCTTCCCTTCGCTTGGGAACACACTGCCCCTAAGGAGACTTCACCTGAAGCGCGATGACACGCTTTGCAGCCCAAGGGACTGGACGGGCAACTTAACTCAGAAGCTCCAACTGCCTTCTAGTCGGCCTTGGTTCTAAGTTCTTTCCTTCCTGCAATGGGAACACACGGCCGCATAGGCCTCTTGGCCTTCGGAGCGTTTCTACGTGTTGGAAGCAGCAGGGCCTTAGCCTGCACTTTACGTAGAGCTTGCAACTTGGCGTAGAGTCCGCTTGGTTCTAAGTTCTTGCCTGAGCTGCGAACACGCTGCCGCTTATGAGGCTTCACCTGAAGAGCGAGGCTACCTTTTTGAAGCCTAATGGACGTGGCGTGCACTTCACACAGAGAGTCCAAGTCGGCTTCAGGCCGCCCTTGTTCTCACTTCTTTCCTCACCTGCGAGAACACGGCCAGAAGGCGGTTGCGTCGTACGCGGCGCTTGGCGTTTTGGACGCAGAGGCGCATTGGCGAGCACTTCACTCAGAGTCTCCAACCTGCCTTGGCGTCCGCCTTTGTTCTAACACCTTCCCGCAACTGGGAGAACACTGCCCTCTAGTAGTGTTCGTCTTCGCTGCGTTTGTAGGTTTGGGAAGCCTAAGGGCCTTCCCTGGAACTCAACTCGGTGTAGCCAACAGGCTTCTAGTCCGCCCCTGTTCTTAAGGACTTTCCTCCCCTGGGATCTCACGCGCCCCCCCCCAGGAGACGTCACCTGAGGAGCGATGATACGTTTTGGAAGCAAAAGGGGACCTGGGGTGCCCTGCCCTGAGAGTGTCCAACTTGCCTCCAGTGCGGCCTTGCTCTAACTTCTTTCCGCAGCAGGGAACACGCTGCCACATAGGAAACTTCACTTCAGGTCGAGTTTACGTTGTGGAAGCCTAAGGGTCTGGGCCTGCACTTAACTCGCAGTGTGCAACTTGCCTAGGGTGCGCCCCAGGTTCCAACTTCTTTCCACAGCCGGGAGCAAACTGCCCCTTGGGAATCCTCCCTTTGAAGGTCGCGTTCACGTTTTGGAAGCCGCAGCGTCTTTGCGTGCCCTTAACTCGGAGTATCCAACAAGCTTCTAGTACGCCCTTCTTCTCAAGTCTTCCCTTCGCTTGGGAACACACTGCCCCTGAGGAGACTTCACCTGAAGCGCGATGACACGCTTTGCAGCCCAAGGGACTGGACGGGCAACTTAACTCAGAAGCTCCAACTCCCTTCTAGTCGGCCTTGGTTCTAAGTTCTTTCCTTCCTGCTTGGAACACACGGCCGCATAGGCCTCTTGGCCTTCGGAGCGTTTCTACGTGTTGGAAGCAGCAGGGCCTTAGCCTGCACTTTACGTAGAGCTTGCAACTTGGCGTCGAGTCCGCCTTGGTTCTAAGTTCTTGCCTGAGCTGCGAACACGCTGCCGCTTATGAGGCTTCACCTGAAGAGCGAGGCTACCTTTTGGAAGCCTAATGGACTTGGCGTGCACTTCACACAGAGAGTGCAAGTCGGATTCAGGCCGCCCTTGTTCTCACTTCTTTCCTCACCTGCGAGAACACGGCCAGAAGGCGGTTGCGTCGTACGCGGCGCTTGGCGTTTTGGACGCAGAGGCGCATTGGCGAGCACTTCCCTCAGAGTCTCCAACCTGCCTTGGCGTCCGCCTTTGTTCTAACACCTTCCCGCAACTGGGAGCACACTGCCCTCTAGTAGTGTTTGTCTTCGCTGCGTTTGTAGGTTTGGGAAGCCTAAGGGCCTTCCCTGGAACTCAACTCGGTGTAGCCAACAGGCTTCTTGTCCGCCCCTCTTCTAAGGTCTTTCCTCCCCTGGGATCTCACGGCCCCACCCCCCGCAGGAGACGTCACCTGAGGAGCGATGATACGTTTTGGAAGTAAAAGGGGACCTGGGGTGCCCTGCCCTGAGAGTGTCCAACTTGCCTCCAGTGCGGCCTTGCTCTAACTTCTTTCCGCAGCAGGGAACACGCTGCCACATAGGAAACTTCACTTCAGGTCGAGTTTACGTTGTGGAAGCCTAAGGGTCTGGGCCTGCACTTAACTCGCAGTGTGCAACTTGCCTAGGGTGCGCCCCAGGTTCCAACTTCTTTCCACAGCCGGGAGCAAACTGCCCCTTGGGAATCCTCCCTTTGAAGGTCGCGTTCACGTTTTGGAAGCCGCAGCGTCTTTGCGTGCCCTTAACTCGGAGTATCCAACAAGCTTCTAGTACGCCCTTCTTCTCAAGTCTTCCCTTCGCTTGGGAACACACTGCCCCTGAGGAGACTTCACCTGAAGCGCGATGACACGCTTTGCAGCCCAAGGGACTGGACGGGCAACTTAACTCAGAAGCTCCAACTGCCTTCTAGTCGGCCTTGGTTCTAAGTTCTTTCCTTCCTGCAATGGGAACACACGGCCGCATAGGCCTCTTGGCCTTCGGAGCGTTTCTATGTGTTGGAAGCTGCAGGGCCTTAGCCTGCACTTTACGTAGAGCTTGCAACTTGGCGTAGAGTCCGCCTTAGTTCTAAGTTCTTGCCTGAGCTGCGAACACGCTGCCGCTTATGAGGCTTCACCTGAAGAGCGAGGCTACCTTTGGGAAGCCTAATGGACATGGCGTACACTACACACAGAGAGTCCAAGTCGGCTTCAGGCCGCCCTTGTTCTCACTTCTTTCCTCACCTGCGAGAACACGGCCAGAAGGCGGTTGCGTAGTACGCGGCGCTTGGCGTTTTGGACGCAGAGGTGCATTGGCGAGCACTTCCCTCCGAGTCTCCAACCTGCCTTGGCGTCCGCCTTTGTTCTAACACCTTTCCGCAACTGGGAGAACACTGCCCTCTAGTAGTGTTCGTCTTCGCTGCGTTTGTAGGTTTGGGAAGCCTAAGGGCCTTCCCTGGAACTCAACTCGGTGTAGCCAACAGGCTTCTAGTCAGCCCCTGCTCTTAAGGTCTTTCCTCCCCTGGGATCTCATGGGCACCCCCTCCCCCAGGAGACGTCACCTGAGGAGCGATGATACGTTTTGGAAGCAAAAGGGGACGTGCGGTGCCCTGCCCTGAGAGTGTCCAACTTGCCTCCAGTGCGGCCTTGTTATAACTTCTTTCCGCAGCAGGGAACACGCTGCCACATAGGAAACTTCACTTCAGGTCGAGTTTACGTTGTGGAAGCCTAAGGGTCTGGGCCTGCACTTAACTCGCAGTGTGCAACTTGCCTAGGGTGCGCCCCAGGTTCTAACTTCTTTCCACAGCCGGGAGCAAACTGCCCCTAGGGAATCCTCCCTTTGAAGGTCGCGTTCACGTTTTGGAAGCCGCAGCTTCTTTGCGTGCCCTTAACTCGGAGTATCCAACAAGCTTCTAGTACGCCCTTCTTCTCAAGTCTTCCCTTTGCTTGGGAACACACTGCCCCTGAGGAGACTTCACCTGAAGTGCGATGACACGCTTTGCAGCCCAAGGGACTGGACGGGCAACTTAACTCAGAAGCTCCAACTGCCTACTAGTCGGCCTTGGTTCTAAGTTCTTTCCTTCCTGCAATGGGAACACACGGCCGCATAGGCCTCTTGGCCTTCGGAGCGTTTCTACGTGTTGGAAGCAGCAGGGCCTTAGCCTGCACTTTACATAGAGCTTGCAACTTGGCGTCGAATCCGCCTTGGTTCTAAGTTCTTGCCTGAGCTGCGAACACGCTGCCGCTTATGAGGCTTCACCTGAAGAGCGAGGCTACCTTTTGGAAGCCTGATGTACTTGGCGTGCACTTCACACAGAGAGTCCAAGTCGGCTTCAGGCCGCCCTTGTTCTCACTTCTTTCCTCACCTGCGAGAACACGGCCAGAAGGCGGTTGCGTCGTACGCGGCGCTTGGCGTTTTGGACGCAGAGGCGCATAGGCGAGCACTTCCCTCAGAGTCTGCAACCTGCCTTGGCGTCCGCCTTTGTTCTAACACCTTTCCGCAACTGGGAGAACACTGCCCTCTAGTAGTGTTCGTCTTCGCTGCGTTTGTAGGTTTGGGAAGCCTAAGGGCCTTCCCTGGAACTCAACTCGGTGTAGCCAACAGGCTTCTCGTCCGCCCCTGTTCTAAGGTCTTTCCTCCCCTGGGATCTCACGCCCCCCCCCCGGGGGACGTCACCTTAGGAGCGATGATACGTTTTGGAAGCAAAAGGGGACCTGGGGTGCCCTGCCCTGAGAGTGTCCAACTTGCCTCCAGTGCGGCCTTGTTCTAACTTCTTTCCGCAGCAGGGAACACGCTGCCACATAGGAAACTACACTTCAGGTCCAGTTTACGTTGTGGAAGCCTAAGGGTCTGGGCCTGCACTTAACTCGCAGTGTGCAACTTGCCTAGCGTGCGCCCCTGGTTCCAACTTCTTTCCACAGCCGGGAGCAAACTGCCCCTTGGGAATCCTCCCTTTGAAGGTCGCGTTCACGTTTTGGAAGCCGCAGCGTCTTTGCGTGCCCTTAACTCGGAGTATCCAACAAGCTTCTAGTACGCCCTTCTTCTCAAGTCTTCCCTTCGCTTGGGAACACACAGCCACTGAGGAGACTTCACCTGAAGCGCGATGACACGCTTTGCAGCCCAAGGGACTGGACGGGCAACTTAACTCAGAAGCTCCAACTGCCTTCTAGTCGGCCTTGGTTCTAAGTTCTTTCCTTCCTGCAATGGGAACACACGGCCGCATAGGCCTCTTGGCCTTCGGAGCGTTTCTAAGTGTTGGAAGCAGCAGGGCCTTAGCCTGCACTTTACGTAGAGCTTGCAACTTGGCGTAGAGTCCGCCTTGGTTCTAAGTTCTTGCCTGAGCTGCGAACACGCTGCCGCTTATGAGGCTTCACCTGAAGAGCGAGGCTAACTTTTGGAAGCCTAATGGACTTGGCGTGCACTTCACACAGAGAGTCCAAGTCGGCTTCAGGCCGCCGTTGCTCTCACTTCTTTCCTCACCTGCGAGAACACGGCCAGAAGGCGGTTGCGTCGTACGCGGCGCTTGGCGTTTTGGACGCAGAGGCGCATTGGCGAGCACTTCACTCAGAGTCTCTAACCTGCCTTGGCGTCCGCCTTTGTTCTAACACCTTTCCGCAACTGGGAGAACACTGCCCTCTAGTAGTGTTCGTCTTCGCTGCGTTTGTAGGTTTGGGAAGCCTAAGGGCCTTCCCTGGAACTCAACTCGGTGTAGCCAACAGGCTTCTAGTCCGCCCCTGTTCTAAGGTCTTTCCTCCCCTGGGATCTCACGGCCCCCCCCCCCAGGAGACGTCACCTGAGGAGCGATGATACGTTTTGGAAGCAAAAGGGGACCTGCGGTGCCCTGCCCTGAGAGTGTCCAACTTGCCTCCAGTGCGGCCTTGTTCTAACTTCTTTCCGCAGCAGGGAACACGCTGCCACATAAGAAACCTCACTTCAGGTCGAGTTTACGTTGTGGAAGCCTAAGGTTCTGGGCCTGCACTTAACTCGCAGTGTGCAACTTGCCTAGGGTGCGCCCCAAGTTCCAACTTCTTTCCACAGCAGGGAGCAAACTGCCCCTTGGGAATCCTCCCTTTGAAGGTCGCGTTCACGTTTTGGAAGCCGCAGCGTCTTTGCGTGCCCTTAACTCGGAGTATCCAACAAGCTTCTAGTACGCCCTTCTTCTCAAGTCTTCCCTTCGCTTGGGAACACACTGCCCCTGAGGAGACTTCACCTGAAGCGCGATGACACGCTTTGCAGCCCAAGGGACTGGACGGGCAACTTAACTCAGAAGCTCCAACTGCCTTCTAGTCGGCCTTGGTTCTAAGTTCTTTCCTTCCTGCAATGGGAACACACGGCCGCATAGGCCTCTTGGCCTTCGGAGCGTTTCTACGTGTTGGAAGCAGCAGGGCCTTAGCCTGCACTTTACGTAGAGCTTGCAACTTGGCGTAGAGTCCGCCTTGGTTCTAAGTTCTTGCCTGAGCTGCGAACACGCTGCCGCTTATGAGGCTTCACCTGAAGAGCGAGGCTACCTTTTGGAAGCCTAATGGACTTGGCGTGCACTTCACACAGAGAGTCCAAGTCCGCTTCAGGCCGCCCTTGTTCTCACTTCTTTCCTCACCTGCGAGAACATGGCAGAAGGCGGTTGCGTCGTACGCGGTGCTTGGCGTTTTGGACGCAGAGGTGCATTGGCGAGCACTTCACTCAGAGTCTACAACCTGCCTTGGCGTCCGCCTTTGTTCTAACACCTTTCCGCAACTGGGAGAACACTGCCCTCTAGTAGTGTTCGTCTTCGATGCATTTGTAGGTTTGGGAAGCCTAAGGGCCTTACCTGGAACTCAACTCGGTGTAGCCAACAGGCTTCTAGTCCGCCCCTGTTCTTAAGGTCTTTCCTCCCCTGGGATCTCACGGGCCCCCCCCCCAGGAGACGTCACCTGAGGAGCGATGATACGTTTTGGAAGCAAAAGGGGACTGGGTTGCCCTGCCCTGAGAGTGTCCAACTTGCCTCCAGTGCGGCCTTGTTCTAACTTCTTTCCGCAGCAGGGAACACGCTGCCACATAGGAAACTTCACTTCAGGTCGAGTTTACGTTGTGGAAGCCTAAGGGTCTAGGCCTGCACTTACCTCGCAGTGTGCAACTTGCCTAGGGTGCGCCCCAGTTTCCAACTTCTTTCCACAGCCGGGAGCAAACTGCCCCTTGGGAATCCTCCCTTTGAAGGTCGCGTTCACATTTTGGAAGCCGCAGCGTCTTTGCGTGCCCTTAACTCGGAGTATCCAACAAGCTTCTTGTACGCCCTTCTTCTCAAGTCTTCCCTTCGCTTGGGAACACACTGCCACTGAGGAGACTTCACCTGAAGCGCGATGACACGCATTGCAGCCCAAGGGACTGGACGGGCAACTTAACTCAGAAGCTCCAACTGCCTTCTAGTCGGCCTTGGTTCTAAGTTCTTTCCTTCCTGCAATGGGAACCCACGGCCGCATAGGCCTCTTGGCCTTCGGAGCGTTTCTACGTGTTGGAAGCAGCAGGGCCTTAGCCTGCACTTTACGTAGAGCTTGCAACTTGGCGTAGAGTCCGCCTTGGTTCTAAGTTCTTGCCTGAGCTGCGAACACGCTGCCGCTTATGAGGCTTCACCTGAAGAGCGAGGCTACCTTTTGGAAGCCTAATGGACTTGGCGTGCACTTCACACAGAGAGTCCAAGTCGGCTTCAGGCCGCCCTTGTTCTCACTTCTTTCCTCACCTGCGAGAACACGGCCAGAAGGCGGTGGCGTCGTAGGCGGCGCTTGGCGTTTTGGACGCAGAGGCGCATTGGCGAGCACTTCACTCAGAGTCTCCAACCTGCCTTGGCGTCCGCCTTTGTTCTAACACCTTTCCGCAACTGGGAGAACACTGCCCTCTAGTAGTGTTCGTCTTCGCTGCGTTTGTAGGTTTGGGAAGCCTAAGGGCCTTCCCTGGAACTCAACTCGGTGTAGCCAACAGGCTTCTAGTCCGCCCCTGTTCTTAAGGTCTTTCCTCCCCTGGGATCTCACGCCACCCCCCCAGGAGACGTCACCTGAGGAGCGATGATACGTTTTGGAAGCAAAAGGGGACCTGGGGTGCCCTGCCCTGAGAGTGTCCAACTTGCCTCCAGTGCGGCCTTGCTCTAACTTCTTTCCGCAGCAGGGAACACGCTGCCACATAGGAAACTTCACTTCAGGTCGAGTTTACGTTGTGGAAGCCTAAGGGTCTGGGCCTGCACTTAACTCGCAGTGTGCAACTTGCCTAGGGTGCGCCCCAGGTTCCAACTCCTTTCCACAGCCGGGAGCAAACTGCCCCTTGGGAATCCTCCCTTTGAAGGTCGCGTTCACGTTTTGGAAGCCGC
Source organism: Meles meles (assembly GCF_922984935.1). Lineage (NCBI taxonomy): Eukaryota > Metazoa > Chordata > Mammalia > Carnivora > Mustelidae > Meles > Meles meles. The sequence continues at coordinate 61,064,245 of NC_060084.1, read as the reverse complement.
AGCGTCTTTGCGTGCCCTTAACTCGGAGTATCCAACAAGCTTCTAGTACGCCCTTCTTCTCAAGTCTTCCCTTCACTTGGGAACACACTGCCACTGAGGAAACTTCACCTGAAGCGCGATGACACGCTTTGCAGCCCAAGGGACTGGACGGGCAACTTAACTCAGAAGCTCCAACTGCCTTCTAGTCGGCCTTGGTTCTAAGTTCTTTCCTTCCTGCAATGGGAACCCACGGCCGCATAGGCCTCTTGGCCTTCGGAGCGTTTCTACGTGTTGGAAGCAGCAGGGCCTTAGCCTGCACTTTACGTAGAGCTTGCAACTTGGCGTAGAGTCCGCCTTGGTTCTAAGTTCTTGCCTGAGCTGCGAACACGCTGCCGCTTATGAGGCTTCACCTGAAGAGCGAGGCTACCTTTTGGAAGCCTAATGGACTTGGCGTGCACTTCACACAGAGAGTCCAAGTCGGCTTCAGGCCGCCCTTGTTCTCACTTCTTTCCTCACCAGGGAGAACACGGCCAGAAGGCGGTGGCGTCGTAGGCGGCGCTTGGCGTTTTGGACGCAGAGGCGCATTGGCGAGCACTTCACTCAGAGTCTCCAACCTGCCTTGGCGTCCGCCTTTGTTCTAACACCTTTCCGCAACTGGGAGAACACTGCCCTCTAGTAGTGTTCGTCTTCGCTGCGTTTGTAGGTTTGGGAAGCCTAAGGGCCTTCCCTGGAACTCAACTCGGTGTAGCCAACAGGCTTCTAGTCCGCCCCTGTTCTTAAGGTCTTTCCTCCCCTGGGATCTCACGCCACCCCCCCAGGAGACGTCACCTGAGGAGCGATGATACGTTTTGGAAGCAAAAGGGGACCTGGGGTGCCCTGCCCTGAGAGTGTCCAACTTGCCTCCAGTGCGGCCTTGCTCTAACTTCTTTCCGCAGCAGGGAACACGCTGCCACATAGGAAACTTCACTTCAGGTCGAGTTTACGTTGTGGAAGCCTAAGGGTCTGGGCCTGCACTTAACTCGCAGTGTGCAACTTGCCTAGGGTGCGCCCCAGGTTCCAACTCCTTTCCACAGCCGGGAGCAAACTGCCCCTTGGGAATCCTCCCTTTGAAGGTCGCGTTCACGTTTTGGAAGCCGCAGCGTCTTTGCGTGCCCTTAACTCGGAGTATCCAACAAGCTTCTAGTACGCCCTTCTTCTCAAGTCTTCCCTTCGCTTGGGAACACACTGCCACTGAGGAAACTTCACCTGAAGCGCGATGACACGCTTTGCAGCCCAAGGGACTGGACGGGCAACTTAACTCAGAAGCTCCAACTGCCTTCTAGTCGGCCTTGCTTCTAAGTTCTTTCCTTCCTGCAATGGGAACACACGGCCGCATAGGCCTCTTGGCCTTCGGAGCGTTTCTACGTGTTGGAAGCAGCAGGGCCTTAGCCTGCACTTTACGTAGAGCTTGCAACTTGGCGTAGAGTCCGCCTTGGTTCTAAGTTCTTGCCTGAGCTGCGAACACGCTGCCGCTTATGAGGCTTCACCTGAAGAGCGAGGCTACCTTTTGGAAGCCTAATGGACTTGGCGTGCACTTCACACAGAGAGTCCAAGTCGGCTTCAGGCCGCCCTTGTTCTCACTTCTTTCCTCACCAGGGAGAACACGGCCAGAAGGCGGTTGCGTCTTACGCGGTGTTTGGCGTTTTGGACGCAGAGGTGCATTGGCGAGCACTTCCCTCAGAGTCTCCAACCTGCCTTGGCGTCCGCCTTTGTTCTAACACCTTTCCGCAACTGGGAGAACACTGCCCTCCAGTAGTGTTCGTCTTCGCTGTGTTTGTAGGTTTCGGAAGCCTAAGGGCCTTCCCTGGAACTCAACTCGGTGTAGCCAACAAGCTTCTAGTCCGCCCCTGTTCTTAACGTCTTCCCTCCCCTGGGATCTCACGGGCCCCCCCCCCCCAGGAGACGTCACCTGAGGAGCGATGATACGTTTCGGAAGCAAAAGGGGACCTGGGGTGCCCTGCCCTGAGAGTGTCCAACTTGCCTCCAGTGCGGCCTTGCTCTAACTTCTTTCCGCAGCAGGGAACACGCTGCCACATAGGAAACTTCACTTCAGGTCGAGTTTACGTTGTGGAAGCCTAAGGGTCTGGGCCTGCACTTAACTCACAGTGTGCAACTTGCCTAGGGTGCGCCCCAGGTTCCAACTTCTTTCCACAGCCGGGAGCAAACTGCCCCTTGGGAATCCTCCCTTTGAAGGTCGCGTTCACGTTTAGGAAGCCGCAGCGTCTTTGCGTGCCCTTAACTCGGAGTATCCAACAAGCTTCTAGTACGCCCTTCTTCTCAAGTCTTCCCTTCGCTTGGGAACACACTGCCACTGAGGAGACTTCACCTGAAGCGCGATGACACGCTTTGCAGCCCAAGGGACTGGACGGGCAACTTAACTCAGAAGCTCCAACTGCCTTCTAGTCGGCCTTGGTTCTAAGTTCTTTCCTTCCTGCAATGGGAACACACGGCCGCATAGGCCTCTTGGCCTTCGGAGCGTTTCTACGTGTTGGAAGCAGCAGGGCCTTAGCCTGCACTTTACGTAGAGCTTGCAACTTGGCGTAGAGTCCGCCTTGGTTCTAAGTTCTTTCCTAAGCTGCGAACACGCTGCCGCTTATGAGGCTTCACCTGAAGAGCGAGGCTACCTTTTGGAAGCCTAATGGACTTGGCGTGCACTTCACACAGAGAGTCCAAGTCGGCTTCAGGCCGCCCTTGTTCTCACTTCTTTCCTCACCTGCGAGAACACGGCCAGAAGGCGGTTGCGTCGTACGCGGCGCTTGGCGTTTTGGACGCAGAGGCGCATTGGCGAGCACTTCCCTCAGAGTCTCCAACCTGCCTTGGCGTCCGCCTTTGTTCTAACACCTTTCCGCAACTGGGAGAACACTGCCCTCTAGTAGTGTTCGTCTTCGCTGCGTTTGTAGGTTTGGGAAGCCTAAGGGCCTTCCCTGGAACTCAACTCGGTGTAGCCAACAGGCTTCTAGTCCGCCCCTGTTCTTAAGGTCTTTCCTCCCCTGGGATCTCACGGCCCCCCCCCCCCCCAGGAGACGTCACCTGAGGAGCGATGATACGTTTTGGAAGCAAAAGGGGACTGGGGTGCCCTGCCCTGAGAGTGTCCAACTTGCCTCCAGTGCGGCCTTGTTCTAACTTCTTTCCGCAGCAGGGAACACGCTGCCACATAGGAAACTTCACTTCAGGTCGAGTTTACGTTGTGGAAGCCGAAGGGTCTGGGCCTGCACTTAACTCGCAGTGTGCAACTTGCCTAGGGTGCGCCCCAGTTTCCAACTTCTTTCCACAGCCGGGAGCAAACTGCCCCTTGGGAATCCTCCCTTTGAAGGTCGCGTTCACGTTTTGGAAGCCGCAGCGTCTTTGCGTGCCCTTAACTCGGAGTATCCAACAAGCTTCTAGTACGCCCTTCTTCTCAAGTCTTCCCTTCGCTTGGGAACACACTGCCACTGAGGAGACTTCACCTGAAGCGCGATGACACGCATTGCAGCCCAAGGGACTGGACGGGCAACTTAACTCAGAAGCTCCAACTGCCTTCTAGTCGGCCTTGGTTCTAAGTTCTTTCCTTCCTGCAATGGGAACATATGGCCGCATAGGCCTCTTGGCCTTCGGAGCGTTTCTACGTGTTGGAAGCAGCAGGGCCTTAGCCTGCACTTTACGTAGAGCTTGCAACTTGGCGTAGAGTCCGCCTTGGTTCTAAGTTCTTGCCTGAGCTGCGAACACGCTGCCGCTTATGAGGCTTCACCTGAAGAGCGAGGCTACCTTTTGGAAGCCTAATGGACTTGGCGTGCACTTCACACAGAGAGTCCAAGTCGGCTTCAGGCCGCCCTTGTTCTCACTTCTTTCCTCAACTGCGAGAACACGGCCAGAAGGCGTTTGCGTCGTAGGCGGCGCTAGGCGTTTTGGACGCAGAGGCACATTGGCGAGCACTTCACTCAGAGTCTCCAACCTGCCTTGGCGTCCGCCTTTGTTCTAACACCTTTCCGCAACTGGGAGAACACTGCCCTCTAGTAGTGTTCGTCTTCGCTGCGTTTGTAGGTTTGGGAAGCCTAAGGGCCTTCCCTGGAACTCAACTCGGTGTAGCCAACAGGCTTCTAGTCCGCCCCTGTTCTTAAGGTCTTTCCTCCCCTGGGATCTCACGGGCCCCCCCCCCAGGAGACGTCACCTGAGGAGCGATGATACGTTTTGGAAGCAAAAGGGGACCTGGGGTGCCCTGCCCTGAGAGTATCCAACTAGCCTCCAGTGCGGCCTTGCTCTAACTTCTTTCCGCAGCAGGGAACACGCTGCCACATAGGAAACTTCACTTCAGGTCGAGTTTACGTTGTGGAAGCCTAAGGGTCTGGGCCTGCACTTAACTCGCAGTGTGCAACTTGCCTATGGTGCGCCCCAGGTTCCAACTCCTTTCCACAGCCGGGAGCAAACTGCCCCTTGGGAATCCTCCCTTTGAAGGTCGCGTTCACGTTTTGGAAGCCGCAGCGTCTTTGCGTGCCCTTAACTCGGAGTATCCAACAAGCTTCTAGTACGCCCTTCTTCTCAAGTCTTCCCTTCGCTTGGGAACACACTGCCACTGAGGAGACTTCACCTGAAGCGCGATGACACGCTTTGCAGCCCAAGGGACTGGACGGGCAACTTAACTCAGAAGCTCCAACTGCCTTCTAGTCGGCCTTGCTTCTAAGTTCTTTCCTTCCTGCAATGGGAACACACGGCCGCATAGGCCTCTTGGCCTTCGGAGCGTTTCTACGTGTTGGAAGCAGCAGGGCCTTAGCCTGCACTTTACGTAGAGCTTGCAACTTGGCGTAGAGTCCGCCTTGGTTCTAAGTTCTTGCCTGAGCTGCGAACACGCTGCCGCTTATGAGGCTTCACCTGAAGAGCGAGGCTACCTTTTGGAAGCCTAATGGACTTGGCGTGCACTTCACACAGAGAGTCCAAGTCGGCTTCAGGCCGCCCTTGTTCTCACTTCTTTCCTCACCTGCGAGAACACGGCCAGAAGGCGGTTGCGTCGTAGGCGGCGCTTGGCGTTTTGGACGCAGAGGCGCATTGGCGAGCACTTCACTCAGAGTCTCCAACCTGCCTTGGCGTCCGCCTTTCTTCTAACACCTTTCCGCAACTGGGAGAACACTGCCCTCTAGTAGAGTTCGTCTTCGCTGCGTTTGTAGGTTTGGGAAGCCTAAGGGCCTTCCCTGGAACTCAACTCGGTGTAGCCAACAGGCTTCTAGTCCGCCCCTGTTCTTAAGGTCTTTCCTCTACTGGGATCTCACGGCCCCCCCCCCCCAGGAGACGTCACCTGAGGAGCGATGATACGTTTTGGAAGCAAAAGGGGACCTGGGGTGCCCTGCCCTGAGAGTGTCCAACTTGCCTCCAGTGCGGCCTTGCTCTAACTTCTTTCCGCAGCAGGGAACACGCTGCCACATAGGAAACTTCACTTCAGGTCGAGTTTACGTTGTGGAAGCCGAAGGGTCTGGGCCTGCACTTAACTCGCAGTGTGCAACTTGCCTAGGCTGCGCCCCTGGTTCCAACTTCTTTCCACAGCCGGGAGCAAACTGCCCCTTGGGAATCCTCCCTTTGAAGGTCGCGTTCACGTTTTGGAAGCCGCAGCGTCTTTGCGTGCCCTTAACTCGGAGTATCCAACAAGCTTCTAGTACGCCCTTCTTCTCAAGTCTTCCCTTCGCTTGGGAACACACTGCCACTGAGGAGACTTCACCTGAAGCGCGATGACACGCTTTGCAGCCCAAGGGACTGGACGGGCAACATAACTCAGAAGCTCCAACTGCCTTCTAGTCGGCCTTGGTTCTAAGTTCTTTCCTTCCTGCAATGGGAACACACGGCTGCATAGGCCTCTTGGCCTTCGGAGCGTTTCTACGTGTTGGAAGCAGCAGGGCCTTAGCCTGCACTTTACGTAGAGCTTGCAACTTGGCGTCGAGTCCGCCTTGGTTCTAAGTTCTTGCCTGAGCTGCGAACACGCTGCCGCTTATGAGGCTTCACCTGAAGAGCGAGGCTACCTTTTGGAAGCCTAATGTACTTGGCGTGCACTTCACACAGAGAGTCCAAGTCGGCTTCAGGCCGCCCTTGTTCTCACTTCTTTCCTCTCCTGCGAGAACACGGCCAGAAGGCGGTTGCGTCGTAGGCGGCGCTTGGCGTTTTGGACGCAGAGGCGCATTGGCGAGCACTTCACTCAGAGTCTCCAACCTGCCTTGGCGTCCGCCTTTGTTCTAACACCTTTCCGCAACTGGGAGAACACTGCCCTCTAGTAGTGTTCGTCTTCGCTGCGTTGTAGGTTTGGGAAGCCTAAGGGCCTTCCCTGGAACTCAACTCGGTGTAGCCAACAGGCTTCTAGTCCGCCCCTGTTCTTAAGGTCTTTCCTCCCCTGGGATCTCACGCCCCCCCCCCCCCCAGGAGACGTCACCTGAGGAGCGATGATACGTTTTGGAAGCAAAAGGAGACCTGGGGTGCCCTGCGCTGAGAGTGTCCAACTTGCCTCCAGTGCGGCCTTGTTCTAACTTCTTTCCGCAGCAGGGAACACGCTGCCACATAGGAAACTTCACTTCAGGTCGAGTTTACGTTGTGGAAGCCTAAGGGTCTGGGCCTGCACTTAACTCGCAGTGTGCAACTTGCCTAGGGTGCGCCCCAGGTTCCAACTTCTTTCCATAGCCGGGAGCAAACTGCCCCTTGGGAATCCTCCCTTTGAAGGTCGCGTTCACGTTTTGGAAGCCGCAGCGTCTTTGCGTGCCCTTAACTCGGAGTATCCAACAAGCTTCTAGTACGCCCTTCTTCTCAAGTCTTCCCTTCGCTTGGGAACACACTGCCCCTGAGGAGACTTCACCTGAAGCGCGATGACACGCTTTGCAGCCCAAGGGACTGGACGGGCAACTTCACTCAGAAGCTCCAACTGCCTTCTAGTCGGCCTTGGTTCTAAGTTCTTTCCTTCCTGCAATGGGAACACACGGCCGCATAGGCCTCTTGGCCTTCGGAGCGTTTCTACGTGTTGGAAGCAGCAGGGCCTTAGCCTGCACTTTACGTAGAGCTTGCAACTTGGCGTAGAGTCCGCCTTGGTTCTAAGTTCTTGCCAGAGCTGCGAACACGCTGCCGCTTATGAGGCTTCACCTGAAGAGTGAGGCTACCATTTGGAAGCCTAATGGACTTGGCGTGCACTTCACACAGAGAGTCCAATCGGCTTCAGGCCGCCCTTGTTCTCACTTCTTTCCTCACCTGCGAGAACACGGCCAGAAGTCGGTTGCGTAGTACGCGGCGCTTGGCGTTTTGGACGCAGAGGTGCATTGGCGAGCACTTCACACAGAGTCTCCAACCTGCCTTGGCGTCCGCCTTTGTTCTAACACCTTTCCGCAACTGGGAGAACACTGCCCTCTAGTAGTGTTCGTCTTCGCTGCATTTGTAGGTTTGGGAAGCCTAAGGGCCTTCCCTGGAACTCAACTCGGTGTAGCCAACAGGCTTCTAGTCCGCCCCTGTTCTTAAGGTCTTTCCTCCCCTGGGATCTCACGGGCCCCCCCCCCCCAGGAGACGTCACCTGAGGAGCGATGATACGTTTTGGAAGCAAAAGGGGACTGGGGTGCCCTGCCCTGAGAGTGTCCAACTTGCCTCCAGTGCGGCCTTGTTCTAACTTCTTTCCGCAGCAGGGAACACGCTGCCACATAGGAAACTTCACTTCAGGTCGAGTTTACGTTGTGGAAGCCTAAGGGTCTGGGCCTGCACTTAACTCGCAGTGTGCAACTTGCCTAGGCTGCGCCCCAGGTTCCAACTTCTTTCCACAGCCGGGAGCAAACTGCCCCTTGGGAATCCTCCCTTTGAAGGTCGCGTTCACGTTTTGGAAGCCGCAGCGTCTTTGCGTGCCCTTAACTCGGAGTATCCAACAAGCTTCTAGTACGCCCTTCTTCTCAAGTCTTCCCTTCGCTTGCGAACACACTGCCACTGAGGAGACTTCACCTGAAGCGCGATGACACGCATTGCAGCCCAAGGGACTGGACGGGCAACTTAACTCAGAAGCTCCAACTGCCTTCTAGTCGGCCTTGGTTCTAAGTTCTTTCCTTCCTGCAATGGGAACACACGGCTGCATAGGCCTCTTGGCCTTCGGAGCGTTTCTACGTGTTGGAAGCAGCAGGGCCTTAGCCTGCACTTTACGTAGAGCTTGCAACTTGGCGTCGAGTCCGCCTTGGTTCTAAGTTCTTGCCTGAGCTGCGAACACGCTGCCGCTTATGAGGCTTCACCTGAAGAGCGAGGCTACCTTTTGGAAGCCTAATGTACTTGGCGTGCACTTCACACAGAGAGTCCAAGTCGGCTTCAGGCCGCCCTTGTTCTCACTTCTTTCCTCTCCTGCGAGAACACGGCCAGAAGCCGGTTGCGTCGTAGGCGGCGCTTGGCGTTTTGGACGCAGAGGCGCATTGGCGAGCACTTCACTCAGAGTCTCCAACCTGCCTTGGCGTCCGCCTTTGTTCTAACACCTTTCCGCAACTGGGAGAACACTGCCCTCTAGTAGTGTTCGTCTTCGCTGCGTTTGTAGGTTTGGGAAGCCTAAGGGCCTTCCCTGGAACTCAACTCGGTGTAGCCAACAGGCTTCTAGTCCGCCCCTGTTCTTAAGGTCTTTCCTCCCCTGGGATCTCACGGCCCCCCCCCCCCCCCCAGGAGACGTCACCTGAGGAGCGATGATACGTTTTGGAAGCAAAAGGAGACCTGGGGTGCCCTGCGCTGAGAGTGTCCAACTTGCCTCCAGTGCGGCCTTGTTCTAACTTCTTTCCGCAGCAGGGAACACGCTGCCACATAGGAAACTTCACTTCAGGTCGAGTTTACGTTGTGGAAGCCTAAGGGTCTGGGCCTGCACTTAACTCGCAGTGTGCAACTTGCCTAGGGTGCGCCCCAGGTTCCAACTTCTTTCCATAGCCGGGAGCAAACTGCCCCTTGGGAATCCTCCCTTTGAAGGTCGCGTTCACGTTTTGGAAGCCGCAGCGTCTTTGCGTGCCCTTAACTCGGAGTATCCAACAAGCTTCTAGTACGCCCTTCTTCTCAAGTCTTCCCTTCGCTTGGGAACACACTGCCACTGAGGAGACTTCACCTGAAGCGCGATGACACGCTTTGCAGCCCAAGGGACTGGACGGGCAACTTCACTCAGAAGCTCCAACTGCCTTCTAGTCGGCCTTGGTTCTAAGTTCTTTCCTTCCTGCAATGGGAACACACGGCCGCATAGGCCTCTTGGCCTTCGGAGCGTTTCTACGTGTTGGAAGCAGCAGGGCCTTAGCCTGCACTTTACGTAGAGCTTGCAACTTGGCGTAGAGTCCGCCTTGGTTCTAAGTTCTTGCCAGAGCTGCGAACACGCTGCCGCTTATGAGGCTTCACCTGAAGAGTGAGGCTACCATTTGGAAGCCTAATGGACTTGGCGTGCACTTCACACAGAGAGTCCAAGTCGGCTTCAGGCCGCCCTTGTTCTCACTTCTTTCCTCACCTGCGAGAACACGGCCAGAAGTCGGTTGCGTCGTACGCGGCGCTTGGCGTTTTGGACGCAGAGGTGCATTGGCGAGCACTTCACTCAGAGTCTCCAACCTGCCTTGGCGTCCGCCTTTGTTCTAACACCTTTCCGCAACTGGGAGAACACTGCCCTCTAGTAGTGTTCGTCTTCGCTGCATTTGTAGGTTTGGGAAGCCTAAGGGCCTTCCCTGGAACTCAACTCGGTGTAGCCAACAGGCTTCTAGTCCGCCCCTGTTCTTAAGGTCTTTCCTCCCCTGGGATCTCACGGGCCCCCCCCCCCAGGAGACGTCACCTGAGGAGCGATGATACGTTTTGGAAGCAAAAGGGGACTGGGGTTCCCTGCCCTGAGAGTGTCCAACTTGCCTCCAGTGCGGCCTTGTTCTAACTTCTTTCCGCAGCAGGGAACACGCTGCCACATAGGAAACTTCACTTCAGGTCGAGTTTACGTTGTGGAAGCCTAAGGGTCTGGGCCTGCACTTAACTCGCAGTGTGCAACTTGCCTAGGCTGCGCCCCAGGTTCCAACTTCTTTCCACAGCCGGGAGCAAACTGCCCCTTGGGAATCCTCCCTTTGAAGGTCGCGTTCACGTTTTGGAAGCCGCAGCGTCTTTGCGTGCCCTTAACTCGGAGTATCCAACAAGCTTCTAGTACGCCCTTCTTCTCAAGTCTTCCCTTCCCTTGCGAACACACTGCCACTGAGGAGACTTCACCTGAAGCGCGATGACACGCATTGCAGCCCAAGGGACTGGACGGGCAACTTAACTCAGAAGCTCCAACTGCCTTCTAGTCGGCCTTGGTTCTAAGTTCTTTCCTTCCTGCAATGGGAACACATGGCCGCATAGGCCTCTTGGCCTTCGGAGCGTTTCTACGTGTTGGAAGCAGCAGGGCCTTAGCCTGCACTTTACGTAGAGCTTGCAACTTGGCGTAGAGTCCGCCTTGGTTCTAAGTTCTTGCCTGAGCTGCGAACACGCTGCCGCTTATGAGGCTTCACCTGAAGAGCGAGGCTACCTTTTGGAAGCCTAATGGACTTGGCGTGCACTTCACACAGAGAGTCCAAGTCGGCTTCAGGCCGCCCTTGTTCTCACTTCTTTCCTCACCTGCGAGAACACGGCCAGAAGGCGTTTGCGTCGTAGGCGGCGCTAGGCGTTTTGGACGCAGAGGCGCATTGGCGAGCACTTCCCTCAGAGTCTCCAACCTGCCTTGGCGTCCGCCTTTGTTCTAACACCTTTCCGCAACTGGGAGAACACTGCCCTCTAGTAGTGTTCGTCTTCGCTGCGTTTGTAGGTTTGGGAAGCCTAAGGGCCTTCCCTGGAACTCAACTCGGTGTAGCCAACAGGCTTCTTGTCCGCCCCTGTTCTTAAGGTCTTTCCTCCCCTGGGATCTCACGGGCCCCCCCCCCCCCAGGAGACGTCACCTGAGGAGCGATGATACGTTTTGGAAGCAAAAGGGGACCTGGGATGCCCTGCCCTGAGAGTGTCCAACTTGCCTCCAGTGCGGCCTTGCTCTAACTTCTTTCCGCAGCAGGGAACACGCTGCCACATAGGAAACTTCACTTCAGGTCGAGTTTACGTTGTGGAAGCCTAAGGGTCTGGGCCTGCACTTAACTCGCAGTGTGCAACTTGCCTAGGGTGCGCCCCAGGTTCCAACTCCTTTCCACAGCCGGGAGCAAACTGCCCCTTGGGAATCCTCCCTTTGAAGGTCGCGTTCACGTTTTGGAAGCCGCAGCGTCTTTGCGTGCCCTTAACTCGGAGTATCCAACAAGCTTCTAGTACGCCCTTCTTCTCAAGTCTTCCCTTCGCTTGGGAACACACTGCCCCTGAGGAGACTTCACCTGAAGCGCGATGACACGCTTTGCAGCCCAAGGGACTGGACGGGCAACTTAACTCAGAAGCTCGAACTGCCTTCTAGTCGGCCTTGCTTCTAAGTTCTTTCCTTCCTGCAATGGGAACACACGGCCGCATAGGCCTCTTGGCCTTCGGAGCGTTTCTACGTGTTGGAAGCAGCAGGGCCTTAGCCTGCACTTTACGTAGAGCTTGCAACTTGGCGTAGAGTCCGCCTTGGTTCTAAGTTCTTGCCTGAGCTGCGAACACGCTGCCGCTTATGAGGCTTCACCTGAAGAGCGAGGCTACCTTTTGGAAGCCTAATGGAGTTGGCGTGCACTTCACACAGAGAGTCCAAGTCGGCTTCAGGCCGCCCTTGTTCTCACTTCTTTCCTCACCTGCGAGAACACGGCCAGAAGGCGGTTGCGTCGTAGGCGCCGCTTGGCGTTATGGACGCAGAGGCGCATTGGCGAGCACTTCCCTCAGAGTCTCCAACCTGCCTTGGCGTCCGCCTTTGTTCTAACACCTTTCCGCAACTGGGAGAACACTGCCCTCTAGTAGTGTTCGTCTTCGCTGCGTTTGTAGGTTTGGGAAGCCTAAGGGCCTTCCCTGGAACTCAACTCGGTGTAGCCAACAGGCTTCTAGTCCGCCCCTGTTCTTAAGGTTTTTCCTCCACTGGGATCTCACGGGCCCCCCCCCCCGGGAGACGTCACCTGAGGAGCGATGATACGTTTTGGAAGCAAAAGGGGACTGGGGTGCCCTGCCCTGCGAGTGTCCAACTTGCCTCCAGTGCGGCCTTGTTCTAACATCTTTCCGCAGCAGGGAACACGCTGCCACATAGGAAACTTCACTTCAGGTCGAGTTTACGTTGTGGAAGCCGAAGGGTCTGGGCCTGCACTTAACTCGCAGTGTGCAACTTGCCTAGGCTGCGCCCCAGGTTCCAACTTCTTTCCACAGCCGGGAGCAAACTGCCCCTTGGGAATCCTCCCTTTGAAGGTCGCGTTCACGTTTTGGAAGCCGCAGCGTCTTTGCGTGCCCTTAACTCGGAGTATCCAACAAGCTTCTAGTACGCCCTTCTTCTCAAGTCTTCCCTTCGCTTGGGAACACACTGCCACTGAGGAGACTTCACCTGAAGCGCGATGACACGCTTTGCAGCCCAAGGGACTGGACGGGCAACATAACTCAGAAGCTCCAACTGCCTTCTAGTCGGCCTTGGTTCTAAGTTCTTTCCTTCCTGCAATGGGAACACACGGCTGCATAGGCCTCTTGGCCTTCGGAGCGTTTCTACGTGTTGGAAGCAGCAGGGCCTTAGCCTGCACTTTACGTAGAGCTTGCAACTTGGCGTAGAGTCCGCCTTGGTTCTAAGTTCTTGCCTGAGCTGCGAACACGCTGCCTCTTATGAGGCTTCACCTGAAGAGCGAGGCTACCTTTTGGAAGCCTAATGGACTTGGCGTGCACTTCACACAGAGAGTCCAAGTCGGCTTCAGGCCGCCCTTGTTCTCACTTCTTTCCTCACCTGCGAGAACACGGCCAGAAGGCGGTTGCGTAGTACGCGGCGCTTGGCGTTTTGGACGCAGAGGTGCATTGGCGAGCACTTCACTCAGAGTCTCCAACCTGCCTTGGCGTCCGCCTTTGTTCTAACACCTTTCCGCAACTGGGAGAACACTGCCCTCTAGTAGTGTTGTCTTCGCTGCATTTGTAGGTTTGGGAAGCCTAAGGGCCTTCCCTGGAACTCAACTCGGTGTAGCCAACAGGCTTCTAGTCCGCCCCTGTTCTTAAGGTCTTTCCTCCCCTGGGATCTCACGGGCCCCCCCCCCCAGGAGACGTCACCTGAGGAGCGATGATACGTTTTGGAAGCAAAAGGGGACCTGGGGTGCCCTGCCCTGAGAGTGTCCAACTTGACTCCAGTGCGGCCTTGTTCTAACTTCTTTCCGCAGCAGGGAACACGCTGCCACATAGGAAACTTCACTTCAGGTCGAGTTTACGTTGTGGAAGCCTATGGGTCTGGGCCTGCACTTACCTCGCAGTGTGCAACTTGCCTAGGGTGCGCCCCATTTTCCAACTTCTTTCCACAGCCGGGAGCAAACTGCCCCTTGGGAATCCTCCCTTTGAAGGTCGCGTTCACGTTTTGGAAGCCGCAGCGTCTTTGCGTGCCCTTAACTCGGAGTATCCAACAAGATTCTAGTACGCCCTTCTTCTCAAGTCTTCCCTTCGCTTGGGAACACACTGCCACTGAGGAGACTTCACCTGAAGCGCGATGACACGCATTGCAGCCCAAGGGACTGGACGGGCAACTTCACTCAGAAGCTCCAACTGCCTTCTAGTCGGCCTTGGTTCTAAGTTCTTTCCTTTCTGCAATGGGAACACATGGCCGCATAGGCCTCTTGGCCTTCGGAGCGTTTCTACGTGTTGGAAGCAGCAGGGCCTTAGCCTGCACTTTACGTAGAGCTTGCAACTTGGCGTAGAGTCCGCCTTGGTTCTAAGTTTTTGCCTGAGCTGCGAACACGCTGCCGCTTATGAGGCTTCACCTGACGAGCGAGGCTACCTTTTGGAAGCCTAATGGACTTGGCGTGCACTTCACACAGAGAGTCCAAGTCGGCTTCAGGCCGCCCTTGTTCTCACTTCTTTCCTCACCTGCGAGAACACGGCCAGAAGGCGTTTGCGTCGTAGGCGGCGCTAGGCGTTTTGGACGCAGAGGCGCATTGGCGAGCACTTCACTCAGAGTCTCCAACCTGCCTTGGCGTCCGCATTTGTTCTAACACCTTTCCGCAACTGGGAGAACACTGCCCTCTAGTAGTGTTCGTCTTCGCTGCGTTTGTAAGTTTGGGAAGCCTAAGGGCCTTCCCTGGAACTCAACTCGGTGTAGCCAGCAGGCTTCTAGTCCGCCCCTGTTCTTAAGGTCTTTCCTCCCCTGGGATCTCACGGCCCCCCCCCCCCCCAGGAGACGTCACCTGAGGAGCGATGATACGTTTTGGAATCAAAAGGGGACCTGGGGTGCCCTGCCCTGAGAGTGTCCAACTTGCCTCCAGTGCGCCCTTGCTCTAACTGCTTTCCGCAGCAGGGAACACGCTGCCACATAGGAAACTTCACTTCAGGTCGAGTTTACGTTGTGGAAGCCTAAGGGTCTGGGCCTGCACTTAACTCGCAGTGTGCAACTTGCCTAGGGTGCGCGCCAGGTTCCAACTCCTTTCCACAGCCGGGAGCAAACTGCCCCTTGGGAATCCTCCCTTTGAAGGTCGCGTTCACGTTTTGGAAGCCGCAGCGTCTTTGCGTGCCCTTAACTCGGAGTATCCAACAAGCTTCTAGTACGCCCTTCTTCTCAAGTCTTCCCTTCGCTTGCGAACACACTGCCACTGAGGAGACTTCACCTGAAGCGCGATGACACGCATTGCAGCCCAAGGGACTGGACGGGCAACTTAACTCAGAAGCTCCAACTGCCTTCTAGTCGGCCTTGCTTCTAAGTTCTTTCCTTCCTGCAATGGGAACACACGGCCGCATAGGCCTCTTGGCCTTCGGAGCGTTTCTACGTGTTGGAAGCAGCAGGGCCTTAGCCTGCACTTTACGTAGAGCTTGCAACTTGGCGTAGAGTCCGCCTTGGTTCTAAGTTCTTGCCTGAGCTGCGAACACGCTGCCGCTTATGAGGCTTCACCTGAAGAGCGAGGCTACCTTTTGGAAGCCTAATGGACTTGGCGTGCACTTCACACAGAGAGTCCAAGTCGGCTTCAGGCCGCCCTTGTTCTCACTGCTTTCCTCACCTGCGAGAACACGGCAAGAAGGCGGTTGCGTCGTAGGCGGCGCTTGGCGTTTTGGACGCAGAGGCGCATTGGCGAGCACTTCACTCAGAGTCTCCAACCTGCCTTGGCGTCCGCCTTTGTTCTAACACCTTTCCGCAACTGGGAGAACACTGCCCTCTAGTAGTGTTCGTCATCGCTGCGTTTGTAGGTTTGGGAAGCCTAAGGGCCTTCCCTGGAACTCAACTCGGTGTAGCCAACAGGCTTCTAGTCCGCCCCTCTTCTTAAGTTCTTTCCTCCACTGGGATCTCACGCCCCCCCACCCCCAGGAGACGTCACCTGAGGAGCGATGATACGTTTTAGAAGCAAAAGGGGACTGGGGTGCCCTGCCCTGAGAGTGTCCAACTTGCCTCCAGTGCGGCCTTGTTCTAACATCTTTCCGCAGCAGGGAACACGCTGCCACATAGGAAACTTCACTTCAGGTCGAGTTTACGTTGTGGAAGCCTAAGGGTCTGGGCCTGCACTTAACTCGCAGTGTGCAACTTGCTTAGGGTGCGCCCCAGGTTCCAACTTCTTTCCAGAGCCGGGAGCAAACTGCCCCTTGGGAATCCTCCCTTTGAAGGTCGCGTTCACGTTTTGGAAGCCGCAGCGTCTTTGCGTGCCCTTAACTCGGAGTATCCAACAAGCTTCTAGTACGCCCTTCTTCTCAAGTCTTCCCTTCGCTTGGGAACACACTGCCACTGAGGAGACTTCACCTGAAGCGCGATGACACGCTTTGCAGCCCAAGGGACTGGACGGGCAACTTAACTCAGAAGCTCCTACTGCCTTCTAGTCGGCCTTGGTTCTAAGTTCTTTCCTTCCTGCAATGGGAACACACGGCCGCATAGGCCTCTTGGCCTTCGGAGCGTTTCTACGTTTTGGAAGCAGCAGGGCCTTAGCCTGCACTTTACGTAGAGCTTGCAACTTGGCGTCGAGTCCGCCTTGGTTCTAAGTTCTTGCCTGAGCTGCGAACACGCTGCCGCTTATGAGGCTTCACCTGAAGAGCGAGGCTACCTTTTGGAAGCCTAATGGACTTGGCGTGCACTTCACACAGAGAGTCCAAGTCGGCTTCAGGCCGCCCTTGTTCTCACTTCTTTCCTCACCTGCGAGAACACGGCCAGAAGGCGGTTGCGTCGTAGGCGGCGCTTGGCGTTTTGGACGCAGAGGCGCATTGGCGAGCACTTCACTCAGAGTCTCCAACCTGCCTTGGCGTCCGCCTTTGTTCTAACACATTTCCGCAACTTGGAGAACACTGCCCTCTAGTAGTGTTCGTCTTCGCTGCGTTTGTAGGTTTGGGAAGCCTAAGGGCCTTCCCTGGAACTCAACTCGGTGTAGCCAACAGGCTTCTAGTCCGCCCCTGTTCTTAAGGTCTTTCCTCCCCTGGGATCTCACGGCCCCCCCCCCCAGGAGACGTCACCTGAGGAGCGATGATAGGTTTTGGAAGCAAAAGGGGACTGGGGTGCCCTGCCCTGAGAGTGTCCAACTTGCCTCCAGTGCGGCCTTGTTCTAACATCTTTCCGCAGTAGGGAACACGCTGCCACATAGGAAACTTCACTTCAGGTCGAGTTTACGTTGTGGAAGCCTAAGGGTCTGGGCCTGCACTTAACTCGCAGTGTGCAACTTGCCTAGGGTGCGCCCCAGGTTCCAACTTCTTTCCACAGCCGGGAGCAAAGTGCCCCTTGGGAATCCTCCCTTTGAAGGTCGCGTTCACGTTTTGGAAGCCGCAGTGTTTTTGCGTGCCCTGAACTCGGAGTATCCAACAAGCTTCTAGTACGCCCTTCTTCTCAAGTCTTCCCTTCACTTGGGAATACACTGCCACTGAGGAGACTTCACCTGAGGCGCGATGACACGCTTTGCAGCCCAAGGGACTGGACGGGCAACTTCACTCAGAAGCTCCAACTGCCTTCTAGTCGTCCTTGGTTCTAAGTTCTTTCCTTCCTGAAATGGGAACACACGGCCGCATAGGCCTCTTGGCCTTCAGAGCGTTTCTACGTGTTGGAAGCAGCAGGGCCTTAGCCTGCACTTTACGTAGAGCTTGCAACTTGGCGTAGAGTCCGCCTTGGTTCTAAGTTCTTGCCTGAGCTGCGAACACGCTGCCGCTTATGAGGCTTCACCTGAAGAGCGAGGCTACCTTTTGGAAGCCTAATGGACTTGGCGTGCACTTCACACAGAGAGTCCAAGTCGGCTTCAGGCCGCCCTTGTTCTCACTTCTTTCCTCACCTGCGAGAACACGGCCAGAAGGCGGTTGCGTCGTACGCGGCGCTTGGCGTTTTGGACGCAGAGGCGCATTGGCGAGCACTTCACTCAGAGTCTCCAACCTGCCTTGGCGTCCGCCTTTGTTCTAACACCTTTCCGCAACTGGGAGAACACTGCCCTCTAGTAGTGTTCGTCTTCGCTGCGTTTGTAGGTTTGGGAAGCCTAAGGGCCTTCCCTGGAACTCAACTCGGTGTAGCCAACAGGCTTCTAGTCCGCCCCTGTTCTTAAGGTCTTTCCTCCCCTGGGATCTCACCCCCCCCCAGGAGACGTCACCTGAGGAGCGATGATACGTTTTGGAAGCAAAAGGGGACCTGGGGTGCCCTGCCCTGAGAGTGTCCAACTTGCCTCCAGTGCGGCCTTGCTCTAACTTCTTTCCGCAGCAGGGAACACGCTGCCACATAGGAAACTTCACTTCAGGTCGAGTTTACGTTGTGGAAGCCTAAGGGTCTGGGCCTGCACTTAACTCGCAGTGTGCAACTTGCCTAGGCTGCGCCCCAGGTTCCAACTTCTTTCCACAGCCGGGAGCAAACTGCCCCTTGGGAATCCTCCCTTTGAAGGTCGCGTTCACGTTTTGGAAGCCGCAGCGTCTTTGCGTGCCCTTAACTCGGAGTATCCAACAAGCTTCTAGTACGCCCTTCTTCTCAAGTCTTCCCTTCGCTTGGGAACACACTGCCACTGAGGAGACTTCACCTGAAGCGCGATGACACGCTTTGCAGCCCAAGGGACTGGACGGGCAACATAACTCAGAAGCTCCAACTGCCTTCTAGTCGGCCTTGGTTCTAAGTTCTTTCCTTCCTGCAATGGGAACACACGGCCGCATAGGCCTCTTGGCCTTCGGAGCGTTTCTACGTGTTGGAAGCAGCAGGGCCTTAGCCTGCACTTTACGTAGAGCTTGCAACTTGGCGTAGAGTCCGCCTTGGTTCTAAGTTCTTGCCTGAGCTGCGAACACGCTGCCGCTTATGAGGCTTCACCTGAAGAGCGAGGCTACCTTTTGGAAGCCTAATGGACTTGGCGTGCACTAAACACAGAGAGTCCAAGTCGGCTTCAGGCCGCCCTTGTTCTCACTTCTTTCCTCACCTGCGAGAACACGGCCAGAAGGCGGTTGCGTCGTAGGCGGCGCTTGGCGTTTTGGACGCAGAGGCGCATTGGCGAGCACTTCCCTCAGAGTCTCCAACCTGCCTTGGCGTCCGCCTTTGTTCTAACACCTTTCCGCAACTGGGAGAACACTGCCCTCTAGTAGTGTTCATCTTCGCTGCGTTTGTAGGTTTGGGAAGCCTAAGGGCCTTCCCTGGAACTCAACTCGGTGTAGCCAACAGGCTTCTAGTCCGCCCCTGTTCTTAAGGTCTTTCCTCCCCTGGGATCTCACGGCCCCCCCCCCCCAGGAGACGTCACCTGAAGAGCGATGATACGTTTTGGAAGCAAAAGGGGACCTGCGGTGCCCTGCCCTGAGAGTGTCCAACTTGCCTCCAGTGCGACCTTGTTCTAACTTCTTTCCGCAGCAGGGAACACGCTGCCACATAGGAAACTTCACTTCAGGTCGAGTTTACGTTGTGGAAGCCTAAGGGTCTGGGCCTGCACTTACCTCGCAGTGTGCAACTTGCCTAGGGTGCGCCCCAGGTTCCAACTTCTTTCCATAGCCGGGAGCAAACTGCCCCTTGGGAATCCTCCCTTTGAAGGTCGCGTTCACGTTTTGGAAGCCGCAGCGTCTTTGCGTGCCCTTAACTCGGAGTATCCAACAAGCTTCTAGTACGCCCTTCTTCTCAAGTCTTCCCTTCGCTTGGGAACACACTGCCACTGAGGAGACTTCACCTGAAGCGCGATGACACGCTTTGCAGCCCAAGGGACTGGACGGGCAACTTAACTCAGAAGCTCCAACTGCCTTCTAGTCGGCCTTGGTTCTAAGTTCTTTCCTTCCTGCAATGGGAACACACGGCCGCATAGGCCTCTTGGCCTTCGGAGCGTTTCTACGTGTTGGAAGCAGCAGGGCCTTAGCCTGCACTTTACGTAGAGCTTGCAACTTGGCGTAGAGTCCGCCTTTGTTCTAAGTTCTTGCCTGAGCTGCGAACACGCTGCCGCTTATGAGGCTTCACCTGAAGAGCGAGGCTACCTTTTGGAAGCCTAATGGACTTGGCGTGCACTTCACACAGAGAGTCCAAGTCGGCTTCAGGCCGCCCTTGTTCTCACTTCTTTCCTCACCTGCGAGAACACGGCCAGAAGGCGGTTGCGTCGTAGGCGGCGCTTGGCGTTTTGGACGCAGAGGCGCATTGGCGAGCACTTCACTCAGAGTCTCCAACCTGCCTTGGCGTCCGCCTTTGTTCTAACACCTTTCCGCAACTGGGAGAACACTGCCCTCTAGTAGTGTTCGTCTTCGCTGCGTTTGTAGGTTTCGGAAGCCTAAGAGCCTTCCCTGGAACTCAACTTGGTGTAGCCAACAGGCTTCTAGTCCGCCCCTGTTCTTAAGGTCTTTCCTCCACTGGGATCTCACCGCCCCCCCCCCCAAGAGACGTCACCTGAGGAGCGATTATACGTTTTGGAAGCAAAAGGGGACTGGGGTGCCCTGCTCTGAGAGTGTCCAACTTGCCTCCAGTGCGGCCTTGTTCTAACATCTTTCCGCAGCAGGGAACACGCTGCCACATAGGAAACTTCACTTCAGGTCGAGTTTACGTTGTGGAAGCCTAAGGGTCTGGGCCTGCACTTAACTCGCAGTGTGCAACTTGCTTAGGGTGCGCCCCAGGTTCCAACTTCTTTCCAGAGCCGGGAGCAAACTGCCCCTTGGGAATCCTCCCTTTGAAGGTCGCGTTCACGTTTTGGAAGCCGCAGCGTCTTTGCGTGCCCTTAACTCGGAGTATCCAACAAGCTTCTAGTACGCCCTTCTTCTCAAGTCTTCCCTTCGCTTGGGAACACACTGCCACTGAGGAGACTTCACCTGAGGCGCGATGACACGCTTTGCAGCCCAAGGGACTGGACGGGCAACTTCACTCAGAAGCTCCAACTGCCTTCTAGTCGGCCTTGGTTCTAAGTTCTTTCCTTCCTGCAATGGGAACACACGGCCGCATAGGCCTCTTGGCCTTCGGAGCGTTTCTACGTGTTGGAAGCAGCAGGGCCTTAGCCTGCACTTTACGTAGAGCTTGCAACTTGGCGTAGAGTCCGCCTTGGTTCTAAGTTCTTGCCTGAGCTGCGAACACGCTGCCGCTTATGAGGCTTCACCTGAAGAGCGAGGCTACCTTTTGGAAGCCTAATGGACTTGGCGTGCACTTCACACAGAGAGTCCAAGTCGGCTTCAGGCCGCCCTTGTTCTCACTTCTTTCCTCACCTGCGAGAACACGGCCAGAAGGCGGTTGCGTCGTAGGCGGCGCTTGGCGTTTTGGACGCAGAGGCGCATTGGCGAGCACTTCACTCAGAGTCTCCAACCTGCCTTGGCGTCCGCCTTTGTTCTAACACCTTTCCGCAACTGGGAGAACACTGCCCTCTAGTAGTGTTCGTCTTCGCTGCGTTTGTAGGTTTGGGAAGCCTAAGGGCCTTCCCTGGAACTCAACTCGGTGTAGCCAACAGGCTTCTAGTCCGCCCCTGTTCTTAAGGTCTTTCCTCCCCTGGGATATCACGCCACCCCCCCCAGGAGACGTCACCTGAGGAGCGATGATACGTTTTGGAAGCAAAAGGGGACCTGGGGTGCCCTGCCCTGAGAGTGTCCAACTTGCCTCCAGAGCGGCCTTGCTCTAAATTCTTTCCGCAGCAGGGAACACGCTGCCACATAGGAAACTTCACTTCAGGTCGAGTTTACGTTGTGGAAGCCTAAGGGTCTGGGCCTGCACTTAACTCGCAGTGTGCAACTTGCCTAGGCTGCGCCCCAGGTTCCAACTTCTTTCCACAGCCGGGAGCAAACTGCCCCTTGGGAATCCTCCCTTTGAAGGTCGCGTTCACGTTTTGGAAGCCGCAGCGTCTTTGCGTGCCCTTAACTCGGAGTATCCAACAAGCTTCTAGTACGCCCTTCTTCTCAAGTCTTCCCTTCGCTTGGGAACACACTGCCACTGAGGAGACTTCGCCTGAAGCGCGATGACACGCTTTGCAGCCCAAGGGACTGGACGGGCAACTTAACTCAGAAGCTCCAACTGCCTTCTAGTCGGCCTTGGTTCTAAGTTCTTTCCTTCCTGCAATGGGAACACACGGCCGCATAGGCCTCTTGGCCATCGGAGCGTTTCTACGTGTTGGAAGAAGCAGGGCCTTAGCCTGCACTTTACGTAGAGCTTGCAACTTGGCGTAGAGTCCGCCTTGGTTCTAAGTTCTTGCCTGAGATGCGAACACGCTGCCGCTTATGAGGCTTCACCTGAAGAGCGAGGCTACCTTTTGGAAGCCTAATGGACTTGGCGTGCACTTCACACAGAGAGTCCAAGTCGGCTTCAGGCCGCCCTTGTTCTCACTTCTTTCCTCACCTGCGAGAACACGGCCAGAAGGCGGTTACGTCGTAGGCGGCGCTTGGCGTTTTGGACGCAGAGGCGCATTGGCGAGCACTTCACTCAGAGTCTCCAACCTGCCTTGGCGTCCGCCTTTGTTCTAACACCTTTCCGCAACTGGGAGAACACTGCCCTCTAGTAGTGATCGCCTTCGCTGAGTTTGTAGGTTTGAGAAGCCTAAGGGCCTTCCCTGGAACTCAAATCGGTGTAGCCAAGAGGCTTCTAGTCCGCCCCTGTTCTTAAGGTCTTTCCTCCCCTGGGATCTCACGCCCCCCCCCCAGGAGACGTCACCTGAGGAGCGATGATAGGTTTTGGAAGCAAAAGGGGACTGGGGTGCCCTGCCCTGATAGTGTCCAACTTGCCTCCAGTGCAGCCTTGTTCTAACATCTTTCCGCAGTAGGGAACACGCTGCCACATAGGAAACTTCACTTCAGGTCGAGTTTACGTTGTGGAAGCCTAAGGGTCTGGGCCTGCACTTAACTCGCAGTGTACAACTTGCCTAGGGTGCGCCCCAGGTTCCAAATTCTTTCCACAGCCGGGAGCCAGCTGCCCCTTGGGAATCCTCCCTTTGAAGGTCGCGTTCACGTTTTGGAAGCCGCAGCGTCTTTGCGTGCCCTTAACTCGGAGTATCCAACAAGCTTCTAGTACGCCCTTCTTCTCAAGTCTTCCCTTCGCTTGGGAACACACTGCCACTGAGGAGACTTCACCTGAAGCGCGATGACACGCTTTGCAGCCCAAGGGACTGGACGGGCAACTTAACTCAGAAGCTCCAACTGCCTTCTAGTCGGCCTTGGTTCTAAGTTCTTTCCTTCCTGCAATGGGAACACACGGCCGCATAGGCCTCTTGGCCTTCGGAGCGTTTCTACGTGTTGGAAGCAGTAGGGCCTTAGCCTGCACTTTACGTAGAGCTTGCAACTTGGCATAGAGTCCGCCTTGGTTCTAAGTTCTTGCCTGAGCTGCGAACACGCTGCCGCTTATGAGGCTTCACCTGAAGAGCGAGGCTACCTTTTGGAAGCCTAATGGACTTGGCGTGCACTTCACACAGAGAGTCCAAGTCGGCTTCAGGCCGCCCTTGTTCTCACTTCTTTCCTCACCTGCGAGAACACGGCCAGAAGGCGGTTGCGTCGTACGCGGCGCTTGGCGTTTTGGACGCAGAGGCGCTTTGGCGAGCACTTCACTCAGAGTCTCCAACCTGCCTTGGCGTCCGCCTTTGTTCTAACACCTTTCCGCAACTGGGAGAACACTGCCCTCTAGTAGTGTTCGTCTTCGCTGCGTTTGTAGGTGTGGGAAGCCTAAGGGCCTTCCCTGGAACTCAACTCGGTGTAGCCAACAGGCTTCTAGTCCGCCCCTGTTCTAAAGTCTTTCCTCCCCTGGGATCTCACAGCCCCCCCCCCCCCAGGAGACGTCACCTGAGGAGCGATGATACGTTTTGGAAGCAAAAGGGGACCTGGGGTGCCCTGCCCTGAGAGTGTCCAACCTGCCTCCAGTGCGGCCTTGCTCTAACTTCTTTCCGCAGCAGCGAACACGCTGCCACATAGGAAACTTCACTTCAGGTCGAGTTTACGTTGTGGAAGCCTAAGGGTCTGGACCTGCACTTATCTCGCAGTTTGCAACTTGCCTAGGGTGCGCCCCAGGTTCCAACTTCTTTCCACAGCCGGGAGCAAACTGCCCCTTGGGAATCCTCCCTTTGAAGGTCGCGTTCACGTTTTGGAAGCCGCAGCGTCTTTGCGTGCCCTTAACTCGGAGTATCCAACAAGCTTCTAGTACGCCCTTCTTCTCAAGTCTTCCCTTCGCTTGGGAACACACTGCCACTGAGGAGACTTCATCTGAAGCGCGATGACACGCTTTGCAGCCCAAGGGACTGGACGGGCAACTTAACTCAGAAGCTCCTACTGCCTTCTAGTCGGCCTTTGTTCTAAGTCCTTCCTTCCTGCAATGGGAACACACGGCCGCATAGGCCTCTTGGCCTTCGGAGCGTTTCTACGTGTTGGAAGCAGCAGGGCCTTAGCCTGCACTTTACGTAGAGCTTGCAACTTGGCGTAGAGTCCGCCTTGGTTCTAAGTTCTTGCCTGAGCTGCGAACACGCTGCCAATATGAGGCTTCACCTGAAGAGCGAGGCTACCTTTTGGAAGCCTAATGGACTTGGCGTGCACTTCACACAGAGAGTCCAAGTCGGCTTCAGGCCGCCCTTGTTCTCACTTCTTTCCTCACCTGCGAGAACACGGCCAGAAGGCGGTTGCGTCGTACGCGGCGCTTGGCGTTTTGGACGCAGAGGCGCATTGGCGAGCACTTCACTCAGAGTCTCCAACCTGCCTTGGCGTCCGCCTTTGTTCTAACACCTTTCCGCAACTGGGAGAACACTGCCCTCTAGTAGTGTTCGTCTTCGCTGCGTTTGTAGGTTTGGGAAGCCTAAGGGCCTTCCCTGGAACTCAACTCGGTGTAGCCAACAGGCTTCTAGTCCGCCCCTGTTCTAAAGTCTTTCCTCCCCTGGGATCTCACAGCCCCCCCCCCCCCCAGGAGACGTCACCTGAGGAGCGATGATACGTTTTGGAAGCAAAAGGGGACCTGGGGTGCCCTGCCCTGAGAGTGTCCAACTTGCCTCCAGTGCGGCCTTGCTCTAACTTCTTTCCGCAGCAGCGAACACGCTGCCACATAGGAAACTTCACTTCAGGTCGAGTTTACGTTGTGGAAGCCTAAGGGTCTGGACCTGCACTTATCTCGCAGTGTGCAACTTGCCTAGGGTGCGCCCCAGGTTCCAACTTCTTTCCACAGCCGGGAGCAAACTGCCCCTTGGGAATCCTCCCTTTGAAGGTCGCGTTCACGTTTTGGAAGCCGCAGCGTCTTTGCGTGCCCTTAACTCGGAGTATCCAACAAGCTTCTAGTACGCCCTTCTTCTCAAGTCTTCCCTTCGCTTGGGAACACACTGCCACTGAGGAGACTTCACCTGAAGCGCGATGACACGCTTTGCAGCCCAAGGGACTGGACGGGCAACTCAACTCAGAAGCTCCAACTGCCTTCTAGTCGGCCTTGGTTCTAAGTTCTTTCCTTCCTGCAATGGGAACACACGGGGCCTCTTGGCCTTCGGAGCGTTTCTACGTGTTGGAAGCAGCAGGGCCTTAGCCTGCACTTTACGTAGAGCTTGCAACTTGGCGTAGAGTCCGCCTTGGTTCTAAGTTCTTGCCTGAGCTGCGAACACGCTGCCGCTTATGAGGCTTCACCTGAAGAGCGAGGCTACCTTTTGGAAGCCTAATGGACTTGGCGTGCACTTCACACAGAGAGTCCAAGTCGGCTTCAGGCCGCCCTTGTTCTCACTTCTTTCCTCACCTGCGAGAACACGGCCAGAAGGCGGTTGCGTCGTACGCGGCGCTTGGCGTTTTGGACGCAGAGGCGCATTGGCGAGCACTTCCCTCAGAGTCTCCAACCTGCCTTGGCGTCCGCCTTTGTTCTAACACCTTTCCGCAACTGGGAGAACACTGCCCTCTAGTAGTGTTCTTCTTCGCTGCGTTTGTAGGTTTGGGAAGCCTAAGGGCCTTCCCTGGAACTCAACTCGGTGTAGCCAACAGGCTTCTAGTCCGCCCCTGTTCTTAAGGTCTTTCCTCCCCTGGGATCTCACGCCCCCCCCCCCAGGAGACGTCACCTGAGGAGCGATGATACGTTTTGGAAGCAAAAGGGGACTGGGGTGCCCTGCCCTGAGAGTGTCCAACTTGCCTCCAGTGCGGCCTTGCTCTAACTTCTTTCCGCAGCAGGGAACACGCTGCCACATAGGAAACTTCACTTCAGGTCGAGTTTACGTTGTGGAAGCCTAAGGGTCTGGGCCTGCACTTAACTCGCAGTGTGCAACTTGCTTAGGGTGCGCCCCAGGTTCCAACTTCTTTCCAGAGCCGGGAGCAAACTGCCCCTTGGGAATCCTCCCTTTGAAGGTCGCGTTCACGTTTTGGAAGCCGCAGCGTCTTTGCGTGCCCTTAACTCGGAGTATCCAACAAGCTTCTAGTACGCCCTTCTTCTCAAGTCTTCCCTTCGCTTGGGAACACACTGCCACTGAGGAGACTTCACCTGAAGCGCGATGACACGCTTTGCAGCCCAAGGGACTGGACGGGCAACTTAACTCAGAAGCTCCAACTGCCTTCTAGTCGGCCTTGGTTCTAAGTTCTTTCCTTCCTGCAATGGGAACACACGGCCGCATAGGCCTCTTGGCCTTCGGAGCGTTTCTACGTGTTGGAAGCAGCAGGGCCTTAGCCTGCACTTTACGTAGAGCTTGCAACTTGGCGTCGAGTCCGCCTTGGTTCTAAGTTCTTGCCTGAGCTGCGAACACGCTGCCGCTTATGAGGCTTCACCTGAAGAGCGAGGCTACCTTTTGGAAGCCTAATGGACTTGGCGTGCACTTCACACAGAGAGTCCAAGTCGGCTTCAGGCCGCCCTTGTTCTCACTTCTTTCCTCACCTGCGAGAACACGGCCAGAAGGCGGTTGCGTCGTAGGCGGCGCTTGGCGTTTTGGACGCAGAGGCGCATTGGCGAGCACTTCACTCAGAGTCTCCAACCTGCCTTGGCGTCCGCCTTTGTTCTAACACATTTCCGCAACTTGGAGAACACTGCCCTCTAGTAGTGTTCGTCTTCGCTGCGTTTGTAGGTTTGGGAAGCCTAAGGGCCTTCCCTGGAACTCAACTCGGTGTAGCCAACAGGCTTCTAGTCCGCCCCTGTTCTTAAGGTCTTTCCTCCCCTGGGATCTCACGGCCCCCCCCCCAGGAGACGTCACCTGAGGAGCGATGATAGGTTTTGGAAGCAAAAGGGGACTGGGGTGCCCTGCCCTGAGAGTGTCCAACTTGCCTCCAGTGCGGCCTTGTTCTAACATCTTTCCACAGTAGGGAACACGCTGCCACATAGGAAACATCACTTCAGGACGAGTTTACGTTGTGGAAGCCTAAGGGTCTGGGCCTGCACTTAACTCGCAGTGTGCAACTTGCCTAGGGTGCGCCCCAGGTTCCAACTTCTTTCCACAGCCGGGAGCAAAGTGCCCCTTGGGAATCCTCCCTTTGAAGGTCGCGTTCACGTTTTGGAAGCCGCAGCGTCTTTGCGTGCCCTGAACTCGGAGTATCCAACAAGCTTCTAGTACGCCCTTCTTCTCAAGTCTTCCCTTCGCTTGGGAACACACTGCCACTGAGGAGACTTCACCTGAAGCGCGATGACACGCTTTGCAGCCCAAGGGACTGGACGGGCAACTTAACTCAGAAGCTCCAACTACCTTCTAGTCGGCCTTGGTTCTAAGTTCTTTCCTTCCTGCAATGGGAACACACGGCCGCATAGGCCTCTTGGCCTTCGGAGCGTTTCTACGTGTTGGAAGCAGCAGGGCCTTAGCCTGCACTTTACGTAGAGCTTGCAACTTGGCGTAGAGTCCGCCTTGGTTCTAAGTTCTTGCCTGAGCTGCGAACACGCTGCCGCTTATGAGGCTTCACCTGAAGAGCGAGGCTACCTTTTGGAAGCCTAATGGACTTGGCGTGCACTTCACACAGAGAGTCCAAGTCGGCTTCAGGCCGCCCTTGTTCTCACTTCTTTCCTCACCTGCGAGAACACGGCCAGAAGGCGGTTGCGTCGTACGCGGCGCTTGGCGTTTTGGACGCAGAGGCGCATTGGCGAGCACTTCACTCAGAGTCTCCAACCTGCCTTGGCGTCCGCCTTTGTTCTAACACCTTTCCGCAACTGGGAGAACACTGCCCTCTAGTAGTGTTCGTCTTCGCTGCGTTTGTAGGTTTGGGAAGCCTAAGGGCCTTCCCTGGAACTCAACTCGGTGTAGCCAACAGGCTTCTAGTCCGCCCCTGTTCTTAAGGTCTTTCCTCCCCTGGGATCTCACCCCCCCCCAGGAGACGTCACCTGAGGAGCGATGATACGTTTTGGAAGCAAAAGGGGACCTGGGGTGCCCTGCCCTGAGAGTGTCCAACTTGCCTCCAGTGCGGCCTTGCTCTAACTTCTTTCCGCAGCAGGGAACACGCTGCCACATAGGAAACTTCACTTCAGGTCGAGTTTACGTTGTGGAAGCCTAAGGGTCTGGGCCTGCACTTAACTCGCAGTGTGCAACTTGCCTAGGCTGCGCCCCAGGTTCCAACTTCTTTCCACAGCCGGGAGCAAACTGCCCCTTGGGAATCCTCCCTTTGAAGGTCGCGTTCACGTTTTGGAAGCCGCAGCGTCTTTGCGTGCCCTTAACTCGGAGTATCCAACAAGCTTCTAGTACGCCCTTCTTCTCAAGTCTTCCCTTCGCTTGGGAACACACTGCCACTGAGGAGACTTCACCTGAAGCGCGATGACACGCTTTGCAGCCCAAGGGACTGGACGGGCAACATAACTCAGAAGCTCCAACTGCCTTCTAGTCGGCCTTGGTTCTAAGTTCTTTCCTTCCTGCAATGGGAACACACGGCCGCATAGGCCTCTTGGCCTTCGGAGCGTTTCTAATTGTTGGAAGCAGCAGGGTCTTAGCCTGCACTTTACGTAGAGCTTGCAACTTGGCGTGGAGTCCGCCTTGGTTCTAAGTTCTTGCCTGAGCTGCGAACACGCTGCCGCTTATGAGGCTTCACCTGAAAAGCGAGGCTACCTTTTGGAAGCCTAATGGACTTGGCGTGCACTTCACACAGAGAGTCCAAGTCGGCTTCAGGCCGCCCTTGTTCTCACTTCTTTCCTCACCTGCGAGAACACGGCCAGAAGGCGGTTGCGTCGTACGCGGCGCTTGGCGTTTTGGACGCAGAGGCGCATTGGCGAGCACTTCACTCAGAGTCTCCAACCTGCCTTGGCGTCCGCCTTTGTTCTAACACCTTTCCGCAACTGGGAGAACACTGCCCTCTAGTAGTGTTCGTCTTCGCTGCGTTTGTAGGTTTGGGAAGCCTAAGGGCCTTCCCTGGAACTCAACTCGGTGTAGCCAACAGGCTTCTAGTCCGCCCCTGTTCTAAGGTCTTTCCTCCCCTGGGATCTCACGCCCCCCCCCCCCCCCCGCAGGAGACGTCACCTGAGGAGCGATGATACGTTTTGGAAGCAAAAGGGGACTGGGGTGCCCTGCCCTGAGAGTGTCCAACTTGCCTCCTGTGCGGCCTTGTTCTAACATCTTTCCGCAGCAGGGAACACGCTGCCACATAGGAAACTTCACTTCAGGTCGAGTTTAGGTTGTGGAAGCCTAAGGGTCTGGGCCTGCACTTAACTCACAGTGTGCAACTTGCTTAGGGTGCGCCCCAGGTTCCAACTTCTTTCCAGAGCCGGGAGCAAACTGCCCCTTGGGAATCCTCCCTTTGAAGGTCGCGTTCACGTTTTGGAAGCCGCAGCGTCTTTGCGTGCCCTTAACTCGGAGTATCCAACAAGCTTCTAGTACGCCCTTCTTCTCAAGTCTTCCCTTCGCTTGGGAACACACTGCCACTGAGGAGACTTCACCTGAAGCGCGATGACACGCTTTGAAGCCCAAGGGACTGGACGGGCAACTTAACTCAGAAGCTCCAACTGCCTTCTAGTCGGCCTTGGTTCTAAGTTCTTTCCTTCCTGCAATGGGAACACACGGCCGCATAGGCCTCTTGGCCTTCGGAGCGTTTCTACGTGTTGGAAGCAGCAGGGCCTTAGCCTGCACTTTACGTAGAGCTTGCAACTTGGCGTCGAGTCCGCCTTGGTTCTAAGTTCTTGCCTGAGCTGCGAACACGCTGCCGCTTATGAGGCTTCACCTGAAGAGCGAGGCTACCTTTTGGAAGCCTAATGGACTTGGCGTGCACTTCACACAGAGAGTCCAAGTCGGCTTCAGGCCGCCCTTGTTCTCACTTCTTTCCTCACCTGCGAGAACACGGCCAGAAGGCGGTTGCGTCGTACGCGGCGCTTGGTGTTTTGGACGCAGAGGCGCATTGGCGAGCACTTCACTCAGAGTCTCCAACCTGCCTTGGCGTCCGCCTTTGTTCTAACACCTTTCCGCAACTGGGAGAACACTGCCCTCTAGTAGTGTTCGTCTTCGCTGCGTTTGTAGGTTTGGGAAGCCTAAGGGCCTTCCCTGGAACTCAACTCGGTGTAGCCAACAGGCTTCTAGTCCGCCCATGTTCTAAAGTCTTTCCTCCCCTGGGATCTCACAGCCCCCCCCCCCAGGAGACGTCACCTGAGGAGCGATGATACGTTTTGGAAGCAAAAGGGGACCTGGGGTGCCCTGCCCTGAGAGTGTCCAACTTGCCTCCAGTGCGGCCTTGCTCTAACTTCTTTCCGCAGCAGCGAACACGCTGCCACATAGGAAACTTCACTTCAGGTCGAGTTTACGTTGTGGAAGCCTAAGGGTCTGGACCTGCACTTATCTCGCAGTGTGCAACTTGCCTAGGGTGCGCCCCAGGTTCCAACTTCTTTCCACAGCCGGGAGCAAACTGCCCCTTGGGAATCCTCCCTTTGAAGGTCGCGTTCACGTTTTGGAAGCCGCAGCGTCTTTGCGTGCCCTTAACTCGGAGTATCCAACAAGCTTCTAGTACGCCCTTCTTCTCAAGTCTTCCCTTCGCTTGGGAACACACTGCCACTGAGGAGACTTCACCTGAAGCGCGATGACACGCTTTGCAGCCCAAGGGACTGGACGGGCAACTTAACTCAGAAGCTCCAACTGCCTTCTAGTCGGCCTTGGTTCTAAGTTCTTTCCTTCCTGCAATGGGAACACACGGGGCCTCTTGGCCTTCGGAGCGTTTCTACGTGTTGGAAGCAGCAGGGCCTTAGCCTGCACTTTACGTAGAGCTTGCAACTTGGCGTAGAGTCCGCCTTGGTTCTAAGTTCTTGCCTGAGCTGCGAACACGCTGCCGCTTATGAGGCTTCACCTGAAGAGCGAGGCTACCTTTTGGAAGCCTAATGGACTTGG
The DNA here is from genome assembly GCF_922984935.1 of Meles meles. Classification (NCBI taxonomy): domain Eukaryota; kingdom Metazoa; phylum Chordata; class Mammalia; order Carnivora; family Mustelidae; genus Meles; species Meles meles. Next base: position 61,033,643 of record NC_060084.1, on the reverse strand, counting down.
CGTGCACTTCACACAGAGAGTCCAAGTCGGCTTCAGGCCGCCCTTGTTCTCACTTCTTTCCTCACCTGCGAGAACACGGCCAGAAGGCGGTTGCGTCGTACGCGGCGCTTGGCGTTTTGGACGCAGAGGCGCATTGGCGAGCACTTCCCTCAGAGTCTCCAACCTGCCTTGGCGTCCGCCTTTGTTCTAACACCTTTCCGCAACTGGGAGAACACTGCCCTCTAGTAGTGTTCTTCTTCGCTGCGTTTGTAGGTTTGGGAAGCCTAAGGGCCTTCCCTGGAACTCAACTCGGTGTAGCCAACAGGCTTCTAGTCCGCCCCTGTTCTTAAGGTCTTTCCTCCCCTGGGATCTCACGCCCCCCCCCCCAGGAGACGTCACCTGAGGAGCGATGATACGTTTTGGAAGCAAAAGGGGACTGGGGTGCCCTGCCCTGAGAGTGTCCAACTTGCCTCCAGTGCGGCCTTGCTCTAACTTCTTTCCGCAGCAGGGAACACGCTGCCACATAGGAAACTTCACTTCAGGTCGAGTTTACGTTGTGGAAGCCTAAGGGTCTGGGCCTGCACTTAACTCGCAGTGTGCAACTTGCCTAGGCTGCGCCCCAGGTTCCAACTTCTTTCCACAGCCGGGAGCAAACTGCCCCTTGGGAATCCTCCCTTTGAAGGTCGCGTTCACGTTTTGGAAGCCGCAGCGTCTTTGCGTGCCCTTAACTCGGAGTATCCAACAAGCTTCTAGTACGCCCTTCTTCTCAAGTCTTCCCTTCGCTTGGGAACACACTGCCACTGAGGAGACTTCGCCTGAAGCGCGATGACACGCTTTGCAGCCCAAGGGACTGGACGGGCAACTTAACTCAGAAGCTCCAACTGCCTTCTAGTCGGCCTTGGTTCTAAGTTCTTTCCTTCCTGCAATGGGAACACACGGCCGCATAGGCCTCTTGGCCATCGGAGCGTTTCTACGTGTTGGAAGCAGCAGGGCCTTAGCCTGCACTTTACGTAGAGCTTGCAACTTGGCGTAGAGTCCGCCTTGGTTCTAAGTTCTTGCCTGAGCTGCGAACACGCTGCCGCTTATGAGGCTTCACCTGAAGAGCGAGGCTACCTTTTGGAAGCCTAATGGACTTGGCGTGCACTTCACACAGAGAGTCCAAGTCGGCTTCAGGCCGCCCTTGTTCTCACTTCTTTCCTCACCTGCGAGAACACGGCCAGAAGGCGGTTACGTCGTAGGCGGCGCTTGGCGTTTTGGACGCAGAGGCGCATTGGCGAGCACTTCACTCAGAGTCTCCAACCTGCCTTGGCGTCCGCCTTTGTTCTAACACCTTTCCGCAACTGGGAGAACACTGCCCTCTAGTAGTGATCGCCTTCGCTGAGTTTGTAGGTTTGAGAAGCCTAAGGGCCTTCCCTGGAACTCAAATCGGTGTAGCCAAGAGGCTTCTAGTCCGCCCCTGTTCTTAAGGTCTTTCCTCCCCTGGGATCTCACGCCCCCCCCCCAGGAGACGTCACCTGAGGAGCGATGATAGGTTTTGGAAGCAAAAGGGGACTGGGGTGCCCTGCCCTGATAGTGTCCAACTTGCCTCCAGTGCAGCCTTGTTCTAACATCTTTCCGCAGTAGGGAACACGCTGCCACATAGGAAACTTCACTTCAGGTCGAGTTTACGTTGTGGAAGCCTAAGGGTCTGGGCCTGCACTTAACTCGCAGTGTACAACTTGCCTAGGGTGCGCCCCAGGTTCCAAATTCTTTCCACAGCCGGGAGCCAGCTGCCCCTTGGGAATCCTCCCTTTGAAGGTCGCGTTCACGTTTTGGAAGCCGCAGCGTCTTTGCGTGCCCTTAACTCGGAGTATCCAACAAGCTTCTAGTACGCCCTTCTTCTCAAGTCTTCCCTTCGCTTGGGAACACACTGCCACTGAGGAGACTTCACCTGAAGCGCGATGACACGCTTTGCAGCCCAAGGGACTGGACGGGCAACTTAACTCAGAAGCTCCAACTGCCTTCTAGTCGGCCTTGGTTCTAAGTTCTTTCCTTCCTGCAATGGGAACACACGGCCGCATAGGCCTCTTGGCCTTCGGAGCGTTTCTACGTGTTGGAAGCAGTAGGGCCTTAGCCTGCACTTTACGTAGAGCTTGCAACTTGGCATAGAGTCCGCCTTGGTTCTAAGTTCTTGCCTGAGCTGCGAACACGCTGCCGCTTATGAGGCTTCACCTGAAGAGCGAGGCTACCTTTTGGAAGCCTAATGGACTTGGCGTGCACTTCACACAGAGAGTCCAAGTCGGCTTCAGGCCGCCCTTGTTCTCACTTCTTTCCTCACCTGCGAGAACACGGCCAGAAGGCGGTTGCGTCGTACGCGGCGCTTGGCGTTTTGGACGCAGAGGCGCTTTGGCGAGCACTTCACTCAGAGTCTCCAACCTGCCTTGGCGTCCGCCTTTGTTCTAACACCTTTCCGCAACTGGGAGAACACTGCCCTCTAGTAGTGTTCGTCTTCGCTGCGTTTGTAGGTGTGGGAAGCCTAAGGGCCTTCCCTGGAACTCAACTCGGTGTAGCCAACAGGCTTCTAGTCCGCCCCTGTTCTAAAGTCTTTCCTCCCCTGGGATCTCACAGCCCCCCCCCCCAGGAGACGTCACCTGAGGAGCGATGATACGTTTTGGAAGCAAAAGGGGACCTGGGGTGCCCTGCCCTGAGAGTGTCCAACCTGCCTCCAGTGCGGCCTTGCTCTAACTTCTTTCCGCAGCAGCGAACACGCTGCCACATAGGAAACTTCACTTCAGGTCGAGTTTACGTTGTGGAAGCCTAAGGGTCTGGACCTGCACTTATCTCGCAGTTTGCAACTTGCCTAGGGTGCGCCCCAGGTTCCAACTTCTTTCCACAGCCGGGAGCAAACTGCCCCTTGGGAATCCTCCCTTTGAAGGTCGCGTTCACGTTTTGGAAGCCGCAGCGTCTTTGCGTGCCCTTAACTCGGAGTATCCAACAAGCTTCTAGTACGCCCTTCTTCTCAAGTCTTCCCTTCGCTTGGGAACACACTGCCACTGAGGAAACTTCATCTGAAGCGCGATGACACGCTTTGCAGCCCAAGGGACTGGACGGGCAACTTAACTCAGAAGCTCCAACTGCCTTCTAGTCGGCCTTTGTTCTAAGTCCTTCCTTCCTGCAATGGGAACACACGGCCGCATAGGCCTCTTGGCCTTCGGAGCGTTTCTACGTGTTGGAAGCAGCAGGGCCTTAGCCTGCACTTTACGTAGAGCTTGCAACTTGGCGTAGAGTCCGCCTTGGTTCTAAGTTCTTGCCTGAGCTGCGAACACGCTGCCAATATGAGGCTTCACCTGAAGAGCGAGGCTACCTTTTGGAAGCCTAATGGACTTGGCGTGCACTTCACACAGAGAGTCCAAGTCGGCTTCAGGCCGCCCTTGTTCTCACTTCTTTCCTCACCTGCGAGAACACGGCCAGAAGGCGGTTGCGTCGTACGCGGCGCTTGGCGTTTTGGACGCAGAGGCGCATTGGCGAGCACTTCACTCAGAGTCTCCAACCTGCCTTGGCGTCCGCCTTTGTTCTAACACCTTTCCGCAACTGGGAGAACACTGCCCTCTAGTAGTGTTCGTCTTCGCTGCGTTTGTAGGTTTGGGAAGCCTAAGGGCCTTCCCTGGAACTCAACTCGGTGTAGCCAAGAGGCTTGTAGTCCGCCCCTGTTCTAAAGTCTTTCCTCCCCTGGGATCTCACAGCCCCCCCCCCCCAGGAGACGTCACCTGAGGAGCGATGATACGTTTTGGAAGCAAAAGGGGACCTGGGGTGCCCTGCCCTGAGAGTGTCCAACTTGCCTCCAGTGCGGCCTTGCTCTAACTTCTTTCCGCAGCAGCGAACACGCTGCCACATAGGAAACTTCACTTCAGGTCGAGTTTACGTTGTGGAAGCCTAAGGGTCTGGACCTGCACTTATCTCGCAGTGTGCAACTTGCCTAGGGTGCGCCCCAGGTTCCAACTTCTTTCCACAGCCGGGAGCAAACTGCCCCTTGGGAATCCTCCCTTTGAAGGTCGCGTTCACGTTTTGGAAGCCGCAGCGTCTTTGCGTGCCCTTAACTCGGAGTATCCAACAAGCTTCTAGTACGCCCTTCTTCTCAAGTCTTCCCTTCGCTTGGGAACACACTGCCACTGAGGAGACTTCACCTGAAGCGCGATGACACGCTTTGCAGCCCAAGGGACTGGACGGGCAACTCAACTCAGAAGCTCCAACTGCCTTCTAGTCGGCCTTGGTTCTAAGTTCTTTCCTTCCTGCAATGGGAACACACGGGGCCTCTTGGCCTTCGGAGCGTTTCTACGTGTTGGAAGCAGCAGGGCCTTAGCCTGCACTTTACGTAGAGCTTGCAACTTGGCGTAGAGTCCGCCTTGGTTCTAAGTTCTTGCCTGAGATGCGAACACGCTGCCGCTTATGAGGCTTCACCTGAAGAGCGAGGCTACCTTTTGGAAGCCTAATGGACTTGGCGTGCACTTCACACAGAGAGTCCAAGTCGGCTTCAGGCCGCCCTTGTTCTCACTTCTTTCCTCACCTGCGAGAACACGGCCAGAAGGCGGTTGCGTCGTACGCGGCGCTTGGCGTTTTGGACGCAGAGGCGCATTGGCGAGCACTTCCCTCAGAGTCTCCAACCTGCCTTGGCGTCCGCCTTTGTTCTAACACCTTTCCGCAACTGGGAGAACACTGCCCTCTAGTAGTGTTCTTCTTCGCTGCGTTTGTAGGTTTGGGAAGCCTAAGGGCCTTCCCTGGAACTCAACTCGGTGTAGCCAACAGGCTTCTAGTCCGCCCCTGTTCTTAAGGTCTTTCCTCCCCTGGGATCTCACGCCCCCCCCCCCAGGAGACGTCACCTGAGGAGCGATGATACGTTTTGGAAGCAAAAGGGGACTGGGGTGCCCTGCCCTGAGAGTGTCCAACTTGCCTCCAGTGCGGCCTTGCTCTAACTTCTTTCCGCAGCAGGGAACACGCTGCCACATAGGAAACTTCACTTCAGGTCGAGTTTACGTTGTGGAAGCCTAAGGGTCTGGGCCTGCACTTAACTCGCAGTGTGCAACTTGCTTAGGGTGCGCCCCAGGTTCCAACTTCTTTCCAGAGCCGGGAGCAAACTGCCCCTTGGGAATCCTCCCTTTGAAGGTCGCGTTCACGTTTTGGAAGCCGCAGCGTCTTTGCGTGCCCTTAACTCGGAGTATCCAACAAGCTTCTAGTACGCACTTCTTCTCAAGTCTTCCCTTCGCTTGGGAACACACTGCCACTGAGGAGACTTCACCTGAAGCGCGATGACACGCTTTGCAGCCCAAGGGACTGGACGGGCAACTTAACTCAGAAGCTCCAACTGCCTTCTAGTCGGCCTTGGTTCTAAGTTCTTTCCTTCCTGCAATGGGAACACACGGCCGCATAGGCCTCTTGGCCTTCGGAGCGTTTCTACGTGTTGGAAGCAGCAGGGCCTTAGCCTGCACTTTACGTAGAGCTTGCAACTTGGCGTCGAGTCCGCCTTGGTTCTAAGTTCTTGCCTGAGCTGCGAACACGCTGCCGCTTATGAGGCTTCACCTGAAGAGCGAGGCTACCTTTTGGAAGCCTAATGGACTTGGCGTGCACTTCACACAGAGAGTCCAAGTCGGCTTCAGGCCGCCCTTGTTCTCACTTCTTTCCTCACCTGCGAGAACACGGCCAGAAGGCGGTTGCGTCGTAGGCGGCGCTTGGCGTTTTGGACGCAGAGGCGCATTGGCGAGCACTTCACTCAGAGTCTCCAACCTGCCTTGGCGTCCGCCTTTGTTCTAACACCTTTCCGCAACTTGGAGAACACTGCCCTCTAGTAGTGTTCGTCTTCGCTGCGTTTGTAGGTTTGGGAAGCCTAAGGGCCTTCCCTGGAACTCAACTCGGTGTAGCCAACAGGCTTCTAGTCCGCCCCTGTTCTTAAGGTCTTTCCTCCCCTGGGATCTCACGGCCCCCCCCCCAGGAGACGTCACCTGAGGAGCGATGATAGGTTTTGGAAGCAAAAGGGGACTGGGGTGCCCTGCCCTGAGAGTGTCCAACTTGCCTCCAGTGCGGCCTTGTTCTAACATCTTTCCACAGTAGGGAACACGCTGCCACATAGGAAACATCACTTCAGGACGAGTTTACGTTGTGGAAGCCTAAGGGTCTGGGCCTGCACTTAACTCGCAGTGTGCAACTTGCCTAGGGTGCGCCCCAGGTTCCAACTTCTTTCCACAGCCGGGAGCAAAGTGCCCCTTGGGAATCCTCCCTTTGAAGGTCGCGTTCACGTTTTGGAAGCCGCAGCGTCTTTGCGTGCCCTGAACTCGGAGTATCCAACAAGCTTCTAGTACGCCCTTCTTCTCAAGTCTTCCCTTCGCTTGGGAACACACTGCCACTGAGGAGACTTCACCTGAAGCGCGATGACACGCTTTGCAGCCCAAGGGACTGGACGGGCAACTTAACTCAGAAGCTCCAACTACCTTCTAGTCGGCCTTGGTTCTAAGTTCTTTCCTTCCTGCAATGGGAACACACGGCCGCATAGGCCTCTTGGCCTTCGGAGCGTTTCTACGTGTTGGAAGCAGCAGGGCCTTAGCCTGCACTTTACGTAGAGCTTGCAACTTGGCGTAGAGTCCGCCTTGGTTCTAAGTTCTTGCCTGAGCTGCGAACACGCTGCCGCTTATGAGGCTTCACCTGAAGAGCGAGGCTACCTTTTGGAAGCCTAATGGACTTGGCGTGCACTTCACACAGAGAGTCCAAGTCGGCTTCAGGCCGCCCTTGTTCTCACTTCTTTCCTCACCTGCGAGAACACGGCCAGAAGGCGGTTGCGTCGTACGCGGCGCTTGGCGTTTTGGACGCAGAGGCGCATTGGCGAGCACTTCACTCAGAGTCTCCAACCTGCCTTGGCGTCCGCCTTTGTTCTAACACCTTTCCGCAACTGGGAGAACACTGCCCTCTAGTAGTGTTCGTCTTCGCTGCGTTTGTAGGTTTGGGAAGCCTAAGGGCCTTCCCTGGAACTCAACTCGGTGTAGCCAACAGGCTTCTAGTCCGCCCCTGTTCTTAAGGTCTTTCCTCCCCTGGGATCTCACCCCCCCCCAGGAGACGTCACCTGAGGAGCGATGATACGTTTTGGAAGCAAAAGGGGACCTGGGGTGCCCTGCCCTGAGAGTGTCCAACTTGCCTCCAGTGCGGCCTTGCTCTAACTTCTTTCCGCAGCAGGGAACACGCTGCCACATAGGAAACTTCACTTCAGGTCGAGTTTACGTTGTGGAAGCCTAAGGGTCTGGGCCTGCACTTAACTCGCAGTGTGCAACTTGCCTAGGCTGCGCCCCAGGTTCCAACTTCTTTCCACAGCCGGGAGCAAACTGCCCCTTGGGAATCCTCCCTTTGAAGGTCGCGTTCACGTTTTGGAAGCCGCAGCGTCTTTGCGTGCCCTTAACTCGGAGTATCCAACAAGCTTCTAGTACGCCCTTCTTCTCAAGTCTTCCCTTCGCTTGGGAACACACTGCCACTGAGGAGACTTCACCTGAAGCGCGATGACACGCTTTGCAGCCCAAGGGACTGGACGGGCAACATAACTCAGAAGCTCCAACTGCCTTCTAGTCGGCCTTGGTTCTAAGTTCTTTCCTTCCTGCAATGGGAACACACGGCCGCATAGGCCTCTTGGCCTTCGGAGCGTTTCTAATTGTTGGAAGCAGCAGGGTCTTAGCCTGCACTTTACGTAGAGCTTGCAACTTGGCGTGGAGTCCGCCTTGGTTCTAAGTTCTTGCCTGAGCTGCGAACACGCTGCCGCTTATGAGGCTTCACCTGAAAAGCGAGGCTACCTTTTGGAAGCCTAATGGACTTGGCGTGCACTTCACACAGAGAGTCCAAGTCGGCTTCAGGCCGCCCTTGTTCTCACTTCTTTCCTCACCTGCGAGAACACGGCCAGAAGGCGGTTGCGTCGTACGCGGCGCTTGGCGTTTTGGACGCAGAGGCGCATTGGCGAGCACTTCACTCAGAGTCTCCAACCTGCCTTGGCGTCCGCCTTTGTTCTAACACCTTTCCGCAACTGGGAGAACACTGCCCTCTAGTAGTGTTCGTCTTCGCTGCGTTTGTAGGTTTGGGAAGCCTAAGGGCCTTCCCTGGAACTCAACTCGGTGTAGCCAACAGGCTTCTAGTCCGCCCCTGTTCTAAGGTCTTTCCTCCCCTGGGATCTCACGCCCCCCCCCCCCCCCGCAGGAGACGTCACCTGAGGAGCGATGATACGTTTTGGAAGCAAAAGGGGACTGGGGTGCCCTGCCCTGAGAGTGTCCAACTTGCCTCCTGTGCGGCCTTGTTCTAACATCTTTCCGCAGCAGGGAACACGCTGCCACATAGGAAACTTCACTTCAGGTCGAGTTTAGGTTGTGGAAGCCTAAGGGTCTGGGCCTGCACTTAACTCGCAGTGTGCAACTTGCTTAGGGTGCGCCCCAGGTTCCAACTTCTTTCCAGAGCCGGGAGCAAACTGCCCCTTGGGAATCCTCCCTTTGAAGGTCGCGTTCACGTTTTGGAAGCCGCAGCGTCTTTGCGTGCCCTTAACTCGGAGTATCCAACAAGCTTCTAGTACGCCCTTCTTCTCAAGTCTTCCCTTCGCTTGGGAACACACTGCCACTGAGGAGACTTCACCTGAAGCGCGATGACACGCTTTGCAGCCCAAGGGACTGGACGGGCAACTTAACTCAGAAGCTCCAACTGCCTTCTAGTCGGCCTTGGTTCTAAGTTCTTTCCTTCCTGCAATGGGAACACACGGCCGCATAGGCCTCTTGGCCTTCGGAGCGTTTCTACGTGTTGGAAGCAGCAGGGCCTTAGCCTGCACTTTACGTAGAGCTTGCAACTTGGCGTCGAGTCCGCCTTGGTTCTAAGTTCTTGCCTGAGCTGCGAACACGCTGCCGCTTATGAGGCTTCACCTGAAGAGCGAGGCTACCTTTTGGAAGCCTAATGGACTTGGCGTGCACTTCACACAGAGAGTCCAAGTCGGCTTCAGGCCGCCCTTGTTCTCACTTCTTTCCTCACCTGCGAGAACACGGCCAGAAGGCGGTTGCGTCGTACGCGGCGCTTGGTGTTTTGGACGCAGAGGCGCATTGGCGAGCACTTCACTCAGAGTCTCCAACCTGCCTTGGCGTCCGCCTTTGTTCTAACACCTTTCCGCAACTGGGAGAACACTGCCCTCTAGTAGTGTTCGTCTTCGCTGCGTTTGTAGGTTTGGGAAGCCTAAGGGCCTTCCCTGGAACTCAACTCGGTGTAGCCAACAGGCTTCTAGTCCGCCCCTGTTCTAAAGTCTTTCCTCCCCTGGGATCTCACAGCCCCCCCCCCCCCAGGAGACGTCACCTGAGGAGCGATGATACGTTTTGGAAGCAAAAGGGGACCTGGGGTGCCCTGCCCTGAGAGTGTCCAACTTGCCTCCAGTGCGGCCTTGCTCTAACTTCTTTCCGCAGCAGCGAACACGCTGCCACATAGGAAACTTCACTTCAGGTCGAGTTTACGTTGTGGAAGCCTAAGGGTCTGGACCTGCACTTATCTCGCAGTGTGCAACTTGCCTAGGGTGCGCCCCAGGTTCCAACTTCTTTCCACAGCCGGGAGCAAACTGCCCCTTGGGAATCCTCCCTTTGAAGGTCGCGTTCACGTTTTGGAAGCCGCAGCGTCTTTGCGTGCCCTTAACTCGGAGTATCCAACAAGCTTCTAGTACGCCCTTCTTCTCAAGTCTTCCCTTCGCTTGGGAACACACTGCCACTGAGGAGACTTCACCTGAAGCGCGATGACACGCTTTGCAGCCCAAGGGACTGGACGGGCAACTTAACTCAGAAGCTCCAACTGCCTTCTAGTCGGCCTTGGTTCTAAGTTCTTTCCTTCCTGCAATGGGAACACACGGGGCCTCTTGGCCTTCGGAGCGTTTCTACGTGTTGGAAGCAGCAGGGCCTTAGCCTGCACTTTACGTAGAGCTTGCAACTTGGCGTAGAGTCCGCCTTGGTTCTAAGTTCTTGCCTGAGCTGCGAACACGCTGCCGCTTATGAGGCTTCACCTGAAGAGCGAGGCTACCTTTTGGAAGCCTAATGGACTTGGCGTGCACTTCACACAGAGAGTCCAAGTCGGCTTCAGGCCGCCCTTGTTCTCACTTCTTTCCTCACCTGCGAGAACACGGCCAGAAGGCGGTTGCGTCGTACGCGGCGCTTGGCGTTTTGGACGCAGAGGCGCATTGGCGAGCACTTCCCTCAGAGTCTCCAACCTGCCTTGGCGTCCGCCTTTGTTCTAACACCTTTCCGCAACTGGGAGAACACTGCCCTCTAGTAGTGTTCTTCTTCGCTGCGTTTGTAGGTTTGGGAAGCCTAAGGGCCTTCCCTGGAACTCAACTCGGTGTAGCCAACAGGCTTCTAGTCCGCCCCTGTTCTTAAGGTCTTTCCTCCCCTGGGATCTCACGCCCCCCCCCCCCAGGAGACGTCACCTGAGGAGCGATGATACGTTTTGGAAGCAAAAGGGGACTGGGGTGCCCTGCCCTGAGAGTGTCCAACTTGCCTCCAGTGCGGCCTTGCTCTAACTTCTTTCCGCAGCAGGGAACACGCTGCCACATAGGAAACTTCACTTCAGGTCGAGTTTACGTTGTGGAAGCCTAAGGGTCTGGGCCTGCACTTAACTCGCAGTGTGCAACTTGCTTAGGGTGCGCCCCAGGTTCCAACTTCTTTCCAGAGGCGGGAGCAAACTGCCCCTTGGGAATCCTCCCTTTGAAGGTCGCGTTCACGTTTTGGAAGCCGCAGCGTCTTTGCGTGCCCTTAACTCGGAGTATCCAACAAGCTTCTAGTACGCCCTTCTTCTCAAGTCTTCCCTTCGCTTGGGAACACACTGCCACTGAGGAGACTTCACCTGAAGCGCGATGACACGCTTTGCAGCCCAAGGGACTGGACGGGCAACTTAACTCAGAAGCTCCAACTGCCTTCTAGTCGGCCTTGGTTCTAAGTTCTTTCCTTCCTGCAATGGGAACACACGGCCGCATAGGCCTCTTGGCCTTCGGAGCGTTTCTACGTGTTGGAAGCAGCAGGGCCTTAGCCTGCACTTTACGTAGAGCTTGCAACTTGGCGTCGAGTCCGCCTTGGTTCTAAGTTCTTGCCTGAGCTGCGAACACGCTGCCGCTTATGAGGCTTCACCTGAAGAGCGAGGCTACCTTTTGGAAGCCTAATGGACTTGGCGTGCACTTCACACAGAGAGTCCAAGTCGGCTTCAGGCCGCCCTTGTTCTCACTTCTTTCCTCACCTGCGAGAACACGGCCAGAAGGCGGTTGCGTCGTAGGCGGCGCTTGGCGTTTTGGACGCAGAGGCGCATTGGCGAGCACTTCACTCAGAGTCTCCAACCTGCCTTGGCGTCCGCCTTTGTTCTAACACATTTCCGCAACTTGGAGAACACTGCCCTCTAGTAGTGTTCGTCTTCGCTGCGTTTGTAGGTTTGGGAAGCCTAAGGGCCTTCCCTGGAGCTCAACTCGGTGTAGCCAACAGGCTTCTAGTCCGCCCCTGTTCTTAAGGTCTTTCCTCCCCTGGGATCTCACGGCCCCCCCCCCCAGGAGACGTCACCTGAGGAGCGATGATAGGTTTTGGAAGCAAAAGGGGACTGGGGTGCCCTGCCCTGAGAGTGTCCAACTTGCCTCCAGTGCGGCCTTGTTCTAACATCTTTCCACAGTAGGGAACACGCTGCCACATAGGAAACATCACTTCAGGACGAGTTTACGTTGTGGAAGCCTAAGGGTCTGGGCCTGCACTTAACTCGCAGTGTGCAACTTGCCTAGGGTGCGCCCCAGGTTCCAACTTCTTTCCACAGCCGGGAGCAAAGTGCCCCTTGGGAATCCTCCCTTTGAAGGTCGCGTTCACCTTTTGGAAGCCGCAGCGTCTTTGCGTGCCCTTAACTCGGAGTATCCAACAAGCTTCTAGTACGCCCTTCTTCTCAAGTCTTCCCTTCGCTTGGGAACACACTGCCACTGAGGAGACTTCACCTGAAGCGCGATGACACGCTTTGCAGCCCAAGGGACTGGACGGGCAACTTAACTCAGAAGCTCCAACTGCCTTCTAGTCGGCCTTGGTTCTAAGTTCTTTCCTTCCTGCAATGGGAACACACGGCCGCATAGGCCTCTTGGCCTTCGGAGCGTTTCTACGTGTTGGAAGCAGCAGGGCCTTAGCCTGCACTTTACGTAGAGCTTGCAACTTGGCGTAGAGTCCGCCTTGGTTCTAAGTTCTTGCCTGAGCTGCGAACACGCTGCCGCTTATGAGGCTTCACCTGAAGAGCGAGGCTACCTTTTGGAAGCCTAATGGACTTGGCGTGCACTTCACACAGAGAGTCCAAGTCGGCTTCAGGCCGCCCTTGTTCTCACTTCTTTCCTCACCTGCGAGAACACGGCCAGAAGGCGGTTGCGTCGTACGCGGCGCTTGGCGTTTTGGACGCAGAGGCGCATTGGCGAGCACTTCACTCAGAGTCTCCAACCTGCCTTGGCGTCCGCCTTTGTTCTAACACCTTTCCGCAACTTGGAGAACACTGCCCTCTAGTAGTGTTCGTCTTCGCTGCGTTTGTAGGTTTGGGAAGCCTAAGGGCCTTCCCTGGAACTCAACTCGGTGTAGCCAACAGGCTTCTAGTCCGCCCCTGTTCTTAAGGTCTTTCCTCCCCTGGGATCTCACCCCCCCCCAGGAGACGTCACCTGAGGAGCGATGATACGTTTTGGAAGCAAAAGGGGACCTGGGGTGCCCTGCCCTGAGAGTGTCCAACTTGCCTCCAGTGCGGCCTTGCTCTAACTTCTTTCCGCAGCAGGGAACACGCTGCCACATAGGAAACTTCACTTCAGGTCGAGTTTACGTTGTGGAAGCCTAAGGGTCTGGGCCTGCACTTAACTCGCAGTGTGCAACTTGCCTAGGCTGCGCCCCAGGTTCCAACTTCTTTCCACAGCCGGGAGCAAACTGCCCCTTGGGAATCCTCCCTTTGAAGGTCGCGTTCACGTTTTGGAAGCCGCAGCGTCTTTGCGTGCCCTTAACTCGGAGTATCCAACAAGCTTCTAGTACGCCCTTCTTCTCAAGTCTTCCCTTCGCTTGGGAACACACTGCCACTGAGGAGACTTCACCTGAAGCGCGATGACACGCTTTGCAGCCCAAGGGACTGGACGGGCAACATAACTCAGAAGCTCCAACTGCCTTCTAGTCGGCCTTGGTTCTAAGTTCTTTCCTTCCTGCAATGGGAACACACGGCCGCATAGGCCTCTTGGCCTTCGGAGCGTTTCTACGTGTTGGAAGCAGCAGGGCCTTAGCCTGCACTTTACGTAGAGCTTGCAACTTGGCGTGGAGTCCGCCTTGGTTCTAAGTTCTTGCCTGAGCTGCGAACACGCTGCCGCTTATGAGGCTTCACCTGAAAAGCGAGGCTAGCTTTTGGAAGCCTAATGGACTTGGCGTGCACTAAACACAGAGAGTCCAAGTCGGCTTCAGGCCGCCCTTGTTCTCACTTCTTTCCTCACCTGCGAGAACACGGCCAGAAGGCGGTTGCGTCGTACGCGGCGCTTGGCGTTTTGGACGCAGAGGCGCATTGGCGAGCACTTCACTCAGAGTCTCCAACCTGCCTTGGCGTCCGCCTTTGTTCTAACACCTTTCCGCAACTGGGAGAACACTGCCCTCTAGTAGTGTTCGTCTTCGCTGCGTTTGTAGGTTTGGGAAGCCTAAGGGCCTTCCCTGGAACTCAACTCGGTGTAGCCAACAGGCTTCTAGTCCGCCCCTGTTCTAAGGTCTTTCCTCCCCTGGGATCTCACGCCCCCCCCCCCCCCCCGCAGGAGACGTCACCTGAGGAGCGATGATACGTTTTGGAAGCAAAAGGGGACTGGGGTGCCCTGCCCTGAGAGTGTCCAACTTGCCTCCTGTGCGGCCTTGTTCTAACATCTTTCCGCAGCAGGGAACACGCTGCCACATAGGAAACTTCACTTCAGGTCGAGTTTACGTTGTGGAAGCCTAAGGGTCTGGGCCTGCACTTAACTCGCAGTGTGCAACTTGCTTAGGGTGCGCCCCAGGTTCCAACTTCTTTCCAGAGCCGGGAGCAAACTGCCCCTTGGCAATCCTCCCTTTGAAGGTCGCGTTCACGTTTTGGAAGCCGCAGCGTCTTTGCGTGCCCTTAACTCGGAGTATCCAACAAGCTTCTAGTACGCCCTTCTTCTCAAGTCTTCCCTTCGCTTGGGAACACACTGCCACTGAGGAGACTTCACCTGAAGCGCGATGACACGCTTTGCAGCCCAAGGGACTGGACGGGCAACTTAACTCAGAAGCTCCAACTGCCTTCTAGTCGGCCTTGGTTCTAAGTTCTTTCCTTCCTGCAATGGGAACACACGGCCGCATAGGCCTCTTGGCCTTCGGAGCGTTTCTACGTTTTGGAAGCAGCAGGGCCTTAGCCTGCACTTTACGTAGAGCTTGCAACTTGGCGTAGAGTCCGCCTTGGTTCTAAGTCCTTGCCTGAGCTGCGAACACGCTGCCGCTTATGAGGCTTCACCTGAAGAGCGAGGCTAGCTTTTGGAAGCCTATTGGACTTGGCGTGCACTTCACACAGAGAGTCCATGTCGGCTTCAGGCCGCCCTTGTTCTCACTTCTTTCCTCACCTGCGAGAACACGGCCAGAAGGCGGTTGCGTAGTACGCGGCGCTTGGCGTTTTGGACGCAGAGGCGCATTGGCGAGCACTTCACTCAGAGTCTCCAACCTGCCTTGGCGTCCGCCTTTGTTCTAACACCTTTCCGCAACTGGGAGAACACTGCCCTCTAGTAGTGTTCGTCTTCGCTGCGTTTGTAGGTTTCGGAAGCCTAAGGGCCTTCCCTGGAACTCAACTCGGTGTAGCCAACAGGCTTCTAGTCCGCCCCTGTTCTTAAGGCCTTTCCTCCCCTGGGATCTCACCGCCCCCCCCCCCCCAGGAGACGTCACCTGAGGAGCGATGATAGGTTTTGGAAGCAAAAGGGGACTGGGGTGCCCTGCCCTGAGAGTGTCCAACTTGCCTCCAGTGCAGCCTTGTTCTAACATCTTTCCGCAGTAGGGAACACGCTGCCACATAGGAAACTTCACTTCAGGTCGAGTTTACGTTGTGGAAGCCTAAGGGTCTGGGCCTGCACTTAACTCGCAGTGTGCAACTTGCCTAGGCTGCGCCCCAGGTTCCAACTTCTTTCCACAGCCGGGAGCAAACTGCCCCTTGGGAATCCTCCCTTTGAAGGTCGCGTTCACGTTTTGGAAGCCGCAGCGTCTTTGCGTGCCCTTAACTCGGAATATCCAACAAGCTTCTAGTACGCCCTTCTTCTCAAGTCTTCCCTTCGCTTGGGAACACACTGCCACTGAGGAGACTTCACCTGAAGCCCGATGACACGCTTTGCAGCCCAAGGGACTGGACGGGCAACTTAACTCAGAAGCTCCAACTGCCTTCTAGTCGGCCTTGGTTCTAAGTTCTTTCCTTCCTGCAATGGGAACACACGGCCGCATAGGCCTCTTGGCCTTCGGAGCGTTTCTACGTGTTGGAAGCAGCAGGGCCTTAGCCTGCACTTTACGTAGAGCTTGCAACTTGGCGTAGAGTCCGCCTTGGTTCTAAGTTCTTGCCTGAGCTGCGAACACGCTGCCGCTTATGAGGCTTCACCTGAAGAGCGAGGCTACCTTTTGGAAGCCTAATGGACTTGGCGTGCACTTCACACAGAGAGTCCAAGTCGGCTTCAGGCCGCCCTTGTTCTCACTTCTTTCCTCACCTGCGAGAACACGGCCAGAAGGCGGTTGCGTCGTACGCGGCGCTTGGCGTTTTGGACGCAGAGGCGCATTGGCGAGCACTTCACTCAGAGTCTCCAACCTGCCTTGGCGTCCGCCTTTGTTCTAACACCTTTCCGCAACTTGGAGAACACTGCCCTCTAGTAGTGTTCGTCTTCGCTGCGTTTGTAGGTTTGGGAAGCCTAAGGGCCTTCCCTGGAACTCAACTCGGTGTAGCCAACAGGCTTCTAGTCCGCCCCTGTTCTTAAGGTCTTTCCTCCCCTGGGATCTCACCCCCCCCCAGGAGACGTCACCTGAGGAGCGATGATACGTTTTGGAAGCAAAAGGGGACCTGGGGTGCCCTGCCCTGAGAGTGTCCAACTTGCCTCCAGTGCGGCCTTGCTCTAACTTCTTTCCGCAGCAGGGAACACGCTGCCACATAGGAAACTTCACTTCAGGTCGAGTTTACGTTGTGGAAGCCTAAGGGTCTGGGCCTGCACTTAACTCGCAGTGTGCAACTTGCCTAGGCTGCGCCCCAGGTTCCAACTTCTTTCCACAGCCGGGAGCAAACTGCCCCTTGGGAATCCTCCCTTTGAAGGTCGCGTTCACGTTTTGGAAGCCGCAGCGTCTTTGCGTGCCCTTAACTCGGAGTATCCAACAAGCTTCTAGTACGCCCTTCTTCTCAAGTCTTCCCTTCGCTTGGGAACACACTGCCACTGAGGAGACTTCACCTGAAGCGCGATGACACGCTTTGCAGCCCAAGGGACTGGACGGGCAACATAACTCAGAAGCTCCAACTGCCTTCTAGTCGGCCTTGGTTCTAAGTTCTTTCCTTCCTGCAATGGGAACACACGGCCGCATAGGCCTCTTGGCCTTCGGAGCGTTTCTACGTGTTGGAAGCAGCAGGGACTTAGCCTGCACTTTACGTAGAGCTTGCAACTTGGCGTGGAGTCCGCCTTGGTTCTAAGTTCTTGCCTGAGCTGCGAACACGCTGCCGCTTATGAGGCTTCACCTGAAAAGCGAGGCTACCTTTTGGAAGCCTAATGGACTTGGCGTGCACTAAACACAGAGAGTCCAAGTCGGCTTCAGGCCGCCCTTGTTCTCACTTCTTTCCTCACCTGCGAGAACACGGCCAGAAGGCGGTTGCGTCGTACGCGGCGCTTGGCGTTTTGGACGCAGAGGCGCATTGGCGAGCACTTCACTCAGAGTCTCCAACCTGCCTTGGCGTCCGCCTTTGTTCTAACACCTTTCCGCAACTGGGAGAACACTGCCCTCTAGTAGTGTTCGTCTTCGCTGCGTTTGTAGGTTTGGGAAGCCTAAGGGCCTTCCCTGGAACTCAACTCGGTGTAGCCAACAGGCTTCTAGTCCGCCCCTGTTCTAAGGTCTTTCCTCCCCTGGGATCTCACGCCCCCCCCCCCCCCCGCAGGAGACGTCACCTGAGGAGCGATGATACGTTTTGGAAGCAAAAGGGGACTGGGGTGCCCTGCCCTGAGAGTGTCCAACTTGCCTCCTGTGCGGCCTTGTTCTAACATCTTTCCGCAGCAGGGAACACGCTGCCACATAGGAAACTTCACTTCAGGTCGAGTTTACGTTGTGGAAGCCTAAGGGTCTGGGCCTGCACTTAACTCGCAGTGTGCAACTTGCTTAGGGTGCGCCCCAGGTTCCAACTTCTTTCCAGAGCCGGGAGCAAACTGCCCCTTGGCAATCCTCCCTTTGAAGGTCGCGTTCACGTTTTGGAAGCCGCAGCGTCTTTGCGTGCCCTTAACTCGGAGTATCCAACAAGCTTCTAGTACGCCCTTCTTCTCAAGTCTTCCCTTCGCTTGGGAACACACTGCCACTGAGGAGACTTCACCTGAAGCGCGATGACACGCTTTGCAGCCCAAGGGACTGGACGGGCAACTTAACTCAGAAGCTCCAACTGCCTTCTAGTCGGCCTTGGTTCTAAGTTCTTTCCTTCCTGCAATGGGAACACACGGCCGCATAGGCCTCTTGGCCTTCGGAGCGTTTCTACGTTTTGGAAGCAGCAGGGCCTTAGCCTGCACTTTACGTAGAGCTTGCAACTTGGCGTAGAGTCCGCCTTGGTTCTAAGTCCTTGCCTGAGCTGCGAACACGCTGCCGCTTATGAGGCTTCACCTGAAGAGCGAGGCTAGCTTTTGGAAGCCTATTGGACTTGGCGTGCACTTCACACAGAGAGTCCATGTCGGCTTCAGGCCGCCCTTGTTCTCACTTCTTTCCTCACCTGCGAGAACACGGCCAGAAGGCGGTTGCGTAGTACGCGGCGCTTGGCGTTTTGGACGCAGAGGCGCTTTGGCGAGCACTTCACTCAGAGTCTCCAACCTGCCTTGGCGTCCGCCTTTGTTCTAACACCTTTCCGCAACTGGGAGAACACTGCCCTCTAGTAGTGTTCGTCTTCGCTGCGTTTGTAGGTTTCGGAAGCCTAAGGGCCTTCCCTGGAACTCAACTCGGTGTAGCCAACAGGCTTCTAGTCCGCCCCTGTTCTTAAGGCCTTTCCTCCCCTGGGATCTCACGGCCCCCCCCCCCCCCCCAGGAGACGTCACCTGAGGAGCGATGATAGGTTTTGGAAGCAAAAGGGGACTGGGGTGCCCTGCCCTGAGAGTGTCCAACTTGCCTCCAGTGCAGCCTTGTTCTAACATCTTTCCGCAGTAGGGAACACGCTGCCACATAGGAAACTTCACTTCAGGTCGAGTTTACGTTGTGGAAGCCTAAGGGTCTGGGCCTGCACTTAACTCGCAGTGTGCAACTTGCCTAGGCTGCGCCCCAGGTTCCAACTTCTTTCCACAGCCGGGAGCAAACTGCCCCTTGGGAATCCTCCCTTTGAAGGTCGCGTTCACGTTTTGGAAGCCGCAGCGTCTTTGCGTGCCCTTAACTCGGAATATCCAACAAGCTTCTAGTACGCCCTTCTTCTCAAGTCTTCCCTTCGCTTGGGAACACACTGCCACTGAGGAGACTTCACCTGAAGCCCGATGACACGCTTTGCAGCCCAAGGGACTGGACGGGCAACTTAACTCAGAAGCTCCAACTGCCTTCTAGTCGGCCTTGGTTCTAAGTTCTTTCCTTCCTGCAATGGGAACACACGGCCGCATAGGCCTCTTGGCCTTCGGAGCGTTTCTACGTGTTGGAAGCAGCAGGGCCTTAGCCTGCACTTTACGTAGAGCTTGCAACTTGGCGTAGAGTCCGCCTTGGTTCTAAGTTCTTGCCTGAGCTGCGAACACGCTGCCGCTTATGAGGCTTCACCTGAAGAGCGAGGCTACCTTTTGGAAGCCTAATGGACTTGGCGTGCACTTCACACAGAGAGTCCAAGTCGGCTTCAGGCCGCCCTTGTTCTCACTTCTTTCCTCACCTGCGAGAACACGGCCAGAAGGCGGTTGTGTCGTAGGCAGCGCTTGGCGTTTTGGACGCAGAGGCGCATTGGCGAGCACTTCTCTCAGAGTCTCCAACCTGCCTTGGCGTCCGCCTTTGTTCTAACACCTTTCCGCAACTGGGAGAACACTGCCCTCTAGTAGTGTTCGTCTTCGCTGCGTTTGTAGGTTTCGGAAGCCTAAGAGCCTTCCCTGGAACTCAACTCGGTGTAGCCAACAGGCTTCTAGTCCGCCCCTGTTCTTAAGGTCTTTCCTCCACTGGGATCTCACGGGCCCCCCCCCCCCAGGAGACGTCCCCTGAGGAGCGATGATACGTTTTGGAAGCAAAAGGGGACTGGGGTGCCCTGCCCTGAGAGTGTCCAACTTGCCTCCAGTGCGGCCTTGCTCTAACATCTTTCCGCAGCAGGGAACACGCTGCCACATATGAAACTTCACTTCAGGTCGAGTTTACGTTGTGGAAGCCTAAGGGTTTGGGCCTGCACTTACCTCGCAGTGTGCAACTTGCTTAGGGTGCGCCCCAGGTTCCAACTTCTTTCCACAGCCGGGAGCAAAGTGCCCCTTGGGAATCCTCCCTTTGAAGGTCGCGTTCACGTTTTGGAAGCCGCAGCGTCTTTGCGTGCCCTTAACTCGGAGTATCCAACAAGCTTCTAGTACGCCCTTCTTCTCAAGTCTTCCCTTCGCTTGGGAACACACTGCCACTGAGGAGACTTCACCTGAAGCGCGATGACACGCTTTGCAGCCCAAGGGACTGGACGGGCAACTTCACTCAGAAGCTCCAACTGCCTTCTAGTCGGCCTTGGTTCTAAGTTCTTTCCTTCCTGCAATGGGAACACACGGCCGCATAGGCCTCTTGGCCTTCGGAGCGTTTCTACGTGTTGGAAGCAGCAGGGCCTTAGCCTGCACTTTACGTAGAGCTTGCAACTTGGCGTCGAGTCCGCCTTGGTTCTAAGTTCTTGCCTGAGCTGCGAACACGCTGCCGCTTATGAGGCTTCACCTGAAGAGCGAGGCTACCTTTTGGAAGCCTAATGGACTTGGCGTGCACTTCACACAGAGAGTCCAAGTCGGCTTCAGGCCGCCCTTGTTCTCACTTCTTTCCTCACCTGCGAGAACACGGCCAGAAGGCGGTTGCGTCGTACGCGGCGCTTGGCGTTTTGGACGCAGAGGCGCATTAGCGAGCACTTCCCTCCGAGTCTCCAACCTGCCTTGGCGTCCGCCTTTGTTCTAACACCTTTCCGCAACTGGGAGAACACTGCCCTCTAGTAGTGTTCGTCTTCGCTGCGTTTGTAGGTTTGGGAAGCCTAAGGGCCTTCCCTGGAACTCAACTCGGTGTAGCCAACAGGCTTCTTGTCCGCCCCAGTTCTAAGGTCTTTCCTCCCCTGGGATCTCACGCCCCCCCCCCCCCCGCAGGAGACGTCACCTTAGGAGCGATGATACGTTTTGGAAGCAAAAGGGGACCTGGGGTGCCCTGCCCTGAGAGTGTCCAACTTGCCTCCAGTGCGGCCTTGCTCTAACTTCTTTCCGCAGCAGGGAACACGCTGCCACATAGGAAACTTCACTTCAGGTCGAGTTTACGTTGTGGAAGCCTAAGGGTCTGGGCCTGCACTTAAATCGCAGTGTGCAACTTGCCTAGGCTGCGCCCCAGGTTCCAACTTCTTTCCACAGCCAGGAGCAAACTGCCCCTTGGGAATCCTCCCTTTGAAGGTCGCGTTCACGTTTTGGAAGCCGCAGCGTCTTTGCGTGCCCTTAACTCGGAGTATCCAAGAAGCTTCTAGTACGCCCTGCTTCTCAAGTCTTCCCTTCGCTTGGGAACACACTGCCACTGAGGAGACTTCACTTGAAGCGCGATGACACGCTTTGCAGCCCAAGGGACTGGACGGGCAACTTCACTCAGAAGCTCCAACTGCCTTCTAGTCGGCCTTGGTTCTAAGTTCTTTCCTTCCTGCAATGGGAACACACGGCCGCATAGGCCTCTTGGCCTTCGGAGCGTTTCTACGTGTTGGAAGCAGCAGGGCCTTAGCCTGCACTTTACGTAGAGCTTGCAACTTGGCGTAGAGTCCGCCTTGGTTCTAAGTTCTTGCCTGAGCTGCGAACACGCTGCCGCTTATGAGGCTTCACCTGAAGAGCGAGGCTACCTTTTGGAAGCCTAATGGACTTGGCGTGCACTTCACACAGAGAGTCCAAGTCGGCTTCAGGCTGCCCTTGTTCTCACTTCTTTCCTCACCTGCGAGAACACGGCCAGAAGGCGGTTGCGTCGTACGCGGCGCTTGGCGTTATGGACGCAGAGGCGCATTGGCGAGCACTTCCCTCAGAGTCTCCAACCTGCCTTGGCGTCCGCCTTTGTTCTAACACCTTTCTGCAACTGGGAGAACACTGCCCTCTAGTAGTGTTCGTCTTCGCTGCGTTTGTAGGTTTGGGAAGCCTAAGGGCCTTCCCTGGAACTCAACTCGGTGTAGCGAACAGGCTTCTAGTCCGCCCCTGTTCTTAAGGTCTTTCCTCCCCTGGGATCTCACAGCCCACCCCCAGGGGACGTCACCTTAGGAGCGATGATACGTTTTGGAAGCAAAAGGGGACCTGGGGTGCCCTGCCCTGAGAGTGTCCAACTTGCCTCCTGTGCGGCCTTGTTCTAACTTCTTTCCGCAGCAGGGAACACGGTGCCACATAGGAAACTTCACTTCAGGTCGAGTTTACGTTGTGGAAGCCTAAGGGTCTGGGCCTGCACTTAACTCGCAGTGTGCAACTTGCATAGGGTGCGCCCCAGGTTCCAACTTCTTTCCACAGCCGGGAGCAAACTGCCCCTTGGGAATCCTCCCTTTGAAGGTCGCGTTCACGTTTTGGAAGCCGCAGCGTCTTTCGGTGCCCTTAACTCGGAGTATCCAACAAGCTTCTAGTACGCCCTTCTTCTCAAGTCTTCCCTTCGCTTGGGAACACACTGCCACTGAGGAGACTTCACCTGAAGCGCGATGACACGCTTTGCAGCCCAAGGGACTGGACGGGCAACTTAACTCAGAAGCTCCAACTGCCTTCTAGTCGGCCTTGGTTCTAAGTTCTTTCCTTCCTGCAATGGGAACACACGGCCGCATAGGCCTCTTGGCCTTCGGAGCGTTTCTACGTGTTGGAAGCAGCAGGGCCTTAGCCTGCACTTTACGTAGAGCTTGCAACTTGGCGTAGAGTCCGCCTTGGTTCTAAGTTCTTGCCTGAGCTGCGAACACGCTGCCGCTTATGAGGCTTCACCTGAAGAGCGAGGCTACCTTTTGGAAGCCTAATGGACTTGGTGTGCACTTCACACAGAGAGTCCAAGTCGGCTTCAGGCCGCCCTTGTTCTCACTTCTTTCCTCACCTGCGAGAACACGGCCAGAAGGCGGTTGCGTCGTACGCGGCGCTTGGCGTTTTGGACGCAGAGGCGCATTGGCGAGCACTTCACTCAGAGTCTCCAACCTGCCTTGGCGTCCGCCTTTGTTCTAACACCTTTCCGCAACTGGGAGAACACTGCCCTCTAGTAGTGTTCGTCTTCGCTGCGTTTGTAGGTTTGGGAAGCCTAAGGGCCTTCCCTGGAACTCAACTCGGTGTAGCCAACAGGCTTCTAGTCCGCCCCTGTTCTAAGGTCTTTCCTCCCCTGGGATCTCACGCCCCCCCTCCCCCAGGAGACGTCACCTTAGGAGCGATGATACGTTTTGGAAGCAAAAGGGGACCTGGGGTGCCCTGCCCTGAGAGTGTCCAACTTGCCTCCAGTGCGGCCTTGTTCTAACTTCTTTCCGCAGCAGGGAACACGCTGCCACATAGGAAACTTCACTTCAGGTCGAGTTTAATTGTGGAAGCCGAAGGGTCTGGGCCTGCACTTAACTCGCAGTGTGCAACTTGCCTAGGGTGCGCCCCAGGTTCCAACTTCTTTCCACAGCCGGGAGCAAACTGCCCCTTGGGAATCCTCCCTTTGAAGGTCGCGTTCACGTTTTGGAAGCCGCAGCGTCTTTGCGTGCCCTTAACTCGGAATATCCAACAAGCTTCTAGTACGCCCTTCTTCTCAAGTCTTCCCTTCGCTTGGGAACACACTGCCACTGAGGAGACTTCACCTGAAGCCCGATGACACGCTTTGCAGCCCAAGGGACTGGACGGGCAACTTAACTCAGAAGCTCCAACTGCCTTCTAGTCGGCCTTGGTTCTAAGTTCTTTCCTTCCTGCAATGGGAACACACGGCCGCATAGGCCTCTTGGCCTTCGGAGCGTTTCTACGTGTTGGAAGCAGCAGGGCCTTAGCCTGCACTTTACGTAGAGCTTGCAACTTGGCGTAGAGTCCGCCTTGGTTCTAAGTTCTTGCCTGAGCTGCGAACACGCTGCCGCTTATGAGGCTTCACCTGAAGAGCGAGGCTACCTTTTGGAAGCCTAATGGACTTGGCGTGCACTTCACACAGAGAGTCCAAGTCGGCTTCAGGCCGCCCTTGTTCTCACTTCTTTCCTCACCTGCGAGAACACGGCCAGAAGGCGGTTGTGTCGTAGGCAGCGCTTGGCGTTTTGGACGCAGAGGCGCATTGGCGAGCACTTCTCTCAGAGTCTCCAACCTGCCTTGGCGTCCGCCTTTGTTCTAACACCTTTCTGCAACTGGGAGAACACTGCCCTCTAGTAGTGTTCGTCTTCGCTGCGTTTGTAGGTTTGGGAAGCCTAAGGGCCTTCCCTGGAACTCAACTCGGTGTAGCCAACAGGCTTCTTGTCCGCCCCTGTTCTAAGGCCTTTCCTCCCCTGGGATCTCACGCCCCCCCCCCCCGCAGGAGACGTCACCTTAGGAGCGATGATACGTTTTGGAAGCAAAAGGGGACCTGGGGTGCCCTGCCCTGAGAGTGTCCAACTTGCCTCCAGTGCGGCCTTGCTCTAACTTCTTTCCGCAGCAGGGAACACGCTGCCACATAGGAAACTTCACTTCAGGTCGAGTTTACGTTGTGGAAGCCTAAGGGTCTGGGCCTGCACTTAAATCGCAGTGTGCAACTTGCCTAGGCTGCGCCCCAGGTTCCAACTTCTTTCCACAGCCAGGAGCAAACTGCCCCTTGGGAATCCTCCCTTTGAAGGTCGCGTTCACGTTTTGGAAGCCGCAGCGTCTTTGCGTGCCCTTAACTCGGAGTATCCAAGAAGCTTCTAGTACGCCCTGCTTCTCAAGTCTTCCCTTCGCTTGGGAACACACTGCCACTGAGGAGACTTCACTTGAAGCGCGATGACACGCTTTGCAGCCCAAGGGACTGGACGGGCAACTTCACTCAGAAGCTCCAACTGCCTTCTAGTCGGCCTTGGTTCTAAGTTCTTTCCTTCCTGCAATGGGAACACACGGCCGCATAGGCCTCTTGGCCTTCGGAGCGTTTCTACGTGTTGGAAGCAGCAGGGCCTTAGCCTGCACTTTACGTAGAGCTTGCAACTTGGCGTAGAGTCCGCCTTGGTTCTAAGTTCTTGCCTGAGCTGCGAACACGCTGCCGCTTATGAGGCTTCACCTGAAGAGCGAGGCTACCTTTTGGAAGCCTAATGGACTTGGCGTGCACTTCACACAGAGAGTCCTAGTCGGCTTCAGGCTGCCCTTGTTCTCACTTCTTTCCTCACCTGCGAGAACACGGCCAGAAGGCGGTTGCGTCGTACGCGGCGCTTGGCGTTATGGACGCAGAGGCGCATTGGCGAGCACTTCCCTCAGAGTCTCCAACCTGCCTTGGCGTCCGCCTTTGTTCTAACACCTTTCTGCAACTGGGAGAACACTGCCCTCTAGTAGTGTTCGTCTTCGCTGCGTTTGTAGGTTTGGGAAGCCTAAGGGCCTTCCCTGGAACTCAACTCGGTGTAGCGAACAGGCTTCTAGTCCGCCCCTGTTCTTAAGGTCTTTCCTCCCCTGGGATCTCACAGCCCACCCCCAGGGGACGTCACCTTAGGAGCGATGATACGTTTTGGAAGCAAAAGGGGACCTGGGGTGCCCTGCCCTGAGAGTGTCCAACTTGCCTCCTGTGCGGCCTTGTTCTAACTTCTTTCCGCAGCAGGGAACACGGTGCCACATAGGAAACTTCACTTCAGGTCGAGTTTACGTTGTGGAAGCCTAAGGGTCTGGGCCTGCACTTAACTCGCAGTGTGCAACTTGCATAGGGTGCGCCCCAGGTTCCAACTTCTTTCCACAGCCGGGAGCAAACTGCCCCTTGGGAATCCTCCCTTTGAAGGTCGCGTTCACGTTTTGGAAGCCGCAGCGTCTTTCGGTGCCCTTAACTCAGAGTATCCAACAAGCTTCTAGTACGCCCTTCTTCTCAAGTCTTCCCTTCGCTTGGGAACACACTGCCACTGAGGAGACTTCACCTGAAGCGCGATGACACGCTTTGCAGCCCAAGGGACTGGACGGGCAACTTAACTCAGAAGCTCCAACTGCCTTCTAGTCGGCCTTGGTTCTAAGTTCTTTCCTTCCTGCAATGGGAACACACGGCCGCATAGGCCTCTTGGCCTTCGGAGCGTTTCTACGTGTTGGAAGCAGCAGGGCCTTAGCCTGCACTTTACGTAGAGCTTGCAACTTGGCGTAGAGTCCGCCTTGGTTCTAAGTTCTTGCCTGAGCTGCGAACACGCTGCCGCTTATGAGGCTTCACCTGAAGAGCGAGGCTACCTTTTGGAAGCCTAATGGACTTGGTGTGCACTTCACACAGAGAGTCCAAGTCGGCTTCAGGCCGCCCTTGTTCTCACTTCTTTCCTCACCTGCGAGAACACGGCCAGAAGGCGGTTGCGTCGTACGCGGCGCTTGGCGTTTTGGACGCAGAGGCGCATTGGCGAGCACTTCACTCAGAGTCTCCAACCTGCCTTGGCGTCCGCCTTTGTTCTAACACCTTTCCGCAACTGGGAGAACACTGCCCTCTAGTAGTGTTCGTCTTCGCTGCGTTTGTAGGTTTGGGAAGCCTAAGGGCCTTCCCTGGAACTCAACTCGGTGTAGCCAACAGGCTTCTAGTCCGCCCCTGTTCTAAGGTCTTTCTTCCCCTGGGATCTCACGCCCCCCCTCCCCCAGGAGACGTCACCTTAGGAGCGATGATACGTTTTGGAAGCAAAAGGGGACCTGGGGTGCCCTGCCCTGAGAGTGTCCAACTTGCCTCCAGTGCGGCCTTGTTCTAACTTCTTTCCGCAGCAGGGAACACGCTGCCACATAGGAAACTTCACTTCAGGTCGAGTTTAATTGTGGAAGCCTAAGGGTCTGGGCCTGCACTTAACTCGCAGTGTGCAACTTGCCTAGGGTGCGCCCCAGGTTCCAACTTCTTTCCACAGCCGGGAGCAAACTGCCCCTTGGGAATCCTCCCTTTGAAGGTCGCGTTCACGTTTTGGAAGCCGCAGCGTCTTTGTTTGCCCTTAACTCGGAGTATCCAACAAGCTTCTAGTACGCCCTTCTTCTCAAGTCTTCCCTTCGCTTGGGAACACACTGCCACTGAGGAGACTTCACCTGAAGCGCGATGACACGCTTTGCATCCCAAGGGACTGGACGGGCAACTTAACTCAGAAGCCTCCAACTGCCTTCTAGTCGGCCTTGGTTCTAAGTTCTTTCCTTCCTGCAATGGGAACACACGGCCGCATAGGCCTCTTGGCCTTCGGAGCGTTTCTACGTGTTGGAAACAGCAGGGCCTTAGCCTGCACTTTACGTAGAGCTTGCAACTTGGCGTAGAGTCCGCCTTGGTTCTAAGTTCTTGCCTGAGCTGCGAACACGCTGCCGCTTATGAGGCTTCACCTGAAGAGCGAGGCTACCTTTTGGAAGCCTAATGGACTTGGCGTGCACTTCACACAGAGAGTCCAAGTCGGCTTCAGGCCGCCTTTGTTCTCACTTCTTTCCTCACCTGCGAGAACACGGCCAGAAGGCGGTTGCGTAGTACGCGGCGCTTGGCGTTTTGGACGCAGAGGCGCATTGGCGAGCACTTCACTCAGAGTCTCCAACCTGCCTTGGCGTCCGCCTTTGTAATAACACCTTTCCACAACTGGGAGAACACTGCCCTCTAGTAGTGTTCGTCTTCGCTGCGTTTGTAGGTTTGGGAAGCCTAAGGGCCTTCCCTGGAACTCAACTCGTTGTAGCCAACAGGCTTCTAGTCCGCCCCTGTTCTAAGGTCTTTCCTCCCCTGGGATCTCACGGCCCACCCCCAGGGGACGTCACCTTAGGAGCGATGATACGTTTTGGAAGCAAAAGGGGACCTGGGGTGCCCTGCCCTGAGAGTGTCCAACTTGCCTCCTGTGCGGCCTTGTTCTAACTTCTTTCCGCAGCAGGGAACACGCTGCCACATAGGAAACTTCACTTCAGGTCGAGTTTACGTTGTGGAAGCCTAAGGGTCTGGGCCTGCACTTAACTCGCAGTGTGCAACTTGCCTAGGGTGCGCCCCAGGTTCCAACTTCTTTCCACAGCCGGGAGCAAACTGCCCCTTGGGAATCCTCCCTTTGACGGTCGCGTTCACGTTTTGGAAGCCGCAGCGTCTTTGCGTGCCCTTAACTCGGAGTATCCAACAAGCTTCTAGTACGCCCTTCTTCTCAAGTCTTCCCTTCGCTTGGGAACACACTGCCACTGAGGAGACTTCACCTGAAGCGTGATGACACGCTTTGCATCCCAAGGGACTGGACGGGCAACTTAACTCAGAAGCTCCAACTGCCTTCTAGTCGGCCTTGGTTCTAAGTTCTTTCCTTCCTGCAATGGGAACCCACGGCCGCATAGGCCTCTTGGCCTTCGGAGCGTTTCTACGTGTTGGAAGCAGCAGGGCCTTAGCCTGCACTTTACGTAGAGCGTGCAACTTGGCGTAGAGTCCGCCTTGGTTCTAAGTTCTTGCCTGAGCTGCGAACACGCTGCCGCTTATGAGGCTTCACCTGAAGAGCGAGGCTACCTTTTGGAAGCCTAATGGACTTGGCGTGCACTTCACACAGAGAGTCCAAGTCGGCTTCAGGCCGCCCTTGTTCTCACTTCTTTCCTCACCTGCGAGAACACGGCCAGAAGGCGGTTGCGTCGTACACGGCGCTTGGCATTTTGGACGCAGAGGCGCATTGGCGAGCACTTCACTCAGAGTCTCCAACCTGCCTTGGCGTCCGCCTTTGTTCTAACACCTTTCCGCAACTGGGAGAACACTGCCATCTAGTAGTGTTCGTCTTCGCTGCGTTTGTAGGTTTGGGAAGCCTAAGGGCCTTCCCTGGAACTCAACTCGGTGTAGCCAACAGGCTTCTAGTCCGCCCCTGTTCTAAGGTCTTTCCTCCCCTGGGATCTCACGCCCCCCCCCCAGGAGACGTCACCTTAGGAGCGATGATACGTTTTGCAAGCAAAAGGGGACCTGGGGTGCCCTGCCCTGAGAGTGTCCAACTTGCCTCCAGTGCGGCCTTGTTCTAACTTCTTTCCGCAGCAGGGAACACGCTGCCACATTGGAAACTTCACTTCAGGTCGAGTTTACGTTGTGGAAGTCTAAGGGTCTGGGCCTGCACTTACCTCGCAGTGTGCAACTTGCCTAGGGTGCGCCCCAGGTTCCAACTTCTTTCCACAGCCGGGAGCAAACTGCCCCTTGGGAATCCTCACTTTGAAGGTCGCGTTCACGTTTTGGAAGCCGCAGCGTCTTTGCGTGCCCTTATCTCGGAGTACCCAACAAGCTTCTAGTTCGCCCTTCTTCTGAAGTATTCCCTTCGCTTGGGAACACACTGCCACTGAGGAGACTTCACCTGAAGCGCGATGACACGCTTTGCAGCCCAAGGGACTGGACGGACAACTTAACTCAGAAGCTCCAACTGCCTTCTAGTCGGCCTTGGTTCTAAGTTCTTTCCTTCCTGCAATGGGAACACACGGCCGCATAGGCCTCTTGGCCTTCGGAGCGTTTCTACGTGTTGGAAGCAGCAGGGCCTTAGCCTGCACTTTACGTAGAGCTTGCAACTTGGCGTAGAGTCCGCCTTGGTTCTAAGTTCTTGCCTGACCTGCGAACACGCTGCCGCTTATGAGGCTTCACCTGAAGAGCGAGGCTACCTTTTGGAAGCCTAATGGACTTGGCGTGCACTTCACACAGAGAGTCCAAGTCGACTTCAGGCCGCCCTTGTTCTCACTTCTTTCCTCACCTGCGAGAACACGGCCAGAAGGCGGTTGCGTCGTACGCGGCGCTTGGCGTTTTGGACGCAGAGGCGCATTGGCGAGCACTTCACTCAGAGTCTCCAACCTGCCTTGGCGTCCGCCTTTGTTCTAACACCTTTCCGCAACTGGGAGAACACTGCCCTCTAGTAGTGTTCGTCTTCGCTGCGTTTGTAGGTTTGGGAAGCCTAAGGGCCTTTCCTGGAACTCAACTCGGTGTAGCCAACAGGCTTCTAGTCCGCCCCTGTTCTAAGGTCTTTCCTCCCCTGGGATCTCACGCCCCCCCCCAGGAGACGTCACCTTAGGAGCGATGATACGTTTTGGAAGCAAAAGGGGACCTGGGGTGCCCTGCCCTGAGAGTGTCCAACTTGCCTCCAGTGCGGCCTTGTTCTAACTTCTTTCCGCAGCAGGGAACACGCTGCCACATAGGAAACTTCACTTCAGGTCGAGTTTACGTTGTGGAAGCCTAGGGGTCTGGGCCTGCACTTAACACGCAGTGTGCAACTTGCCTAGGGTGCGCCCCAGGTTCCAACTTCTTTCCACAGCCGGGAGCAAACTGCCCCTTGGGAATCCTCCCTTTGAAGGTCGCGTTCACGTTTTGGAAGCCGCAGCGTCTTTGCGTGCCCTTCAGTCGGAGTACCCAACAAGCTTCTAGTACGCCCTTCTTCACAAGTCTTCCCTTCGCTTGGGAACACACTGCCACTGAGGAGACTTCACCTGAAGCGCGATGACACGCTTTGCATCCCAAGGGACTGGACGGGCAACTTAACTCAGAAGCTCCAACTGCCTTCTAGTCGGCCTTGGTTCTAAGTACTTTCCTTCCTGCAATGGGAACACACGGCCGCATAGGCCTCTTGGCCTTCGGAGCGTTTCTACGTGTTGGAAACAGCAGGGCCTTAGCCTGCACTTTACGTAGAGCTTGCTTCTTGGCATAGAGTCCGCCTTGGTTCTAAGTTCTTGCCTGAGCTGCGAACACGCTGCCGCTTATGAGGCTTCACCTGAAGAGCGAGGCTACCTTTTGGAAGCCTAATCGACGTGGCGTGCACTTCACACAGAGAGTCCAAGTCGGCTTCAGGCCGCCTTTGTTCTCACTTCTTTGCTCACCTGCGAGAACACGGCCAGAAGGCGGTTGCGTAGTACGCGGCGCTTGGCGTTTTGGACGCAGAGGCGCATTGGCGAGCACTTCACTCAGAGTCTCCAACCTGCCTTGGCGTCCGCCTTTGTTCTAACAACTTTCCGCAACTGGGAGAACACTGCCCTCTAGTAGTGTTCGTCTTCGCTGCGTTTGTAGGTTTGGGAAGCCTAAGGGCCTTCCCTGGAACTCAACTCGGTGTAGCCAACAGGCTTCTAGTCCGCCCCTGTTCTAAGGTCTTTCCTCCCCTGGGATCTCACGCCCCCCCCCCAGGAGACGTCACCTTAGGAGCGATGATACGTTTTGGAAGCAAAAGGGGACCTGGGGTGCCCTGCCCTGAGAGTGTCCAACTTGCCTCCAGTGCGGCCTTGTTCTAACTTCTTTCCGCAGCAGGGAACACGCTGCCACATAGGAAACTTCACTTCAGGTCGAGTTTACGTTGTGGAAGCCTAAGGGTCTGGGCCTGCACTTAACTCGCAGTGTGCAACTTGCCTAGGGTGCGCCCCAGGTTCCAACTTCTTTCCACAGCCGGGAGCAAACTGCCCCTTGGGAATCCTCCCTTTGAAGGTCGCGTTCACGTTTTGGAAGCCGCAGCGTCTTTGCGTGCCCTTAAGTCGGAGTACCCAACAAGCTTCTAGTACGCCCTTCTTCTCAAGTCTTCCCTTCGCTTGGGAACACAGTGCCACTGAGGAGACTTCAACTGAAGTGCGATGACACGATTTGCAGCCCAAGGGACTGGACGGGCAACTTAACTCAGAAGCTCCAACTGCCTTCTAGTCGGCCTTGGTTCTAAGTTCTTTCCTTCGTGCAATGGGAACACACGGCCGCATAGGCCTCTTGGCCTTCGGAGCGTTTCTACGTGTTGGAAGCAGCAGGGCCTTAGCCTGCACTTTACGTAGAGCTTGCAACTTGGCGTAGAGTCCGCCTTGGTTCTAAGTTCTTGCCTGAGCTGCGAACACGCTGCCGCTTATGAGGCTTCACCTGAAGAGCGAGGCTACCTTGTGGAA
The DNA here is from genome assembly GCF_922984935.1 of Meles meles. Lineage (NCBI taxonomy): Eukaryota > Metazoa > Chordata > Mammalia > Carnivora > Mustelidae > Meles > Meles meles. The sequence continues at coordinate 61,002,394 of NC_060084.1, read as the reverse complement.
GCCTAATGGACTTGGCGTGCACTTCACACAGAGAGTCCAAGTCGGCTTCAGGCCGCCCTTGTTCTCACTTCTTTCCTCACCTGCGAGAACACGGCCAGAAGGCGGTTGCGTCGTACCCGGCGCTTGGCGTTTTGGACGCAGAGGCGCATTGGCGAGCACTTCACTCAGAGTCTCCAACCTGCCTTGGCGTCCGCCTTTGTTCTAACACCTTTCCGCAACTGGGAGAACACTGCCCTCTAGTAGTGTTAGTCTTCGCTGCGTTGGTTTGGGAAGCCTAAGGGCCTTCCCTGGAACTCAACTCGGTGTAGCCAACAGGCTTCTAGTCCGCCCCTGTTCTAAGGTCTTTCCTCCCCTGGGATCTCACGCCCACCCCACAGGAGACGTCACCTTAGGAGCCATGATACGTTTTGGAAGCAAAAGGGGTCCTGGGGTGCCCTGCCCAGAGAGTGTCCAACTTGCCTCCAGTGCGGCCTTGTTCTAACTTCTTTCCGCAGCAGGGAACACGCTGCCACATAGGAAACTTCACTTCAGGTCGAGTTTACGTTGTGGAAGCCTAAGGGTCTGGGCCTGCACTTAACTCGCAGTGTGCAACTTGCCTAGGGTGCGCCCCAGGTTCCAACTTCTTTCCACAGCCGGGAGCAAACTGCCCCTTGGGAATCCTCCCTTTGAAGGTCGCGTTCAAGTTTTGGAAGCCGCAGCGTCTTTGCGTGCCCTTAACTCGGAGTACCCAACAAGCTTCTAGTACGCCCTTCTTCTCAAGTCTTCCCTTCGCTTGGGAACACACTGCCACTGAGGAGACTTCACCTGAAGCGCGATGACACGCTTTGCAGCCCAAGGGACTGGACGGGCAACTTAACTCAGAAGCTCCAACTGCCTTCTAATCGGCCTTGGTTCTAAGTTCTTTCCTTCCTGCAATGGGAACACACGGCCGCATAGGCCTCTTGGCCTTCGGAGCGTTTCTACGTGTTGGAAGCAGCAGGGCCTTAGCCTGCACTTTACGTAGAGCTTGCAACTTGGCGTAGAGTCCGCCTTGGTTCTAAGTTCTTGCCTGAGCTGCGAACACGCTGCCGCTTATGAGGCTTCACCTGAAGAGCGAGGCTACCTTGTGGAAGCCTAATGGACTTGGCGTGCACTTCACACAGAGAGTCCAAGTCGGCTTCAGGCCGCCCTTGTTCTCACTTCTTTCCTCACCTGCGAGAACACGGCCAGAAGGCGGTTGCGTCGTACGCGGCGCTTGGCGTTTTGGACGCAGAGGCGCATTGGCGAGCACTTCACTCAGAGTCTCCAACCTGCCTTGGCGTCCGCCTTTGTTCTAACACCTTTCCGCAACTGGGAGAACACTGCCCTCTAGTAGTGTTCGTCTTTGCTGCGTTTGTAGGTTTGGGAAGCCTAAGGGCCTTCCCTGGAACTCAACTCGGTGTAGCCAACAGGCTTCTAGTCCGCCCCTGTTCTAAGGTCTTTCCTCCCCTGGGATCTCACGACCCCCCCCAGGAGACGTCACCTTAGGAGCCATGATACGTTTTGGAAGCAAAAGGGGTCCTGGGTTGCCCTGCCCTGAGAGTGTCCAACTTGCCTCCAGTGCGGCCTTGTTCTAACTTCTTTCCGCAGCAGGGAACACGCTGCCACATAGGAAACTTCACTTCAGGTCGAGTTTACGTTGTGGAAGCCTAGGGGTCTGGGCCTGCACTTAACTCCCAGTGTGCAACTTGCCTAGGGTGCGCCCCAGGTTCCAACTTCTTTCCACAGCGTGGAGCAAACTGCCCCTTGGGAATCCTCCCTTTGAAGGTCGCGTTCACCTTTTGGAATTCGCAGCGTCTTTGCGTGCCCTTAACTCGGAGTACCCAACAAGCTTCTAGTACGCCCTTCTTCTCAAGTCTTCCCTTCGCTTGGGAACACACTGCCACTGAGGAGACTTCACCTGAAGCGCGATGACACGCTTTGCAGGCCAAGGGACTGGACGGGCAACTTAACTCAGAAGCTCCAACTGCCTTCTAGTCGGCCTTGGTTCTAAGTTCTTTCCTTCCTGCAATGGGAACACACGGCCGCATAGGCCTCTTGGCCTTCGGAGCGTTTCTACGTGTTGGAAGCAGCAGGGCCTTAGCCTGCACTTTACGTAGAGCTTGCAACTTGGCGTAGAGTCCGCCTTGGTTCTAAGTTCTTGCCTGAGCTGCGAACACGCTGCCGCTTATGAGGCTTCACCTGAAGAGCGAGGCTACCTTTTGGAAGCCTAATGGACTTGGCGTGCACTTCACACAGAGAGTCCAAGTCGGCTTCAGGCCGCCCTTGTTCTCACTTCTTTCCTCACCTGCGAGAACACGGCCAGAAGGCGGTTGCGTCGTACGCGGCGCTTGGCGTTTTGGACGCAGAGGCGCATTGGCGAGCACTTCACTCAGAGTCTCCAACCTGCCTTGGCGTCCGCCTTTGTTCTAACACCTTTCCGCAACTGGGAGAACACTGCCCTCTAGTAGTGTTCGTCTTCGCTGCGTTTGTAGGTTTGGGAAGCCTAAGGGCCTTCCCTGGAACTCAACTCGGTGTAGCCAACAGGCTTCTAGTCCGCCCCTGTTCTAAGGTCTTTCCTCCCCTGGGATCTCACGCCCCCCCTCCAGGAGACGTCACCTGAGGAGCGATGATACGTTTTAGAAGCAAAAGGGGACCTGGGGTGCCCTGCCCTGAGAGTGTCCAACTTGCCTCCAGTGCGGCCTTGTTCTAACTTCTTTCCGCAGCAGTGAACACGCTGCCACATAGGAAACTTCACTTCAGGTCGAGTTTACGTTGTGGAAGCCTAAGGGTCTGGGCCTGCACTTAACTCGCAGTGTGCAACTTGCCTAGGTTGCGCCCCAGGTTCCAACTTCTTTCCACAGCCGGGAGCAAACTGCCCCTTGGGAATCCTCCCTTTGAAGGTCGCGTTCACGTTTTGGAAGCCGCAGCGTCTTTGCGTGCCCTTATCTCGGAGTACCCAACAAGCTTCTAGTTCGCCCTTCTTCTGAAGTATTCCCTTCGCTTGGGAACACACTGCCACTGAGGAGACTTCACCTGAAGCGCGATGACACGCTTTGCAGCCCAAGGGACTGGACGGGCAACTTAACTCAGAAGCTCCAACTGCCTTCTAGTCGGCCTTGGTTCTAAGTTCTTTCCTTCCTGCAATGGGAACACACGGCCGCATAGGCCTCTTGGCCTTCGGAGCGTTTCTACGTGTTGGAAACAGCAGGGCCTTAGCCTGCACTTTACGTAGAGCTTGCTTCTTGGCATAGAGTCCGCCTTGGTTCTAAGTTCTTGCCAGAGCTGCGAACACGCTGCCGCTTATGAGGCTTCACCTGAAGAGCGAGGCTACCTTTTGGAAGCCTAATGGACTTGGCGTGCACTTCACACAGAGAGTCCAAGTCGGCTTCAGGCCGCCCTTGTTCTCACTTCTTTCCTCACCTGTGAGAACACGGCCAGAAGGCGGTTGCGTCGTACGCGGCGCTTGGCGTTTTGGACGCAGAGGCGCATTGGCGAGCACTTCACTCAGAGTCTCCAACCTGCCTTGGCGTCCGCCTTTGTTCTAACACCTTACCGCAACTGGGAGAACACTGCCCTCTAGTAGTGTTCGTCTTCGCTGCGTTTGTAGGTTTGGGAAGCCTAAGGGCCTTCCCTGGAACTCAACTCGGTGTAGCCAACAGGCTTCTAGTCCGCCCCTGTTCTAAGGTCTTTCCTCCCCTGGGATCTCACGCCCCCCCCCAGGAGACGTCACCTTAGGAGCCATGATACGTTTTGGAAGCAAAAGGGGTCCTGGGGTGCCCTGCCCTGAGAGTGTCCAACTTGCCTCCAGTGCGGCCTTGTTCTAACTTCTTTCCGCAGCAGGGAACACGCTGCCACATAGGAAACTTCACTTCAGGTCGAGTTTACGTTGTGGAAGCCTAAGGGTCTGGGCCTGCACTTAACTCGCAGTGTGCAACTTGCCTAGGGTGCGCCCCAGGTTCCAACTTCTTTCCACAGCCGGGAGCAAACTGCCCCTTGGGAATCCTCCCTTTGAAGGTCGCGTTCACGTTTTGAAATCCGCAGCGTCTTTGCGTGCCCTTAACTCGGAGTACCCAACAAGCTTCTAGTACGCCCTTCTTCTCAAGTCTTCCCTTCGCTTGGGAACACACTGCCACTGAGGAGACTTCACCTGAAGCGCGATGACACGCTTTGCAGCCCAAGGGACTGGACCAGCAACTTAACTCAGAAGCTCCAACTGCCTTCTAGTCGGCCTTGGTTCTAAGTTCTTTCCTTCCTGCAATGGGAACACACGGCCGCATAGGCCTCTTGGCCTTCGGAGCGTTTCTACGTGTTGGAAGCAGCAGGGCCTTAGCCTGCACTTTACGTAGAGCTTGCAACTTAGCGTAGAGTCCGCCTTGGTTCTAAGTTCTTGCCTGAGCTGCGAACACGCTGCCGCTTATGAGGCTTCACCTGAAGAGCGAGGCTACCTTGTGGAAGCCTAATGGACTTGGCGTGCACTTCACACAGAGAGTCCAAGTCGGCTTCAGGCCGCCCTTGTTCTCACTTCTTTCCTCACCTGCGAGAACACGGCCAGAAGGCGGTTGCGTCCTACGCGGCGCTTGGCGTTTTGGACGCAGAGGCGCATTGGCGAGCACTTCACTCAGAGTCTCCAACCTGCCTTGGCGTCCGCCTTTGTTCTAACACCTTTCCGCAACTGGGAGAACACTGCCCTCTAGTAGTGTTCGTCTTCGCTGCGTTTGTAGGTTTGGGAAGCCTAAGGGCCTTCCCTGGAACTCAACTCGGTGTAGCCAACAGGCTTCTAGTCCGCCCCTGTTCTAAGGTCTTTCCTCCCCTGGGATCTCACGCCCCCCCTCCCCCAGGAGACGTCACCTTAGGAGCGATGATACGTTTTGGAAGCAAAAGGGGACCTGGGGTGCCCTGCCCTGAGAGTGTCCAACTTGCCTCCAGTGCGGCCTTGTTCTAACTTCTTTCCGCAGCAGGGAACACGCTGCCACATAGGAAACTTCACTTCAGGTCGAGTTTACGTTGTGGAAGCCTAGGGGTCTGGGCCTGCACTTAACTCGCAGTGTGCAACTTGCCTAGGGTGCGCCCCAGGTTCCAACTTCTTTCCACAGCCGGGAGCAAACTGCCCCTTGGGAATCCTCCCTTTGAAGGTCGCGTTCATCTTTTGGAAGCCGCAGCGTCTTTGCGTGCCCTTAACTCGGAGTACCCAACAAGCTTCTAGTACGCCCTTCTTCTCAAGTCTTCCCTTCGCTTGGGAACACACTGCCACTGAGGAGACTTCACCTGAAGTGCGATGACACGCTTTGCAGCCCAAGGGACTGGACGGTCAACTTAACTCAGAAGCTCCAACTGCCTTCTAGTCGGCCTTGGTTCTAAGTTCTTTCCTTCCTGCAGTGGGAACACACGGCCGCATAGGCCTCTTGGCCTTCGGAGCGTTTCTACGTGTTGGAAGCAGCAGGGCCTTAGCCTGCACTTTACGTAGAGCTTGCAACTTGGCGTAGAGTCCGCCTTGGTTCTCAGTTCTTGCCTGAGCTGCGAACACGCTGCCGCTTATGAGGCTTCACCTGAAGAGCGAGGCTACCTTGTGGAAGCCTAATGGACTTGGCGTGCACTTCACACAGAGAGTCCAAGTCGGCTTCAGGCCGCCCTTGTTCTCACTTCTTTCCTCACCTGCGAGAACACGGCCAGAAGGCGGTTGCGTCGTACGCGGCGCTTGGCGTTTTGGATGCAGAGCCGCATTGGCGAGCACTTCCCTCAGAGTCTCCAACCTGCCTTGGCGTCCGCCTATGTTCTAACACCTTTCCGCAACTGGGAGAACACTGCCCTCTAGTAGTGTTCGTCTTCGCTGCGTTTGTAGGTTTGGGAAGCCTAAGGGCCTTCCCTGGAACTCAACTCGGTGTAGCCAACAGGTTTCTAGTCCGCCCCTGTTCTCAGGTCTTTCCTCCCCTAGGATCTCACGCCCCCTCCCCCAGGAGACGTCACCTTAGGAGCGATGATACGTTTTGGAAGCAAAAGGGGACCTGGGGTGCCCTGCCCTGAGAGTGTCCAACTTGCCTCCAGTGCGGCCTTGTTCTAACTTCTTTCCGCAGCAGGGAACACGCTGCCACATAGGAAACTTCACTTCAGGTCGAGTTTACGTTGTGGAAGCCTAAGGGTCTGGGCCTGCACTTAACTCGCAGTGTGCAACTTGCCTAGGGTGCGCCCCAGGTTCCAACTTCTTTCCACAGCCGGGAGCAAACTGCCCCTTGGGAATCCTCCCTTTGAAGGTCGCGTTCACGTTTTGAAATCCGCAGCGCTTTGCGTGCCCTTAACTCGGAGTACCCAACAAGCTTCTAGTACGCCCTTCTTCTCAAGTCTTCCCTTCGATTGGGAACACACTGCCACTGAGGAGACTTCACCTGAAGCGCGATGGCACGCTTTGCAGCCCAAGGGACTGGACGGGCAACTTAACTCAGAAGCTCCAACTGCCTTCTAGTCGGCCTTGGTTCTAAGTTATTTCCTTCCTGCAATGGGAACACACGGCCGCATAGGCCTCTTGGCCTTCGGAGCGTTTCTACGTGTTGGAAGCAGCAGGGCCTTAGCCTGCACTTTACGTAGAGCTTGCAACTTGGCGTAGAGTCCGCCTTGGTTCTAAGTTCTTGCCTGAGCTGGGAACACGCTGCCGCTTATGAGGCTTCACTTGAAGAGCGAGGCTACCTTTTGGAAGCCTAATGGACTTGGCGTGCACTTCACACAGAGAGTCCAAGTCGGCTTCAAGCCGCCCTTGTTCTCACTTCTTTCCTCACCTGCGAGAACACGGCCAGAAGGCGGTTGCGTCGTACGTGGCGCTTGGCGTTGTGGACGCAGAGGCGCATTGGCGAGCACTTCACTCAGAGTCTCCAACCTGCCTTGGCGTCCGCCTTTGTTCTAACACCTTTCCGCAACTGGGAGAACACTGCCCTCTAGTAGTGTTCGTCTTCGCTGCGTTTGTAGGTTTGGGAAGCCTAAGGGCCTTCCCTGGAACTCAACTCGGTGTAGCCAACAGGCTTCTAGTCCGCCCCTGTTCTAAGGTCTTTCCTCCCCTGGGATCTCACGCCCCCCCTCCCCCAGGAGACGTCACCTTAGGTGCGATGATACGTTTTGGAAGCAAAAGGGGACCTGGGGTGCCCTGCCCTGAGAGTGTCCAACTTGCCTCCAGTGCGGCCTTGTTCTAACTTCTTTCCGCAGCAGGGAACACGCTGCCACATAGGAAACTTCACTTCAGGTCGAGTTTGCGTTGTGGAAGCCTAAGGGTCTGGGCCTGCACTTAACTCGCAGTGTGCAACTTGCCTAGGGTGCGCCCCAGGTTCCAAATTCTTTCCACAGCCGGGAGCAAACTGCCCCTTGGGAATCCTCCCTTTGAAGGTCGCGTTCACGTTTTGGAAGCCGCAGCGTCTTTGCGTGCCCTTCACTCGGAGTACCCAACAAGCTTCTAGTACGCCCTTCTTCTCAAGTCTTCCCTTCGCTTGGGAACACACTGCCACTGAGGAGACTTCACCTGAAGCGCGATGACACGCTTTGCAGCCCAAGGGACTGGACGGGCAACTTAACTCAGAAGCTCCAACTGCCTTCTAGTCGGCCTTGGTTCTAAGTTCTTTCCTTCCTGCAATGGGAACACACGGCCGCATAGGCCTCTTGGCCTTCGGAGCGTTTCTACGTGTTGGAAGGAGCAGGGCCTTAGCCTGCCCTTTACGTAGAGCTTGCAACTTGGCGTAGAGTCCGCCTTGGTTCTAAATTCTTGCCTGAGCTGCGAACACGCTGCCGCTTATGAGACTTCACCTGAAGAGCGAGGCTACCTTGTGGAAGCCTAATGGACTTGGCGTGCACTTCACACAGAGAGTCCAAGTCGGCTTCAGGCCGCCCTTGTTCTCACTTCTTTCCTCACCTGCGAGAACACGGCCAGAAGGCGGTTGCGTCGTACGCGGCGCTTGGCGTTTTGGATGCAGAGGCGCATTGGCGAGCACTTCACTCAGAGTCTCCAACCTGCCTTGGCGTCCGCCTATGTTCTAACACCTTTCCGCAACTGGGAGAACACTGCCCTCTAGTAGTGTTCGTCTTCGCTGCGTTTGTAGGTTTGGGAAGCCTAAGGGCCTTCCCTGGAACTCAACTCGGTGTAGCCAACAGGTTTCTAGTCCGCCCCTGTTCTAAGTTCTTTCCTCCCCTGGGATCTCACGCCCCCTCCCCCAGGAGACATCACCTTAGGAGCGATGATACGTTTTGGAAGCAAAAGGGGACCTGGGGTGCCCTGCCCTGAGAGTGTCCAACTTGCCTCCAGTGCGGCCTTTTTCTAACTTCTTTCTGCAGCAGGGAACACGCAGCCACATAGGAAACTTCACTTCAGGTCGATATTGCGTTGTGGAAGCCTAAGGGTCTGGGTCTGCACTTAACTCGCAGTGTGCAACTTGCCTAGGGTGCGCCCCAGGTTCCAACTTCTTTCCACAGCCGGGAGCAAACTGCCCCTTGGGAATCCTCCCTTTGAAGGTCGCGTTCACGTTTTGGAAGCCGCAGCGTCTTTGCGTGCCCTTCACTCGGAGTACCCAACAAGCTTCTAGTACGCCCTTCTTCTCAAGTCTTCCCTTCGCTTGGGAACACACTGCCACTGAGGAGACTTCACCTGAAGCGCGATGACACGCTTTGCAGCCCAAGGGACTTGACGGGCAACTTAACTCAGAAGCTCCAACTGCCTTCTAGTCGGCCTTGGTTCTAAGTTCTTTCCTTCCTGCAATGGGAACACACGGCCGCATAGGCCTCTTGGCCTTCGGAGCGTTTCTACGTGTTGGAAGCAGCAGGGCCTTAGCCTGCACTTTACGTAGAGCTTGCAACTTGGCGTAGAGTCTGCCTTGGTTCTAAGTTCTTGCCTGAGCTGCGAACACGCTGCCGCTTATGAGGCTTCACCTGAAGAGCGAGGCTACCTTTTGGAAGCCTAATGGACTTGGCGTGCACTTCACACAGAGAGTCCAAGTCGGCTTCAGGCCGCCCTTGTTCTCACTTCTTTCTTCACCTGGGAGATCACGGCCAGAAGGCGGTTGCGTCGTACGCGGCGCTTGGCGTTTTGGACGCAGAGGCGCATTGGCGAGCACTTCACTCAGAGTCTCCAACCTGCCTTGGCGTCCGCCTTTGTTCTAACACATTTCCGCAACTGGGAGAACACTGCCCTCTAGTAATGTTCGTCTTCGCTGCGTTTGTAGGTTTGGGAAGCCTAAGGGCCTTCCCTGGAACTCAACTCGGTGTAGCCAACAGGCTTCTAGTCCGCCCCTGTTCTAAGGTCTTTCCTCCCCTGGGATCTCACGCCACCCCTCCCCCAGGAGACGTCACCTTAGGAGCGATGATACGTTTTGGAAGCAAAAGGGGACCTGGGGTGCCCTGCCCTGAGAGTGTCCAACTTGCCTCCAGTGCGGCCTTGTTCTAACTTCTTTCCGCAGCAGGGAACACGCTGCCACATAGGAAACTTCACTTCAGGTCGAGTTTACGTTGTGGAAGCCTAGGGGTCTGGGCCTGCACTTAACTCGCAGTGTGCAACTTGCCTAGGGTGCGCCCCAGGTTCCAACTTCTTTCCACAGCCGGGAGCAAACTGCCCCTTGGGAATCCTCCCTTTGAAGGTCGCGTTCACGTTTTGGAAGCCGCAGCGTCTTTGCGTGCCCTTAACTCGGAGTACCCAACAGGCTTCTAGTACGCCCTTCTTCTCAAGTCTTCCCTTCGCTTGGGAACACACTGCCACTGAGGAGACTTCACCTGAAGCGCGATGACACGCTTTGCAGCCCAAGGGACTGGACGGGCAACTTAACTCAGAAGCTCCAACTGCCTTCTAGTCGGCCTTGGTTCTAAGTTCTTTCCTTCCTGCAATGGGAACACACGGCCGCATAGGCCTCTTGGCCTTCGGAGCGTTTCTACGTGTTGGAAGCAGCAGGGCCTTAGCCTGCACTTTACGTAGAGCTTGCAACTTGGCGTAGAGTCCGCCTTGGTTCTCAGTTCCTGCCTGAGCTGCGAACACGCTGCCGCTTATGAGGCTTCACCTGAAGAGCGAGGCTACCTTGTGGAAGCCTAATGGACTTGGCGTGCACTTCACACAGAGAGTCCAAGTCGGCCTCAGGCCGCCCTTGTTCTCACTTCTTTCCTCACCTGAGAGAACACGGCCAGAAGGCGGTTGCGTCGTACGCGGCGCTTGGCGTTTTGGATGCAGAGGCGCATTGGCGAGCACTTCACTCATAGTCTCCAACCTGCCTTGGCGTCCGCCTATGTTCTAACACCTTTCCGCAACAGGGAGAACACTGCCCTCTAGTAGTGTTCGTCTTCGCTGCGTTTGTAGGTTTGGGAAGCCTAAGGGCCTTCCCTGGAACTCAACTCGGTGTAGCCAACAGGTTTCTAGTCCGCCCCTGTTCTAAGGTCTTTCCTCCCCTGGGATCTCACGCCCCCTCCCCCAGGAGACGTCACCTTAGGAGCGATGATACGTTTTGGAAGCAAAAGGGGACCTGGGGTGCCCTGCCCTGAGAGTGTCCAACTTGCCTCCAGTGCGGCCTTGTTCTAACTTCTTTCCGCAGCAGGGAACACGCTGCCACATAGGAAACTTCACTTCAGGTCGAGTTTGCGTTGTGGAAGCCTAAGGGTCTGGGCCTGCACTTAACTCGCAGTGTGCAACTTGCCTAGGGTGCGCCCCAGGTTCCAAATTCTTTCCACAGCCGGGAGCAAACTGCCCCTTGGGAATCCTCCCTTTGAAGGTCGCGTTCACGTTTTGGAAGCCGCAGCGTCTTTGCGTGCCCTTCACTCGGAGTACCCAACAAGCTTCTAGTACGCCCTTCTTCTCAAGTCTTCCCTTCGCTTGGGAACACACTGCCACTGAGGAGACTTCACCTGAAGCGCGATGACACGCTTTGCAGCCCAAGGGACTGGACGGGCAACTTAACTCAGAAGCTCCAACTGCCTTCTAGTCGGCCTTGGTTCTAAGTTCTTTCCTTCCTGCAATGGGAACACACGGCCGCATAGGCCTCTTGGCCTTCGGAGCGTTTCTACGTGTTGGAAGGAGCAGGGCCTTAGCCTGCCCTTTACGTAGAGCTTGCAACTTGGCGTAGAGTCCGCCTTGGTTCTAAATTCTTGCCTGAGCTGCGAACACGCTGCCGCTTATGAGGCTTCACCTGAAGAGCGAGGCTACCTTGTGGAAGCCTAATGGACTTGGCGTGCACTTCACACAGAGAGTCCAAGTCGGCTTCAGGCCGCCCTTGTTCTCACTTCTTTCCTCACCTGCGAGAACACGGCCAGAAGGCGGTTGCGTCGTACGCGGCGCTTGGCGTTTTGGATGCAGAGGCGCATTGGCGAGCACTTCACTCAGAGTCTCCAACCTGCCTTGGCGTCCGCCTATGTTCTAACACCTTTCCGCAACTGGGAGAACACTGCCCTCTAGTAGTGTTCGTCTTCGCTGCGTTTGTAGGTTTGGGAAGCCTAAGGGCCTTCCCTGGAACTCAACTCGGTGTAGCCAACAGGTTTCTAGTCCGCCCCTGTTCTAAGTTCTTTCCTCCCCTGGGATCTCACGCCCCCTCCCCCAGGAGACATCACCTTAGGAGCGATGATACGTTTTGGAAGCAAAAGGGGACCTGGGGTGCCCTGCCCTGAGAGTGTCCAACTTGCCTCCAGTGCGGCCTTTTTCTAACTTCTTTCTGCAGCAGGGAACACGCAGCCACATAGGAAACTTCACTTCAGGTCGATATTGCGTTGTGGAAGCCTAAGGGTCTGGGTCTGCACTTAACTCGCAGTGTGCAACTTGCCTAGGGTGCGCCCCAGGTTCCAACTTCTTTCCACAGCCGGGAGCAAACTGCCCCTTGGGAATCCTCCCTTTGAAGGTCGCGTTCACGTTTTGGAAGCCGCAGCGTCTTTGCGTGCCCTTCACTCGGAGTACCCAACAAGCTTCTAGTACGCCCTTCTTCTCAAGTCTTCCCTTCGCTTGGGAACACACTGCCACTGAGGAGACTTCACCTGAAGCGCGATGACACGCTTTGCAGCCCAAGGGACTTGACGGGCAACTTAACTCAGAAGCTCCAACTGCCTTCTAGTCGGCCTTGGTTCTAAGTTCTTTCCTTCCTGCAATGGGAACACACGGCCGCATAGGCCTCTTGGCCTTCGGAGCGTTTCTACGTGTTGGAAGCAGCAGGGCCTTAGCCTGCACTTTACGTAGAGCTTGCAACTTGGCGTAGAGTCTGCCTTGGTTCTAAGTTCTTGCCTGAGCTGCGAACACGCTGCCGCTTATGAGGCTTCACCTGAAGAGCGAGGCTACCTTTTGGAAGCCTAATGGACTTGGCGTGCACTTCACACAGAGAGTCCAAGTCGGCTTCAGGCCGCCCTTGTTCTCACTTCTTTCTTCACCTGGGAGATCACGGCCAGAAGGCGGTTGCGTCGTACGCGGCGCTTGGCGTTTTGGACGCAGAGGCGCATTGGCGAGCACTTCACTCAGAGTCTCCAACCTGCCTTGGCGTCCGCCTTTGTTCTAACACATTTCCGCAACTGGGAGAACACTGCCCTCTAGTAATGTTCGTCTTCGCTGCGTTTGTAGGTTTGGGAAGCCTAAGGGCCTTCCCTGGAACTCAACTCGGTGTAGCCAACAGGCTTCTAGTCCGCCCCTGTTCTAAGGTCTTTCCTCCCCTGGGATCTCACGCCACCCCTCCCCCAGGAGACGTCACCTTAGGAGCGATGATACGTTTTGGAAGCAAAAGGGGACCTGGGGTGCCCTGCCCTGAGAGTGTCCAACTTGCCTCCAGTGCGGCCTTGTTCTAACTTCTTTCCGCAGCAGGGAACACGCTGCCACATAGGAAACTTCACTTCAGGTCGAGTTTACGTTGTGGAAGCCTAGGGGTCTGGGCCTGCACTTAACTCGCAGTGTGCAACTTGCCTAGGGTGCGCCCCAGGTTCCAACTTCTTTCCACAGCCGGGAGCAAACTGCCCCTTGGGAATCCTCCCTTTGAAGGTCGCGTTCACGTTTTGGAAGCCGCAGCGTCTTTGCGTGCCCTTAACTCGGAGTACCCAACAGGCTTCTAGTACGCCCTTCTTCTCAAGTCTTCCCTTCGCTTGGGAACACACTGCCACTGAGGAGACTTCACCTGAAGCGCGATGACACGCTTTGCAGCCCAAGGGACTGGACGGGCAACTTAACTCAGAAGCTCCAACTGCCTTCTAGTCGGCCTTGGTTCTAAGTTCTTTCCTTCCTGCAATGGGAACACACGGCCGCATAGGCCTCTTGGCCTTCGGAGCGTTTCTACGTGTTGGAAGCAGCAGGGCCTTAGCCTGCACTTTACGTAGAGCTTGCAACTTGGCGTAGAGTCCGCCTTGGTTCTCAGTTCCTGCCTGAGCTGCGAACACGCTGCCGCTTATGAGGCTTCACCTGAAGAGCGAGGCTACCTTGTGGAAGCCTAATGGACTTGGCGTGCACTTCACACAGAGAGTCCAAGTCGGCCTCAGGCCGCCCTTGTTCTCACTTCTTTCCTCACCTGAGAGAACACGGCCAGAAGGCGGTTGCGTCGTACGCGGCGCTTGGCGTTTTGGATGCAGAGGCGCATTGGCGAGCACTTCACTCATAGTCTCCAACCTGCCTTGGCGTCCGCCTATGTTCTAACACCTTTCCGCAACAGGGAGAACACTGCCCTCTAGTAGTGTTCGTCTTCGCTGCGTTTGTAGGTTTGGGAAGCCTAAGGGCCTTCCCTGGAACTCAACTCGGTGTAGCCAACAGGTTTCTAGTCCGCCCCTGTTCTAAGGTCTTTCCTCCCCTGGGATCTCACGCCCCCTCCCCCAGGAGACGTCACCTTAGGAGCGATGATACGTTTTGGAAGCAAAAGGGGACCTGGGGTGCCCTGCCCTGAGAGTGTCCAACTTGCCTCCAGTGCGGCCTTGTTCTAACTTCTTTCTGCAGCAGGGAACACGCTGCCACATAGGAAACTTCACTTCAGGTCGAGTTTGCGTTGTGGAAGCCTAAGGGTCTGGGTCTGCACTTAACTCGCAGTGTGCAACTTGCCTAGGGTGCGCCCCAGGTTCCAACTTCTTTCCACAGCCGGGAGCAAACTGCCCCTTGGGAATCCTCCCTTTGAAGGTCGCGTTCACGTTTTGGAAGCCGCAGCGTCTTTGCGTGCCCTTAACTCGGAGTACCCAACAAGCTTCTAGTACGCCCTTCTTCTCAAGGCTTCCCTTCGCTTGGGAACACACTGCCACTGAGGAGACTTCACCTGAAGCGCGATGACACACTTTGCAGCCCAAGGGACTGGACGGGCAACTTAACTCAGAAGCTCCAACTGCCTTCTAGTCGGCCTTGGTTCTAAGTTCTTTCCTTCCTGCAATGGGAACACACGGCCGCATAGGCCTCTTGGCCTTCGGAGCGTTTCTAGGTGTTGGAAGCAGCAGGGCCTTAGCCTGCCCTTTACGTAGAGCTTGCAACTTGGCGTAGAGTCCGCCTTGGTTCTAAATTCTTGCCTGAGCTGCGAACACGCTGCCGCTTATGAGGCTTCACCTGAAGAGCGAGGCTACCTTGTGGAAGCCTAATGGACTTGGCGTGCACTTCACACAGAGAGTCCAAGTCGGCTTCAGGCCGCCCTTGTTCTCACTTCTTTCCTCACCTGCGAGAACACGGCCAGAAGGCGGTTGCGTCGTACGTGGCGCTTGGCGTTTTGGATGCAGAGGCGCATTGGCGAGCACTTCCCTCAGAGTCTCCAACCTGCCTTGGCGTCCGCCTATGTTCTAACACCTTTCCGCAACTGGGAGAACACTGCCCTCTAGTAGTGTTCGTCTTCGCTGCGTTTGTAGGTTTGGGAAGCCTAAGGGCCTTCCCTGGAACTCAACTCGGTGTAGCCAACAGGTTTCTAGTCCGCCCCTGTTCTAAGGTCTTTCCTCCCCTGGGATCTCACGCCCCCTCCCCTGGAGACATCACCTTAGGAGCGATGATACGTTTTGGAAGCAAAAGGGGACCTGGGGTGCCCTGCCCTGAGAGTGTCCAACTTGCCTCCAGTGCGGCCTTGTTCTAACTTCTTTCTGCAGCAGGGAACACGCAGCCACATAGGAAACTTCACTTCAGGTCGAGATTGCGTTGTGGAAGCCTAAGGGTCTGGGTCTGCACTTAACTCGCAGTGTGCAACTTGCCTAGGGTGCGCCCCAGGTTCCAACTTCTTTCCACAGCCGGGAGCAAACTGCCCCTTGGGAATCCTCCCTTTGAAGGTCGCGTTCACGTTTTGGAAGCTGCAGCGTCTTTGCGTGCCCTTAACTCGGAGTATCCAACAAGCTTCTAGTACGCCCTTCTTCTCAAGTCTTCCCTTCGCTTGGGAACACACTGCCACTGAGGAGACTTCACCTGAAGCGCGATGACACGCTTTGCAGCCCAAGGGACTGGACGGGCAACTTAACTCAGAAGCTCCAACTGCCTTCTAGTCGGCCTTGGTTCTAAGTTCTTTCCTTCCTGCAATGGGAACACACGGCCGCATAGGCCTCTTGGCCTTCGGAGCGTTTCTACGTGTTGGAAGCAGCAGGGCCTTAGCCTGCACTTTACGTAGAGCTTGCAACTTGGCGTAGAGTCTGCCTTGGTTCTAAGTTCTTGCCTGAGCTGCGAACACGCTGCCGCTTATGAGGCTTCACCTGAAGAGCGAGGCTACCTTTTGGAAGCCTAATGGACTTGGCGTGCACTTCACACAGAGAGTCCAAGTCGGCTTCAGGCCGCCCTTGTTCTCACTTCTTTCTTCACCTGGGAGATCACGGCCAGAAGGCGGTTGCGTCGTACGCGGCGCTTGGCGTTTTGGACGCAGAGGCGCATTGGCGAGCACTTCACTCAGAGTCTCCAACCTGCCTTGGCGTCCGCCTTTGTTCTAACACATTTCCGCAACTGGGAGAACACTGCCCTCTCGTAATGTTCGTCTTTGCTGCGTTTGTAGGTTTGGGAAGCCTAAGGGCCTTCCCTGGAACTCAACTCGGTGTAGCCAACAGGCTTCTAGTCCGCCCCTGTTCTAAGGTCTTTCCTCCCCTGGGATCTCACGCCACCCCTCCCCCAGGAGACGTCACCTTAGGAGCGATGATACGTTTTGGAAGCAAAAGGGGACCTGGGGTGCCCTGCCCTGAGAGTGTCCAACTTGCCTCCAGTGCGGCCTTGTTCTAACTTCTTTCCGCAGCAGGGAACACGCTGCCACATAGGAAACTTCACTTCAGGTCGAGTTTACGTTGTGGAAGCCTAGGGGTCTGGGCCTGCACTTAACACGCAGTGTGCAACTTGCCTAGGGTGCGCCCCAGGTTCCAACTTCTTTCCACAGCCGGGAGCAAACTGCCCCTTGGGAATCCTCCCTTTGAAGGTCGCGTTCACGTTTTGGAAGCCGCAGCGTCTTTGCGTGCCCTTAACTCGGAGTACCCAACAAGGTTCTAGTACGCCCTTCTTCTCAAGTCTTCCCTTCGCTTGGGAACACACTGCCACTGAGGAGACTTCACCTGAAGCGCGATGACACGCTTTGCAGCCCAAGGGACTGGACGGGCAACTTAACTCAGAAGCTCCAACTGCCTTCTAGTCGGCCTTGGTTCTAAGTTCTTTCCTTCCTGCAATGGGAACACACGGCCGCATAGGCCTCTTGGCCTTCGGAGCCTTTCTAGGTGTTGGAAGCAGCAGGGCCTTAGCCTGCCCTTTACGTAGAGCTTGCAACTTGGCGTAGAGTCCGCCTTGGTTCTAAATTCTTGCCTGAGCTGCGAACACGCTGCCGCTTATGAGGCTTCACCTGAAGAGCGAGGCTACCTTGTGGAAGCCTAATGGACTTGGCGTGCACTTCACACAGAGAGTCCAAGTCGGCTTCAGGCCGCCCTTGTTCTCACTTCTTTCCTCACCTGCGAGAACACGGCCAGAAGGCGGTTGCGTCGTACGCGGCGCTTGGCGTTTTGGATGCAGAGGCGCATTGGCGAGCACTTCACTCAGAGTCTCCAACCTGCCTTGGCGTCCGCCTATGTTCTAACACCTTTCCGCAACTGGGAGAACACTGCCCTCTAGTAGTGTTCGTCTTCGCTGCGTTTGTAGGCTTGGGAAGCCTAAGGGCCTTCCCTGGAACTCAACTCGGTGTAGCCAACAGTTTTCTAGTCCGCCCCTGTTCTAAGGTCTTTCCTCCCCTGGGATCTCAAGCCCCCTCCCCCAGGAGACATCACCTTAGGAGCGATGATACGTTTTGGAAGAAAAAGGGGACCTGGGGTGCCCTGCCCTGAGAGTGTCCAACTTGCCTCCAGTGCGGCCTTGTTCTAACTTCTTTCTGCAGCAGGGAACACGCAGCCACATAGGAAACTTCACTTCAGGTCGAGATTGCGTTGTGGAAGCCTAAGGGTCTGGGTCTGCACTTAACTCGCAGTGTGCAACTTGCCTAGGGTGCGCCCCAGGTTCCAACTTCTTTCCACAGCCGGGAGCAAACTGCCCCTTGGGAATCCTCCCTTTGAAGGTCGCGTTCACGTTTTGGAAGCCGCAGCGTCTTTGCGTGCCCTTAACTCGGAGTACCCAACAAGCTTCTAGTACGCCCTTCTTCTCAAGTCTTCCCTTCGCTTGGGAACACACTGCCACTGAGGAGACTTCACCTGAAGCGCGATGACACGCTTTGCAGCCCAAGGGACTGGACGGGCAACTTAACTCAGAAGCTCCAACTGCCTTCTAGTCGGCCTTGGTTCTAAGTTCTTTCCTTCCTGCAATGGGAACACACGGCCGCATAGGCCTCTTGGCCTTCGGAGCGTTTCTACGTGTTGGAAGCAGCAGGGCCTTAGCCTGCACTTTACGTAGAGCTTGCAACTTGGCGTAGAGTCTGCCTTGGTTCTAAGTTCTTGCCTGAGCTGCGAACACGCTGCCGCTTATGAGGCTTCACCTGAAGAGCGAGGCTACCTTTTGGAAGCCTAATGGACTTGGCGTGCACTTCACACAGAGAGTCCAAGTCGGCTTCAGGCCGCCCTTGTTCTCACTTCTTTCTTCACCTGGGAGATCACGGCCAGAAGGCGGTTGCGTCGTACGCGGCGCTTGGCGTTTTGGACGCAGAGGCGCATTGGCGAGCACTTCACTCAGAGTCTCCAACCTGCCTTGGCGTCCGCCTTTGTTCTAACACATTTCCGCAACTGGGAGAACACTGCCCTCTCGTAATGTTCGTCTTTGCTGCGTTTGTAGGTTTGGGAAGCCTAAGGGCCTTCCCTGGAACTCAACTCGGTGTAGCCAACAGGCTTCTAGTCCGCCCCTGTTCTAAGGTCTTTCCTCCCCTGGGATCTCACGCCACCCCTCCCCCAGGAGACGTCACCTTAGGAGCGATGATACGTTTTGGAAGCAAAAGGGGACCTGGGGTGCCCTGCCCTGAGAGTGTCCAACTTGCCTCCAGTGCGGCCTTGTTCTAACTTCTTTCCGCAGCAGGGAACACGCTGCCACATAGGAAACTTCACTTCAGGTCGAGTTTAAGTTGTGGAAGCCTAGGGGTCTGGGCCTGCACTTAACTCGCAGTGTGCAACTTGCCTAGGGTGCGCCCCAGGTTCCAACTTCTTTCCACAGCCGGGAGCAAACTGCCCCTTGGGAATCCTCCCTTTGAAGGTCGCGTTCACGTTTTGGAAGCCGCAGCGTCTTTGCGTGCCCTTAACTCGGAGTACCCAACAAGCTTCTAGTACGCCCTTCTTCTCATGTCTTCCCTTCGCTTGGGAACACACTGCCACTGAGGAGACTTCACCTGAAGCGCGATGACACGCTTTGCAGCCCAAGGGACTGGACGGGCAACTTAACTCAGAAGCTCCAACTGCCTTCTAGTCGGCCTTGGTTCTAAGTTCTTTCCTTCCTGCAATGGGAACACACGGCCGCATAGGCCTCTTGGCCTTCGGAGCGTTTCTACGTGTTGGAAGCAGCAGGGCCTTAGCCTGCACTTTACGTAGAGCTTGCAACTTGGCGTAGAGTCCGCCTTGGTTCTCAGTTCCTGCCTGAGCTGCGAACACGCTGCCGCTTATGAGGCTTCACCTGAAGAGCGAGGCTACCTTGTGGAAGCCTAATGGACTTGGCGTGCACTTCACACAGAGAGTCCAAGTCGGCTTCAGGCCGCCCTTGTTCTCACTTCTTTCCTCACCTGCGAGAACACGGCCAGAAGGCGGTTGCGTCGTACGCGGCGCTTGGCGTTTTGGATGCAGAGGCGCATTGGCGAGCACTTCCCTCAGAGTCTCCAACCTGCCTTGGCGTCCGCCTATGTTCTAACACCTTTCCGCAACTGGGAGAACACTGCCCTCTAGTAGTGTTCGTCTTCGCTGCGTTTGTAGGTTTGGGAAGCCTAAGGGCCTTCCCTGGAACTCAACTCGGTGTAGCCAACAGGTTTCTAGTCCGCCCCTGTTCTAAGGTCTTTCCTCCCCTGGGATCTCACGCCCCCTCCCCTGGAGACATCACCTTAGGAGCGATGATACGTTTTGGAAGAAAAAGGGGACCTGGGGTGCCCTGCCCTGAGAGTGTCCAACTTGCCTCCAGTGCGGCCTTGTTCTAACTTCTTTCTGCAGCAGGGAACACGCAGCCACATAGGAAACTTCACTTCAGGTCGAGATTGCGTTGTGGAAGCCTAAGGGTCTGGGTCTGCACTTAACTCGCAGTGTGCAACTTGCCTAGGGTGCGCCCCAGGTTCCAACTTCTTTCCACAGCCGGGAGCAAACTGCCCCTTGGGAATCCTCCCTTTGAAGGTCGCGTTCACGTTTTGGAAGCTGCAGCGTCTTTGCGTGCCCTTAACTCGGAGTATCCAACAAGCTTCTAGTACGCCCTTCTTCTCAAGTCTTCCCTTCGCTTGGGAACACACTGCCACTGAGGAGACTTCACCTGAAGCGCGATGACACGCTTTGCAGCCCAAGGGACTGGACGGGCAACTTAACTCAGAAGCTCCAACTGCCTTCTAGTCGGCCTTGGTTCTAAGTTCTTTCCTTCCTGCAATGGGAACACACGGCCGCATAGGCCTCTTGGCCTTCGGAGCGTTTCTACGTGTTGGAAGCAGCAGGGCCTTAGCCTGCACTTTACGTAGAGCTTGCAACTTGGCGTAGAGTCTGCCTTGGTTCTAAGTTCTTGCCTGAGCTGCGAACACGCTGCCGCTTATGAGGCTTCACCTGAAGAGCGAGGCTACCTTTTGGAAGCCTAATGGACTTGGCGTGCACTTCACACAGAGAGTCCAAGTCGGCTTCAGGCCGCCCTTGTTCTCACTTCTTTCTTCACCTGGGAGATCACGGCCAGAAGGCGGTTGCGTCGTACGCGGCGCTTGGCGTTTTGGACGCAGAGGCGCATTGGCGAGCACTTCACTCAGAGTCTCCAACCTGCCTTGGCGTCCGCCTTTGTTCTAACACATTTCCGCAACTGGGAGAACACTGCCCTCTCGTAATGTTCGTCTTTGCTGCGTTTGTAGGTTTGGGAAGCCTAAGGGCCTTCCCTGGAACTCAACTCGGTGTAGCCAACAGGCTTCTAGTCCGCCCCTGTTCTAAGGTCTTTCCTCCCCTGGGATCTCACGCCACCCCTCCCCCAGGAGACGTCACCTTAGGAGCGATGATACGTTTTGGAAGCAAAAGGGGACCTGGGGTGCCCTGCCCTGAGAGTGTCCAACTTGCCTCCAGTGCGGCCTTGTTCTAACTTCTTTCCGCAGCAGGGAACACGCTGCCACATAGGAAACTTCACTTCAGGTCGAGTTTACGTTGTGGAAGCCTAGGGGTCTGGGCCTGCACTTAACACGCAGTGTGCAACTTGCCTAGGGTGCGCCCCAGGTTCCAACTTCTTTCCACAGCCGGGAGCAAACTGCCCCTTGGGAATCCTCCCTTTGAAGGTCGCGTTCACGTTTTGGAAGCCGCAGCGTCTTTGCGTGCCCTTAACTCGGAGTATCCAACAAGCTTCTAGTACGCCCTTCTTCTCAAGTCTTCCCTTCGCTTGGGAACACACTGCCACTGAGGAGACTTCACCTGAAGCGCGATGACACGCTTTGCAGCCCAAGGGACTGGACGGGCAACTTAACTCAGAAGCTCCAACTGCCTTCTAGTCGGCCTTGGTTCTAAGTTCTTTCCTTCCTGCAATGGGAACACACGGCCGCATAGGCCTCTTGGCCTTCGGAGCGTTTCTAGGTGTTGGAAGCAGCAGGGCCTTAGCCTGCCCTTTACGTAGAGCTTGCAACTTGGCGTAGAGTCCGCCTTGGTTCTAAATTCTTGCCTGAGCTGCGAACACGCTGCCGCTTATGAGGCTTCACCTGAAGAGCGAGGCTACCTTGTGGAAGCCTAATGGACTTGGCGTGCACTTCACACAGAGAGTCCAAGTCGGCTTCAGGCCGCCCTTGTTCTCACTTCTTTCCTCACCTGCGAGAACACGGCCAGAAGGCGGTTGCGTCGTACGCGGCGCTTGGCGTTTTGGATGCAGAGGCGCATTGGCGAGCACTTCAATCAGAGTCTCCAACCTGCCTTGGCGTCCGCCTATGTTCTAACACCTTTCCGCAACTGGGAGAACACTGCCCTCTAGTAGTGTTCGTCTTCGCTGCGTTTGTAGGTTTGGGAAGCCTACGGGCCTTCCCTGGAACTCAACTCGGTGTAGCCAACAGGTTTCTAGTCCGCCCCTGTTCTAAGTTCTTTCCTCCCCTGGGATCTCAAGCCCCCTCCCCCAGGAGACATCACCTTAGGAGCGATGATACGTTTTGGAAGCAAAAGGGGACCTGGGGTGCCCTGCCCTGAGAGTGTCCAACTTGCCTCCAGTGCGGCCTTGTTCTAACTTCTTTCCGCAGCAGGGAACACGCTGCCACATAGGAAACTTCACTTCAGGTCGAGTTTACGTTGTGGAAGCCTAGGGGTCTGGGCCTGCACTTAACTCGCAGTGTGCAACTTGCCTAGGGTGCGCCCCTGGTTCCAACTTCTTTCCACAGCCGGGAGCAAACTGCCCCTTGGGAATCCTCCCTTTGAAGGTCGCGTTCACGTTTTGGAAGCCGCAGCGTCTTTGCGTGCCCTTAACACGGAGTACCCAACAAGCTTCTAGTACGCCCTTCTTCTCAAGTCTTCCCTTCGCTTGGGAACACACTGCCACTGAGGAGACTTCACCTGAAGCGCGATGACACGCTTTGCAGCCCAAGGGACTGGACGGGCAACTTAACTCAGAAGCTCCAACTGCCTTCTAGTCGGCCTTGGTTCTAAGTTCTTTCCTTCCTGCAATGGGAACACACGGCCGCATAGGCCTCTTGGCCTTCGGAGCGTTTCTACGTGTTGGAAGCAGCAGGGCCTTAGCCTGCACTTTACGTAGAGCTTGCCACTTGGCGTAGAGTCCGCCTTGGTTCTAAGTTCTTGCCTGAGCTGCGAATACGCTGCCGCTTATGAGGCTTCACCTGAAGAGAGAGGCTACCTTGTGGAAGCCTAATGGACTTGGCGTGCACTTCACACAGAGAGTCCAAGTCGGCTTCAGGCCGCCCTTGTTCTCACTTCTTTCCTCACCTGCGAGAACACGGCCAGAAGGCGGTTGCGTCGTACGCGGCGCTTGGCGTTTTGGATGCAGAGGCGCATTGGCGAGCACTTCACTCAGAGTCTCCAACCTGCCTTGGCGTCCGCCTTTGTTCTAACACCTTTCCGCAACTGGGAGAACACTGCCCTCTAGTAGTGTTCGTCTTCGCTGCGTTTGTAGGTTTGGGAAGCCTAAGGGCCTTCCCTGGAACTCAACTCGGTGTAGCCAACAGGCTTCTAGTCCGCCCCTGTTCTAAGGTCTTTCCTCCCCTGGGATCTCACGCCCCCCCTCCCCCAGGAGACGTCACCTTAGGAGCGATGATACGTTTTGGAAGCAAAAGGGGACCTGGGGTGCCCTGCCCTGAGAGTGTCCAACTTGCCTCCAGTGCGGCCTTGTTCTAACTTCTTTCCGCAGCAGGGAACACGCTCCC
The DNA here is from genome assembly GCF_922984935.1 of Meles meles. Classification (NCBI taxonomy): domain Eukaryota; kingdom Metazoa; phylum Chordata; class Mammalia; order Carnivora; family Mustelidae; genus Meles; species Meles meles. The sequence goes on along the minus strand of NC_060084.1, from coordinate 60,979,556 downwards.
ACATAGGAAACTTCACTTCAGGTCGAGTTTACGTTGTGGAAGCCTAGGGGTCTGGGCCTGCACTTAACTCGCAGTGTGCAACTTGCCTAGGGTGCGCCCCAGGTTCCAACTTCTTTCCACAGCCGGGAGCAAACTGCCCCTTGGGAATCCTCCCTTTGAAGGTCGCGTTCACGTTTTGGAAGCTGCAGCGTCTTTGCGTGCCCTTAACTCGGAGTACCCAGAAGCTTCTAGTACGCCCTTCTTCTCAAGTCTTCCCTTCGCTTGGGAACACACTGCCACTGAGGAGACTTCACCTGAAGCGCGATGACACGCTTTGCAGCCCAAGGGACTGGACGGGCAACTTAACTCAGAAGCTCCAACTGCCTTCTAGTCGGCCTTGGTTCTAAGTTCTTTCCTTCCTGCAATGGGAACACACGGCCGCATAGGCCTCTTGCCCTTCGGAGCGTTTCTACGTGTTGGAAGCAGCAGGGCCTTAGCCTGCACTTTACGTAGAGCTTGCCACTTGGCGTAGAGTCCGCCTTGGTTCTAAGTTCTTGCCTGAGCTGCGAACACGCTGCCGCTTATGAGGCTTCACCTGAAGAGCGAGGCTACCTTGTGGAAGCCTAATGGACTTGGCGTGCACTTCACACAGAGAGTCCAAGTCGGCTTCAGGCCGCCCTTGTTCTCACTTCTTTCCTCACCTGCGAGAACACGGCCAGAAGGCGGTTGCGTCGTACGCGGCGCTTGGCGTTTTGGACGCAGAGGCGCATTGGCGAGCACTTCACTCAGAGTCTCCAACCTGCCTTGGCGTCCGCCTTTGTTCTAACACCTTTCCGCAACTGGGAGAACACTGCCCTCTAGTAGTGTTCGTCTTCGCTGCGTTTGTAGGTTTGGGAAGCCTAAGGGCCTTCCCTGGAACTCAACTCGGTGTAGCCAACAGGCTTCTAGTCCGCCCCTGTTCTAAGGTCTTTCCTCCCCTGGGATCTCACGCCCACCCTCCAGGAGACGTCACCTGAGGAGTGATGATACGTTTTGGAAGCAAAAGGGGACCTGGGGTGCCCTGCCCTGAGAGTGTCCAACTTGCCTCCAGTGCGGCCTTGTTCTAACTTCTTTCCGCAGCAGGGAACACGCTGCCACATAGGAAACTTCACTTCAGGTCGAGTTTACGTTGTGGAAGCCTAAGGGTCTGGGCCTGCACTTAACTCGCAGTGTGCAACTTGCCTAGGGTGCGCCCCAGGTTCCAACTTCTTTCCACAGCTGGGAGCAAACTGCCCCTTGGGAAGCCTCCCTTTGAAGGTCCCGTTCACGTTTTGGAAGCCTAAGCGTCTTTGCGTGCCCTTAACTCGGAGTATCCAACAAGCTTCTAGTACGCCCTTCTTCTCAAGTCTTCCCTTCGCTTGGGAACACACTGCCACTGAGGAGACTTCACCTGAAGCGCGATGACACGCTTTGCAGCCCAAGGGACTGGACGGGCAACTTCACTCAGAAGCTCCAACTGCCTTCTAGTCGGCCTTGGTTCTAAGTTCTTTCCTTCCTGCAATGGGAACACACGGCCGCATAGGCCTCTTGGCCTTCGGAGCGTTTCTACGTGTTGGAAGCAGCAGGGCCTTAGCCTGCACTTTACGTAGAGCTTGCAACTTGGCGTAGAGTCCGCCTTGGTTCTAAGTTCTTGCCTGAGCTGCGAACACGCTGCCGCTTATGAGGCTTCACCTGAAGAGCGAGGCTACCTTTTGGAAGCCTAATGGACTTGGCGTGCACTTCACACAGAGAGTCCAAGTCGGCTTCAGGCCGCCCTTGTTCTCACTTCTTTCCTCACCTGCGAGAACACGGCCAGAAGGCGGTTGCGTCGTACGCGGCGCTTGGCGTTTTGGACGCAGAGGCGCATTGGCGAGCACTTCACTCAGAGTCTCCAACCTGCCTTGGCGTCCGCCTTTGTTCTAACAACTTTCCGCAACTGGGAGAACACTGCCCTCTAGTAGTGTTCGTCTTCGCTGCGTTTGTAGGTTTGGGAAGCCTAAGGGCCTTCCCTGGAACTCAACTCGGTGTAGCCAACAGGCTTCTAATCCGCCCCTGTTCTAAGGTCTTTCCTCCCCTGGGATCTCACGCCCCCCCCCCCAGGAGACGTCACCTTAGGAGCGATGATACGTTTTGGAAGCAAAAGGGGACCTGGGGTGCCCTGCCCTGAGAGTGTCCAACTTGCCTCCAGTGCGGCCTTGTTCTAACTTCTTTCCGCAGCAGGGAACACGCTGCCACATAGGAAACTTCACTTCAGGTCGAGTTTACGTTGTGGAAGCCTAAGGGTCTGGGCCTACACTTACCTAGCAGTGTGCAACTTGCCTAGGGTGCGCCCCAGGTTCCAACTTCTTTCCACAGCCGGGAGCAAACTGCCCCTTGGGAATCCTCCCTTTGAAGGTCGCGTTCACGTTTTGGAAGCCGCAGCGTCTTTGCGTGCCCTTCACTCGGAGTATCCAACAAGCTTCTAGTACGCCCTTCTTCTCAAGTCTTCCCTTCCCTTGGGAACACACTGCCACTGAGGAGACTTCACCTGAAGCTCGACGACACGCTTTGCAGCCCAAGGGACTGGACGGGCAACTTAGCTCAGAAGCTCCAACTGCCTTCTAGTCGGCCTTGGTTCTAAGTTCTTTCCTTCCTGCAATGGGAACACACGGCCGCATAGGCCTCTTGGCCTTCGGAGCGTTTCTACGTGTTGGAAGCAGCAGGGCCTTAGCCTGCACTTTACGTAGAGCTTGCAACTTGGCGTAGAGTCCGCCTTGGTTCTAAGTTCTTGCCTGAGCTGCGAACACGCTGCCGCTTATGAGGCTTCACCTGAAGAGCGAGGCTACCTTTTGGAAGCCTAATGGACTCGGCGTGCACTTCACACAGAGAGTCCAAGTCGGCTTCAGGCCGCCCTTGTTCTCACTTCTTTCCTCACCTGCGAGAACACGGCCAGAAGGCGGTTGCGTCGTACGCGGCGCTTGGCGTTTTGGACGCAGAGGCGCATTGGCGAGCACTTCCCTCAGAGTCTCCAACCTGCCTTGGCGTCCGCCTTTGTTCTAACACCTTTCCGCAACTGGGAGAACACTGCCCTCTAGTAGTGTTCGTCTTCGCTGCGTTTGTAGGTTTGGGAAGCCTACGGGCTTTCCCTGGAACTCAACTCGGTGTAGCCAACAGGCTTCTAGTCCGCCCCTGTTCGAAGGTCTTTCCTCCCCTGGGATCTCACGCCCCCCCCCCCAGGAGACGTCACCTTAGGAGCGATGATACGTTTTGCAAGCAAAAGGGGACCTGGGGTGCCCTGCCCTGAGAGTGTCCAACTTGCCTCCAGTGCGGCCTTGTTCTAACTTCTTTCCGCAGCAGGGAACACGCTGCCACATAGGAAACTTCACTTCAGGTCGAGTTTAATTGTGGAAGCCGAAGGGTCTGGGCCTGCACTTAACTCGCAGTGTGCAACTTGCCTAGGGTGCGCCCCAGGTTCCAACTTCTTTCCACAGCCGGGAGCAGACTGCCCCTTGGGAATCCTCCCTTTGAAGGTCGCGTTCACGTTCTGGAAGCCGCAGCGTCTTTGCGTGCCCTTAACTCGGAGTACCCAACAACCTTCTAGTACGCCCTTCTTCTCAAGTCTTCCCTTCTCTTGAGAACACACTGCCACTGAGGAGACTTCACCTGAAGCGCGATGACACGCTTTGCAGCCCAAGGGACTGGACGGGCAACTTAACTCAGAAGCCTCCAACTGCCTTCTAGTCGGCCTTGGTTCTAAGTTCTTTCCTTCCTGCAATGGGAACACACGGCCGCATAGGCCTCTTGGCCTTCGGAGCGTTTCTACGTGTTGGAAACAGCAGGGCCTTAGCCTGCACTTTACGTAGAGCTTGCAACTTGGCGTAGAGTCCGCCTTGGTTCTAAGTTCTTGCCTGAGCTGCGAACACGCTGCCGCTTATGAGGCTTCACCTGAAGAGCGAGGCTACCTTGTGGAAGCCTAATGGACTTGGCGTGCACTTCACACAGAGAGTCCAAGTCGGCTTCAGGCCGCCCTTGTTCTCACTTCTTTCCTCACCTGCGAGAACACGGCCAGAAGGCGGTTGCGTCGTACGCGGCGCTTGGCATTTTGGACGCAGAGGCGCATTGGCGAGCACTTCACTCAGAGTCTCCAACCTGCCTTGGCGTCCGCCTTTGTTCTAACACCTTTCCGCAACTGGGAGAACACTGCCCTCTAGTAGTGTTCGTCTTCGCTGCGTTTGTAGGTTTGGGAAGCCTAAGGGCCTTCCCTGGAACTCAACTCGGTGTAGCCAACAGGCTTCTAGTCCGCCCCTGTTCTAAGGTCTTTCCTCCCCTGGGATCTCACGCCCCCCGTCCCCCAGGAGACGTCACCTTAGGAGCGATGATACGTTTTGGCAGCAAAAGGGGACCTGGGGTGCCCTGCCCTGAGAGTGTCCAACTTGCCTCCAGTGCGGCCTTGTTCTAACTTCTTTCCGCAGCAGGGAACACGCTGCCACATAGGAAACTTCACTTCAGGTCGAGTTTACGTTGTGGAAGCCTAGGGGTCTGGGCCTGCACTTAACTCGCAGTGTGCAACTTGCCTAGGGTGCGCCCCAGGTTCCAACTTCTTTCCACAGCCGGGAGCAAACTGCCCCTTGGGAATCCTCCCTTTGAAGGTCGCGTTCACCTTTTGGAAGCCACAGCGTCTTTGCGTGCCCTTAACTCGGAGTACCCAACAAGCTTCTAGTACGCCCTTCTTCTCAAGTCTTCCCTTCGCTTGGGAACACACTGCCACTGAGGAGACTTCACCTGAAGCGCGACGACACGCTTTGCAGCCCAAGGGACTGGACGGGCAACTTAACTCAGAAGCTCCAACTGCCTTCTAGTCGGCCTTGGTTCTAAGTTCTTTCCTTCCTGCAATGGGAACACACGGCCGCATAGGCCTCTTGGCCTTCGGAGCATTTCTACGTGTTGGAAGCAGCAGGGCCTTAGCCTGCACTTTACGTAGAGCTTGCAACTTGGCGTAGAGTCCGCCTTGGTTCTAAGTTCTTGCCTGAGCTGCGAACACGCTGCCGCTTATGAGGCTTCACCTGAAGAGCGAGGCTACCTTTTGGAAGCCTAATGGACTTGGCGTGCACTTCACACAGAGAGTCCAAGTCGGCTTCAGGCCGCCCTTGTTCTCACTTCTTTCCTCACCTGCGAGAACACGGCCAGAAGGCGGTTGCGTCGTACGCGGCGCTTGGCGTTTTGGACGCAGAGGCGCATTGGCGAGCACTTCACTCAGAGTCTCCAACCTGCCTTGGCGTCCGCCTTTGTTCTAACACCTTTCCGAAACTGGGAGAACACTGCCCTCTAGTAGTGTTCGTCTTCGCTGCGTTTGTAGGTTTGGGAAGCCTACGGGCCTTCCCTGGAACTCAACTCGGTGTAGCCAACAGGCTTCTAGTCCGCCCCTGTTCTAAGGTCTTTCCTCCCCTGGGATCTCACGCCCCCCGTCCCCCAGGAGACGTCACCTTAGGAGCGATGATACGTTTTGGCAGCAAAAGGGGACCTGGGGTGCCCTGCCCTGAGAGTGTCCAACTTGCCTCCAGTGCGGCCTTGTTCTAACTTCTTTCCGCAGCAGGGAACACGCTGCCACATAGGAAACTTCACTTCAGGTCGAGTTTACGTTGTGGAAGCCTAAGGGTCTGGGCCTGTACTTAACTCGCAGTGTGCAACTAGCCTAGGGTGCGCCCCAGGTTCCAACTTGTTTCCACAGCCGGGAGCAAACTGCCCCTTGGGAATCCTCCCTTTGAAGGTCGCGTTCACCTTTTGGAAGCCACAGCGACTTTGCGTGCCCTTAACTCGGAGTACCCAACAAGCTTCTAGTACGCCCTTCTTCTCAAGTCTTCCCTTCGCTTGGGAACACACTGCCACTGAGGAGACTTCACCTGAAGCGCGATGACACGCTTTGCAGCCCAAGGGACTGGACGGGCAACTTCACTCAGAAGCTCCAACTGCCTTCTAGTCGGCCTTGGTTCTAAGTTCTTTCCTTCCTGCAATGGGAACACACGGCCGCATAGGCCTCTTGGCCTTCGGAGCGTTTCTACGTGTTGGAAGCAGCAGGGCCTTAGCCTGCACTTTACGTAGAGCTTGCAACTTGGCGTAGAGTCCGCCTTGGTTCTAAGTTCTTGCCTGAGCTGCGAACACGCTGCCGCTTATGAGGCTTCACCTGAAGAGCGAGGCTACCTTTTGGAAACCTAATGGACTTGGCGTGCACTTCACACAGAGAGTCCAAGTCGGCTTCAGGCCGCCCTTGTTCTCACTTCTTTCCTCACCTGCGAGAACACGGCCAGAAGGCGGTTGCGTAGTACGCGGCGCTTGGCGTTTTGGACGCAGAGGCGCATTGGCGAGCACTTCACTCAGAGTCTCCAACCTGCCTTGGCGTCCGCCTTTGTTCTAACACCTTTCCGCAACTGGGAGAACACTGCCCTCTAGTAGTGTTCGTCTTCGCTGCGTTTGTAGGTTTGGGAAGCCTACGGGCCTTCCCTGGAACTCAACTCGGTGTAGCCAACAGTCTTCTAGTCCGCCCCTGTTCTAAGGTCTTTCCTCCCCTTGGATCTCACGCCCCCCCTCCCCCAGGAGACGTCACCTTAGGAGCGATGATACGTTTTGGAAGCAAAAGGGGACCTGGGGTGCCCTGCCCTGAGAGTGTCCAACTTGCCTCCAGTGCGGCCTTGTTCTAACTTCTTTCCGCAGCAGGGAACACGCTGCCACATAGGAAACTTCACTTCAGGTCGAGGTTACGTTGTGGAAGCCTAGGGGTCTGGGCCTGCACTTAACTCGCAGTGTGCAACTTGCCTAGGGTGCGCCCCAGGTTCCAACTTCTTTCCACAGCCGGGAGCAAACTGCCCCTTGGGAATCCTCCCTTTGAAGGTCGCGTTCACGTTTTGGAAGCCGCAGCGTCTTTGCGTGCCCTTAACTCGGAGTACCCAACAAGCTTCTAGTACGCCCTTCTTCTCAAGTCTTCCCTTTGCTTGGGAACACACTGCCACTGAGGAGACTTCACCTGAAGCGCGATGACACGCTTTGCAGCCCAAGGGACTGGACGGGCAACTTAACTCAGACGCTCCAACTGCCTTCTAGTCGGCCTTGGTTCTAAGTTCTTTTCTTCCTGCAATGGGAACACACGGCTGCATAGGCCTCTTGGCCTTCGGAGCGTTTCTACGTGTTGGAAGCAGCAGGGCCTTAGCCTGCACTTTACGTAGAGCTTGCAACTTGGCGTAGAGTCCGCCTTGGTTCTAAGTTCATGCCTGAGCTGCGAACACGCTGCCGCTTATGAGGCTTCACCTGAAGAGCGAGGCTAAGTTTTGGAAGCCTAATGGACTTGGCGTGCACTTCACACAGAGAGTCCAAGTCGGCTTCAGGCCGCCCTTGTTCTCACTTCTTTCCTCACCTGCGAGAACACGGCCAGAAGGCGGTTGCGTCGTACGCGGCGCTTGGCGTTTTGGACGCAGAGGCGCATTGGCGAGCACTTCACTCAGAGTCTCCAACCTGCCTTGGCGTCCGCCTTTGTTCTAACACCTTTCCGCAACTGGGAGAACACTGCCCTCTAGTAGTGTTCGTCTTCGCTGCGTTTGTAGGTTTGGGAAGCCTAAGGGCCTTCCCTGGAACTCAACTCGGTGTAGCCAACAGGCTTTTAGTCCGCCCCTGTTCTAAGGTCTTTCCTCCCCTGGGATCTCACGCCCCCCGTACCCCAGGAGACGTCACCTTAGGAGCGATGTTACGTTTTGGCAGCAAAAGGGGACCTGGGGTGCCCTGCCCTGAGAGTGTCCAACTTGCCTCCAGTGCGGCCTTGTTCTAACTTCTTTCCGCAGCAGGGAACACGCTGCCACATAGGAAACTTCACTTCAGGTCGAGTTTACGTTGTGGAAGCCTAGGGGTCTGGGCCTGCACTTAACTCGCAGTGTGCAACTTGCCTAGGGTGCGCCCCAGGTTCCAACTTCTTTCCACAGCCGGGAGCAAACTGCCCCTTGGGAATCCTCCCTTTGAAGGTCGCGTTCACCTTTTGGAAGCCACAGCGTCTTTGCGTGCCCTTAACTCGGAGTACCCAACAAGCTTCTAGTACGCCCTTCTTCTCAAGTCTTCCCTTCGCTTGGGAACACACTGCCACTGAGGAGACTTCACCTGAAGCGCGATGACACGCTTTGCAGCCCAAGGGACTGGACGGGCAACTTAACTCAGAAGCTCCAACTGCCTTCTAGTCGGCCTTGGTTCTAAGTTCTTTCCTTCCTGCAATGGGAACACACGGCCGCATAGGCCTCTTGGCCTTCGGAGCGTTTCTACGTGTTGGAAGCAGCAGGGCCTTAGCCTGCACTTTACGTAGAGCTTGCAACTTGGCGTAGAGTCCGCCTTGGTTCTAAGTTCTTGCCTGAGCTGTGAACACGCTGCCGCTTATGAGGCTTCACCTGAAGAGCGAGGCTACCTTTTGGAAACCTAATGGACTTGGCGTGCACTTCACACAGAGAGTCCAAGTCGGCTTCAGGCCGCCCTTGTTCTCACTTCTTTCCTCACCTGCGAGAACACGGCCAGAAGGCGGTTGCGTAGTACGCGGCGCTTGGCGTTTTGGACGCAGAGGCGCATTGGCGAGCACTTCACTCAGAGTCTCCAACCTGCCTTGGCGTCCGCCTTTGTTCTAACACCTTTCCGCAACTGGGAGAACACTGCCCTCTAGTAGTGTTCGTCTTCGCTGCGTTTGTAGGTTTGGGAAGCCTACGGGCCTTCCCTGGAACTCAACTCGGTGTAGCCAACAGGCTTCTAGTCCGCCCCTGTTCTAAGGTCTTTCCTCCCCTGGGATCTCACGCCCCCCCCCCAGGAGACGTCACCTGAGGAGCGATGATACGTTTTGGAAGCAAAAGGGGACCTGGGGTGCCCTGCCCTGAGAGTGTCCAACTTGCCTCCAGTGCGGCCTTGTTCTAACTTCTTTCCGCAGCAGGGAACACGCTGCCACATAGGAAACTTCACTTCAGGTCGAGTTTACGTTGTGGAAGACTAAGGGTCTGGGCCTGCACTTACCTCGCAGTGTGCAACTTGCCTAGGGTGCGCCCCAGTTCCAACTTCTTCCACAGCCGGGAGCAAACTGCCCCTTGGGAATCCTCCCTTTGAAGGTCGCATTCACGTTTTGGAAGCCGCAGCGTCTTTGCGTGCCCTTAACTCGGAGTATCCAACAAGCTTCTAGTATGCCCTTCTTCTCAAGTCTTCCCTTCGCTTGGGAACACACTGCCACTGAGGAGACTTCACCTGAAGCGTGATGACACGCTTTTCATCCCAAGGGACTGGACGGGCAACTTAACTCAGAAGCTCCAACTGCCTTCTAGTCGGCCTTGGTTCTAAGTTCTTTCCTTCCTGCAATGGGAACACACGGCCGCATAGGCCTCTTGGCCTTCGGAGCGTTTCTACGTGTTGGAAGCAGCAGGGCCTTAGCCTGCACTTTACGTAGAGCGTGCAACTTGGCGTAGAGTCCGCCTTGGTTCTAAGTTCTTGCCTGAGCTGCGAACACGCTGCCGCTTATGAGGCTTCACCTGAAGAGCGAGGCTACCTTTTGGAAGCCTAATGGACTTGGCGTGCACTTCACACAGAGAGTCCAAGTCGGCTTCAGGCCGCCCTTGTTCTCACTTCTTTCCTCACCTGCGAGAACACGGCCAGAAGGCGGTTGCGTCGTACGCGGCGCTTGGCGTTTTGGACGCAGAGGCGCATTGGCGAGCACTTCCCTCAGAGTCTCCAACCTGCCTTGGCGTCCGCCTTTGTTCTAACACCTTTCCGCAACTGGGAGAACACTGCCCTCTAGTAGTGTTCGTCTTCGCTGCGTTTGTAGGTTTGGGAAGCCTAAGGGCCTTCCCTGGAACTCAACTCGGTGTAGCCAACAGGCTTCTAGTCCGCCCCTGTTCTAAGGTCTTTCCTCCCCTGGGATCTCACGCCCCCCCCCCAAGGAGACGTCACCTTAGGAGCGATGATACGTTTTGCAAGCAAAAGGGGACCTGGGGTGCCCTGCCCTGAGAGTGTCCAACTTGCCTCCAGTGCGGCCTTGTTCTAACTTCTTTCCGCAGCAGGGAACACGCTGCCACATTGGAAACTTCACTTCAGGTCGAGTTTACGTTGTGGAAGTCTAAGGGTCTGGGCCTGCACTTACCTCGCAGTGTGCAACTTGCCTAGGGTGCGCCCCAGGTTCCAACTTCTTTCCACAGCTGGGAGCAAACTGCCCCTTGGGAATCCTCCCTTTGAAGGTCGCGTTCACGTTTTGGAAGCCGCAGCGTCTTTGCGTGCCCTTAACTCGGAGTACCCAACAAGTTTCTAGTACGCCCTTCTTCTCAAGTCTTCCCTTCGCTTGGGAACACACTGCCACTGAGGAGACTTCACCTGAAGCGCGATGACACGCTTTGCAGCCCAAGGGACTGGACGGGCAACTTAACTCAGAAGCTCCAACTGCCTTCTAGTCGGCCTTGGTTCTAAGTTCTTTCCTTCCTGCAATGGGAACACACGGCCGCATAGGCCTCTTGGCCTTCGGAGCGTTTCTACGTGTTGGAAGCAGCAGGGCCTTAGCCTGCACTTTACGTAGAGCTTGCAACTTGGCGTAGAGTCCGCCTTGGTTCTAAGTTCTTGCCTGAGCTGCGAACACGCTGCCGCTTATGAGGCTTCACCTGAAGAGCGAGGCTACCTTGTGGAAGCCTAATGGACTTGGCGTGCACTTCACACAGAGAGTCCAAGTCGGCTTCAGGCCGCCCTTGTTCACACTTCTTTCCTCACCTGCGAGAACACGGCCAGAAGGCGGTTGCGTCGTACGCGGCGCTTGGCGTTTTGGACGCAGAGGCGCATTGGCGAGCACTTCACTCAGAGTCTCCAACCTGCCTTGGCGTCCGCCTTTGTTCTAACACCTTTCCGCAACTGGGAGAACACTGCCCTCTAGTAGTGTTCGTCTTCGCTGCGTTTGTAGGTTTGGGAAGCCTAAGGGCCTTTCCTGGATCTCAACTCGGTGTAGCCAACAGGCTTCTAGTCCGCCCCTGTTCCAAGGTCTTTCCTCCCCTGGGATCTCACGCCCCCCCCCAGGAGACGTCACCTGAGGAGCGATGATACGTTTTGGAAGCCAAAGGGGACCTGGGGTGCCCTGCCCTGAGAGTGTCCAACTTGCCTCCAGTGCGGCCTTGTTCTAACTTCTTTCCGCAGCAGGGAACACGCTGCCACATAGGAAACTTCACTTCAGGTCGAGTTTACGTTGTGGAAGACTAGGGGTCTGGGCCTGCACTTAACTCGCAGTGTGGAACTTGCCTAGGGTGCGCCCCAGGTTCCAACTTCTCTCCACAGCCGGGAGCAAACTGCCCCTTGGGAATCCTCCCTTTGAAGGTCGCGTTCACGTTTTGGAAGCCGCAGCGTCTTTGCGTGCCCTTAACTCGGAGTACCCAACAAGCTTCTAGTACGCCCTTCTTCTCAAGTCTTCCCTTCGCTTGGGAACACACTGCCATTGAGGAGACTTCACCTGAAGCGCGATGACACGCTTTGCAGCCCAAGGGACTGGATGGGCAACTTAACTCAGACGCTCCAACTGCCTTCTAGTCGGCCTTGGTTCTAAGTTCTTTTCTTCCTGCAATGGGAACACACGGCTGCATAGGCCTCTTGGCCTTCGGAGCGTTTCTACGTGTTGGAAGCAGCAGGGCCTTAGCCTGCACTTTACGTAGAGCTTGCAACTTGGCGTAGAGTCCGCCTTGGTTCTAAGTTCTTGCCTGAGCTGCGAACACGCTGCCGCTTATGAGGCTTCACCTGAAGAGCGAGGCTACCTTTTGGAAGCCTAATGGACTTGGCGTGCACTTCACACAGAGAGTCCAAGTCGGCTTCAGGCCGCCCTTGTTCTCACTTCTTTCCTCACCTGCGAGAACACGGCCAGAAGGCGGTTGCGTCGTACGCGGCGCTTGGCGTTTTGGACGCAGAGGCGCATTGGCGAGCACTTCCCTCAGAGTCTCAAACCTGCCTTGGCGTCCGCCTTTGTTCTAACACCTTTCCGCAACTGGGAGAACACTGCCCTCTAGTAGTGTTCGTCTTCGCTGCGTTTGTAGGTTTGGGAAGCCTAAGGGCCTTCCCTGGAACTCAACTCGGTGTAGCCAACAGGCTTCTAGTCCGCCCCTGTTCTAAGGTCTTACCTCCCCTGGGATCTCACGCCCCCCGTCCCCCAGGAGACGTCACCTTAGGAGCGATGATACGTTTTGGCAGCAAAAGGGGACCTGGGGTGCCCTGCCCTGAGAGTGTCCAACTTGCCTCCAGTGCGGCCTTGTTCTAACTTCTTTCCGCAGCAGGGAACACGCTGCCACATAGGAAACTTCACTTCAGGTCGAGTTTACGTTGTGGAAGCCTAGGGGTCTGGGCCTGCACTTAACTCGCAGTGTGCAACTTGCCTAGGGTGCGCCCCAGGTTCCAACTTCTTTCCACAGCCGGGAGCAAACTGCCCCTTGGGAATCCTCCCTTTGAAGGTCGCGTTCACGTTTTGGAAGCCACAGCGTCTTTGCGTGCCCTTAACTCGGAGTACCCAACAAGCTTCTAGTACGCCCTTATTCTCAAGTCTTCCCTTCGCTTGGGAACACACTGCCACTGAGGAGACTTCACCTGAAGCGCGATGACACGCTTTGCAGCCCAAGGGACTGGACGGGCAACTTAACTCAGAAGCTCCAACTGCCTTCTAGTCGGCCTTGGTTCTAAGTTCTTTCCTTCCTGCAATGGGAACACACGGCCGCATAGGCCTCTTGGCCTTCGGAGCGTTTCTACGTGTTGGAAGCAGCAGGGCCTTAGCCTGCACTTTACGTAGAGCTTGCAACTTGGCGTAGAGTCCGCCTTGGTTCTAAGTTCTTGCCTGAGCTGCGAACACGCTGCCGCTTATGAGGCTTCACCTGAAGAGCGAGGCTACCTTTTGGAAGCCTAATGGACTTGGCGTGCACTTCACACAGAGAGTCCAAGTCGGCTTCAGGCCGCCCTTGTTCTCACTTCTTTCCTCACCTGCGAGAACACGGCCAGAAGGCGGTTGCGTAGTACGCGGCGCTTGGCGTTTTGGACGCAGAGGCGCATTGGCGAGCACTTCCCTCAGAGTCTCCAAACTGCCTTGGCGTCCGCCTTTGTTCTAACACCTTTCCGCAACTGGGAGAACACTGCCCTCTAGTAGTGTTCGTCTTCGCTGCGTTTGTAGGTTTGGGAAGCCTACGGGCCTTCCCTGGAACTCAACTCGGTGTAGCCAACAGGCTTCTAGTCCGCCCCTGTTCTAAGGTCTTTCCTCCCCTGGGATCTCACGCCCCCCCCCCAGGAGACGTCACCTTAGGAGCGATGATACGTTTTGGAAGCAAAAGGGGACCTGGGGTGCCCTGCCCTGAGAGTGTCCAACTTGCCTCCAGTGCGGCCTTGTTCTAACTTCTTTCCGCAGCAGGGAACACGCTGCCACATAGGAAACTTCACTTCAGGTCGAGTTTACGTTGTGGAAGCCTAAGGGTCTGGGCCTGCACTTACCTCGCAGTGTGCAACTTGCTTAGGGTGCGCCCCAGTTCCAACTTCTTTCCACAGCCGGGAGCAAACTGCCCCTTGGGAATCCTCCCTTTGAAGGTCGCGTTCACGTTTTGGAAGCCGCAGCGTCTTTGCGTGCCCTTAACTCGGAGTATCCAACAAGCTTCTAGTACGCCCTTCTTCTCAAGTCTTCCCTTCGCTTGGGAACACACTGCCACTGAGGAGACTTCACCTGAAGCGTGATGACACGCTTTTCATCCCAAGGGACTGGACGGGCAACTTAACTCAGAAGCTCCAACTCCCTTCTAGTCGGCCTTGGTTCTAAGTTCTTTCCTTCCTGCAATGGGAACACACGGCCGCATAGGCCTCTTGGCCTTCGGAGCGTTTCTACGTGTTGGAAGCAGCAGGGCCTTAGCCTGCACTTTACGTAGAGCGTGCAACTTGGCGTAGAGTCCGCCTTGGTTCTAAGTTCTTGCCTGAGCTGCGAACACGCTGCCGCTTATGAGGCTTCACCTGAAGAGCGAGGCTACCTTTTGGAAGCCTAATGGACTTGGCGTGCACTACACACAGAGAGTCCAAGTCGGCTTCAGGCCGCCCTTGTTCTCACTTCTTTCCTCACCTGCGAGAACACGGCCAGAAGGCGGTTGCGTCGTACGCGGCGCTTGGCGTTTTGGACGCAGAGGCACATTGGCGAGCACTTCCCTCAGAGTCTCCAACCTGCCTTGGCGTCCGCCTTTGTTCTAACACCTTTCCGCAACTGGGAGAACACTGCCCTCTAGTAGTGTTCGTCTTCGCTGCCTTTGTAGGTTTGGGAAGCCTAAGGGCCTTCCATGGAACTCAACTCGGTGTAGCCAACAGGCTTCTAGTCCGCCCCTGTTCTAAGGTCTTTCCTCCCCTGGGATCTCACGCCCCCCCCCAGGAGACTTCACCTTAAGAGCGATGATACGTTTTGCAAGCAAAAGGGGACCTGTGGTGCCCTGCCCTGAGAGTGTCCAACTTGCCTCCAGTGCGGCCTTGTTCTAACTTCTTTCCGCAGCAGGGAACACGCTGCCACATTGGAAACTTCACTTCAGGTCGAGTTTACGTTGTGGAAGTCTAAGGGTCTGGGCCCGCACTTACCTCGCAGTGTGCAACTTGCCTAGGGTGCGCCCCAGGTTCCTACTTCTTTCCACAGCTAGGAGCAAACTGCCCCTTGGGAATCCTCCCTTTGAAGGTCGCGTTCACGTTTTGGAAGCCGCAGCGTCTTTGCGTGCCCTTAACTCGGAGTACCCAACAAGTTTCTAGTACGCCCTTCTTCTCAAGTCTTCCCTTCGCTTGGGAACACACTGCCACTGAGGAGACTTCACCTGAAGCGCGATGACACGCTTTGCAGCCCAAGGGACTGGACGGGCAACTTAACTCAGAAGCTCCAACTGCCTTGTAGTCGGCCTTGGTTCTAAGTTCTTTCCTTCCTGCAATGGGAACACACGGCCGCATAGGCCTCTTGGCCTTCGGAGCGTTTCTACGTGTTGGAAGCAGCAGGGCCTTAGCCTGCACTTTACGTAGAGCTTGCAACTTGGCGTAGAGTCCGCCTTGGTTCTAAGTTCTTGCCTGAGCTGCGAACACGCTGCCGCTTATGAGGCTTCACCTGAAGAGCGAGGCTACCTTTTGGAAGCCTAATGGACTTGGCGTGCACTTCACACAGAGAGTCCAAGTCGGCTTCAGGCCGCCCTTGTTCTCACTTCTTTCCTCACCTGCGAGAACACGGCCAGAAGGCGGTTGCGTCGTACGCGGCGCTTGGCGTTTTGGACGCAGAGGCGCATTGGCGAGCACTTCCCTCAGAGTCTCCAACCTGCCTTGGCGTCCGCCTTTGTTCTAACACCTTTCCGCAACTGGGAGAACACTGCCCTCTAGTAGTGTTCGTCTTCGCTGCCTTTGTAGGTTTGGGAAGCCTACGGGCCTTCCCTGGAACTCAACTCGGTGTAGCCAACAGGCTTCTAGTCCGCCCCTGTTCTAAGGTCTTTCCTCCCCTGGGATCTCACGCCCCCCCTCCCCCAGGAGACGTCACCTTAGGAGCGATGATACGTTTTGGAAGCAAAAGTGGACCTGGGGTGCCCTGCCCTGAGAGTGTCCAACTTGCCTCCAGTGCGGCCTTGTTCTAACTTCTTTCCGCAGCAGGGAACACGCTGCCACATAGGAAACTTCACTTCAGGTCGAGTTTACGTTGTGGAAGCCTAGGGGTCTGGGCCTGCACTTAACTCGCAGTGTGCAACTTGCCTAGGGTGCGCCCCAGGTTCCAACTTCTTTCCACAGCCGGGAGCAAACTGCCCCTTGGGAATCCTCCCTTTGAAGGTCGCGTTCACGTTTTGGAAGCCGCAGCGTCTTTGCGTGCCCTTAACTCGGAGTACCCAACAAGTTTCTAGTACGCCCTTCTTCTCAAGTCTTCCCTTCGCTTGGGAACACACTGCCACTGAGGAGACTTCACCTGAAGAGCGATGACACGCTTTGCAGCCGAAGGGACTGGACGGGCAACTTAACTCAGAAGCTCCAACTGCCTTCTAGTCGGCCTTGGTTCTAAGTTCTTTCCTTCCTGCAATGGGAACACACGGCCGCATAGGCCTCTTGGCCTTCGGAGCGTTTCTACGTGTTGGAAGCAGCAGGGCCTTAGCCTGCACTTTACGTAGAGCTTGCAACTTGTCGTAGAGTCCGCCTTGGTTCTAAGTTCTTGCCTGAGCTGCGAACACGCTGCCGCTTATGAGGCTTCACCTGAAGAGCGAGGCTAAGTTTTGGAAGCCTAATGGACTTGGCGTGCACTTCACACAGAGAGTCCAAGTCGGCTTCAGGCCGCCCTTGTTCTCACTTCTTTCCTCACCTGCGAGAACACGGCCAGAAGGCGGTTGCGTCGTACGCGGCGCTTGGCGTTTTGGACGCAGAGGCGCATTGGCGAGCACTTCACTCAGAGTCTCCAACCTGCCTTGGCGTCCGCCTTTGTTCTAACACCTTTCCGCAACTGGGAGAACACTGCCCTCTAGTAGTGTTCGTCTTCGCTGCGTTTATAGGTTTGGGAAGCCTAAGGGCCTTCCCTGGAACTCAACTCGGTGTAGCCAACAGGCTTCTAGTCCGCCCCTGTTCTAAGATCTTTCCTCCCCTGGGATCTCACGCCCCCCCTCCCCCAGGAGACGTCACCTTAGGAGCGATGATACGTTTTGGAAGCAAAAGGGGACCTGGGTTGCCCTGCCCTGAGAGTGTCCAACTTGCCTCCAGTGCGGCCTTGCTCTAACTTCTTTCCGCAGCAGGGAACACGCTGCCACATAGGAAACTACACTTCAGGTCGAGTTTCCGTTGTGGAAGCCTAGGGGTCTGGGCCTGCACTTAACTCGCAGTGTGCAACTTGCCTAGGGTGCGCCCCAGGTTCCAACTTCTTTCCACAGCCGGGAGCAAACTGCCCCTTGGGAATCCTCCCTTTGAAGGTCGCGTTCACCTTTTGGAAGCCGCAGCGTCTTTGAGTGCCCTTAACTCGGAGTACCCAACAAGCTTCTAGTACGCCCTTCTTCTCAAGTCTTCCCTTCGCTTGGGAACACACTGCCACAGAGGAGACTTCACCTGAAGCGCGATGGCACGCTTTGCAGCCGCAGGGACTGGACGGGCAACATAACTCCGAAGCTCCAACTGCCTTCTAGTCGGCCTTGGTTCTAAGTTCTTTCCTTCCTGCAATGGGAACACACGGCCGCATAAGCCTCTTGGCCTTCGGAGCGTTTCTATGTGTTGGAAGCAGCAGGGCCTTAGCCTGCACTTTACGTAGAGCTTGCAACTTGGCGTAGAGTCCGCCTTGGTTCTCAGTTCTTGCCTGAGCTGCGAACACGCTGCCGCTTATGAGGCTTCACCTGAAGAGCGAGGCTACCTTTGGAAGCCTAATGGACTTGGCGTGCACTTCACACAGAGAGTCCAAGTCGGCTTCAGGCCGCCCTTGTTCTCACTTCTTTCCTCACCTGCGAGAACACGGCCAGAAGGCGGTTGCGTTGTACGCGGCGCTTGGCGTTTTGGACGCAGAGGCGCATTGGCGAGCACTTCCCTCAGAGTCTCCAACCTGCCTTGGCGTCCGCCTTTGTTCTAACACCTTTCCGCAACTGGGAGAACACTGCCCTCTAGTAGTGTTCGTCTTCGCTGCGTTTGTAGGTTTGGGAAGCCAAAGGGCCTTCCCTGGAACTCAACTCGGTGTAGCCAACAGGCTTGTAGTCCGCCCCTGTTCTAAGGTCTTTCCTCCCCCGGGATCTCACGCCCCCCCTCCAGGTGACGTCACCTGAGGAGCGATGATACGTTTTGGAAGCAAAAGGGGACCTGGGGTGCCCTGCCCTGAGAGTGTCCAACTTGCCTCCAGTGCGGCCTTGTTCTAACTTCTTTCCGCAGCAGGGAACACGCTGCCACATAGGAAACTTCACTTCAGGTCGGTTTTGCGTTGTGGAAGCCTAAGGGTCTGGGCCTGCACTTAACTCGCAGTGTGCAACTTGCCTAGGGTGCGCCCCAGGTTCCAACTTCTTTCCACAGCCGGGAGCAAACTGCCCCTTGGGAATCCTCCCTTTGAAGGTCGCGTTCACGTTTTGGAAGCCGCAGCGTCTTTGCGTGCCCTTAACTCAGAGTACCCAACAAGCTTCTAGTACGCCATTTTTCTCAAGTCTTCCCTTCGCTTGGGAACACACTGCCACTGAGGAGTCTTCACCTGAAGCGTGATGACACGCTTTGCAGCCCAAGGGACTGGACGGGCAACTTCACTCAGAAGCTCCAACTGCCTTCTAGTCGGCCTTGGTTCTAAGTTCTTTCCTTCCTGCAATGGGAACACACGGCCGCATAGGCCTCTTGGCCTTCGGAGCGTTTCTACGTGTTGGAAGCAGCAGGGCCTTAGCCTGCACTTTACGTAGAGCTTGCAACTTGGCGTAGAGTCCGCCTTGGTTCTAAGTTCTTGCCTGAGCTGCGAACACGCTGCCGCTTATGAGGCTTCACCTGAAGAGCGAGGCTACCTTTTGGAAGCCTAATGGACTTGGCGTGCACTTCACACAGAGAGTCCAAGTCGGCTTCAGGCCGCACTTGTTCACACTTCTTTCCTCACCTGCGAGAACACGGCCAGAAGGCGGTTGCGTCGTACGCGGCGCTTGGCGTTTTGGACGCAGAGGCGCATTGGCGAGCACTTCCCTCAGAGTCTCCAACCTGCCTTGGCGTCCGCCTTTGTTCTAACACCTTTCCGCAACTGGGAGAACACTGCCCTCTAGTAGTGTTCGTCTTCGCTGCGTTTGTAGGTTTGGGAAGCCTAAGGGCCTTTCCTGGAACTCAACTCGGTGTAGCCAACAGGCTTCTAGTCCGCCCCTGTTCTAAGGTCTTTCCTCCAATGGGATCTCACGCCCCCCCCCAGGAGACGTCACCTGAGGAGCGATGATACGTTTTGGAAGCAAAAGGGGACCTGGGGTGCCCTGCCCTGAGAGTGTCCAACTTGCCTCCAGTGCGGCCTTGTTCTAACTTCTTTCCGCAGCAGGGAACACGCTGCCACATAGGAAACTTCACTTCAGGTCGAGTTTACGTTGTGGAAGCCTAGGGGTCTGGGCCTGCCCTTAACTCGCAGTGTGCAACTTGCCTAGGGTGCGCCCCAGGTTCCAACTTCTTTCCACAGCCGGGAGCAAACTGCCCCTTGGGAATCCTCCCTTTGAAGGTCGCGTTCACCTTTTGGAAGCCACAGCGACTTTGCGTGCCCTTAACTCGGAGTACCCAACAAGCTTCTAGTACGCCCTTCTTCTCAAGTCTTCCCTTCGCTTGGGAACACACTGCCACTGAGGAGACTTCACCTGAAGCGCGATGACACGCTTTGCAGCCCAAGGGACTGGACGGGCAACTTAACTCAGAAGCTCCAACTGCCTTCTAGTCGGCCTTGGTTCTAAGTTCTTTCCTTCCTGCAATGGGAACACACGGCCGCATAGGCCTCTTGGCCTTCGGAGCGTTTCTACGTGTTGGAAGCAGCAGGGCCTTAGCCTGCACTTTACGTAGAGCTTGCAACTTGGCGTAGAGTCCGCCTTGGTTCTAAGTTCTTGCCTGAGCTGCGAACACGCTGCCGCTTATGAGGCTTCACCTGAAGAGCGAGGCTACCTTTTGGAAGCCTAATGGACTTGGCGTGCACTTCACACAGAGAGTCCAAGTCGGCTTCAGGCCGCCCTTGTTCTCACTTCTTTCCTCACCTGCGAGAACACGGCCAGAAGGCGGTTGCGTCGTACGCGGCGCTTGGCGTTTTGGACGCAGAGGCCCATTGGCGAGCACTTCACTCAGAGTCTCCAACCTGCCTTGGCGTCCGCCTTTGTTCTAACACCTTTCCGCAACTGGGAGAACACTGCCCTCTAGTAGTGTTCGTCTTCGCTGCGTTTGTAGGTTTGGGAAGCCTAAGGGCCTTCCCTGGAACTCAACTCGGTGTAGCCAACAGGCTTCTAGTCCGCCCCTGTTCTAAGGTCTTTCCTCCCCTGGGATCTCACGCCCCCCCCCCCCAGGAGACGTCACCTGAGGAGCGATGATACGTTTTGGAAGCAAAAGGGGACCTGGGGTGCCCTGCCCTGAGAGTGTCCAACTTGCCTCCAGTGCGGCCTTGTTCTAACTTCTTTCCGCAGCAGGGAACACGCTGCCACATAGGAAACTTCACTTCAGGTCGAGTTTACGTTGTGGAAGCCTAGGGGTCTGGGCCTGCACTTAACTCGCAGTGTGCAACTTGCCTAGGGTGCGCCCCAGGTTCCAACTTCTTTCCACAGCCGGGAGCAAACTGCCCCTTGGGAATCCTCCCTTTGAAGGTCGCGTTCACGTTTTGGAAGCCGCAGCGTCTTTGCGTGCCCTTAACTCGGAGTACCCAACAAGCTTCTAGTACGCCCTTCTTCTCAAGTCTTCCCTTCGCTTGGGAACACAGTGCCACTGAGGAGACTTCACCTGAAGCGCGATGACACGCTTTGCAGCCCTAGGGACTGGACGGGCAACTTAACTCAGAAGCTCCAACTGCCTTCTAGTCGGCCTTGGTTCTAAGTTCTTTCCTTCCTGCAATGGGAACACACGGCCGCATAGGCCTCTTGGCCTTCGGAGCGTTTCTACGTGTTGGAAGCAGCAGGGCCTTAGCCTGCACTTTACGTAGAGCTTGCAACTTGGCATAGAGTCCGCCTTGGTTCTAAGTTCTTGCCTGAGCTGCGAACACGCTGCCGCTTATGAGGCTTCACCTGAAGAGCGAGGCTACCTTGTGGAAGCCTAATGGACTTGGCGTGCACTTCACACAGAGAGTCCAAGTCGGCTTCAGGCCGCCCTTGTTCTCACTTCTTTCCTCACCTGCGAGAACACGGCCAGAAGGCGGTTGCGTCGTACGCGGCGCTTGGCGTTTTGGACGCAGAGGCGCATTGGCGAGCACTTCACTCAGAGTCTCCAACCTGCCTTGGCGTCCGCCTTTGTTCTAACACCTTTCCGCAACTGGGAGAACACTGCCCTCTAGTAGTGTTCGTCTTCGCTGCGTTTGTAGGTTTGGGAAGCCTAAGGGCCTTCCCTGGAACTCAACTCGGTGTAGCCAACAGGCTTCTAGTCCGCCCCTGTTCTAAGGTCTTTCCTCCCCTGGGATCTCACGCCCCCCCCCCCCCCAGGAGACGTCACCTTAGGAAAAATGATACGTTTTGGAAGCAAAAGGGGTCCTGGGGTGCCCTGCCCTGAGAGTGTCCAACTTGCCTCCAGTGCGGCCTTGTTCTAACTTCTTTCCGCAGCAGGGAACACGCTGCCACATAGGAAACTTCACTTCAGGTCGAGTTTACGTTGTGGAAGCCTAAGGGTCTGGGCCTGCACTTAACTCGCAGTGTGCAACTTGCCTAGGGTGCGCCCCAGGTTCCAACTTTTTCCACAGCCGGGAGCAAACTGCCCCTTGGGAATCCTCCCTTTGAAGGTCGCGTTCACGTTTTGGAAGCCGCAGCGTATTTGCGTGCCCTTCAGTGGGAGTACCCAACAAGCTTCTAGTACGCCCTTCTTCTCAAGTCTTCCCTTCGCTTGGGAACACACTGCCACTGAGGAGACTTCACCTGAAGCGCGATGACACGCTTTGAAGCCCAAGGGACTGGACGGGCAACTTAACTCAGAAGCTCCAACTGCCTTCTAGTCGGCCTTGGTTCTAAGTTCTTTCCTTCCTGCAATGGGAACACACGGCCGCATAGGCCTCTTGGCCTTCGGAGCGTTTCTACGTGTTGGAAGCAGCAGGGCCTTAGCCTGCACTTTACGTAGAGCTTGCAACTTGGCGTAGAGTCCGCCTTGGTTCTAAGTTCTTGCCTGAGCTGCGAACACGCTGCCGCTTATGAGGCTTCACCTGAAGAGCGAGGCTACCTTTTGGAAGCCTAATGGACTTGGCGTGCACTTCACACAGAGAGTCCAAGTCGGCTTCAGGCCGCCCTTGTTCTCACTTCTTTCCTCACCTGCGAGAACACGGCCTGAAGGCGGTTGCGTCGTACGCGGCGCTTGGCGTTTTGGACGCAGAGGCGCATTGGCGAGCACTTCACTCAGAGTCTCCAACCTGCCTTGGCGTCCGCCTTTGTTCTAACACCTTTCCGCAACTGGGAGAACACTGCTCTCTAGTAGTGTTCGTCTTCGCTGCGTTTGTAGGTTTGGGAAGCCTAAGGGCCTTCCCTGGAACTCAACTCGGTGTAGCCAACAGGCTTCTAGTCCGCCCCTGTTCTAGGGTCTTTCCTCCCCTGGGATCTAACGCCCCCCCTCCCCCAGGAGACGTCACCTTAGGAGCGATGATACGTTTTGGAAGCAAAAGGGGACCTGGGGTGCCCTGCCCTGAGAGTGTCCAACTTGCCTCCAGTGCGGCCTTGTTCTAACTTCTTTCCGCAGCAGGGAACACGCTGCCACATAGGAAACTTCACTTCAGGTCGAGTTTACGTTGTGGAAGCCTAGGGGTCTGGGCCTGCACTTAACTCGCAGTGTGCAACTTGCCTAGGGTGCGCCCCAGGTTCCAACTTCTTTCCACAGCCGGGAGCAAACTGCCCCTTGGGAATCCTCCCTTTGAAGGTCGCGTTCACCTTTTGGAAGCCGCAGCGTCTTTGCGTGCCCTTAAGTCGGAGTACCCAACAAGCTTCTAGTACGCCCTTCTTCTCAAGTCTTCCCTTCGCTTGGGAACACACTGCCACTGAGGAGACTTCACCTGAAGCGCGATGACACGCTTTGCAGCCCAAGGGACTGGACGGGCAACTTAACTCAGAAGCTCCAACTGCCTTCTAGTCGGCCTTGGTTCTAAGTTCTTTCCTTCCTGCAATGGGAACACACGGCCGCATAGGCTTCTTGGCCTTCGGAGCGTTTCTACGTGTTGGAAGCAGCAGGGCCTTAGCCTGCACTTTACGTAGAGCTTGCAACTTGGCGTAGAGTCCGCCTTGGTTCTAAGTTCTTGCCTGAGCTGCGAACACGCTGCCGCTTATGAGGCTTCACCTGAAGAGCGAGGCTACCTTTTGGAAGCCTAATGGACTTGGCGTGCACTTCACACAGAGAGTCCAAGTCGGCTTCAGGCCGCCCTTGTTCTCACTTCTTTCCTCACCTGCGAGAACACGGCCAGAAGGCGGTTGCGTCGTACGCGGCGCTTGGCGTTTTGGACGCAGAGGCGCATTGGCGAGCACTTCACTCAGAGTCTCCAACCTGCCTTGGCGTCCGCCTTTGTTCTAACACCTTTCCGCAACTGGGAGAACACTGCCCTCTAGTAGTGTTCGTCTTCGCTGCGTTTGTAGGTTTGGGAAGCCTAAGGGCCTTCCCTGGAACTCAACTCGGTGTAGCCAACAGGCTTCTAGTCCGCTCCTGTTCTAAGGTCTTTCCTCCCCTGGGATCTCACGCCCCCCCTCCAGGAGACGTCACCTGAGGAGCGATGATACGTTTTGGAAGCAAAAGGGGACCTGGGGTGCCCTGCCCTTAGAGTGTCCAACTTGCCTCCAGTGCGGCCTTGTTCTAACTTCTTTTCGCAGCAGGGAACACGCTGCCACATAGGAAACTTCACTTCAGGTCGAGTTTACGTTGTGGAAGCCTAAGGCTCTGGGCCTGTACTTAACTCGCAGTGTGCAACTTGCCTAGGGTGCGCCCCACGTTCCAACTTCTTTCCACAGCCGGGAGCAAACTGCCCCTTGGGAATCCTCCCTTTGAAGGTCGCGTTCACGTTTTGGAAGCCGCAGCGTCTTTGCGTGCCCTTATCTCGGAGTACCCAACAAGCTTCTAGTTCGCCCTTCTTCTGAAGTATTCCCTTCGCTTGGGAACACACTGCCACTGAGGAGACATCACCTGAAGCGCGATGACACGCTTTGCAGCCCAAGGGACTGGACGGACAACTTAACTCAGAAGCTCCAACTGCCTTCTAGTCGGCCTTGGTTCTAAGTTCTTTCCTTCCTGCAATGGGAACACACGGCCGCATAGGCCTCTTGGCCTTCGGAGCGTTTCTACGTGTTGGAAGCAGCAGGGCCTTAGCCTGCACTTTACGTAGAGCTTGCAACTTGGCGTAGAGTCCGCCTTGGTTCTAAGTTCTTGCCTGAGCTGCGAACACGCTGCCGCTTATGAGGCTTCACCTGAAGAGCGAGGCTACCTTGTGGAAGCCTAATGGACTTGGCGTGCACTTCACACAGAGAGTCCAAGTCGGCTTCAGGCCGCCCTTGTTCTCACTTCTTTCCTCACCTGCGAGAACACGGCCAGAATGCGGTTGCGTCGTACGCGGCGCTTGGCGTTTTGGACGCAGAGGCGCATTGGCGAGCACTTCACTCAGAGTCTCCAACCTGCCTTGGCGTCCGCCTTTGTTCTAACACCTTTCCGCAACTGGGAGAACACTGCCCTCTAGTAGTGTTCGTCTTCGCTGCGTTTGTAGGTTTGGGAAGCCTAAGGGCCTTACCTGGAACTCAACTCGGTGTAGCCAACAGTCTTCTAGTCCGCCCCTGTTCTAAGGTCTTTCCTCCCCTGGGATCTCACGCCCCCCCCCAGGAGACGTCACCTTAGGAGCGATGATACGTTTTGGAAGCAAAAGGGGACCTGGGTTGCCCTGCCCTGAGAGTGTCCAACTTGCCTCCAGTGCGGCCATGTTCTAACTTCTTTCCGCAGCAGGGAACACGCTGCCACATAGGAAACTTCACTTCAGGTCGAGTTTACGTTGTGGAAGCCTAAGGGTCTGGGCCTGCACTTAACTCGCAGTGTGCAACTTGCCTAGGGTGCGCCCCAGGTTCCAACTTCTTTCCACAGCCGGGAGCAAACTGCCCCTTGGGAATCCTCCCTTTGAAGGTCGCGTTCACGTTTTGGAAGCCGCAGCGTCTTTGCGTGCCCTTAAGTCGGAGTACCCAACAAGCTTCTAGTACGCCCTTCTTCTCAAGTCTTCCCTTCGCTTGGGAACACACTGCCACTGAGGAGACTTCACCTGAAGCGCGATGACACGCTTTGCAGCCCAAGGGACTGGACGGGCAACTTAACTCAGAAGCTCCAACTGCCTTCTAGTCGGCCTTGGTTCTAAGTTCTTTCCTTCCTGCAATGGGAACACACGGCCGCATAGGCTTCTTGGCCTTCGGAGCGTTTCTACGTGTTGGAAGCAGCAGGGCCTTAGCCTGCACTTTACGTAGAGCTTGCAACTTGGCGTAGAGTCCGCCTTGGTTCTAAGTTCTTGCCTGAGCTGCGAACACGCTGCCGCTTATGAGGCTTCACCTGAAGAGCGAGGCTACCTTTTGGAAGCCTAATGGACTTGGCGTGCACTTCACACAGAGAGTCCAAGTCGGCTTCAGGCCGCCCTTGTTCTCACTTCTTTCCTCACCTGCGAGAACACGGCCAGAAGGCGGTTGCGTCGTACGTGGCGCTTGGCGTTTTGGACGCAGAGGCGCATTGGCGAGCACTTCACTCAGAGTCTCCAACCTGCCTTGGCGTCCGCCTTTGTTCTAACACCTTTCCGCAACTGGGAGAACACTGCCCTCTAGTAGTGTTCGTCTTCGCTGCGTTTGTAGGTTTGGGAAGCCTAAGGGCCTTCCCTGGAACTCAACTCGGTGTAGCCAACAGGCTTCTAGTCCGCTCCTGTTCTAAGGTCTTTCCTCCCCTGGGATCTCACGCCCCCCCTCCAGGAGACGTCACCTGAGGAGCGATGATACGTTTTGGAAGCAAAAGGGGACCTGGGGTGCCCTGCCCTTAGAGTGTCCAACTTGCCTCCAGTGCGGCCTTGTTCTAACTTCTTTTCGCAGCAGGGAACACGCTGCCACATAGGAAACTTCACTTCAGGTCGAGTTTACGTTGTGGAAGCCTAAGGCTCTGGGCCTGTACTTAACTCGCAGTGTGCAACTTGCCTAGGGTGCGCCCCACGTTCCAACTTCTTTCCACAGCCGGGAGCAAACTGCCCCTTGGGAATCCTCCCTTTGAAGGTCGCGTTCACGTTTTGGAAGCCGCAGCGTCTTTGCGTGCCCTTATCTCGGAGTACCCAACAAGCTTCTAGTTCGCCCTTCTTCTGAAGTATTCCCTTCGCTTGGGAACACACTGCCACTGAGGAGACATCACCTGAAGCGCGATGACACGCTTTGCAGCCCAAGGGACTGGACGGACAACTTAACTCAGAAGCTCCAACTGCCTTCTAGTCGGCCTTGGTTCTAAGTTCTTTCCTTCCTGCAATGGGAACACACGGCCGCATAGGCCTCTTGGCCTTCGGAGCGTTTCTACGTGTTGGAAGCAGCAGGGCCTTAGCCTGCACTTTACGTAGAGCTTGCAACTTGGCGTAGAGTCCGCCTTGGTTCTAAGTTCTTGCCTGAGCTGCGAACACGCTGCCGCTTATGAGGCTTCACCTGAAGAGCGAGGCTACCTTGTGGAAGCCTAATGGACTTGGCGTGCACTTCACACAGAGAGTCCAAGTCGGCTTCAGGCCGCCCTTGTTCTCACTTCTTTCCTCACCTGCGAGAACACGGCCAGAAGGCGGTTGCGTCGTACGCGGCGCTTGGCGTTTTGGACGCAGAGGCGCATTGGCGAGCACTTCACTCAGAGTCTCCAACCTGCCTTGGCGTCCGCCTTTGTTCTAACACCTTTCCGCAACTGGGAGAACACTGCCCTCTAGTAGTGTTCGTCTTCGCTGCGTTTGTAGGTTTGGGAAGCCTAAGGGCCTTACCTGGAACTCAACTCGGTGTAGCCAACAGTCTTCTAGTCCGCCCCTGTTCTAAGGTCTTTCCTCCCCTGGGATCTCACGCCCCCCCCCAGGAGACGTCACCTTAGGAGCGATGATACGTTTTGGAAGCAAAAGGGGACCTGGGGTGCCCTGCCCTGAGAGTGTCCAACTTGCCTCCAGTGCGGCCTTGTTCTAACTTCTTTCCGCAGCAGGGAACACGCTGCCACATAGGAAACTTCACTTCAGGTCGAGTTTACGTTGTGGAAGCCTAAGGGTCTGGGCCTGCACTTAACTCGCAGTGTGCAACTTGCCTAGGGTGCGCCCCAGGTTCCAACTTCTTTCCACAGCCGGGAGCAAACTGCCCCTTGGGAATCCTCCCTTTGAAGGTCGCGTTCACGTTTTGGAAGCCGCAGCGTCTTTGTGTGCCCTTAACTCGGAGTATCCAACAAGCTTCTAGTACGCCCTTCTTCTCAAGTCTTCCCTTCGCTTGGGAACACACTGCCACTGAGGAGACTTCACCTGAAGCGCGATGACACGCTTTGCATCCCAAGGGACTGGACGGGCAACTTAACTCAGAAGCCTCCAACTGCCTTCTAGTCGGACTTGGTTCTAAGTACTTTCCTTCCTGCAATGGGAACACACGGCCGCATAGGCCTCTTGGCCTTCGGAGCGTTTCTACGTGTTGGAAGCAGCAGGGCCTTAGCCTGCACTTTACGTAGAGCTTGCTTCTTGGCATAGAGTCCGCCTTGGTTCTAAGTTCTTGCCTGAGCTGCGAACACGCTGCCGCTTATGAGGCTTCACCTGAAGAGTGAGGCTACCTTTTGGAAGCCTAATGGACTTGGCGTGCACTTCACACAGAGAGTCCAAGTCGGCTTCAGGCCGCCTTTGTTCTCACTTCTTTGCTCACCTGCGAGAACACGGCCAGAAGGCGGTTGCGTCGTACGCGGCGCTTGGCGTTTTGGACGCAGAGGCGCATTGGCGAGCACTTCACTCAGAGTCTCCAACCTGCCTTGGCGTCCGCCTTTGTTCTAACAACTTTCCGCAACTGGGAGAACACTGCCCTCTAGTAGTGTTCGTCTTCGCTGCGTTTGTAGGTTTGGGAAGCCTAAGGGCCTTCCCTGGAACTCAACTCGGTGTAGCCAACAGGCTTCTAGTCCGCCCCTGTTCTAAGGTCTTTCCTCCCCTGGGATCTCACGCCCCCCCCCCCAGGAGACGTCACCTTAGGTGCGATGATACGTTTTGGAAGCAAAAGGGGACCTGGGGTGCCCTGCCCTGAGAGTGTCCAACTTGCCTCCAGTGCGGCCTTGTTCTAACTTCTTTCCGCAGCAGGGAACACGCTGCCACATAGGAAACTTCACTTCAGGTCGAGTTTACGTTGTGGAAGCCTAAGGGTCTGGGCCTGCACTTAACTCGCAGTGTGCAACTTGCCTAGGGTGCGCCCCAGGTTCCAACTTCTTTCCACAGCCGGGAGCAAACTGCCCCTTGGGAATCCTCCCTTTGAAGGTCGCGTTCACGTTTTGGAAGCCGCAGCGTCTTTGCGTGCCCTTAAGTCGGAGTACCCAACAAGCTTCTAGTACGCCCTTCTTCTCAAGTCTTCCCTTCACTTGGGAACACACTGCCACTGAGGAGACTTCACCTGAAGCACGATGACACGCTTTGCATCCCAAGGGACTGGACGGGCAACTTAACTCAGAAGCCTCCAACTGCCTTCCAGTCGGCCTTGGTTCTAAGTACTTTCCTTCCTGCAATGGGAACACACGGCCGCATAGGCCTCTTGGCCTTCGGAGCGTTTCTACGTGTTGGAAGCAGCAGGGCCTTAGCCTGCACTTTACGTAGAGCTTGCAACTTGGCGTAGAGTCCGCCTTGGTTCTAAGTTCTTGCCTGAGCTGCGAACACGCTGCCGCTTATGAGGCTTCACCTGAAGAGCGAGGCTACCTTGTGGAAGCCTAATGGACTTGGCGTGCACTTCACACAGAGAGTCCAAGTTGGCTTCAGGCCGCCCTTGTTCTCACTTCTTTCCTCACCTGCGAGAACACGGCCAGAAGGCGGTTGCGTCGTACGCGGCGCTTGGCGTTTTGGACGCAGAGGCGCAATGGCGAGCACTTCACTCAGAGTCTCCAACCTGCCTTGGCGTCCGCCTTTGTTCGAACACCTTTCCGCAACTGGGAGAACACTGCCCTCTAGTAGTGTTCGTCTTCGCTGCGTAGGTTTGGGAAGCCTAAGGGCCTTCCCTGGAACTCAACTCGGTGTAGCCAACAGGCTTCTAGTCCGCCCCTGTTCTAAGGTCTTTCCTCCCCTGGGATCTCACGCCCACCCCCCAGGAGACGTCACCTTAGGAGCCATGATACGTTTTGGAAGCAAAAGGGGTCCTGGGGTGCCCTGCCCTGAGAGTGTCCAACTTGCCTCCAGTGCGGCCTTGCTCTAACTTCTTTCCGCAGCAGGGAACATGCTGCCACATAGGAAACTTCACTTCAGTTCGAGTTTACGTTGTGGAAGCCTAAGGGTCTGGGCCTGCACTTAACTCGCAGTGTGCAACTTGCCTAGGGTGCGCCCCAGGTTCCAACTTCTTTCCACAGCCGGGAGCAAACTGCCCCTTGGGAATCCTCCCTTTGAAGGTCGCGTTCACGTTTTGGAAGCCGCAGCGTCTTTGCGTGCCCTTAACTCGGAGTACCCAACAAGCTTCTAGTACGCCCTTCTTCTCAAGTCTTCCCTTCGCTTGGGAACACACTGCCACTGAGGAGACTTCACCTGAAGCGCGATGACACGCTTTGCAGCCCAAGGGACTGGACGGGCAACTTAACTCAGAAGCTCCAACTGCCTTCTAGTCGGCCTTGGTTCTAAGTTCTTTCCTTCCTGCAATGGGAACACACGGCCGCATAGGCCTCTTGGCCTTCGGAGCGTTTCTACGTGTTGGAAGCAGCAGGGCCTTAGCCTGCACTTTACGTAGAGCTTGCAACTTGGCGTAGAGTCCGCCTTAGTTCTAAGTTCGTGCCTGAGCTGCGAACACGCTGCCACTTATGAGGCTTCACCTGAAGAGCGAGGCTACCTTGTGGAAGCCTAATGGACTTGGCGTGCACTTCACACAGAGAGTCCAAGTCGGCTTCAGGCCGCCCTTGTTCTCACTTCTTTCCTCACCTGCGAGAACACGGCCAGAAGGCGGTTGCGTCGTACGCGGCGCTTGGCGTTTTGGACGCAGAGGCGCATTGGCGAGCACTTCACTCAGAGTCTCCAACCTGCCTTGGCGTCCGCCTTTGTTCTAACACCTTTCCGCAACTGGGAGAACACTGCCCTCTAGTAGTGTTCGTCTTTGCTGCGTTTGTAGGTTTGGGAAGCCTAAGGGCCTTCCCTGGAACTCAACTCGGTGTAGCCAACAGGCTTCTAGTCCGCCCCTGTTCTAAGGTCTTTCCTCCCCTGGGATCTCACGACCCCCCCCAGGAGACGTCACCTTAGGAGCCATGATACGTTTTGGAAGCAAAAGGGGTCCTGGGTTGCCCTGCCCTGAGAGTGTCCAACTTGCCTCCAGTGCGGCCTTGTTCTAACTTCTTTCCGCAGCAGGGAACACGCTGCCACATAGGAAACTTCACTTCAGGTCGAGTTTACGTTGTGGAAGCCTAAGGGTCTGGGCCTGCACTTAACTCGCAGTGTGCAACTTGCCTAGGGTGCGCCCCAGGTTCCAACTTCTTTCCACAGCCGGGAGCAAACTGCCCCTTGGGAATCCTCCCTTTGAAGGTCGCGTTCACGTTTTGGAAGCCGCAGCGTCTTTGTGTGCCCTTAAGTCGGAGTACCCAACAAGCTTCTAGTACGCCCTTCTTCTCAAGTCTTCCCTTCGCTTGGGAACACACTGCCACTGAGGAGACTTCACCTGAAGCGCGATGACATGCTTTGCAGCCCAACGGACTGGACGGGCAACTTAACTCAGAAGCTCCAACTGCCTTCTAGTCGGCCTTGGTTCTAAGTTCTTTCCTTCCTGCAATGAGAACACACGGCCGCATAGGCCTCTTGGCCTTCGGAGCGTTTCTACGTGTTGGAAGCAGCAGGGCCTTAGCCTGCACTTTACGTAGAGCTTGCAACTTGGCGTAGAGTCCGCCTTGGTTCTAAGTTCTTGCCTGAGCTGCGAACACGCTGCCGTTTATGAGGCTTCACCTGAAGAGCGAGGCTACCTTTTGGAAGCCTAATGGACTTGGCGTGCACTTCACACAGAGAGTCCAAGTCGGCTTCAGGCCGCCCTTGTTCTCACTTCTTTCCTCACCTGCGAGAACACGGCCAGAAGGCGGTTGCGTCGTACGCGGCGCTTGGCGTTTTGGACGCAGAGGCGCATTGGCGAGCACTTCCCTCAGAGTCTCCAACCTGCCTTGGCGTCCGCCTTTGTTCTAACACCTTTCCGCAACTGGGAGAACACTGCCCTCTAGTAGTGTTCGTCTTCGCTGCGTTTGTAGGTTTGGGAAGCCTAAGGGCCTTCCCTGGAACTCAACTCGGTGTAGCCAACAGGCTTCTAGTCCGCCCCTGTTCTAAGGTCTTTCCTCCCCTGGGATCTCACGCCCCCCCCCCAGGAGACGTCACCTTAGGAGCGATGATACGTTTTGGAAGCAAAAGGGGACCTGGGGTGCCCTGCCCTGAGAGTGTCCAACTTGCCTCCAGTGCGGCCTTGCTCTAACTTCTTTCCGCAGCAGGGAACACGCTGCCACCTAGGAAACTTCACTTCAGTTCGAGTTTACCTTGTGGAAGACTAAGGGTCTGGGCCTGCACTTAACTCGCAGTGTGCAACTTGCCTAGGGTGCGCCCCAGGTTCCAACTTATTTCCACAGCCAGGAGCAAACTGCCCCTTGGGAATCCTCCCTTTGAAGGTCGCGTTCACGTTTTGGAAGCCGCAGCGTCTTTGCGTGCCCTTAAGTCGGAGTACCCAACAAGCTTCTAGTACGCCCTTCTTCTCAAGTCTTCCCTTCGCTTGGGAACACAGTGCCACTGAGGAGACTTCACCTGAAGTGCGATGACACGCTTTGCAGCCCAAGGGACTGGACGGGCAACTTAACTCAGAAGCTCCAACTGCCTTCTAGTCGGCCTTGGTTCTAAGTTCTTTCCTTCCTGCAATGAGAACACACGGCCGCATAGGCCTCTTGGCCTTCGGAGCGTTTCTACGTGTGGGAAGCAGCAGGGCCTTAGCCTGCACTTTACGTAGAGCTTGCAACTTGGCGTAGAGTCCGCCTTGGTTCTAAGTTCTTGCCTGAACTGCAAACACGCTGCCGCTTATGAGGCTTCACCTGAAGAGCGAGGCTACCTTGTGGAAGCCTAATGGACTTGGCGTGCACTTCACACAGAGAGTCCAAGTCGGCTTCAGGCCGCCCTTGTTCTCACTTCTTTCCTCACCTGCGAGAACACGGCCAGAAGGCGGTTGTGTCGTACGCGGCGCTTGGCGTTTTGGACGCAGAGGCGCATTGGCGAGCACTTCACTCAGAGTCTCCAACCTGCCTTGGCGTCCGCCTTTGTTCTAACATATTTCCGCAACTGGGAGAACACTGCCCTCTAGTAGTGTTCGTCTTCGCTGCGTTTGCAGGTTTGGGAAGCCTAAGGGCCTTCCCTGGAACTCAACTCGGTGTAGCCAACAGGCTTCTAGTCCGCCCCTGTTCTAAGGTCTTTCCTCCCCTGCGATCTCACGCCCCCCCCCCAGGAGACGTCACCTTAGGAGCCATGATACGTTTTGGAAGCAAAAGGGGTCCTGGGGTGCCCTGCCCTGAGAGTGTCCAACTTGCCTCCAGTGCGGCCTTGTTCTAATTTCTTTCCGCAGCAGGGAACACGCTGCCACATAGGAAACTTCACTTCAGGTCGAGTTTACGTTGTGGAAGCCTAAGGGTCTGGGCCTGCACTTAACTCGCAGTGTGCAACTTGCCTAGGCTGCGCCCCAGGTTCCAACTTCTTTCCACAGCCGGGAGCAAACTGCCCCTTGGGAATCCTCCATTTGAAGGTCGCGTTCACGTTTTGAAATCCGCAGCGTCTTTGCGTGCCCTTAACTCGGAGTACCCAACAAGCTTCTAGTACGCCCTTCTTCTCAAGTCTTCCCTTCGATTGGGAACACACTGCCACTGAGGAGACTTCACCTGAAGCGCGATGGCACGCTTTGCAGCCCAAGGGACTGGACGGGCAACTTAACTCAGAAGCTCCAACTGCCTTCTAGTCGGCCTTGGTTCTAAGTTCTTTCCTTCCTGCAATGGGAACACACGGCCGCATAAGCCTCTTGGCCTTCGGAGCGTTTCTATGTGTTGGAAGCAGCAGGGCCTTAGCCTGCACTTTACGTAGAGCTTGCAACATGGCGTAGAGTCCGCCTTGGTTCTCAGTTCTTGCCTGAGCTGCGAACACGCTGCCGCTTATGAGGCTTCACCTGAAGAGCGAGGCTACCTTTTGGAAGCCTAATGGACTTGGCGTGCACTTCACACAGAGAGTCCAAGTCGGCTTCAGGCCGCCCTTGTTCTCACTTCTTTCCTCACCTGCGAGAACACGGCCAGAAGGCGGTTGCGTCGTACGCGGCGCTTGGCGTTTTGGAGGCAGAGGCGCATTGGCGAGCACTTCACTCAGAGTCTCCAACCTGCCTTGGCGTCCGCCTTTGTTCTAACACCTTTCCGCAACTGGGAGAACACTGCCCTCTAGTAGTGTTCGTCTTCGCTGCGTTTGTAGGTTTGGGAAGCCTAAGGGCCTTTCCTGGAACTCAACTCGATGTAGCCAACAGGCTTCTAGTACGCCCCTGTTCTAAGGTCTTTCCTCCCCTGGGATCTCACGCCCCCCCCCCAGGAGACGTCACCTTAGGAGCGATGATACGTTTTGGAAGCAAAAGGGGACCTGGGGTGCGCTGCCCTGAGAGTGTCCAACTTGCCTCCAGTGCGGCCTTGTTCTAACTTCTTTCCGCAGCAGGGAACACGCTGCCACATAGGAAACTTCACTTCAGGTCGAGTTTACGTTGTGGAAGCCTAAGGGTCTGGGCCTGCACTTAACTCGCAGTGTGCAACTTGCCTAGGGTGCGCCCCAGGTTCCAACTTCTTTCCACAGCCGGGAGGAAACTGCCCCTTGGGAATCCTCCCTTTGAAGGTCGCGTTCACGTTTTGGAAGCCGCAGCGTCTTTGTGTGCCCTTAACTCGGAGTATCCAACAAGCTTCTAGTACGCCCTTCTTCTCAAGTCTTCCCTTCGCTTGGGAACACACTGCCACTGAGGAGACTTCACCTGAAGCGCGATGACACGCTTTGCATCCCAAGGGACTGGACGGGCAACTTAACTCAGAAGCCTCCAACTGCCTTCTAGTCGGCCTTGGTTCTAAGTTCTTTCCTTCCTGCAATGGGAACACACGGCCGCATAGGCCTCTTGGCCTTCGGAGCGTTTCTACGTGTTGGAAACAGCAGGGCCTTAGCCTGCACTTTACGTAGAGCTTGAAACTTGGCGTAGAGTCCGCCTTGGTTCTAAGTTCTTGCCTGAGCTGCGAACACGCTGCCGCTTATGAGGCTTCACCTGAAGAGCGAGGCTACCTTTTGGAAGCCTAATGGACTTGGCGTGCACTTCACACAGAGAGTCCAAGTCGGCTTCAGGCCGCCTTTGTTCTCACTTCTTTCCTCACCTGCGAGAACACGGCCAGAAGGCGGTTGCGTAGTACGCGGCGCTTGGCGTTTTGTACGCAGAGGCGCATTGGCGAGCACTTCACTCAGAGTCTCCAACCTGCCTTGGCGTCCGCCTTTGTTCTAACAACTTTCCGCAACTGGGAGAACACTGCCCTCTAGTAGTGTTCGTCTTCGCTGCGTTTGTAGGTTTGGGAAGCCTAAGGGCCTTCCCTGGAACTCAACTCGGTGTAGCCAACAGGCTTCTAGTCCGCCCCTGTTCTAAGGTCTTTCCTCTCTTGGGATCTCACGCCCCCCCCCCAGGAGACGTCACCTTAGGAGCGATGATACGTTTTGGAAGCAAAAGGGGACCTGGGTTGCCCTGCCCTGAGAGTGTCCAACTTGCCTCCAGTGCGGCCTTGTTCTAACTTCTTTCCGCAGCAGGGAACACGCTGCCACATAGGAAACTTCACTTCAGGTCGAGTTTACGTTGTGGAAGCCTAAGGGTCTGGGCCTGCACTTACCTCGCAGTGTGCAACTTGCCTAGGGTGCGCCCCAGGTTCCAACTTCTTTCCACAGCCGGGAGCAAACTGCCCCTTGGGAATCCTCCCTTTGAAGGTCGCGTTCACGTTTTGGAAGCCGCAGCGTCTTTGCGTGCCCTTAACTCGGAGTATCCAACAAGCTTCTAGTACGCCCTTCTTCTCAAGTCTTCCCTTCACTTGGGAACACACTGCCACTGAGGAGACTTCACCTGAAGCGCGATGACACGCTTTGCAGCCCAAGGGCCTGGACGGGCAACTTAACTCAGAAGCTCCAACTGCCTTCCAGTCGGCCTTGGTTCTAAGTTCTTTCCTTCCTGCAATGGGAACACACGGCCGCATAGGCCTCTTGGCCTTCGGAGCGTTTCTACGTGTTGGAAGCAGCAGGGCCTTAGCCTGCACTTTACGTAGAGCTTGCAACTTGGCGTAGAGTCCGCCTTGGTTCTAAGTTCTTGCCTGAGCTGCGAACACGCTGCCGCTTATGAGGCTTCACCTGAAGAGCGAGGCTACCTTGTGGAAGCCTAATGGACTTGGCGTGCACTTCACACAGAGAGTCCAAGTCGGCTTCAGGCCGCCCTTGTTCTCACTTCTTTCCTCACCTGCGAGAACACGGCCAGAAGGCGGTTGCGTCGTACGCGGCGCTTGGCGTTTTGGAGGCAGAGGCGCATTGGCGAGCACTTCACTCAGAGTCTCCAACCTGCCTTGGCGTCCGCCTTTGTTCTAACACCTTTCCGCAACTGGGAGAACACTGCCCTCTAGTAGTGTTCGTCTTCGCTGCGTAGGTTTGGGAAGCCTAAGGGCCTTCCCTGGAACTCAACTCGGTGTAGCCAACAGGCTTTTAGTCCGCCCCTGTTCTAAGGTCTTTCCTCCCCTGGGATCTCACGCCCACCCCCCAGGAGACGTCACCTTAGGAGCCATGATACGTTTTGGAAGCAAAAGGGGTCCTGGGGTGCCCTGCCCTGAGAGTGTCCAACTTGCCTCCAGTGCGGCCTTTTTCTAACTTCTTTCCGCAGCAGGGAACATGCTGCCACATAGGAAACTTCACTTCAGGTCGAGTTTACGTTGTGGAAGCCTAAGGGTCTGGGCCTGCACTTAACTCGCAGTGTGCAACTTGCCTAGGGTGCGCCCCAGGTTCCAACTTCTTTCCACAGCCGGGAGCAAACTGCCCCTTGGGAATCCTCCCTTTGAAGGTCGCGTTCACGTTTTGGAAGCCGCAGCGTCTTTGCGTGCCCTTAACTCGGAGTACCCAACAAGCTTCTAGTACGCCCTTCTTCTCAAGTCTTCCCTTCGCTTGGGAACACACTGCCACTGAGGAGACTTCACCTGAAGCGCGATGACACGCTTTGCAGCCCAAGGGACTGGACGGGCAACTTAACTCAGAAGCTCCAACTGCCTTCTAGTCGGCCTTGGTTCTAAGTTCTTTCCTTCCTGCAATGGGAACACACGGCCGCATAGGCCTCTTGGCCTTCGGAGCGTTTCTACGTGTTGGAAGCAGCAGGGCCTTAGCCTGCACTTTACGTAGAGCTTGCAACTTGGCGTAGAGTCCGCCTTAGTTCTAAGTTCGTGCCTGAGCTGCGAACACGCTGCCACTTATGAGGCTTCACCTGAAGAGCGAGGCTACCTTGTGGAAGCCTAATGGACTTGGCGTGCACTTCACACAGAGAGTCCAAGTCGGCTTCAGGCCGCCCTTGTTCTCACTTCTTTCCTCACCTGCGAGAACACGGCCAGAAGGCGGTTGCGTCGTACGCGGTGCTTGGCGTTTTGGACGCAGAGGCGCATTGGCGAGCACTTCACTCAGAGTCTCCAACCTGCCTTGGCGTCCGCCTTTGTTCTAACACCTTTCCGCAACTGGGAGAACACTGCCCTCTAGTAGTGTTCGTCTTTGCTGCGTTTGTAGGTTTGGGAAGCCTAAGGGCCTTCCCTGGAACTCAACTCGGTGTAGCCAACAGGCTTCTAGTCCGCCCCTGTTCTAAGGTCTTTCCTCCCCTGGGATCTCACGACCCCCCCCAGGAGACGTCACCTTAGGAGCCATGATACGTTTTGGAAGCAAAAGGGGTCCTGGGTTGCCCTGCCCTGAGAGTGTCCAACTTGCCTCCAGTGCGGCCTTGTTCTAACTTCTTTCCGCAGCAGGGAACACGCTGCCACATAGGAAACTTCACTTCAGGTCGAGTTTACGTTGTGGAAGCCTAAGGTTCTGGGCCTGCACTTAACTCGCAGTGTGCAACTTGCCTAGGGTGCGCCCCAGGTTCCAACTTCTTTCCACAGCCGGGAGCAAACTGCCCCTTGGGAATCCTCCCTTTGAAGGTCCCGTTCACGTTTTGGAAGCCGCAGCGTCCTTGCGTGCCCTTAACTCGGAGTACCCAACAAGCTTCTAGTACGCCCTTCTTCTCAAGTCTTCCCTTCGCTTGGGAACACACTGCCACTGAGGAGACTTCACCTGAAGCGCGATGACACGCTTTGCAGCCCAAGGGACTGGACGGGCAACTTAACTCAGAAGCTCCAACTGCCTTCTAGTCGGCCTTGGTTCTAAGTTCTTTCCTTCATGCAATGGGAACACACGGCCGTATAGGCCTCTTGGCCTTCGGAGCGTTTCTACGTGTTGGAAGCAGCAGGGCCTTAGCCTGCACTTTACGTAGAGCTTGCAACTTGGCATAGAGTCCGCCTTGGTTCTAAGTTCTTGCCTGAGCTGCGAACACGCTGCCGCTTATGAGGCTTCACCTGAAGAGCGAGGCTACCTTTTGGAAGCCTAATGGACTTGGCGTGCACTTCACACAGAGAGTCCAAGTCGGCTTCAGGCCGCCCTTGTTCTCACTTCTTTCCTCACCTGCGAGAACACGGCCAGAAGGCGGTTGCGTCGTACGCGGCGCTTGGCGTTTTGGACGCAGAGGCGCATTGGCGAGCACTTCCCTCAGAGTCTCCAACCTGCCTTGGCGTCCGCCTTTGTTCTAACACCTTTCTGCAACTGGGAGAACACTGCCCTCTAGTAGTGTTCGTCTTCGCTGCGTTTGTAGGTTTGGGAAGCCTAAGGGCCTTCCCTGGAACTCAACTCGGTGTAGCGAACAGGCTTCTAGTCCGCCCCTGTTCTTAAGGTCTTTCCTCCCCTGGGATCTCACGACCCCCCCCCAGGAGACGTCACCTGAGGAGCGATGATACGTTTTGGAAGCAAAAGGGGACCTGGGGTGCCCTGCCCTGAGAGTGTCCAACTTGCCTCCAGTGCGGCCTTGCTCTAACTTCTTTCCGCAGCAGGGAACACGCTGCCACATAGGAAACTTCACTTCAGGTCGAGTTTACGTTGTGGAAGCCTAAGGGTCTGGGCCTGCACTTAACTCGCAGTGTGCAACTTGCCTAGGGTGCGCCCCAGGTTCCAACTTCTTTCCACAGCCGGGAGCAAACTGCCCCTTGGGAATCCTCCCTTTGAAGGTCGCGTTCACGTTTTGGAAGCCGCAGCGTCTTTGCGTGCCCTTAACTCGGAGTATCCAACAAGCTTCTAGTACGCCCTTCTTCTCAAGTCTTCCCTTCGCTTGGGAACACACTGCCACTGAGGAGACTTCACCTGAAGCGCGATGACACGCTTTGCAGCCCAAGGGACTGGACGGGCAACTTAACTCAGAAGCTCCAACTGCCTTCTAGTCGGCCTTGGTTCTAAGTTCTTTCCTTCCTGCAATGGGAACACACGGCCGCATAGGCCTCTTGGCCTTCGGAGCGTTTCTACGTGTTGGAAGCAGCAGGGCCTTAGCCTGCACTTTACGTAGAGCTTGCAACTTGGCGTAGAGTCCGCCTTGGTTCTAAGTTCTTGCCTGAGCTGCGAACACGCTGCCGCTTATGAGGCTTCACCTGAAGAGCGAGGCTACCTTTTGGAAGCCTAATGGACTTGGCGTGCACTTCACACAGAGAGTCCAAGTCGGCTTCAGGCCGCCCTTGTTCTCACTTCTTTCCTCACCTGCGAGAACACGGCCAGAAGGCGGTTGCGTCGTACGCGGCGCTTGGTGTTTTGGACACAGAGGCGCATTGGCGAGCACTTCCCTCAGAGTCTCCCACCTGCCTTGGTGTCCGCCTTTGTTCTAACACCTTTCCGCAACTGGGAGAACACTGCCCTCTAGTAGTGTTCGCCTTCGCTGCGTTTGTAGGT
This sequence comes from Meles meles, assembly GCF_922984935.1. NCBI lineage: Eukaryota > Metazoa > Chordata > Mammalia > Carnivora > Mustelidae > Meles > Meles meles. The sequence goes on along the minus strand of NC_060084.1, from coordinate 60,940,759 downwards.
TTGGGAAGCCTAAGGGCCTTCCCTGGAACTCAACTCGGTGTAGCCAACATGCTTCTAGCCCGTCCCTGTTCTTAAGGTCTTTCCTCCCCTGGGATCTCACGACCCCCCCCAGGAGACGTCACCTGAGGAGCGATGATACGTTTTGGAAGCAAAAGGGGACCTGGGGTGCCCTGCCCTGAGAGTGTCCAACTTGCCTCCAGTGCGGCCTTGCTCTAACTTCTTTCCGCAGCAGGGAACATGCTGCCACATAGGAAACTTCACTTCAGGTCGAGTTTACGTTGTGGAAGCCTAAGGGTCTGGGCCTGCACTTAACTCGCAGTGTGCAACTTGCCTAGGCTGCGCCCCAGGTTCCAACTTCTTTCCACAGCCGGGAGCAAACTGCCCCTTGGGAATCCTCCCTTTGAAGGTCGCGTTCACGTTTTGGAAGCCGCAGCGTCTTTGCGTGCCCTTAACTCGGAGTATCCAACAAGCTTCTAGTACGCCCTTCTTCTCAAGTCTTCCCTTCGCTTGGGAACACACTGCCACTGAGGAGACTTCACCTGAAGCGCGATGACACGCTTTGCAGCCCAAGGGACTGGACGGGCAACTTAACGCAGAAGCTCCAACTGCCTTCTAGTCGGCCTTGGTTCTAAGTTCTTTCCTTCCTGCAATGGGAACACACGGCCGCATAGGCCTCTTGGCCTTCGGAGCGTTTCTACGTGTTGGAAGCAGCAGGGCCTTAGCCTGCACTTTACGTAGAGCTTGCAACTTGGCGTAGAGTCCGCCTTGGTTCTAAGTTCTTGCCTGAGCTGCGAACACGCTGCCGCTTATGAGGCTTCACCTGAAGAGCGAGGCTACCTTTTGGAAGCCTAATGGACTTGGCGTGCACTTCCCACAGAGAGTCCAAGTCGGCTTCAGGCCGCCCTTGTTCTCACTTCTTTCCTCACCTGCGAGAACACGGCCAGAAGGCGGTTGCGTCGTAAGCGGCGCTTGGCGTTTTGGACGCAGAGGCGCATTGGCGAGCACTTCCCTCAGAGTCTCCAACCTGCCTTGGCGTCCGCCTTTGTTCTAACACCTTTCCGCAACTGGGAGAACACTGCCCTCTAGTAGTGTTCGCCTTCGCTGCGTTTGTAGGTTTGGGAAGCCTAAGGGCCTTCCCTGGAACTCAACTCGGTGTAGCCAACAGGCTTCTAGCCCGTCCCTGTTCTTAAGGTCTTTCCTCCCCTGGGATCTCACGGGCCCCCCCCCCCCAGGAGACGTCAACTGAGGAGCGATGATACGTTTTGGAAGCAAAAGGGGACCTGGGGTGCCCTGCCCTGAGAGTGTCCAACTTGCCTCCAGTGCGGCCTTGCTCTAACTTCTTTCCGCAGCAGGGAACACGCTGCCACATAGGAAACTTCACTTCAGGTCGAGTTTACGTTGTGGAAGCCTAAGGGTCTGGGCCTGCACTTAACTCGCAGTGTGCAACTTGCCTAGGCTGCGCCCCAGGTTCCAACTTCTTTCCACAGCCGGGAGCAAACTGCCCCTTGGGAATCCTCCCTTTGAAGGTCGCGTTCACGTTTTGGAAGCCGCAGCGTCTTTGCGTGCCCTTAACTCGGAGTATCCAACAAGCTTCTAGTACGCCCTTCTTCTCAAGTCTTCCCTTCGCTTGGGAACACACTGCCACTGAGGAGACTTCACCTGAAGCGCGATGACACGCTTTGAAGCCCAAGGGACTGGACGGGCAACTTCACTCAGAAGCTCCAACTGCCTTCTAGTCGGCCTTGGTTCTAAGTTCTTTCCTTCCTGCAATGGGAACACACGGCCGCATAGGCCTCTTGGCCTTCGGAGCGTTTCTACGTGTTGGAAGCAGCAGGGTCTTAGCCTGCACTTTACGTAGAGCTTGCAACTTGGCGTAGAGTCCGCCTTGGTTCTAAGTTCTTGCCTGAGCTGCGAACATGCTGCCGCTTATGAGGCTTCACCTGAAGAGCGAGGCTACCTTTTGGAAGCCTAATGGACTCGGCGTGCACTTCACACAGAGAGTCCAAGTGGGCATCAGGCCGCCCTTGTTCTCACTTCTTTCCTCACCTGCGAGAACACGGCCAGAAGACGGTTGCGTCGTACGCGGCGCTTGGCGATTTGGACGCAGAGGCGCATTGGCGAGCACTTCCCTCAGAGTCTCCAACCTGCCTTGGCGTCCGCCTTTGTTCTAACACCTTTCCGCAACTGGGAGAACACTGCCCTCTAGTAGTGTTCGCCTTCGCTGCGTTTGTAGGTTTGGGAAGCCTAAGGGCCTTCCCTGGAACTCAACTCGGTGTAGCGAACAGGCTTCTAGTCCGCCCCTGTCCTTAAGGTCTTTCCTCCCCTGGGATCTCACGCCCCCCCCCCCCCAGGAGACATCACCTGAGGAGCGATGATACGTTTTGGAAGCAAAAGGGGACCTGGGGTGCCCTGCCCTGAGAGTGTCCAACTTGCCTCCAGTGCGGCCTTGTTCTAACTGCTTTCCTCAGCAGGGAACACACTGCCACATAGGAAACTTCACTTCAGGTCGAGTTTACGTTGTGGAAGCCTAAGGGTCTGGGCCTGCACTTAACTCGCAGTGTGCAACTTGCCTAGGGTGCGCCCCAGATTCCAACTACTTTCCACAGCCGGGAGCAAACTGCCCCTTGGGAATCCTCCCTTTGAAGGTCGCGTTCACGTTTTGGAAGCCGCAGCATCTTTGCGTGCCCTTAACTCGGAGTATCCAACAAGCTTCTAGTACGCCCTTCTTCTCAAGTCTTCCCTTCGCTTGGGAACACACTGCCAATGAGGAGACTTCACCTGAAGCGCGATGACACGCTTTGCAGCCCAAGGGACTGGACGGGCAACTTAACGCAGAAGCTCCAACTGCCTTCTAGTCGGACTTGGTTCTAAGTTCTTTCCTTCCTGCAATGGGAACCCACGGCCGCATAGGCCTCTTGGCCTTCGGAGCGTTTCTACGTGTTGGAAGCAGCAGGGCCTTAGCCTGCACTTTACGTAGAGCTTGCAACTTGGCGTAGAGTCCGCCTTGGTTCTAAGTTCTTGCCTGAGCTGCGAACACGCTGCCGCTTATGAGGCTTCACCTGAAGAGCGAGGCTACCTTTTGGAAGCCTAATGGACTTGGCCTGCACTTCACACAGAGAGTCCAAGTCGGCTTCAAGCCGCCCTTGTTCTCACTTCTTTCCTCACCTGCGAGAACACGGCCAGAAGGCGTTTGCGTCGTACGCGGCGCTTGGCGTTTTGGACGCAGAGGCGCATTGGCGAGCACTTCCCTCAGAGTCTCCAACCTGCCTTGGCGTCCGCCTTTGTTCTAACACCTTTCCGCAACTGGGAGAACACTGCCCTCTAGTAGTGTTCGTCTTCGCTGCATTTGTAGGTTTGGGAAGCCTAAGGGCCTTCCCTGGAACTCAACTCGGTGTAGCCAACAGGCTTCTAGTCCGCCCCTGTTCTAAGGTCTTTCCTCCCCTGGGATCTCACGCCCCCCCCCCAGGAGACGTCACCTTAGGAGCGATGATACGTTTTGGAAGCAAAAGGGGACCTTGGGTGCCCTGCCCTGAGAGTGTCCAACTTGCCTCCAGTGCGGCCTTGCTCTAACTTCTTTCCGCAGAAGGGAACACGCTGCCACATAGGAAACTTCACTTCAGGTCGAGTTTACGTTGTGGAAGCCTAAGGGTCTGGGCCTGCACTTAACTCGCAGTGTGCAACTTGCCTAGGCTGCGCCCCAGGTTCCAACTTCTTTCCACAGCCGGGAGCAAACTGCCCCTTGGGAGTCCTCCCTTTGAAAGTCGCGTTCACGTTTTGGAAGCCGCAGCGTCTTTGCGTGCCCTTAACTCGGAGTATCCAACAAGCTTCTAGTACGCCCTTCTTCTCAAGTCTTCCCTTCGCTTGGGAACACACTGCCACTGAGGAGACTTCACCTGAAGCGCGATGACACGCTTTGCAGCCCAAGGGACTGGACGGGCAACTTAACTCAGAAGCTCCAACTGCCTTCTAGTCGGCCTTGGTTCTAAGTTCTTTCCTTCCTGCAATGGGAACACACGGCCGCATAGGCCTCTTGGCCTTCGGAGCGTTTCTACGTGTTGGAAGCAGCAGGGCCTTAGCCTGCACTTTACGTAGAGCTTGCAACTTGGCGTAGAGTCCGCCTTGGTTCTAAGTTCTTGCCTGAGCTGCGAACACGCTGCCGCTTATGAGGCTTCACCTGAAGAGCGAGGCTACCTTTTGGAAGCCTAATGGACTTGGCGTGCACTTCACACAGAGAGTCCAAGTCGGCTTCAGGCCGCCCTTGTTCTCACTTCTTTCCTCACCTGCGAGAACACGGCCAGAAGGCGGTTGCGTCGTACGCGGCGCTTGGCGATTTGGACGCAGAGGCGCATTGGCGAGCACTTCCCTCAGAGTCTCCAACCTGCCTGGGCGTCCGCCTTTGTTCTAACACTTTTCCGCAACTGGGAGAACACTGCCCTCTAGTAGTGTTCGTCTTCGCTGCGTTTGTAGGTTTGGGAAGCCTAAGGGCCTTCCCTGGAACTCAACTCGGTGTAGCGAACAGGCTTCTAGTCCACCCCTGTTCTTAAGGTCTTTCCTCCCCTGGGATCTCACGCCCCCCCCCAGGAGACGTCACCTGAGGAGCGATGATACGTTTTGGAAGCAAAAGGGGACCTGGGGTGCCCTGCCCTGAGAGTGTCCAACTTGCCTCCAGTGCGGCCTTGCTCTAACATCTCTCCGCAGCAGGGAACACGCTGCCACATAGGAAACTTCACTTCAGGTCGAGTTTACGTTGTGGAAGCCTAAGGGAATGGGCCTGCACTTAACTCGCAGTGTGCAAATTGCCTAGGCTGCGCCCCAGGTTCCAACTTCTTTCCACAGCCGGGAGCAAACTGCCTCTTGGGAATCCTCCCTTTGAAAGTCGCGTTCACGTTTTGGAAGCCGCAGCGTCTTTGCGTGCCCTTAACTCGGAGTATCCAACAAGCTTCTAGTACGCCCTTCTTCTCAAGTCTTCCCTTCGCTTGGGAACACACTGCCACTGAGGAGACTTCACCTGAAGCGCGATGACACGCTTTGCAGCCCAAGGAACTGGACGGGCAACTTAACTCAGAAGCTCCAACTGCCTTCTAGTCGGCCTTGGTTCTAAGTTCTTTCCTTCCTGCAATGGAACACACGGCCGCATAGGCCTCTTGGCCTTCGGAGCGTTTCTACGTGTTGGAAGCAGCAGGGCCTTAGCCTGCACTTTACGTAGAGCTTGCAACTTGGCGTAGAGTCCGCCTTGGTTCTAAGTTCTTGCCTGAGCTGCGAACACGCTGCCGCTTATGAGGCTTCACCTGAAGAGCGAGGCTACCTTTTGGAAGCCTAATGGACTTGGCGTGCACTTCACACAGAGAGTCCAAGTCGGCTTCAGGCCGCCCTTGTTCTCACTTCTTTCCTCACCTGCGAGAACACGGCCAGAAGGCGGTTGCGTCGTACGCGGCGCTTGGCGATTTGGACGCAGAGGCGCATTGGCGAGCACTTCCCTCAGAGTCTCCAACCTGCCTGGGCGTCCGCCTTTGTTCTAACACTTTTCCGCAACTGGGAGAACACTGCCCTCTAGTAGTGTTCGTCTTCGCTGCGTTTGTAGGTTTGGGAAGCCTAAGGGCCTTCCCTGGAACTCAACTCGGTGTAGCGAACAGGCTTCTAGTCCACCCCTGTTCTTAAGGTCTTTCCTCCCCTGGGATCTCACGCCCCCCCCCAGGAGACGTCACCTGAGGAGCGATGATACGTTTTGGAAGCAAAAGGGGACCTGGGGTGCCCTGCCCTGAGAGTGTCCAACTTGCCTCCAGTGCGGCCTTGCTCTAACATCTTTCCGCAGCAGGGAACACGCTGCCACATAGGAAACTTCACTTCAGGTCGAGTTTACGTTGTGGAAGCCTAAGGGAATGGGCCTGCACTTAACTCGCAGTGTGCAAATTGCCTAGGCTGCGCCCCAGGTTCCAACTTCTTTCCACAGCCGGGAGCAAACTGCCTCTTGGGAATCCTCCCTTTGAAAGTCGCGTTCACGTTTTGGAAGCCGCAGCGTCTTTGCGTGCCCTTAACTCGGAGTATCCAACAAGCTTCTAGTACGCCCTTCTTCTCAAGTCTTCCCTTCGCTTGGGAACACACTGCCACTGAGGAGACTTCACCTGAAGCGCGATGACACGCTTTGCAGCCCAAGGGACTGGACGGGCAACTTAACTCAGAAGCTCCAACTGCCTTCTAGTCGGCCTTGGTTCTAAGTTCTTTCCTTCCTGCAATGGAACACACGGCCGCATAGGCCTCTTGGCCTTCGGAGCGTTTCTACGTGTTGGAAGCAGCAGGGCCTTAGCCTGCACTTTACGTAGAGCTTGCAACTTGGCGTCGAGTCCGCCTTGGTTCTAAGTTCTTGCCTGAGCTGCGAACACGCTGCCGCTTATGAGGCTTCACCTGAAGAGCGAGGCTACCTTTTGGAAGCCTAATGGACTTGGCGTGCACTTCACACAGAGAGTCCAAGTCGGCTTCAGGCCGCCCTTGTTCTCACTTCTTTCCTCACCTGCGAGAACACGGCCAGAAGGCGGTTGCGTCGTACGCGGCGCTTGGCGTTATGGACGCAGAGGCGCATTGGCGAGCACTTCCCTCAGAGTCTCCAACCTGCCTTGGCGTCCGCCTTTGTTCTAACACCTTTCTGCAACTGGGAGAACACTGCCCTCTAGTAGTGTTCGTCTTCGCTGCGTTTGTAGGTTTGGGAAGCCTAAGGGCCTTCCCTGGAACTCAACTCGGTGTAGCGAACAGGCTTCTAGTCCGCCCCTGTTCTTAAGGTCTTTCCTCCCCTGGGATCTCACGACCCCCCCCCAGGAGACGTCACCTGAGGAGCGATGATACGTTTTGGAAGCAAAAGGGGACCTGGGGTGCCCTGCCCTGAGAGTGTCCAACTTGCCTCCAGTGCGGCCTTGCTCTAACTTCTTTCCGCAGCAGGGAACACGCTGCCACATAGGAAACTTCACTTCAGGTCGAGTTTACGTTGTGGAAGCCTAAGGGTCTGGGCCTGCACTTAACTCGCAGTGTGCAACTTGCCTAGGGTGCGCCCCAGGTTCCAACTTCTTTCCACAGCCGGGAGCAAACTGCCCCTTGGGAATTCTCCCTTTGAAGGTCGCGTTCACGTTTTGGAAGCCGCAGCGTCTTTGCGTGCCCTTAACTCGGAGTATCCAACAAGCTTCTAGTACGCCCTTCTTCTCAAGTCTTCCCTTCGCTTGGGAACACACTGCCACTGAGGAGACTTCACCTGAAGCGCGATGACACGCTTTGCAGCCCAAGGGACTGGACGGGCAACTTAACTCAGAAGCTCCAACTGCCTTCTAGTCGGCCTTGGTTCTAAGTTCTTTCCTTCCTGCAATGGGAACACACGGCCGCATAGGCCTCTTGGCCTTCGGAGCGTTTCTACGTGTTGGAAGCAGCAGGGCCTTAGCCTGCACTTTACGTAGAGCTTGCAACTTGGCGTAGAGTCCGCCTTGGTTCTAAGTTCTTGCCTGAGCTGCGAACACGCTGCCGCTTATGAGGCTTTACCTGAAGAGCGACGCTACCTTTTGGGAGCCTAATGGACTTGGCGTGCACTTCACACAGAGAGTCCAAGTCGGCTTCAGGCCGCCCTTGTTCTCACTTCTTTCCTCACCTGCGAGAACACGGCCAGAAGGCGGTTGCGTCGTACGCGGCGCTTGGCGTTTTGGACGCAGAGGCGCATTGGCGAGCACTTCCCTCAGAGTCTCCAACCTGCCTTGGCGTCCGCCTTTGTTCTAACACCTTTCCGCAACTGGGAGAACACTGCCCTCTAGTAGTGTTCGTCTTCGCTGCGTTTGTAGGTTTGGGAAGCCTAAGGGCCTTCCCTGGAACTCAACTCGGTGTAGCCAACAGGCTTCTAGTCCGCCCCTCTTCTAAGGTCTTTCCTCCCCTGGGATCTCACGCCCCGCCCCCCTCAGGAGACGTCACCTTAGGAGCGATGATACGTTTTGGAAGCAAAAGGGGACCTGGGGTGCCCTGCCCTGAGAGTGTCCAACTTGCCTCCAGTGCGGCCTTGCTCTAAATTCTTTCCGCAGCAGGGAACACGCTGCCACATAGGAAACTTCACTTCAGGTCGAGTTTACGTTGTGGAAGCCTAAGGGTCTGGGCCTGCACTTAACTCGCAGTGTGCAACTTGCCTAGGCTGCGCCCCAGGTTCCAACTTCTTTCCACAGCCGGGAGCAAACTGCCTCTTGGGAATCCTCCCTTTGAGGGTCGCGTTCACGTTTTGGAAGCCGCAGCGTCTTTGCGTGCCCTTAACTCGGAGTATCCAACAAGCTTCTAGTACGCCCTTCTTCTCAAGTCTTCCCTTCGCTTGGGAACACACTGCCCCTGAGGAGACTTCACCTGAAGCGCGATGACATGCTTTGCAGCCCAAGGGACTGGACGGGCAACTTAACTCAGAAGCTCCAACTGCCTTCTAGTCGGCCTTGGTTCTAAGTTCTTTCCTTCCTGCAATGGGAACCCACGGCCGCATAGGCCTCTTGGCCTTCGGAGCGTTTCTACGTGTTGGAAGCAGCAGGGCCTTAGCCTGCACTTTACGTAGAGCTTGCAACTTGGCGTAGAGTCCGCCTTGGTTCTAAGTTCTTGCCTGAGCTGCGAACACGCTGCCGCTTATGAGGCTTCACCTGAAGAGCGAGGCTACCTTTTGGAAGCCTAATGGACTTGGCGTGCACTTCACACAGAGAGTCCAAGTCGGCTTCAGGCCGCCCTTGTTCTCACTTCTTTCCTCACCTGCGAGAACACGGCCAGAAGGCGGTTGCGTCGTACGCGGCGCTTGGCGTTTTGGACGCAGAGGCGCATTGGCGAGCACTTCCCTCCGAGTCTCCAACCTGCCTTGGCGTCCGCCTTTGTTCTAACACCTTTCCGCAACTGGGAGAACACTGCCCTCTAGTAGTGTTCGTCTTCGCTGCGTTTGTAGGTTTGGGAAGCCTAAGGGCCTTCCCTGGAACTCAACTCGGTGTAGCCAACAGGCTTCTAGTCCGCCCCTCTTCTAAGGTCTTTCCTCCCCTGGGATCTCACGCCCCCCCCCCCCCGCAGGAGACGTCACCTTAGGAGCGATGATACGTTTTGGAAGCAAAAGGGGACCTGGGATGCCCTGCCCTGAGAGTGTCCAACTTGCCTCCAGTGCGGCCTTGCTCTAAATTCTTTCCGCAGCAGGGAACACGCTGCCACATAGGAAACTTCACTTCAGGTCGAGTTTACGTTGTGGAAGCCTAAGGGTCTGGGCCTGCACTTAACTCGCAGTGTGCAACTTGCCTAGGCTGCGCCCCAGGTTCCAACTTCTTTCCACAGCCGGGAGCAAACTGCCTCTTGGGAATCCTCCCTTTGAGGGTCGCGTTCACGTTTTGGAAGCCGCAGCGTCTTTGCGTGCCCTTAACTCGGAGTATCCAACAAGCTTCTAGTACGCCCTTCTTCTCAAGTCTTCCCTTCGCTTGGGAACACACTGCCCCTGAGGAGACTTCACCTGAAGCGCGATGACACGCTTTGCAGCCCAAGGGACTGGACGGGCAACTTCACTCAGAAGCTCCAACTGCCTTCTAGTCGGCCTTGGTTCTAAGTTCTTTCCTTCCTGCAATGGGAACACACGGCCGCATAGGCCTCTTGGCCTTCGGAGCGTTTCTACGTGTTGGAAGCAGCAGGGCCTTAGCCTGCACGTTACGTAGAGCTTGCAACTTGGCGTCGAGTCCGCCTTGGTTCTAAGTTCTTGCCTGAGCTGCGAACACGCTGCCGCTTATGAGGCTTCACCTGAAGAGCGAGGCTAAGTTTTGGAAGCCTAATGGACTTGGCGTGCACTTCACACAGAGAGTCCAAGTCGGCTTCAGGCCGCCCTTGTTCTCACTTCTTTCCTCACCTGCGAGAACACGGCCAGAAGGCGGTTGCGTCGTACGCGGCGCTTGACGTTTTGGACGCAGAGGCGCATTAGCGAGCACTTCCCTCCGAGTCTCCAACCTGCCTTGGCGTCCGCCTTTGTTCTAACACCTTTCCGCAACTGGGAGAACACTGCCCTCTAGTAGTGTTCGTCTTCGCTGCGTTTGTAGGTTTGGGAAGCCTAAGGGCCTTCCCTGGAACTCAACTCGGTGTAGCCAACAGGCTTCTTGTCCGCCCCTGTTCTAAGGTCTTTCCTCCCCTGGGATCTCACGCCCCCCCCCCCCGCAGGAGACGTCACCTTAGGAGCGATGATACGTTTTGGAAGCAAAAGGGGACCTGGGGTGCCCTGCCCTGAGAGTGTCCAACTTGCCTCCAGTGCGGCCTTGCTCTAACTTCTTTCCGCAGCAGGGAACACGCTGCCACATAGGAAACTTCACTTCAGGTCGAGTTTACGTTGTGGAAGCCTAAGGGTCTGGGCCTACACTTAACTCGCAGTGTGCAACTTGCCTAGGGTGCGCCCCAGGTTCCAACTTCTTTCCACAGCCGGGAGCAAACTGCCCCTTGGGAATCCTCCCTTTGAAGGTCGCGTTCACGTTTTGGAAGCCGCAGCGTCTTTGCGTGCCCTTAACTCGGAGTATCCAACAAGCTTCTAGTACGCCCTTCTTCTCAAGTCTTCCCTTCGCTTGGGAACACACTGCCACTGAGGAGACTTCACCTGAAGCGCGATGACACGCTTTGCAGCCCAAGGGACTGGACGGGCAACTTAACTCAGAAGCTCCAACTGCCTTCTAGTCGGCCTTGGTTCTAAGTTCTTTCCTTCCTGCAATGGGAACACACGGCCGCATAGGCCTCTTGGCCTTCGGAGCGTTTCTACGTGTTGGAAGCATCAGGGCCTTAGCCTGCACTTTACGTAGAGCTTGCAACTTGGCGTAGAGTCCGCCTTGGTTCTAAGTTCTTGGCTGAGCTGCGAACACGCTGCCGCTTATGAGGCTTCACCTGAAGAGCGAGGCTACCTTTTGGAAGCCTAATGGACTTGGCGTGCACTTCACACAGAGAGTCCAAGTCGGCTTCAGGCCGCCCTTGTTCTCACTTCTTTCCTCACCTGCGAGAACACGGCCAGAAGGCGGTTGCGTCGTACGCGGCGCTTGGCGTTTTGGACGCAGAGGCGCATTGGCGAGCACTTCCCTCAGAGTCTCCAACCTGCCTTGGCGTCCGCCTTTGTTCTAACACCTTTCCGCAACTGGGAGAACACTGCCCTCTAGTAGTGTTCGTCTTCGCTGCGTTTGTAGGTTTGGGAAGCCTAAGGGCCTTCCCTGGAACTCAACTCGGTGTAGCCAACAGGCTTCTAGTCCGCCCCTGTTCTAAGGTCTTTCCTCCCCTGGGATCTCACGCCCCCCCACCCAGGAGACGTCACCTTAGGAGCGATGATACGTTTTGGAAGCAAAAGGGGACCTGGGGTGCCCTGCGCTGAGAGTGTCCAACTTGCCTCCAGTCCGGCCTTGCTCTAACTTCTTTCCGCAGCAGGGAACACGCTGCCACATAGGAAACTTCACTTCAGGTCGAGTTTACGTTGTGGAAGCCTAAGGGTCTGGGCCTGCACTTAACTCGCAGTGTGCAACTTGCCTAGGGTGCGCCCCAGGTTCCAACTTCTTTCCACAGCCGGGAGCCAACTGCCCCTTGGGAATCCTCCCTTTGAAGGTCGCGTTCACGTTTTGGAAGCCGCAGCGTCTTTGCGTGCCCTTAACTCGGAGTATCCAACAAGCTTCTAGTACGCCCTGCTTCTCAAGTCTTCCCTTCGCTTGGGAACACACTGCCACTGAGGAGACTTCACCTGAAGCGCGATGACATGCTTTGCAGCCCAAGGGACTGGACGGGCAACTTAACTCAGAAGCTCCAACTGCCTTCTAGTCGGCCTTGGTTCTAAGTTCTTTCCTTCCTGCAATGGGAACCCACGGCCGCATAGGCCTCTTGGCCTTCGGAGCGTTTCTACGTGTTGGAAGCAGCAGGGCCTTAGCCTGCACTTTACGTAGAGCTTGCAACTTGGCGTAGAGTCCGCCTTGGTTCTAAGTTCTTGCCTGAGCTGCGAACACGCTGCCGCTTATGAGGCTTCACCTGAAGAGCGAGGCTACCTTTTGGAAGCCTAATGGACTTGGCGTGCACTTCACACAGAGAGTCCAAGTCGGCTTCAGGCCGCCCTTGTTCTCACTTCTTTCCTCACCTGCGAGAACACGGCCAGAAGGCGGTTGCGTCGTACGCGGCGCTTGGCGTTTTGGACGCAGAGGCGCATTGGCGAGCACTTCCCTCCGAGTCTCCAACCTGCCTTGGCGTCCGCCTTTGTTCTAACACCTTTCCGCAACTGGGAGAACACTGCCCTCTAGTAGTGTTCGTCTTCGCTGCGTTTGTAGGTTTGGGAAGCCTAAGGGCCTTCCCTGGAACTCAACTCGGTGTAGCCAACAGGCTTCTAGTCCGCCCCTCTTCTAAGGTCTTTCCTCCCCTGGGATCTCACGCCCCCCCCCCCCGCAGGAGACGTCACCTTAGGAGCGATGATACGTTTTGGAAGCAAAAGGGGACCTGGGATGCCCTGCCCTGAGAGTGTCCAACTTGCCTCCAGTGCGGCCTTGCTCTAAATTCTTTCCGCAGCAGGGAACACGCTGCCACATAGGAAACTTCATTTCAGGTCGAGTTTACGTTGTGGAAGCCTAAGGGTCTGGGCCTGCACTTAACTCGCAGTGTGCAACTTGCCTAGGCTGCGCCCCAGGTTCCAACTTCTTTCCACAGCCGGGAGCAAACTGCCTCTTGGGAATCCTCCCTTTGAGGGTCGCGTTCACGTTTTGGAAGCCGCAGCGTCTTTGCGTGCCCTTAACTCGGAGTATCCAACAAGCTTCTAGTACGCCCTTCTTCTCAAGTCTTCCCTTCGCTTGGGAACACACTGCCCCTGAGGAGACTTCACCTGAAGCGCGATGACACGCTTTGCAGCCCAAGGGACTGGACGGGCAACTTCACTCAGAAGCTCCAACTGCCTTCTAGTCGGCCTTGGTTCTAAGTTCTTTCCTTCCTGCAATGGGAACACACGGCCGCATAGGCCTCTTGGCCTTCGGAGCGTTTCTACGTGTTGGAAGCAGCAGGGCCTTAGCCTGCACGTTACGTAGAGCTTGCAACTTGGCGTAGAGTCCGCCTTGGTTCTAAGTTCTTGCCTGAGCTGCGAACACGCTGCCGCTTATGAGGCTTCACCTGAAGAGCGAGGCTACCTTTTGGAAGCCTAATGGACTTGGCGTGCACTTCACACAGAGAGTCCAAGTCGGCTTCAGCCCGCCCTTGTTCTCACTTCTTTCCTCACCTGCGAGAACACGGCCAGAAGGCGGTTGCGTCGTACGCGGCGCTTGACGTTTTGGACGCAGAGGCGCATTAGCGAGCACTTCCCTCCGAGTCTCCAACCTGCCTTGGCGTCCGCCTTTGTTCTAACACCTTTCCGCAACTGGGAGAACACTGCCCTCTAGTAGTGTTCGTCTTCGCTGCGTTTGTAGGTTTGGGAAGCCTAAGGGCCTTCCCTGGAACTCAACTCGGTGTAGCCAACAGGCTTCTTGTCCGCCCCTGTTCTAAGGTCTTTCCTCCCCTGGGATCTCACGCCCCCCCCCCCCCGCAGGAGACGTCACCTTAGGAGCGATGATACGTTTTGGCAGCAAAAGGGGACCTGGGGTGCCCTGCCCTGAGAGTGTCCAACTTGCCTCCAGTGCGGCCTTGCTCTAACTTCTTTCCGCAGCAGGGAACACGCTGCCACATAGGAAACTTCACTTCAGGTCGAGTTTACGTTGTGGAAGCCTAAGGGTCTGGGCCTACACTTAACTCGCAGTGTGCAACTTGCCTAGGGTGCGCCCCAGGTTCCAACTTCTTTCCACAGCCGGGAGCAAACTGCCCCTTGGGAATCCTCCCTTTGAAGGTCGCGTTCACGTTTTGGAAGCCGCAGCGTCTTTGCGTGCCCTTAACTCGGAGTATCCAACAAGCTTCTAGTACGCCCTTCTTCTCAAGTCTTCCCTTCGCTTGGGAACACACTGCCACTGAGGAGACTTCACCTGAAGCGCGATGACACGCTTTGCAGCCCAAGGGACTGGACGGGCAACTTAACTCAGAAGCTCCAACTGCCTTCTAGTCGGCCTTGGTTCTAAGTTCTTTCCTTCCTGCAATGGGAACACACGGCCGCATAGGCCTCTTGGCCTTCGGAGCGTTTCTACGTGTTGGAAGCAGCAGGGCCTTAGCCTGCACTTTACGTAGAGCTTGCAACTTGGCGTAGAGTCCGCCTTGGTTCTAAGTTCTTGCCTGAGCTGCGAACACGCTGCCGCTTATGAGGCTTCACCTGAAGAGCGAGGCTACCTTTTGGAAGCCTAATGGACTTGGCGTGCACTTCACACAGAGAGTCCAAGTCGGCTTCAGGCCGCCCTTGTTCTCACTTCTTTCCTCACCTGCGAGAACACGGCCAGAAGCCGATTGCGTCGTACGCGGCGCTTGGCGTTTTGGACGCAGAGGCGCATTGGCGAGCACTTCCCTCCGAGTCTCCAACCTGCCTTGGCGTCCGCCTTTGTTCTAACACCTTTCCGCAACTGGGAGAACACTGCCCTCTAGTAGTGTTCGTCTTCGCTGCGTTTGTAGGTTTGGGAAGCCTAAGGGCCTTCCCTGGAACTCAACTCGGTGTAGCCAACAGGCTTCTAGTCCGCCCCTGTTCTAAGGTCTTTCCTCCCCTGGGATCTCACGCCCCCCCACCCAGGAGACGTCACCTTAGGAGCGATGATACGTTTTGGAAGCAAAAGGGGACCTGGGGTGCCCTGCGCTGAGAGTGTCCAACTTGCCTCCAGTCCGGCCTTGCTCTAACTTCTTTCCGCAGCAGGGAACACGCTGCCACATAGGAAACTTCACTTCAGGTCGAGTTTACGTTGTGGAAGCCTAAGGGTCTGGGCCTGCACTTAACTCGCAGTGTGCAACTTGCCTAGGGTGCGCCCCAGGTTCCAACTTCTTTCCACAGCCGGGAGCAAACTGCCCCTTGGGAATTCTCCCTTTGAAGGTCGCGTTCACGTTTTGGAAGCCGCAGCGTCTTTGCGTGCCCTTAACTCGGAGTATCCAACAAGCTTCTAGTACGCCCTTCTTCTCAAGTCTTCCCTTCGCTTGGGAACACACTGCCACTGAGGAGACTTCACCTGAAGCGCGATGACACGCTTTGCAGCCCAAGGGACTGGACGGGCAACTTAACTCAGAAGCTCCAACTGCCTTCTAGTCGGCCTTGGTTCTAAGTTCTTTCCTTCCTGCAATGGGAACACACGGCCGCATAGGCCTCTTGGCCTTCGGAGCGTTTCTACGTGTTGGAAGCAGCAGGGCCTTAGCCTGCACTTTACGTAGAGCTTGCAACTTGGCGTAGAGTCCGCCTTGGTTCTAAGTTCTTGCCTGAGCTGCGAACACGCTGCCGCTTATGAGGCTTCACCTGAAAAGCGAGGCTACCTTTTGGGAGCCTAATGGACTTGGCGTGCACTTCACACAGAGAGTCCAAGTCGGCTTCAGGCCGCCCTTGTTCTCACTTCTTTCCTCACCTGCGAGAACACGGCCAGAAGGCGGTTGCGTCGTACGCGGCGCTTGGCGTTTTGGAGGCAGAGGCGCATTGGCGAGCACTTCCCTCAGAGTCTCCAACCTGCCTTGGCGTCCGCCTTTGTTCTAACACCTTTCCGCAACTGGGAGAACACTGCCCTCTAGTAGTGTTCGTCTTCGCTGCGTTTGTAGGTTTGGGAAGCCTAAGGGCCTTCCCTGGAACTCAACTCGGTGTAGCCAACAGGCTTCTAGTCCGCCCCTCTTCTAAGGTCTTTCCTCCCCTGGGATCTCACGCCCCCCCCCCCCTCAGGAGACGTCACCTTAGGAGCGATGATACGTTTTGGAAGCAAAAGGGGACCTGGGGTGCCCTGCCCTGAGAGTGTCCAACTTGCCTCCAGTGCGGCCTTGCTCTAAATTCTTTCCGCAGCAGGGAACACGCTGCCACATAGGAAACTTCACTTCAGGTCGAGTTTACGTTGTGGAAGCCTAAGGGTCTGGGCCTGCACTTAACTCGCAGTGTGCAACTTGCCTAGGCTGCGCCCCAGGTTCCAACTTCTTTCCACAGCCGGGAGCAAACTGCCTCTTGGGAATCCTCCCTTTGAGGGTCGCGTTCACGTTTTGGAAGCCGCAGCGTCTTTGCGTGCCCTTAACTCGGAGTATCCAACAAGCTTCTAGTACGCCCTTCTTCTCAAGTCTTCCCTTCGCTTGGGAACACACTGCCCCTGAGGAGACTTCACCTGAAGCGCGATGACATGCTTTGCAGCCCAAGGGACTGGACGGGCAACTTAACTCAGAAGCTCCAACTGCCTTCTAGTCGGCCTTGGTTCTAAGTTCTTTCCTTCCTGCAATGGGAACCCACGGCCGCATAGGCCTCTTGGCCTTCGGAGCGTTTCTACGTGTTGGAAGCAGCAGGGCCTTAGCCTGCACTTTACGTAGAGCTTGCAACTTGGCGTAGAGTCCGCCTTGGTTCTAAGTTCTTGCCTGAGCTGCGAACACGCTGCCGCTTATGAGGCTTCACCTGAAGAGCGAGGCTACCTTTTGGAAGCCTAATGGACTTGGCGTGCACTTCACACAGAGAGTCCAAGTCGGCTTCAGGCCGCCCTTGTTCTCACTTCTTTCCTCACCTGCGAGAACACGGCCAGAAGGCGGTTGCGTCGTACGCGGCGCTTGGCGTTTTGGACGCAGAGGCGCATTGGCGAGCACTTCCCTCCGAGTCTCCAACCTGCCTTGGCGTCCGCCTTTGTTCTAACACCTTTCCGCAACTGGGAGAACACTGCCCTCTAGTAGTGTTCGTCTTCGCTGCGTTTGTAGGTTTGGGAAGCCTAAGGGCCTTCCCTGGAACTCAACTCGGTGTAGCCAACAGGCTTCTAGTCCGCCCCTCTTCTAAGGTCTTTCCTCCCCTGGGATCTCACGCCCCCCCCCCCCCCGCAGGAGACGTCACCTTAGGAGCGATGATACGTTTTGGAAGCAAAAGGGGACCTGGGATGCCCTGCCCTGAGAGTGTCCAACTTGCCTCCAGTGCGGCCTTGCTCTAAATTCTTTCCGCAGCAGGGAACACGCTGCCACATAGGAAACTTCACTTCAGGTCGAGTTTACGTTGTGGAAGCCTAAGGGTCTGGGCCTGCACTTAACTCGCAGTGTGCAACTTGCCTAGGCTGCGCCCCAGGTTCCAACTTCTTTCCACAGCCGGGAGCAAACTGCCTCTTGGGAATCCTCCCTTTGAGGGTCGCGTTCACGTTTTGGAAGCCGCAGCGTCTTTGCGTGCCCTTAACTCGGAGTATCCAACAAGCTTCTAGTACGCCCTTCTTCTCAAGTCTTCCCTTCGCTTGGGAACACACTGCCCCTGAGGAGACTTCACCTGAAGCGCGATGACACGCTTTGCAGCCCAAGGGACTGGACGGGCAACTTCACTCAGAAGCTCCAACTGCCTTCTAGTCGGCCTTGGTTCTAAGTTCTTTCCTTCCTGCAATGGGAACACACGGCCGCATAGGCCTCTTGGCCTTCGGAGCGTTTCTACGTGTTGGAAGCAGCAGGGCCTTAGCCTGCACGTTACGTAGAGCTTGCAACTTGGCGTAGAGTCCGCCTTGGTTCTAAGTTCTTGCCTGAGCTGCGAACACGCTGCCGCTTATGAGGCTTCACCTGAAGAGCGAGGCTACCTTTTGGAAGCCTAATGGACTTGGCGTGCACTTCACACAGAGAGTCCAAGTCGGCTTCAGGCCGCCCTTGTTCTCACTTCTTTCCTCACCTGCGAGAACACGGCCAGAAGGCGGTTGCGTCGTACGCGGCGCTTGACGTTTTGGACGCAGAGGCGCATTAGCGAGCACTTCCCTCCGAGTCTCCAACCTGCCTTGGCGTCCGCCTTTGTTCTAACACCTTTCCGCAACTTGGAGAACACTGCCCTCTAGTAGTGTTCGTCTTCGCTGCGTTTGTAGGTTTGGGAAGCCTAAGGGCCTTCCCTGGAACTCAACTCGGTGTAGCCAACAGGCTTCTTGTCCGCCCCTGTTCTAAGGTCTTTCCTCCCCTGGGATCTCACGCCCCCCCCCCCCCGCAGGAGACGTCACCTTAGGAGCGATGATACGTTTTGGAAGCAAAAGGGGACCTGGGGTGCCCTGCCCTGAGAGTGTCCAACTTGCCTCCAGTGCGGCCTTGCTCTAACTTCTTTCCGCAGCAGGGAACACGCTGCCACATAGGAAACTTCACTTCAGGTCGAGTTTACGTTGTGGAAGCCTAAGGGTCTGGGCCTACACTTAACTCGCAGTGTGCAACTTGCCTAGGGTGCGCCCCAGGTTCCAACTTCTTTCCACAGCCGGGAGCAAACTGCCCCTTGGGAATCCTCCCTTTGAAGGTCGCGTTCACGTTTTGGAAGCCGCAGCGTCTTTGCGTGCCCTTAACTCGGAGTATCCAACAAGCTTCTAGTACGCCCTTCTTCTCAAGTCTTCCCTTCGCTTGGGAACACACTGCCACTGAGGAGACTTCACCTGAAGCGCGATGACACGCTTTGCAGCCCAAGGGACTGGACGGGCAACTTAACTCAGAAGCTCCAACTGCCTTCTAGTCGGCCTTGGTTCTAAGTTCTTTCCTTCCTGCAATGGGAACACACGGCCGCATAGGCCTCTTGGCCTTCGGAGCGTTTCTACGTGTTGGAAGCAGCAGGGCCTTAGCCTGCACGTTACGTAGAGCTTGCAACTTGGCGTAGAGTCCGCCTTGGTTCTAAGTTCTTGCCTGAGCTGCGAACACGCTGCCGCTTATGAGGCTTCACCTGAAGAGCGAGGCTACCTTTTGGAAGCCTAATGGACTTGGCGTGCACTTCACACAGAGAGTCCAAGTCGGCTTCAGGCCGCCCTTGTTCTCACTTCTTTCCTCACCTGCGAGAACACGGCCAGAAGGCGGTTGCGTCGTACGCGGCGCTTGGCGTTTTGGACGCAGAGGCGCATTGGCGAGCACTTCCCTCAGAGTCTCCAACCTGCCTTGGCGTCCGCCTTTGTTCTAACACCTTTCCGCAACTGGGAGAACACTGCCCTGTAGTAGTGTTCGTCTTCGCTGCGTTTGTAGGTTTGGGAAGCCTAAGGGCCTTCCCTGGAACTCAACTCGGTGTAGCCAACAGGCTTCTAGTCCGCCCCTCTTCTAAGGTCTTTCCTCCCCTGGGATCTCACGCCCCCCCCCCTCAGGAGACGTCACCTTAGGAGCGATGTTACGTTTTGGAAGCAAAAGGGGACCTGGGGTGCCCTGCCCTGAGAGTGTCCAACTTGCCTCCATTGCGGCCTTGCTCTAAATTCTTTCCGCAGCAGGGAACACGCTGCCACATAGGAAACTTCACTTCAGGTCGAGTTTACGTTGTGGAAGCCTAAGGGTCTGGGCCTGCACTTAACTCGCAGTGTGCAACTTGCCTAGGCTGCGCCCCATGTTCCAACTTCTTTCCACAGCCGGGAGCAAACTGCCTCTTGGGAATCCTCCCTTTGAGGGTCGCGTTCACGTTTTGGAAGCCGCAGCGTCTTTGCGTGCCCTTAACTCGGAGTATCCAACAAGCTTCTAGTACGCCCTTCTTCTCAAGTCTTCCCTTCGCTTGGGAACACACTGCCCCTGAGGAGACTTCACCTGAAGCGCGATGACACGCTTTGCAGCCCAAGGGACTGGACGGGCAACTTCACTCAGAAGCTCCAACTGCCTTCTAGTCGGCCTTGGTTCTAAGTTCTTTCCTTCCTGCAATGGGAACACACGGCCGCATAGGCCTCTTGGCCTTCGGAGCGTTTCTACGTGTTGGAAGCAGCAGGGCCTTAGCCTGCACTTTACGTAGAGCTTGCAACTTGGCGTAGAGTCCGCCTTGGTTCTAAGTTCTTGCCTGAGCTGCGAACACGCTGCCGCTTATGAGGCTTCACCTGAAGAGCGAGGCTACCTTTTGGAAGCCTAATGGACTTGGCGTGCACTTCACACAGAGAGTCCAAGTCGGCTTCAGGCCGCCCTTGTTCTCACTTCTTTCCTCACCTGCGAGAACACGGCCAGAAGGCGGTTGCGTCGTACGCGGCGCTTGGCGTTTTGGACGCAGAGGCGCATTAGCGAGCACTTTCCTCCGAGTCTCCAACCTGCCTTGGCGTCCGCCTTTGTTCTAACACCTTTCCGCAACTGGGAGAACACTGCCCTCTAGTAGTGTTCGTCTTCGCTGCGTTTGTAGGTTTGGGAAGCCTAAGGGCCTTCCCTGGAACTCAACTCGGTGTAGCCAACAGGCTTCTTGTCCGCCCCTGTTCTAAGGTCTTTCCTCCCCTGGGATCTCACGCCCCCCCCCCCCCCCGCAGGAGACGTCACCTTAGGAGCGATGATACGTTTTGGAAGCAAAAGGGGACCTGGGGTGCCCTGCCCTGAGAGTGTCCAACTTGCCTCCAGTGCGGCCTTGCTCTAACTTCTTTCCGCAGCAGGGAACACGCTGCCACATAGGAAACTTCACTTCAGGTCGAGTTTACGTTGTGGAAGCCTAAGGGTCTGGGCCTGCACTTAAATCGCAGTGTGCAACTTGCCTAGGCTGCGCCCCAGGTTCCAACTTCTTTCCACAGCCAGGAGCAAACTGCCCCTTGGGAATCCTCCCTTTGAAGGTCGCGTTCACGTTTTGGAAGCCGCAGCGTCTTTGCGTGCCCTTAACTCGGAGTATCCAACAAGCTTCTAGTACGCCCTGCTTCTCAAGTCTTCCCTTCGCTTGGGAACACACTGCCACTGAGGAGACTTCACTTGAAGCGCGATGACACGCTTTGCAGCCCAAGGGACTGGACGGGCAACTTCACTCAGAAGCTCCAACTGCCTTCTAGTCGGCCTTGGTTCTAAGTTCTTTCCTTCCTGCAATGGGAACACACGGCCGCATAGGCCTCTTGGCCTTCGGAGCGTTTCTACGTGTTGGAAGCAGCAGGGCCTTAGCCTGCACTTTACGTAGAGCTTGCAACTTGGCGTAGAGTCCGCCTTGGTTCTAAGTTCTTGCCTGAGCTGCGAACACGCTGCCGCTTATGAGGCTTCACCTGAAGAGCGAGGCTAACTTTTGGAAGCCTAATGGACTTGGCGTGCACTTCACACAGAGAGTCCAAGTCGGCTTCAGGCTGCCCTTGTTCTCACTTCTTTCCTCACCTGCGAGAACACGGCCAGAAGGCGGTTGCGTCGTACGCGGCGCTTGGCGTTTTGGACGCAGAGGCGCATTGGCGAGCACTTCCCTCAGAGTCTCCCACCTGCCCTGGTGTCCGCCTTTGTTCTAACACCTTTCCGCAACTGGCAGAACACTGCCCTCTAGTAGTGTTCGTCTTCGCTGCGTTTGTAAGTTCGGGAAGCCTAAGGGCCTTCCCTGGAACTCAACTCGGTGTAGCCAACAGGCTTCTAGTCCGCCCCTCTTCTAAGGTCTTTCCTCCCCTGGGATCTCACGCCCCCCCCCCCCCGCAGGAGACGTCACCTTAGGAGCGATGATACGTTTTGGAAGCAAAAGGGGACCTGGGGTGCCCTGCCCTGAGAGTGTCCAACTTGCCTCCAGTGCGGCCTTGCTCTAAATTCTTTCCGCAGCAGGGAACACGCTGCCACATAGGAAACTTCACTTCAGGTCGAGTTTACGTTGTGGAAGCCTAAGGGTCTGGGCCTGCACTTAACTCGCAGTGTGCAACTTGCCTAGGCTGCGCCCCAGGTTCCAACTTCTTTCCACAGCCGGGAGCAAACTGCCTCTTGGGAATCCTCCCTTTGAGGGTCGCGTTCACGTTTTGGAAGCCGCAGCGTCTTTGCGTGCCCTTAACTCGGAGTATCCAACAAGCTTCTAGTACGCCCTTCTTCTCAAGTCTTCCCTTCGCTTGGGAACACACTGCCCCTGAGGAGACTTCACCTGAAGCGCGATGACACGCTTTGCAGCCCAAGGGACTGGACGGGCAACTTAACTCAGAAGCTCCAACTGCCTTCTAGTCGGCCTTGGTTCTAAGTTCTTTCCTTCCTGCAATGGGAACCCACGGCCGCATAGGCCTCTTGGCCTTCGGAGCGTTTCTACGTGTTGGAAGCAGCAGGGCCTTAGCCTGCACTTTACGTAGAGCTTGCAACTTGGCGTAGAGTCCGCCTTGGTTCTAAGTTCTTGCCTGAGCTGCGAACACGCTGCCGCTTATGAGGCTTCACCTGAAGAGCGAGGCTAACTTTTGGAAGCCTAATGGACTTGGCGTGCACTTCACACAGAGAGTCCAAGTCGGCTTCAGGCCGCCCTTATTCTCACTTCTTTCCTCACCTGCGAGAACACGGCCAGAAGGCGGTTGCGTCGTACGCGGCGCTTGGCGTTTTGGACGCAGAGGCGCATTAGCGAGCACTTCCCTCCGAGTCTCCAACCTGCCTTGGCGTCCGCCTTTGTTCTAACACCTTTCCGCAACTGGGAGAACACTGCCCTCTAGTAGTGTTCGTCTTCGCTGCGTTTGTAGGTTTGGGAAGCCTAAGGGCCTTCCCTGGAACTCAACTCGGTGTAGCCAACAGGCTTCTTGTCCGCCCCTGTTCTAAGGTCTTTCCTCCCCTGTGATCTCACGCCCCCCCCCCCGCAGGAGACGTCACCTTAGGAGCGATGATACGTTTTGGAAGCAAAAGGGGACTGGGGTGCCCTGCCCTGAGAGTGTCCAACTTGCCTCCATTGCGGCCTTGTTCTAACATCTTTCCGCAGCAGGGAACACGCTGCCACATAGGAAACTTCACTTCAGGTCGAATTTACGTTGTGGAAGCCTAAGGGTCTGGGCCTGCACTTAACTCGCAGTGTGCAACTTGCCTAGGCTGCGCCCCAGGTTCCAACTTCTTTCCACAGCCGGGAGCAAACTGCCCCTTGGGAATCCTCCCTTTGAAGGTCGCGTTCACGTTTTGGAAGCCGCAGCGTCTTTGCGTGCCCTTAACTCGGAGTATCCAACAAGCTTCTAGTACGCCCTTCTTCTCAAGTCTTCCCTTCGCTTGGGAACACACTGCCACTGAGGAGACTTCACTTGAAGCGCGATGAAACGCTTTGCAGCCCAAGGGACTGGACGGGCAACTTCACTCAGAAGCTCCAACTGCCTTCTAGTCGGCCTTGGTTCTAAGTTCTTTCCTTCCTGCAATGGGAACACACGGCCGCATAGGCCTCTTGGCCTTCGGAGCGTTTCTACGTGTTGGAAGCAGCAGGGCCTTAGCCTGCACTTTACGTAGAGCTTGCAACTTGGCGTAGAGTCCGCCTTGGTTCTAAGTTCTTGCCTGAGCTGCGAACACGCTGCCGCTTATGAGGCTTCACCTGAAGAGCGAGGCTACCTTTTGGAAGCCTAATGGACTTGGCGTGCACTTCACACAGAGAGTCCAAGTCGGCTTCAGGCCGCCCTTGTTCTCACTTCTTTCCTCACCTGCGAGAACACGGCCAGAAGGCGGTTGCGTCGTACGCGGCGCTTGGCGTTTTGGACGCAGAGGCGCTTTGGCGAGCACTCCCCTCAGAGTCTCCCACCTGCCTTGGTGTCCGCCTTTGTTCTAACACCTTTCCGCAACTGGCAGAACACTGCCCTCTAGTAGTGTTCGTCTTCGCTGCGTTTGTAGGTTCGGGAAGCCTAAGGGCCTTCCCTGGAACTCAACTCGGTGTAGCCAACAGGCTTCTAGTCCGCCCCTGTTCTAAGGTCTTTTCTCCCCTGGGATCTCACGGCCCCCCCCCCCCCCCGCATGAGACGTCAACTTAGGAGCGATGATACGTTTTGGAAGCAAAAGGGGACCTGGGGTGCCCTGCCCTGAGAGTGTCCAACTTGCCTCCAGTGCGGCCTTGTTCTAACTTCTTTCCGCAGCAGGGAACACGCTGCCACATAGGAAACTTCACTTCAGGTCGAGTTTACGTTGTGGAAGCCTAAGGGTCTGGGCCTGCACTTAACTCGCAGTGTGCAACTTGCCTAGGGTGCGCCCCAGGTTCCAACTTCTTTCCACAGCCGGGAGCAAACTGCCCCTTGGGAATCCTCCCTTTGAAGGTCGCGTTCACGTTTTGGAAGCCGCAGCGTCTTTGCGTGCCCTTAACTCGGAGTATCCAACAAGCTTCTAGTACGCCCTTCTTCTCAAGTCTTCCCTTCGCTTGGGAACACACTGCCACTGAGGAGACTTCACCTGAAGCGCGATGACACGCTTTGCAGCCCAAGGGACTGGACGGGCAACTTAACTCAGAAGCTCCAACTGCCTTCTAGTCGGCCTTGGTTCTAAGTTCTTTCCTTCCTGCAATGGGAACACACGGCCGCATAGGCCTCTTGGCCTTCGGAGCGTTTCTACGTGTTGGAAGCAGCAGGGCCTTAGCCTGCACTTTACGTAGAGCTTGCAACTTGGCGTCGAGTCCGCCTTGGTTCTAAGTTCTTGCCTGAGCTGCGAACACGCTGCCGTTTATGAGGCTTCACCTGAAGAGCGAGGCAACCTTTTGGAAGCCTAATGGACTTGGCGTGCACTTCACACAGAGAGTCCAAGTCGGCCTCAGGCCACCCTTGTTCTCACTTCTTTCCTCACCTGCGAGAACACGGCCCGAAGGCGGTTGCGTCATACGCGGCGCTTGGCGTTTTGGACGCAGAGGCGCATTGGCGAGCACTTCCCTCAGAGTCTCCAACCTGCCTTGGCGTCCGCCTTTGCTCTAACACCTTTCCGCAACTGGGAGAACACTGCCCTCTAGTAGTGTTCGTCTTCGCTGCGTTTGTAGGTTTGGGAAGCCTAAGGGCCTTCCCTGGAACTCAACTCGGTGTAGCCAACAGGCTTCTTGTCCGCACCTGTTCTAAGGTCTTTCCTCCCCTGGGATCTCACGCCCCCCCCCCCCCGCAGGAGACGTCACCTGAGGAGCGATGATACGTTTTGGAAGCAAAAGGGGACCTGGGGTGCCCTGCCCTGAGAGTGTCCAACTTGCCTCCAGTGCGGCCTTGCTCTAACTTCTTTCCGCAGCAGGGAACACGCTGCCACATAGGAAACTTCACTTCAGGTCGAATTTACGTTGTGGAAGCCTAAGGGTCTGGGCCTGCACTTAACTCGCAGTGTGCAACTTGCCTAGGCTGCGCCCCAGGTTCCAACTTCTTTCCACAGCCGGGAGCAAACTGCCCCTTGGGAATCCTCCCTTTGAAGGTCGCGTTCACGTTTTGGAAGCCGCAGCGTCTTTGCGTGCCCTTAACTCGGAGTATCCAACAAGCTTCTAGTACGCCCTTCTTCTCAAGTCTTCCCTTCGCTTGGGAACACACTGCCACTGAGGAGACTTCACTTGAAGCGCGATGACACGCTTTGCAGCCCAAGGGACTGGACGGGCAACTTCACTCAGAAGCTCCAACTGCCTTCTAGTCGGCCTTGGTTCTAAGTTCTTTCCTTCCTGCAATGGGAACACACGGCCGCATAGGCCTCTTGGCCTTCGGAGCGTTTCTACGTGTTGGAAGCAGCAGGGCCTTAGCCTGCACTTTACGTAGAGCTTGCAACTTGGCGTAGAGTCCGCCTTGGTTCTAAGTTCTTGCCTGAGCTGCGAACACGCTGCCGCTTATGAGGCTTCACCTGAAGAGCGAGGCTACCTTTTGGAAGCCTAATGGACTTGGCGTGCACTTCACACAGAGAGTCCAAGTCGGCTTCAGGCCGCCCTTGTTCTCACTTCTTTCCTCACCTGCGAGAACACGGCCAGAAGGCGGTTGCGTCGTACGCGGCGCTTGGCGTTTTGGACGCAGAGGCGCATTGGCGAGCACTTCCCTCAGAGTCTCCCACCTGCCTTGGTGTCCGCCTTTGTTCTAACACCTTTCCGCAACTGGGAGAACACTGCCCTCTAGTAGTGTTCGTCTTCGCTGCGTTTGTAGGTTCGGGAAGCCTAAGGGCCTTCCCTGGAACTCAACTCGGTGTAGCCAACAGGCTTCTAGTCCGCCCCTGTTCTAAGGTATTTTCTCCCCTGGGATCTCACGGCCCCCCCCCCCCCGCATGAGACGTCAACTTAGGAGCGATGATACGTTTTGGAAGCAAAAGGGGACCTGGGGTGCCCTGCCCTGAGAGTGTCCAACTTGCCTCCAGTGCGGCCTTGTTCTAACTTCTTTCCGCAGCAGGGAACACGCTGCCACATAGGAAACTTCACTTCAGGTCGAGTTTACGTTGTGGAAGCCTAAGGGTCTGGGCCTGCACTTAACTCGCAGTGTGCAACTTGCCTAGGGTGCGCCCCAGGTTCCAACTTCTTTCCACAGCCGGGAGCAAACTGCCCCTTGGGAATCCTCCCTTTGAAGGTCGCGTTCACGTTTTGGAAGCCGCAGCGTCTTTGCGTGCCCTTAACTCGGAGTATCCAACAAGCTTCTAGTACGCCCTTCTTCTCAAGTCTTCCCTTCGCTTGGGAACACACTGCCACTGAGGAGACTTCACCTGAAGCGCGATGACACGCTTTGCAGCCCAAGGGACTGGACGGGCAACTTAACTCAGAAGCTCCAACTGCCTTCTAGTCGGCCTTGGTTCTAAGTTCTTTCCTTCCTGCAATGGGAACACACGGCCGCATAGGCCTCTTGGCCTTCGGAGCGTTTCTACGTGTTGGAAGCAGCAGGGCCTTAGCCTGCACTTTACGTAGAGCTTGCAACTTGGCGTAGAGTCCGCCTTGGTTCTAAGTTCTTGCCTGAGCTGCGAACACGCTGCCGTTTATGAGGCTTCACCTGAAGAGCGAGGCAACCTTTTGGAAGCCTAATGGACTTGGCGTGCACTTCACACAGAGAGTCCAAGTCGGCTTCAGGCCACCCTTGTTCTCACTTCTTTCCTCACCTGCGAGAACACGGCCCGAAGGCGGTTGCGTCGTACGCGGCGCTTGGCGTTTTGGACGCAGAGGCGCATTGGCGAGCACTTCCCTCAGAGTCTCCAACCTGCCTTGGCGTCCGCCTTTGTTCTAACACCTTTCCGCAACTGGGAGAACACTGCCCTCTAGTAGTGTTCGTCTTCGCTGCGTTTGTAGGTTTGGGAAGCCTAAGGGCCTTCCCTGGAACTCAACTCGGTGTAGCCAACAGGGTTCTAGACCGCCCCTGTTCTAAGGTCTTTCCTCCCCTGGGATCTCACGCCCCCCCCCCCCCGCATGAGATGTCACCTTAGGAGCGATGATACGTTTTGGAAGCAAAAGGGGACCTGGGGTGCCCTGCCCTGAGAGTGTCCAACTTGCCTCCAGTGCGGCCTTGTTCTAACTTCTTTCCGCAGCAGGGAACACGCTGCCACATAGGAAACTTCACTTCAGGTCGAATTTACGTTGTGGAAGCCTAAGGGTCTGGGCCTGCACTTAACTCGCAGTGTGCAACTTGCCTAGGGTGCGCCCCAGGTTCCAACTTCTTTCCACAGCCGGGAGCAAACTGCCCCTTGGGAATCCTCCCTTTGAAGGTCGCGTTCACGTTTTGGAAGCCGCAGCGTCTTTGCGTGCCCTTAACTCGGAGTATCCAACAAGATTCTAGTACGCCCTTCTTCTCAAGTCTTCCCTTCGCTTGGGAACACACTGCCCCTGAGGAGACTTCACCTGAAGCGCGATGACACGCTTTGCAGCCCAAGGGACTGGACGGGCAACTTAACTCAGAAGCTCCAACTGCCTTCTAGTCGGCCTTGGTTCTAAGTTCTTTCCTTCCTGCAATGGGAACACACGGCCGCATAGGCCTCTTGGCCTTCGGAGCGTTTCTACGTGTTGGAAGCAGCAGGGCCTTAGCCTGCACTTTACGTAGAGCTTGCAACTTGGCGTAGAGTCCGCCTTGGTTCTAAGTTCTTGCCTGAGCTGCGAACACGCTGCCGCTTATGAGGCTTCACCTGAAGAGCGAGGCTACCTTTTGGAAGCCTAATGGACTTGGCGTGCACTTCACACAGAGAGTCCAAGTCGGCTTCAGGCCGCCCTTGTTCTCACTTCTTTCCTCACCTGCGAGAACACGGCCAGAAGGCGGTTGCGTCGTACGCGGCGCTTGGCGTTTTGGACGCAGAGGCGCATTGGCGAGCACTTCCCTCCGAGTCTCCAACCTGCCTTGGCGTCCGCCTTTGTTCTAACACCTTTCCGCAACTGGGAGAACACTGCCCTCTAGTAGTGTTCGTCTTCGCTGCGTTTGTAGGTTTGGGAAGCCTAAGGGCCTTCCCTGGAACTCAACTCGGTGTAGCCAACAGGCTTCTAGTCCGCCCCTTTTCTAAGGTCTTTCCTCCCCTGGGATCTCACCCCCCCCCCCCCGCAGGAGACGTCACCTTAGGAGCGATGATACGTTTTGGAAGCAAAAGGGGACCTGGGATGCCCTGCCCTGAGAGTGTCCAACTTGCCTCCAGTGCGGCCTTGCTCTAAATTCTTTCCGCAGCAGGGAACACGCTGCCACATAGGAAACTTCACTTCAGGTCGAGTTTACGTTGTGGAAGCCTAAGGGTCTGGGCCTGCACTTAACTCGCAGTGTGCAACTTGCCTAGGCTGCGCCCCAGGTTCCAACTTCTTTCCACAGCCGGGAGCAAACTGCCTCTTGGGAATCCTCCCTTTGAGGGTCGCGTTCACGTTTTGGAAGCCGCAGCGTCTTTGCGTGCCCTTAACTCGGAGTATCCAACAAGCTTCTAGTACGCCCTTCTTCTCAAGTCTTCCCTTCGCTTGGGAACACACTGCCCCTGAGGAGACTTCACCTGAAGCGCGATGACACGCTTTGCAGCCCAAGGGACTGGACGGGCAACTTCACTCAGAAGCTCCAACTGCCTTCTAGTCGGCCTTGGTTCTAAGTTCTTTCCTTCCTGCAATGGGAACACACGGCCGCATAGGCCTCTTGGCCTTCGGAGCGTTTCTACGTGTTGGAAGCAGCAGGGCCTTAGCCTGCACTTTACGTAGAGCTTGCAACTTGGCGTAGAGTCCGCCTTGGTTCTAAGTTCTTGCCTGAGCTGCGAACACGCTACCGCTTATGAGGCTTCACCTGAAGAGCGAGGCTACCTTTTGGAAGCCTAATGGACTTGGCGTGCACTTCACACAGAGAGTCCAAGTCGGCTTCAGGCCGCCCTTGTTCTCACTTCTTTCCTCACCTGCGAGAACACGGCCAGAAGGCGGTTGCGTCGTACGCGGCGCTTGGCGTTTTGGACGCAGAGGCGCATTAGCGAGCACTTCCCTCCGAGTCTCCAACCTGCCTTGGCGTCCGCCTTTGTTCTAACACCTTTCCGCAACTGGGAGAACACTGCCCTCTAGTAGTGTTCGTCTTCGCTGCGTTTGTAGGTTTGGGAAGCCTAAGGGCCTTCCCTGGAACTCAACTCGGTGTAGCCAACAGGCTTCTTGTCCGCCCCTGTTCTAAGGTCTTTCCTCCCCTGGGATCTCACGCCCCCCCCCCGCAGGAGACGTCACCTTAGGAGCGATGATACGTTTTGGAAGCAAAAGGGGACCTGGGGTGCCCTGCCCTGAGAGTGTCCAACTTGCCTCCAGTGCGGCCTTGCTCTAACTTCTTTCCGCAGCAGGGAACACGCTGCCACATAGGAAACTTCACTTCAGGTCGAGTTTACGTTCTGGAAGCCTAAGGGTCTGGGCCTGCACTTAAATCGCAGTGTGCAACTTGCCTAGGCTGCGCCCCAGGTTCCAACTTCTTTCCACAGCCGGGAGCAAACTGCCTCTTGGGAATCCTCCCTTTGAGGGTCGCGTTCACGTATTGGAAGCCGCAGCGTCTTTGCGTGCCCTTAACTCGGAGTATCCAACAAGCTTCTAGTACGCCCTTCTTCTCAAGTCTTCCCTTCGCTTGGGAACACACTGCCCCTGAGAGACTTCACCTGAAGCGCGATGACATGCTTTGCAGCCCAAGGGACTGGACGGGCAACTTAACTCAGAAGCTCCAACTGCCTTCTAGTCGGCCTTGGTTCTAAGTTCTTTCCTTCCTGCAATGGGAACCCACGGCCGCATAGGCCTCTTGGCCTTCGGAGCGTTTCTACGTGTTGGAAGCATCAGGGCCTTAGCCTGCACTTTACGTAGAGCTTGCAACTTGGCGTAGAGTCCGCCTTGGTTCTAAGTTCTTGCCTGAGCTGCGAACACGCTGCCGCTTATGAGGCTTCACCTGAAGAGCGAGGCTACCTTTTGGAAGCCTAATGGACTTGGCGTGCACTTCACACAGAGAGTCCAAGTCGGCTTCAGGCCGCCCTTGTTCTCACTTCTTTCCTCACCTGCGAGAACACGGCCAGAAGGCGGTTGCGTCGTACGCGGCGCTTGGCGTTTTGGACGCAGAGGCGCATTGGCGAGCACTTCCCTCCGAGTCTCCAACCTGCCTTGGCGTCCGCCTTTGTTCTAACACCTTTCCGCAACTGGGAGAACACTGCCCTCTAGTAGTGTTCGTCTTCGCTGCGTTTGTAGGTTTGGGAAGCCTAAGGGCCTTCCCTGGAACTCAACTCGGTGTAGCCAACAGGCTTCTAGTCCGCCCCTCTTCTAAGGTCTTTCCTCCCCTGGGATCTCACGCCCCCCCCCCCCCCCGCAGGAGACGTCACCTTAGGAGCGATGATACGTTTTGGAAGCAAAAGGGGACCTGGGATGCCCTGCCCTGAGAGTGTCCAACTTGCCTCCAGTGCGGCCTTGCTCTAAATTCTTTCCGCAGCAGGGAACACGCTGCCACATAGGAAACTTCACTTCAGGTCGAGTTTACGTTGTGGAAGCCTAAGGGTCTGGGCCTGCACTTAACTCGCAGTGTGCAACTTGCCTAGGCTGCGCCCCAGGTTCCAACTTCTTTCCACAGCCGGGAGCAAACTGCCTCTTGGGAATCCTCCCTTTGAGGGTCGCGTTCACGTTTTGGAAGCCGCAGCGTGTTTGCGTGCCCTTAACTCGGAGTATCCAACAAGCTTCTAGTACGCCCTTCTTCTCAAGTCTTCCCTTCGCTTGGGAACACACTGCCCCTGAGGAGACTTCACCTGAAGCGCGATGACACGCTTTGCAGCCCAAGGGACTGGACGGGCAACTTCACTCAGAAGCTCCAACTGCCTTCTAGTCGGCCTTGGTTCTAAGTTCTTTCCTTCCTGCAATGGGAACACACGGCCGCATAGGCCTCTTGGCCTTCGGAGCGTTTCTACGTGTTGGAAGCAGCAGGGCCTTAGCCTGCACGTTACGTAGAGCTTGCAACTTGGCGTAGAGTCCGCCTTGGTTCTAAGTTCTTGCCTGAGCTGCGAACACGCTGCCGCTTATGAGGCTTCACCTGAAGAGCGAGGCTACCTTTTGGAAGCCTAATGGACTTGGCGTGCACTTCACACAGAGAGTCCAAGTCGGCTTCAGGCCGCCCTTGTTCTCACTTCTTTCCTCACCTGCGAGAACACGGCCAGAAGGCGGTTGCGTCGTACGCGGCGCTTGGCGTTTTGGACGCAGAGGCGCATTAGCGAGCACTTCCCTCCGAGTCTCCAACCTGCCTTGGCGTCCGCCTTTGTTCTAACACCTTTCCGCAACTGGGAGAACACTGCCCTCTAGTAGTGTTCGTCTTCGATGCGTTTGTAGGTTTGGGAAGCCTAAGGGCCTTCCCTGGAACTCAACTCGGTGTAGCCAACAGGCTTCTTGTCCGCCCCTGTTCTAAGGTCTTTCCTCCCCTGTGATCTCACGCCCCCCCCCCCCCGCAGAAGACGTCACCTTAGGAGCGATGATACGTTTTGGAAGCAAAAGGGGACCTGGGGTGCCCTGCCCTGAGAGTGTCCAACTTGCCTCCAGTGCGGCCTTGCTCTAACTTCTTTCCGCAGCAGGGAACACGCTGCCACATAGGAAACTTCACTTCAGGTCGAGTTTACGTTGTGGAAGCCTAAGGGTCTGGGCCTACACTTAACTCGCAGTGTGCACCTTGCCTAGGGTGCGCCCCAGGTTCCAACTTCTTTCCACAGCCGGGAGCAAACTGCCCCTTGGGAATCCTCCCTTTGAAGGTCGCGTTCACGTTTTGGAAGCCGCAGCGTCTTTGCGTGCCCTTAACTCGGAGTATCCAACAAGCTTCTAGTACGCCCTTCTTCTCAAGTCTTCCCTTCGCTTGGGAACACACTGCCACTGAGGAGACTTCACCTGAAGCGCGATGACACGCTTTGCAGCCCAAGGGACTGGACGGGCAACTTAACTCAGAAGCTCCAACTGCCTTCTAGTCGGCCTTGGTTCTAAGTTCTTTCCTTCCTGCAATGGGAACACACGGCCGCATAGGCCTCTTGGCCTTCGGAGCGTTTCTACGTGTTGGAAGCAGCAGGGCCTTAGCCTGCACTTTACGTAGAGCTTGCAACTTGGCGTAGAGTCCGCCTTGGTTCTAAGTTCTTGCCTGAGCTGCGAACACGCTGCCGCTTATGAGGCTTCACCTGAAGAGCGAGGCTACCTTTTGGAAGCCTAATGGACTTGGCGTGCACTTCACACAGAGAGTCCAAGTCGGCTTCAGGCCGCCCTTGTTCTCACTTCTTTCCTCACCTGCGAGAACACGGCCAGAAGGCGGTTGCGTCGTACGCGGCGCTTGGCGTTTTGGACGCAGAGGCGCATTGGCGAGCACTTCCCTCAGAGTCTCCAACCTGCCTTGGCGTCCGCCTTTGTTCTAACACCTTTCCGCAACTGGGAGAACACTGCCCTGTAGTAGTGTTCGTCTTCGCTGCGTTTGTAGGTTTGGGAAGCCTAAGGGCCTTCCCTGGAACTCAACTCGGTGTAGCCAACAGGCTTCTAGTCCGCCCCTCTTCTAAGGTCTTTCCTCCCCTGGGATCTCACGCCCCCCCCCCTCAGGAGACGTCACCTTCGGAGCGATGATACGTTTTGGAAGCAAAAGGGGACCTGGGGTGCCCTGCCCTGAGAGTGTCCAACTTGCCTCCAGTGCGGCCTTGCTCTAAATTCTTTCCGCAGCAGGGAACACGCTGCCACATAGGAAACTTCACTTCAGGTCGAGTTTACGTTGTGGAAGCCTAAGGGTCTGGGCCTGCACTTAACTCGCAGTGTGCAACTTGCCTAGGCTGCGCCCCAGGTTCCAACTTCTTTCCACAGCCGGGAGCAAACTGCCTCTTGGGAATCCTCCCTTTGAGGGTCGCGTTCACGTTTTGGAAGCCGCAGCGTCTTTGCGTGCCCTTAACTCGGAGTATCCAACAAGCTTCTAGTACGCCCTTCTTCTCAAGTCTTCCCTTCGCTTGGGAACACACTGCCCCTGAGGAGACTTCACCTGAAGCGCGATGACACGCTTTGCAGCCCAAGGGACTGGACGGGCAACTTCACTCAGAAGCTCCAACTGCCTTCTAGTCGGCCTTGGTTCTAAGTTCTTTCCTTCCTGCAATGGGAACACACGGCCGCATAGGCCTCTTGGCCTTCGGAGCGTTTCTACGTGTTGGAAGCAGCAGGGCCTTAGCCTGCACTTTACGTAGAGCTTGCAACTTGGCGTAGAGTCCGCCTTGGTTCTAAGTTCTTGCCTGAGCTGCGAACACGCTGCCGCTTATGAGGCTTCACCTGAAGAGCGAGGCTACCTTTTGGAAGCCTAATGGACTTGGCGTGCACTTCACACAGAGAGTCCAAGTCGGCTTCAGGCCGCCCTTGTTCTCACTTCTTTCCTCACCTGCGAGAACACGGCCAGAAGGCGGTTGCGTCGTACGCGGCGCTTGGCGTTTTGGACGCAGAGGCGCATTAGCGAGCACTTCCCTCCGAGTCTCCAACCTGCCTTGGCGTCCGCCTTTGTTCTAACACCTTTCCGCAACTGGGAGAACACTGCCCTGTAGTAGTGTTCGTCTTCGCTGCGTTTGTAGGTTTGGGAAGCCTAAGGGCCTTCCCTGGAACTCAACTCGGTGTAGCCAACAGGCTTCTTGTCCGCCCCTGTTCTAAGGTCTTTCCTCCCCTGGGATCTCACGCCCCCCCCCCCGCAGGAGACGTCACCTTAGGAGCGATGATACGTTTTGGAAGCAAAAGGGGACCTGGGGTGCCCTGCCCTGAGAGTGTCCAACTTGCCTCCAGTGCGGCCTTGCTCTAACTTCTTTCCGCAGCAGGGAACACGCTGCCACATAGGAAACTTCACTTCAGGTCGAGTTTACGTTGTGGAAGCCTAAGGGTCTGGGCCTGCACTTAAATCGCAGTGTGCAACTTGCCTAGGCTGCGCCCCAGGTTCCAACTTCTTTCCACAGCCAGGAGCAAACTGCCCCTTGGGAATCCTCCCTTTGAAGGTCGCGTTCACGTTTTGGAAGCCGCAGCGTCTTTGCGTGCCCTTAACTCGGAGTATCCAACAAGCTTCTAGTACGCCCTGCTTCTCAAGTCTTCCCTTCGCTTGGGAACACACTGCCACTGAGGAGACTTCACCTGAAGCGCGATGACACGCTTTGCAGCCCAAGGGACTGGACGGGCAACTTCACTCAGAAGCTCCAACTGCCTTCTAGTCGGCCTTGGTTCTAAGTTCTTTCCTTCCTGCAATGGGAACACACGGCCGCATAGGCCTCTTGGCCTTCGGAGCGTTTCTACGTGTTGGAAGCAGCAGGGCCTTAGCCTGCACTTTACGTAGAGCTTGCAACTTGGCGTAGAGTCCGCCTTGGTTCTAAGTTCATGCCTGAACTGCGAACACGCTGCC
The DNA here is from genome assembly GCF_922984935.1 of Meles meles. NCBI lineage: Eukaryota > Metazoa > Chordata > Mammalia > Carnivora > Mustelidae > Meles > Meles meles. The sequence continues at coordinate 60,906,398 of NC_060084.1, read as the reverse complement.
GCTTATGAGGCTTCACCTGAAGAGCGAGGCTAACTTTTGGAAGCCTAATGGACTTGGCGTGCACTTCACACAGAGAGTCCAAGTCGGCTTCAGGCTGCCCTTGTTCTCACTTCTTTCCTCACCTGCGAGAACACGGCCAGAAGGCGGTTGCGTCGTACGCGGCGCTTGGCGTTTTGGACGCAGAGGCGTATTGGCGAGCACTTCCCTCAGAGTCTCACACCTGCCTTGGTGTCCGCCTTTGTTCTAACACCTTTCCGCAACTGGCAGAACACTGCCCTCTAGTAGTGTTCGTCTTCGCTGCGTTTGTAAGTTCGGGAAGCCTAAGGGCCTTCCCTGGAACTCAACTCGGTGTAGCCAACAGGCTTCTAGTCCGCCCCTCTTCTAAGGTCTTTCCTCCCCTGGGATCTCACGCCCCCCCCCCCCGCAGGAGACGTCACCTTAGGAGCGATGATACGTTTTGGAAGCAAAAGGGGACCTGGGGTGCCCTGCCCTGAGAGTGTCCAACTTGCCTCCAGTGCGGCCTTGCTCTAAATTCTTTCCGCAGCAGGGAACACGCTGCCACATAGGAAACTTCACTTCAGGTCGAGTTTACGTTGTGGAAGCCTAAGGGTCTGGGCCTGCACTTAACTCGCAGTGTGCAACTTGCCTAGGCTGCGCCCCAGGTTCCAACTTCTTTCCACAGCCGGGAGCAAACTGCCTCTTGGGAATCCTCCCTTTGAGGGTCGCGTTCACGTTTTGGAAGCCGCAGCGTCTTTGCGTGCCCTTAACTCGGAGTATCCAACAAGCTTCTAGTACGCCCTTCTTCTCAAGTCTTCCCTTCGCTTGGGAACACACTGCCCCTGAGGAGACTTCACCTGAAGCGCGATGACACGCTTTGCAGCCCAAGGGACTGGACGGGCAACTTCACTCAGAAGCTCCAACTGCCTTCTAGTCGGCCTTGGTTCTAAGTTCTTTCCTTCCTGCAATGGGAACCCACGGCCGCATAGGCCTCTTGGCCTTCGGAGCGTTTCTACGTGTTGGAAGCAGCAGGGCCTTAGCCTGCACTTTACGTAGAGCTTGCAACTTGGCGTAGAGTCCGCCTTGGTTCTAAGTTCTTGCCTGAGCTGCGAACACGCTGCCGCTTATGAAGCTTCACCTGAAGAGCGAGGCTACCTTTTGGAAGCCTAATGGACTTGGCGTGCACTTCACACAGAGAGTCCAAGTCGGCTTCAGGCCGCCCTTGTTCTCACTTCTTTCCTCACCTGCGAGAACACGGCCAGAAAGCGGTTGCGTCGTACGCGGCGCTTGGCGTTTTGGACGCAGAGGCGCATTAGCGAGCACTTCCCTCCGAGTCTCCAACCTGCCTTGGCGTCCGCCTTTGTTCTAACACCTTTCCGCAACTGGGAGAACACTGCCCTCTAGTAGTGTTCGTCTTCGCTGCGTTTGTAGGTTTGGGAAGCCTAAGGGCCTTCCCTGGAACTCAACTCGGTGTAGCCAACAGGCTTCTTGTCCGCCCCTGTTCTAAGGTCTTTCCTCCCCTGTGATCTCACGCCCCCCCCCCCCCCGCAGGAGACGTCACCTTAGGAGCGATGATACGTTTTGGAAGCAAAAGGGGACTGGGGTGCCCTGCCCTGAGAGTGTCCAACTTGCCTCCATTGCGGCCTTGTTCTAACATCTTTCCGCAGCAGGGAACACGCTGCCACATAGGAAACTTCACTTCAGGTCGAATTTACGTTGTGGAAGCCTAAGGGTCTGGGCCTGCACTTAACTCGCAGTGTGCAACTTGCCTAGGCTGCGCCCCAGGTTCCAACTTTTTTCCACAGCCGGGAGCAAACTGCCCCTTGGGAATCCTCCCTTTGAAGGTCGCGTTCACGTTTTGGAAGCCGCAGCGTCTTTGCGTGCCCTTAACTCGGAGGATCCAACAAGCTTCTAGTACGCCCTTCTTCTCAAGTCTTCCCTTCGCTTGGGAACACACTGCCACTGAGGAGACTTCACTTGAAGCGCGATGACACGCTTTGCAGCCCAAGGGACTGGACGGGCAACTTCACTCAGAAGCTCCAACTGCCTTCTAGTCGGCCTTGGTTCTAAGTTCTTTCCTTCCTGCAATGGGAACACACGGCCGCATAGGCCTCTTGGCCTTCGGAGCGTTTCTACGTGTTGGAAGCAGCAGGGCCTTAGCCTGCACTTTACGTAGAGCTTGCAACTTGGCGTAGAGTCCGCCTTGGTTCTAAGTTCTTGCCTGAGCTGCGAACACGCTGCCGCTTATGAGGCTTCACCTGAAGAGCGAGGCTACCTTTTGGAAGCCTAATGGACTTGGCGTGCACTTCACACAGAGAGTCCAAGTCGGCTTCAGGCCGCCCTTGTTCTCACTTCTTTCCTCACCTGCGAGAACACGGCCAGAAGGCGGTTGCGTCGTACGCGGCGCTTGGCGTTTTGGACGCAGAGGCGCATTGGCGAGCACTTCCCTCAGAGTCTCCCACCTGCCTTGGTGTCCGCCTTTGTTCTAACACCTTTCCGCAACTGGCAGAACACTGCCCTCTAGTAGTGTTCGTCTTCGCTGCGTTTGTAGGTTCGGGAAGCCTAAGGGCCTTCCCTGGAACTCAACTCGGTGTAGCCAACAGGCTTCTAGTCCGCCCCTGTTCTAAGGTCTTTTCTCCCCTGGGATCTCACGGCCCCCCCCCCCCCCCCCGCATGAGACGTCAACTTAGGAGCGATGATACGTTTTGGAAGCAAAAGGGGACCTGGGGTGCCCTGCCCTGAGAGTGTCCAACTTGCCTCCAGTGCGGCCTTGTTCTAACTTCTTTCCGCAGCAGGGAACACGCTGCCACATAGGAAACTTCACTTCAGGTCGAGTTTACGTTGTGGAAGCCTAAGGGTCTGGGCCTGCACTTAACTCGCAGTGTGCAACTTGCCTAGGGTGCGCCCCAGGTTCCAACTTCTTTCCACAGCCGGGAGCAAACTGCCCCTTGGGAATCCTCCCTTTGAAGGTCGCGTTCACGTTTTGGAAGCCGCAGCGTCTTTGCGTGCCCTTAACTCGGAGTATCCAACAAGCTTCTAGTACGCCCTTCTTCTCAAGTCTTCCCTTCGCTTGGGAACACACTGCCCCTGAGGAGACTTCACCTGAAGCGCGATGACACGCTTTGCAGCCCAAGGGACTGGACGGGCAACTTAACTCAGAAGCTCCAACTGCCTTCTAGTCGGCCTTGGTTCTAAGTTCTTTCCTTCCTGCAATGGGAACACACGGCCGCATAGGCCTCTTGGCCTTCGGAGCGTTTCTACGTGTTGGAAGCAGCAGGGCCTTAGCCTGCACTTTACGTAGAGCTTGCAACTTGGCGTAGAGTCCGCCTTGGTTCTAAGTTCTTGCCTGAGCTGCGAACACGCTGCCGTTTATGAGGCTTCACCTGAAGAGCGAGGCAACCTTTTGGAAGCCTAATGGACTTGGCGTGCACTTCACACAGAGAGTCCAAGTCGGCTTCAGGCCACCCTTGTTCTCACTTCTTTCCTCACCTGCGAGAACACGGCCCGAAGGCGGTTGCGTCGTACGCGGCGCTTGGCGTTTTGGACGCAGAGGCGCATTGGCGAGCACTTCCCTCAGAGTCTCCAACCTGCCTTGGCGTCCGCCTTTGTTCTAACACCTTTCCGCAACTGGGAGAACACTGCCCTCTAGTAGTGTTCGTCTTCGCTGCGTTTGTAGGTTTGGGAAGCCTAAGGGCCTTCCCTGGAACTCAACTCGGTGTAGCCAACAGGCTTCTTGTCCGCACCTGTTCTAAGGTCTTTCCTCCCCTGGGATCTCACGCCCCCCCCCCCCCGCAGGAGACGTCACCTGAGGAGCGATGATACGTTTTGGAAGCAAAAGGGGACCTGGGGTGCCCTGCCCTGAGAGTGTCCAACTTGCCTCCAGTGCGGCCTTGCTCTAACTTCTTTCCGCAGCAGGGAACACGCTGCCACATAGGAAACTTCACTTCAGGTCGAATTTACGTTGTGGAAGCCTAAGGGTCTGGGCCTGCACTTAACTCGCAGTGTGCAACTTGCCTAGGCTGCGCCCCAGGTTCCAACTTCTTTCCACAGCCGGGAGCAAACTGCCCCTTGGGAATCCTCCCTTTGAAGGTCGCGTTCACGTTTTGGAAGCCGCAGCGTCTTTGCGTGCCCTTAACTCGGAGTATCCAACAAGCTTCTAGTACGCCCTTCTTCTCAAGTCTTCCCTTCGCTTGGGAACACACTGCCACTGAGGAGACTTCACTTGAAGCGCGATGACACGCTTTGCAGCCCAAGGGACTGGACGGGCAACTTCACTCAGAAGCTCCAACTGCCTTCTAGTCGGCCTTGGTTCTAAGTTCTTTCCTTCCTGCAATGGGAACACACGGCCGCATAGGCCTCTTGGCCTTCGGAGCGTTTCTACGTGTTGGAAGCAGCAGGCCCTTAGCCTGCACTTTACGTAGAGCTTGCAACTTGGCGTAGAGTCCGCCTTGGTTCTAAGTTCTTGCCTGAGCTGCGAACACGCTGCCGCTTATGAGGCTTCACCTGAAGAGCGAGGCTAACTTTTGGAAGCCTAATGGACTTGGCGTGCACTTCACACAGAGAGTCCAAGTCGGCTTCAGGCTGCCCTTGTTCTCACTTCTTTCCTCACCTGCGAGAACACGGCCAGAAGGCGGTTGCGTCCTACGCGGCGCTTGGCGTTTTGGACGCAGAGGCGCATTGGCGAGCACTTCCCTCAGAGTCTCCCACCTGCCTTGGTGTCCGTCTTTGTTCTAACACCTTTCCGCAACTGGCAGAACACTGCCCTCTAGTAGTGTTCGTCTTCGCTGCGTTTGTAAGTTCGGGAAGCCTAAGGGCCTTCCCTGGAACTCAACTCGGTGTAGCCAACAGGCTTCTAGTCCGCCCCTCTTCTAAGGTCTTTCCTCCCCTGGGATCTCACGCCCCCCCCCCCCCCCGCAGGAGACGTCACCTTAGGAGCGATGATACGTTTTGGAAGCAAAAGGGGACCTGGGGTGCCCTGCCCTGAGAGTGTCCAACTTGCCTCCAGTGCGGCCTTGCTCTAAATTCTTTCCGCAGCAGGGAACACGCTGCCACATAGGAAACTTCACTTCAGGTCGAGTTTACGTTGTGGAAGCCTAAGGGTCTGGGCCTGCACTTAACTCGCAGTGTGCAACTTGCCTAGGCTGCGCCCCAGGTTCCAACTTCTTTCCACAGCCGGGAGCAAACTGCCTCTTGGGAATCCTCCCTTTGAGGGTCGCGTTCACGTTTTGGAAGCCGCAGCGTCTTTGCGTGCCCTTAACTCGGAGTATCCAACAAGCTTCTAGTACGCCCTTCTTCTCAAGTCTTCCCTTCGCTTGGGAACACACTGCCCCTGAGGAGTCTTCACCTGAAGCGCGATGACACGCTTTGCAGCCCAAGGGACTGGACGGGCAACTTAACTCAGAAGCTCCAACTGCCTTCTAGTCGGCCTTGGTTCTAAGTTCTTTCCTTCCTGCAATGGGAACCCACGGCCGCATAGGCCTCTTGGCCTTCGGAGCGTTTCTACGTGTTGGAAGCAGCAGGGCCTTAGCCTGCACTTTACGTAGAGCTTGCAACTTGGCGTAGAGTCCGCCTTGGTTCTAAGTTCTTGCCTGAGCTGCGAACACGCTGCCGCTTATGAAGCTTCACCTGAAGAGCGAGGCTACCTTTTGGAATCCTAATGGACTTGGCGTGCACTTCACACAGAGAGTCCAAGTCGGCTTCAGGCCGCCCTTGTTCTCACTTCTTTCCTCACCTGCGAGAACACGGCCAGAAGGCGGTTGCGTCGTACGCGGCGCTTGGCGTTTTGGACGCAGAGGCGCATTAGCGAGCACTTCCCTCCGAGTCTCCAACCTGCCTTGGCGTCCGCCTTTGTTCTAACACCTTTCCGCAACTGGGAGAACACTGCCCTCTAGTAGTGTTCGTCTTCGCTGCGTTTGTAGGTTTGGGAAGCCTAAGGGCCTTCCCTGGAACTCAACTCGGTGTAGCCAACAGGCTTCTTGTCCGCCCCTGTTCTAAGGTCTTTCCTCCCCTGTGATCTCACGCCCCCCCCCCCCCCCGCAGGAGACGTCACCTTAGGAGCGATGATACGTTTTGGAAGCAAAAGGGGACTGGGGTGCCCTGCCCTGAGAGTGTCCAACTTGCCTCCATTGCGGCCTTGTTCTAACATCTTTCCGCAGCAGGGAACACGCTGCCACATAGGAAACTTCACTTCAGGTCGAATTTACGTTGTGGAAGCCTAAGGGTCTGGGCCTGCACTTAACTCGCAGTGTGCAACTTGCCTAGGCTGCGCCCCAGGTTCCAACTTTTTTCCACAGCCGGGAGCAAACTGCCCCTTGGGAATCCTCCCTTTGAAGGTCGCGTTCACGTTTTGGAAGCCGCAGCGTCTTTGCGTGCCCTTAACTCGGAGTATCCAACAAGCTTCTAGTACGCCCTTCTTCTCAAGTCTTCCCTTCGCTTGGGAACACACTGCCACTGAGGAGACTTCACCTGAAGCGCGATGACACGCTTTGCAGCCCAAGGGACTGGACGGGCAACTTAACTCAGAAGCTCCAACTGCCTTCTAGTCGGCCTTGGTTCTAAGTTCTTTCCTTCCTGCAATGGGAACACACGGCCGCATAGGCCTCTTGGCCTTCGGAGCGTTTCTACGTGTTGGAAGCAGCAGGGCCTTAGCCTGCACTTTACGTAGAGCTTGCAACTTGGCGTAGAGTCCGCCTTGGTTCTAAGTTCTTGCCTGAGCTGCGAACACGCTGCCGTTTATGAGGCTTCACCTGAAGAGCGAGGCAACCTTTTGGAAGCCTAATGGACTTGGCGTGCACTTCACACAGAGAGTCCAAGTCGGCTTCAGGCCACCCTTGTTCTCACTTCTTTCCTCACCTGCGAGAACACGGCCCGAAGGCGGTTGCGTCGTACGCGGCGCTTGGCGTTTTGGACGCAGAGGCGCATTGGCGAGCACTTCCCTCAGAGTCTCCAACCTGCCTTGGCGTCCGCCTTTGTTCTAACACCTTTCCGCAACTGGGAGAACACTGCCCTCTAGTAGTGTTCGTCTTCGCTGCGTTTGTAGGTTTGGGAAGCCTAAGGGCCTTCCCTGGAACTCAACTCGGTGTAGCCAACAGGCTTCTTGTCCGCACCTGTTCTAAGGTCTTTCCTCCCCTGGGATCTCACGCCCCCCCCCCCGCAGGAGACGTCACCTGAGGAGCGATGATACGTTTTGGAAGCAAAAGGGGACCTGGGGTGCCCTGCCCTGAGAGTGTCCAACTTGCCTCCAGTGCGGCCTTGCTCTAACTTCTTTCCGCAGCAGGGAACACGCTGCCACATAGGAAACTTCACTTCAGGTCGAATTTACGTTGTGGAAGCCTAAGGGTCTGGGCCTGCACTTAACTCGCAGTGTGCAACTTGCCTAGGCTGCGCCCCAGGTTCCAACTTCATTCCACAGCCGGGAGCAAACTGCCCCTTGGGAATCCTCCCTTTGAAGGTCGCGTTCACGTTTTGGAAGCCGCAGCGTCTTTGCGTGCCCTTAACTCGGAGTATCCAACAAGCTTCTAGTACGCCCTTCTTCTCAAGTCTTCCCTTCGCTTGGGAACACACTGCCACTGAGGAGACTTCACTTGAAGCGCGATGACACGCTTTGCAGCCCAAGGGACTGGACGGGCAACTTAACTCAGAAGCTCCAACTGCCTTCTAGTCGGCCTTGGTTCTAAGTTCTTTCCTTCCTGCAATGGGAACACACGGCCGCATAGGCCTCTTGGCCTTCGGAGCGTTTCTACGTGTTGGAAGCAGCAGGGCCTTAGCCTGCACTTTACGTAGAGCTTGCAACTTGGCGTAGAGTCCGCCTTGGTTCTAAGTTCTTGCCTGAGCTGCGAACACGCTGCCGCTTATGAGGCTTCACCTGAAGAGCGAGGCTACCTTTTGGAAGCCTAATGGACTTGGCGTGCACTTCACACAGAGAGTCCAAGTCGGCTTCAGGCCGCCCTTGTTCTCACTTCTTTCCTCACCTGCGAGAACACGGCCAGAAGGCGGTTGCGTCGTACGCGGCGCTTGGCGTTTTGGACGCAGAGGCGCATTGGCGAGCACTTCCCTCAGAGTCTCCCACCTGCCTTGGTGTCCGCCTTTGTTCTAACACCTTTCCGCAACTGGCAGAACACTGCCCTCTAGTAGTGTTCGTCTTCGCTGCGTTTGTAGGTTCGGGAAGCCTAAGGGCCTTCCCTGGAACTCAACTCGGTGTAGCCAACAGGCTTCTAGTCCGCCCCTGTTCTAAGGTCTTTTCTCCCCTGGGATCTCACGGCCCCACCCCCCCCGCATGAGACGTCAACTTAGGAGCGATGATACGTTTTGGAAGCAAAAGGGGACCTGGGGTGCCCTGCCCTGAGAGTGTCCAACTTGCCTCCAGTGCGGCCTTGTTCTAACTTCTTTCCGCAGCAGGGAACACGCTGCCACATAGGAAACTTCACTTCAGGTCGAGTTTACGTTGTGGAAGCCTAAGGGTCTGGGCCTGCACTTAACTCGCAGTGTGCAACTTGCCTAGGGTGCGCCCCAGGTTCCAACTTCTTTCCACAGCCGGGAGCAAACAGCCCCTTGGGAATCCTCCCTTTGAAGGTCGCGTTCACGTTTTGGAAGCCGCAGCGTCTTTGCGTGCCCTTAACTCGGAGTATCCAACAAGCTTCTAGTACGCCCTTCTTCTCAAGTCTTCCCTTCGCTTGGGAACACACTGCCACTGAGGAGACTTCACCTGAAGCGCGATGACACGCTTTGCAGCCCAAGGGACTGGACGGGCAACTTAACTCAGAAGCTCCAACTGCCTTCTAGTCGGCCTTGGTTCTAAGTTCTTTCCTTCCTGCAATGGGAACACACGGCCGCATAGGCCTCTTGGCCTTCGGAGCGTTTCTACGTGTTGGAAGCAGCAGGGCCTTAGCCTGCACTTTACGTAGAGCTTGCAACTTGGCGTAGAGTCCGCCTTGGTTCTAAGTTCTTGCCTGAGCTGCGAACACGCTGCCGTTTATGAGGCTTCACCTGAAGAGCGAGGCAAACTTTTGGAAGCCTAATGGACTTGGCGTGCACTTCACACAGAGAGTCCAAGTCGGCTTCAGGCCACCCTTGTTCTCACTTCTTTCCTCACCTGCGAGAACACGGCCCGAAGGCGGTTGCGTCGTACGCGGCGCTTGGCGTTTTGGACGCAGAGGCGCATTGGCGAGCACTTCCCTCAGAGTCTCCAACCTGCCTTGGCGTCCGCCTTGGTTCTAACACATTTCCGCAACTGGGAGAACACTGCCCTCTAGTAGTGTTCGTCTTCGCTGCGTTTGTAGGTTTGGGAAGCCTAGGGGCCTTCCCTGGAACTCAACTCGGTGTAGCCAACAGGGTTCTAGACCGCCCCTGTTCTAAGGTCTTTCCTCCCCTGGGATCTCACGCCCCCCCCCCCCGCATGAGACGTCACCTTAGGAGCGATGATACGTTTTGGAAGCAAAAGGGGACCTGGGGTGCCCTGCCCTGAGAGTGTCCAACTTGCCTCCAGTGCGGCCTTGTTCTAACTTCTTTCCGCAGCAGGGAACACGCTGCCACATAGGAAACTTCACTTCAGGTCGAGTTTACGTTGTGGAAGCCTAAGGGTCTGGGCCTGCACTTAACTCGCAGTGTGCAACTTGCCTAGGGTGCGCCCCAGGTTCCAACTTCTTTCCACAGCCGGGAGCAAACTGCCCCTTAGGAATCCTCCCTTTGAAGGTCGCGTTCACGTTTTGGAAGCCGCAGCGTCTTTGCGTGCCCTTAACTCGGAGTATCCAACAAGCTTCTAGTACGCCCTTCTTCTCAAGTCTTCCCTTCGCTTGGGAACACACTGCCACTGAGGAGACTTCACCTGAAGCGCGATGACACGCTTTGCAGCCCAAGGGACTGGACGGGCAACTTAACTCAGAAGCTCCAACTGCCTTCTAGTCGGCCTTGGTTCTAAGTTCTTTCCTTCCTGCAATGGGAACACACGGCCGCATAGGCCTCTTGGCCTTCGGAGCGTTTCTACGTGTTGGAAGCAGCAGGGCCTTAGCCTGCACTTTACGTAGAGCTTGCAACTTGGCGTAGAGTCCGCCTTGGTTCTAAGTTCTTGCCTGAGCTGCGAACACGCTGCCGCTTATGAGGCTTCACCTGAAGAGCGAGGCTACCTTTTGGAAGCCTAATGGACTTGGCGTGCACTTCACACAGAGAGTCCAAGTCGGCTTCAGGCCGCCCTTGTTCTCACTTCTTTCCTCACCTGCGAGAACACGGCCAGAAGGCGGTTGCGTCCTACGCGGCGCTTGGCGTTTTGGACGCAGAGGCGCATTGGCGAGCACTTCCCTCCGAGTCTCCAACCTGCCTTGGCGTCCGCCTTTGTTCTAACACCTTTCCGCAACTGGGAGAACACTGCCCTCTAGTAGTGTTCGTCTTCGCTGCGTTTGTAGGTTTGGGAAGCCTAAGGGCCTTCCCTGGAACTCAACTCGGTGTAGCCAACAGGCTTCTAGTCCGCCCCTCTTCTAAGGTCTTTCCTCCCCTGGGATCTCACGCCCCCCCCCCCCCCCCCGCAGGAGACGTCACCTTAGGAGCGATGATACGTTTTGGAAGCAAAAGGGGACCTGGGATGCCCTGCCCTGAGAGTGTCCAACTTGCCTCCAGTGCGGCCTTGCTCTAAATTCTTTCCGCAGCAGGGAACACGCTGCCACATAGGAAACTTCACTTCAGGTCGAGTTTACGTTGTGGAAGCCTAAGGGTCTGGGCCTGCACTTAACTCGCAGTGTGCAACTTGCCTAGGCTGCGCCCCAGGTTCCAACTTCTTTCCAAAGCCGGGAGCAAACTGCCTCTTGGGAATCCTCCCTTTGAGGGTCGCGTTCACGTTTTGGAAGCCGCAGCGTCTTTGCGTGCCCTTAACTCGGAGTATCCAACAAGCTTCTAGTACGCCCTTCTTCTCAAGTCTTCCCTTCGCTTGGGAACACACTGCCCCTGAGGAGACTTCACCTGAAGCGCGATGACACGCTTTGCAGCCCAAGGGACTGGACGGGCAACTTCACTCAGAAGCTCCAACTGCCTTCTAGTCGGCCTTGGTTCTAAGTTCTTTCCTTCCTGCAATGGGAACACACGGCCGCATAGGCCTCTTGGCCTTCGGAGCGTTTCTACGTGTTGGAAGCAGCAGGGCCTTAGCCTGCACGTTACGTAGAGCTTGCAACTTGGCGTAGAGTCCGCCTTGGTTCTAAGTTCTTGCCTGAGCTGCGAACACGCTGCCGCTTATGAGGCTTCACCTGAAGAGCGAGGCTACCTTTTGGAAGCCTAATGGACTTGGCGTGCACTTCACACAGAGAGTCCAAGTCGGCTTCAGGCCGCCCTTGTTCTCACTTCTTTCCTCACCTGCGAGAACACGGCCAGAAGGCGGTTGCGTCGTACGCGGCGCTTGGCGTTTTGGACGCAGAGGCGCATTAGCGAGCACTTCCCTCCGAGTCTCCAACCTGCCTTGGCGTCCGCCTTTGTTCTAACACCTTTCCGCAACTGGGAGAACACTGCCCTCTAGTAGTGTTCGTCTTCGCTGCGTTTGTAGGTTTGGGAAGCCTAAGGGCCTTCCCTGGAACTCAACTCGGTGTAGCCAACAGGCTTCTTGTCCGCCCCTGTTCTAAGGTCTTTCCTCCCCTGTGATCTCACGCCCCCCCCCCCCCCGCAGGAGACGTCACCTTAGGAGCGATGATACGTTTTGGAAGCAAAAGGGGACCTGGGGTGCCCTGCCCTGAGAGTGTCCAACTTGCCTCCAGTGCGGCCTTGCTCTAACTTCTTTCCGCAGCAGGGAACACGCTGCCACATAGGAAACTTCACTTCAGGTCGAGTTTACGTTGTGGAAGCCTAAGGGTCTGGGCCTACACTTAACTCGCAGTGTGCAACTTGCCTAGGGTGCGCCCCAGGTTCCAACTTCTTTCCACAGCCGGGAGCAAACTGCCCCTTGGGAATCCTCCCTTTGAAGGTCGCGTTCACGTTTTGGAAGCCGCAGCGTCTTTGCGTGCCCTTAACTCGGTGTATCCAACAAGCTTCTAGTACGCCCTTCTTCTCAAGTCTTCCCTTCGCTTGGGAACACACTGCCACTGAGGAGACTTCACCTGAAGCGCGATGACACGCTTTGCAGCCCAAGGGACTGGACGGGCAACTTAACTCAGAAGCTCCAACTGCCTTCTAGTCGGCCTTGGTTCTAAGTTCTTTCCTTCCTGCAATGGGAACACACGGCCGCATAGGCCTCTTGGCCTTCGGAGCGTTTCTACGTGTTGGAAGCAGCAGGGCCTTAGCCTGCACTTTACGTAGAGCTTGCAACTTGGCGTAGAGTCCGCCTTGGTTCTAAGTTCTTGCCTGAGCTGCGAACACGCTGCCGCTTATGAGGCTTCACCTGAAGAGCGAGGCTACCTTTTGGAAGCCTAATGGACTTGGCGTGCACTTCACACAGAGAGTCCAAGTCGGCTTCAGGCCGCCCTTGTTCTCACTTCTTTCCTCACCTGCGAGAACACGGCCAGAAGGCGGTTGCGTCGTACGCGGCGCTTGGCGTTTTGGACGCAGAGGCGCATTGGCGAGCACTTCCCTCAGAGTCTCCAACCTGCCTTGGCGTCCGCCTTTGTTCTAACACCTTTCCGCAACTGGGAGAACACTGCCCTGTAGTAGTGTTCGTCTTCGCTGCGTTTGTAGGTTTGGGAAGCCTAAGGGCCTTCCCTGGAACTCAACTCGGTGTAGCCAACAGGCTTCTAGTCCGCCCCTCTTCTAAGGTCTTTCCTCCCCTGGGATCTCACGCCCCCCCCCCCCTCAGGAGACGTCACCTTAGGAGCGATGATACGTTTTGGAAGCAAAAGGGGACCTGGGGTGCCCTGCCCTGAGAGTGTCCAACTTGCCTCCAGTGCGGCCTTGCTCTAAATTCTTTCCGCAGCAGGGAACACGCTGCCACATAGGAAACTTCACTTCAGGTCGAGTTTACGTTGTGGAAGCCTAAGGGTCTGGGCCTGCACTTAACTCGCAGTGTGCAACTTGCCTAGGCTGCGCCCCAGGTTCCAACTTCTTTCCACAGCCGGGAGCAAACTGCCTCTTGGGAATCCTCCCTTTGAGGGTCGCGTTCACGTTTTGGAAGCCGCAGCGTCTTTGCGTGCCCTTAACTCGGAGTATCCAACAAGCTTCTAGTACGCCCTTCTTCTCAAGTCTTCCCTTCGCTTGGGAACACACTGCCCCTGAGGAGACTTCACCTGAAGCGCGATGACACGCTTTGCAGCCCAAGGGACTGGACGGGCAACTTCACTCAGAAGCTCCAACTGCCTTCTAGTCGGCCTTGGTTCTAAGTTCTTTCCTTCCTGCAATGGGAACACACGGACGCATAGGCCTCTTGGCCTTCGGAGCGTTTCTACGTGTTGGAAGCAGCAGGGCCTTAGCCTGCACTTTACGTAGAGCTTGCAACTTGGCGTAGAGTCCGCCTTGGTTCTAAGTTCTTGCCTGAGCTGCGAACACGCTGCCGCTTATGAGGCTTCACCTGAAGAGCGAGGCTACCTTTTGGAAGCCTAATGGACTTGGCGTGCACTTCACACAGAGAGTCCAAGTCGGCTTCAGGCCGCCCTTGTTCTCACTTCTTTCCTCACCTGCGAGAACACGGCCAGAAGGCGGTTGCGTCGTACGCGGCGCTTGGCGTTTTGGACGCAGAGGCGCATTGGCGAGCACTTCCCTCCGAGTCTCCAACCTGCCTTGGCGTCCGCCTTTGTTCTAACACCTTTCCGCAACTGGGAGAACACTGCCCTCTAGTAGTGTTCGTCTTCGCTGCGTTTGTAGGTTTGGGAAGCCTAAGGGCCTTCCCTGGAACTCAACTCGGTGTAGCCAACAGGCTTCTAGTCCGCCCCTCTTCTAAGGTCTTTCCTCCCCTGGGATCTCACGCCCCCCCCCCCCCCCCCGCAGGAGACGTCACCTTAGGAGCGATGATACGTTTTGGAAGCAAAAGGGGACCTGGGATGCCCTGCCCTGAGAGTGTCCAACTTGCCTCCAGTGCGGCCTTGCTCTAAATTCTTTCCGCAGCAGGGAACACGCTGCCACATAGGAAACTTCACTTCAGGTCGAGTTTACGTTGTGGAAGCCTAAGGGTCTGGGCCTGCACTTAACTCGCAGTGTGCAACTTGCCTAGGCTGCGCCCCAGGTTCCAACTTCTTTCCACAGCCGGGAGCAAACTGCCTCTTGGGAATCCTCCCTTTGAGGGTCGCGTTCACGTTTTGGAAGCCGCAGCGTCTTTGCGTGCCCTTAACTCGGAGTATCCAACAAGCTTCTAGTACGCCCTTCTTCTCAAGTCTTCCCTTCGCTTGGGAACACACTGCCCCTGAGGAGACTTCACCTGAAGCGCGATGACACGCTTTGCAGCCCAAGGGACTGGACGGGCAACTTCACTCAGAAGCTCCAACTGCCTTCTAGTCGGCCTTGGTTCTAAGTTCTTTCCTTCCTGCAATGGGAACACACGGCCGCATAGGCCTCTTGGCCTTCGGAGCGTTTCTACGTGTTGGAAGCAGCAGGGCCTTAGCCTGCACGTTACGTAGAGCTTGCAACTTGGCGTAGAGTCCGCCTTGGTTCTAAGTTCTTGCCTGAGCTGCGAACACGCTGCCGCTTATGAGGCTTCACCTGAAGAGCGAGGCTACCTTTTGGAAGCCTAATGGACTTGGCGTGCACTTCACACAGAGAGTCCAAGTCGGCTTCAGGCCGCCCTTGTTCTCACTTCTTTCCTCACCTGCGAGAACACGGCCAGAAGGCGGTTGCGTCGTACGCGGCGCTTGGCGTTTTGGACGCAGAGGCGCATTAGCGAGCACTTCCCTCCGAGTCTCCAACCTGCCTTGGCGTCCGCCTTTGTTCTAACACCTTTCCGCAACTGGGAGAACACTGCCATCTAGTAGTGTTCGTCTTCGCTGCGTTTGTAGGTTTGGGAAGCCTAAGGGCCTTCCCTGGAACTCAACTCGGTGTAGCCAACAGGCTTCTTGTCCGCCCCTGTTCTAAGGTCTTTCCTCCCCTGTGATCTCACGCCCCCCCCCCCCCCGCAGGAGACGTCACCTTAGGAGCGATGATACGTTTTGGAAGCAAAAGGGGACCTGGGGTGCTCTGCCCTGAGAGTGTCCAACTTGCCTCCAGTGCGGCCTTGCTCTAACTTCTTTCCGCAGCAGGGAACACGCTGCCACATAGGAAACTTCACTTCAGGTCGAGTTTACGTTGTGGAAGCCTAAGGGTCTGGGCCTGCACTTAACTCGCAGTGTGCAACTTGCCTAGGGTGCGCCCCAGGTTCCAACTTCTTTCCACAGCCGGGAGCAAACTGCCTCTTGGGAATCCTCCCTTTGAGGGTCGCGTTCACGTTTTGGAAGCCGCAGCGTCTTTGCGTGCCCTTAACTCGGAGTATCCAACAAGCTTCTAGTACGCCCTTCTTCTCAAGTCTTCCCTTCGCTTGGGAACACACTGCCCCTGAGGAGACTTCACCTGAAGCGCGATGACACGCTTTGCAGCCCAAGGGACTGGACGGGCAACTTAACTCAGAAGCTCCAACTGCCTTCTAGTCGGCCTTGGTTCTAAGTTCTTTCCTTCCTGCAATGGGAACCCACGGCCGCATAGGCCTCTTGGCCTTCGGAGCGTTTCTACGTGTTGGAAGCAGCAGGGCCTTAGCCTGCACTTTACGTAGAGCTTGCAACTTGGCGTAGAGTCCGCCTTGGTTCTAAGTTCTTGCCTGAGCTGCGAACACGCTGCCGCTTATGAGGCTTCACCTGAAGAGCGAGGCTACCTTTTGGAAGCCTAATGGACTTGGCGTGCACTTCACACAGAGAGTCCAAGTCGGCTTCAGGCCGCCCTTGTTCTCACTTCTTTCCTCACCTGCGAGAACACGGCCAGAAGGCGGTTGCGTCGTACGCGGCGCTTGGCGTTTTGGACGCAGAGGCGCATTAGCGAGCACTTCCCTCCGAGTCTCCAACCTGCCTTGGCGTCCGCCTTTGTTCTAACACCTTTCCGCAACTGGGAGAACACTGCCCTCTAGTAGTGTTCGTCTTCGCTGCGTTTGTAGGTTTGGGAAGCCTAAGGGCCTTCCCTGGAACTCAACTCGGTGTAGCCAACAGGCTTCTTGTCCGCCCCTGTTCTAAGGTCTTTCCTCCCCTGGGATCTCACGCCCCCCCCCCCCCCCGCAGGAGACGTCACCTTAGGAGCGATGATACGTTTTGGAAGCAAAAGGGGACTGGGGTGCCCTGCCCTGAGAGTGTCCAACTTGCCTCCATTGCGGCCTTGTTCTAACATCTTTCCGCAGCAGGGAACACGCTGCCAAATAGGAAACTTCACTTCAGGTCTAGTTTACCTTGTGGAAGCCTAAGGGTCTGGGCCTGCACTTAACTCGCAGTGTGCAACTTGCCTAGGGTGCGCCCCAGGTTCCAACTTCTTTCCACAGCCGGGAGCAAACTGCCCCTTGGGAATCCTCCCTTTGAAGGTCGCGTTCACGTTTTGGAAGCCGCAGCGTCTTTGCGTGCCCTTAACTCGGAGTATCCAACAAGCTTCTAGTACGCCCTTCTTCTCAAGTCTTCCCTTCGCTTGGGAACACACTGCCACTGAGGAGACTTCACCTGAAGCGCGTTGACACGCTTTGCAGCCCAAGGGACTGGACGGGCAACTTAACTCAGAAGCTCCAACTGCCTTCTAGTCGGCCTTGGTTCTAAGTTCTTTCCTTCCTGCAATGGGAACACACGGCCGCATAGGCCTCTTGGCCTTCGGAGCGTTTCTACGTGTTGGAAGCAGCAGGGCCTTAGCCTGCACTTTACGTAGAGCTTGCAACTTGGCGTAGAGTCCGCCTTGGTTCTAAGTTCTTGCCTGAGCTGCGAACACGCTGCCGCTTATGAGGCTTCACCTGAAGAGCGAGGCTACCTTTTGGAAGCCTAATGGACTTGGCGTGCACTTCACACAGAGAGTCCAAGTCGGCTTCAGGCCGCCCTTGTTCTCATTCTTTCCTCACCTGCGAGAACACGGCCCGAAGGCGGTTGCGTCGTACGCGGCGCTTGGCGTTTTGGACGCAGAGGCGCATTGGCGAGCACTTCACTCAGAGTCTCCAACCTGCCTTGGCGTCCGCCTTTGTTCTAACACCTTTCCGCAACTGGGAGAACACTGCCATCTAGTAGTGTTCGTCTTCGCTGCGTTTGTAGGTTTGGGAAGCCTAAGGGCCTTCCCTGGAACTCAACTCGGTGTAGCCAACAGGCTTCTAGTCCGCCCCTGTTCTTAAGGTCTTTCCGCCCCGGGGAACTCACGCCCCCCCCCCAGGAGACGTCACCTGAGGAGCGATGATACGTTTTGGAAGCAAAAGGGGACCTGGGGTGCCCTGCCCTGAGAGTGTCCAACTTGCCCCCAGTGCGGCCTTGTTCTAACTTCTTTCGCAGCAGGGAACACGCTGCCACTTAGGAAACTTCACTTCAGGTCGAGTTTACGTTGTGGAAGCCTAAGGATCTGGGCCTGCACTTAACTCGCAGTGTGCAACTTGCCTAGGGTGCGCCCCAGGTTCCAACTTCTTTCCACAGCCGGGAGCAAACTGCCCCTTGGGAATCCTCACTTTGAAGGTCGCGTTCACGTTTTGGAAGCCGCAGCGTCTTTGCGTGCCCTTAACTCGGAGTATCCAACAAGCTTCTAGTACGCCCTTCTTCTCAAGTCTTCCCTTCGCTTGGGAACACACTGCCATTGAGGAGACTTCACCTGAAGCGCGATGACACGCTTTGCAGCCCAAGGGACTGGACGGGCAACTTAACTCAGAAGCTCCAAAAGCCTTCTAGTCGGCCTTGGTTCTAAGTTCTTTCCTTCCTGCAATGGGAACACACGGCCGCATAGGCCTCTTGGCCTTCGGAGCGTTTCTACGTGTTGGAAGCAGCAGGGCCTTAGCCTGCACTTTACGTAGAGCTTGCAACTTGGCGTAGAGTCCGCCTTGGTTCTAAGTTCTTACCTGAGCTGCGAACACGCTGCCGCTTATGAGGCTTCACCTGAAGAGCGAGGCTACCTTTTGGAAGCCTAATGGACTTGGCGTACACTTCACACAGAGAGTCCAAGTCGGCTTCAGGCCGCCCTTGTTCTCACTTCTTTCCTCACCTGCGAGAACACGGCTAGAAGGCGGTTGCGTAGTACGCGGCGCTTGGCGTTTTGGACGCAGAGGCGCATTGGCGAGCACTACACTCAGAGTCTCCAACCTGCCTTGTCGTCCGCCTTTCTTCTAACACCTTTCCGCAACTGGGAGAACACTGCCCTCTAGTAGTGTTCGTCTTCGCTGCGTTTGTAGGTTTGGGAAGCCTAAGGGCCTTCCCTGGAACTTAACTCGGTGTAGCCAACAGGCTTCTAGTCTGCCCCTGTTCTTAAGGTCTTTCCTCCCCTGGGATCTCACGCCCCCCCCCCCAGGAGACGTCACCTGAGGAGCGATGATATGTTTTGGAAGCAAAAGGGGACCTGGGGTGCCCTGCCCTGAGAGTGTCCAACTTGCCTCCAGTGCGGCCTTGTTCTAACTTCTTTCCGCAGCAGGGAACACGCTGCCACATAGGAAACTTCACTTCAGGTCGAGTTTACGTTGTGGAAGCCTAAGGGTCTGGGCCTGCACTTAACTCGCAGTGTGCAAGTTGCCTAGGGTGCGCCCCAGGTTCCAACTTCTTTCCACAGCCGGGGGCAAACTGCCCCTTGGGAATCCTCCCTTTGAAGGTCGCATTCACGTTTTGGAAGCCGCAGCGTCTTTGCGTGCCCTTAACTCGGAGTATCCAACAAGCTTCTAGTACGCCCTTCTTCTCAAGTCTTCCCTTCGCTTGGGAACACACTGCCACTGAGGAGACTTCACCTGAAGCGCGATGACACACTTTGCAGCCCAAGGGACTGGACGGGCAACTTAACTCAGAAGCTCCAACTGCCTTCTAGTCGGCCTTGGTTCTAAGTTCTTTCCTTCCTGCAATGGGAACCCACGGCCGCATAGGCCTCTTGGCCTTCGGAGCGTTTCTACGTGTTGGAAGCAGCAGGGCCTTAGCCTGCACTTTACGTAGAGCTTGCAACTTGGCGTAGAGTCCGCCTTGGTTCTAAGTTCTTGCCTGAGCTGCGAACACGCTGCCGCTTATGAGGCTTCACCTGAAGAGCGAGGCTACCTTTTGGAAGCCTAATGGACTTGGCGTGCACTTCACACAGAGAGTCCAAGTCGGCTTCAGGCCGCCCTTGTTCTCACTTCTTTCCTCACCTGCGAGAACACGGCCAGAAGGCGGTTGCGTCGTACGCGGCGCTTGGCGTTTTGGACGCAGAGGCGCATTGGCGAGCACTTCACTCAGAGTCTCCAACCTGCCTTGGCGTCCGCCTATGTTCTAACACCTTTCCGCAACTGGGAGAACACTGCCCTCTAGTAGTGTTCGTCTTCGCTGCGTTTGTAGGTTTGGGAAGCCTAAGGGCCTTCCCTGGAACTCAACTCGGTGTAGCCAACAGGCTTCAAGTCCGCCCCTGTTCTAAGGTCTTTCCTCCCCTGGGATCTCACGGGCCCCCCCTCCCCCAGGAGACGTCACCTTAGGAGCGATGATACGTTTTGGAAGTAGAAGGGGACCTGGAGTGCCCTGCCCTGAGAGTGTCCAACTTGCCTCCAGTGCGGCCTTGTTCTAACTTCTTTCCGCAGCAGGGAACACGCTGCCACATAGGAAACTTCACTTCAGGTCGAGTTTACGTTGTGGAAGCATAAGGGTCTGGGCCTGCACTTAACTCGCAGTGTGCAAGTTGCCTAGGGTGCGCCCCAGGTTCCAACTTCTTTCCACAGCCGGGAGCAAACTGCCCCTTGGGAATCCTCCCTTTGAAGGTCGCATTCACGTTTTGGAAGCCGCAGCGTCTTTGCGTGCCCTTAACTCGGAGTATCCAACAAGCTTCTAGTACGCCCTTCTTCTCAAGTCTTCCCTTCGCTTGGGAACACACTGCCACTGAGGAGACTTCACCTGAAGCGCGATGACACGCTTTGAAGCCCAAGGGACTGGACGGGCAACTTGACTCAGAAGCTCCAACTGCCTTCTAGTCGGCCTTGGTTCTAAGTTCTTTCCTTCCTGCAATGGGAACACACGGCCGCATAGGCCTCTTGGCCTTCGGAGCGTTTCTACGTGTTGGAAGCAGCAGGGCCTTAGCCTGCACTTTACGTAGAGCTTGCAACTTGGCGTAGAGTCCGCCTTGGTTCTAAGTTCTTGCCTGAGCTGCGAACACGCTGCCGCTTATGAGGCTTCACCTGAAGAGCGAGGCTACCTTTTGGAAGCCTAATGGACTTGGCGTGCACTTCACACAGAGAGTCCAAGTCGGCTTCAGGCCGCCCTTGTTCTCACTTCTTTCCTCACCTGCGAGAACACGGCCAGAAGGCGGTTGCGTCGTACGCGGTGCTTGGCGTTTTGGACGCAGAGGTGCATTGGCGAGCACTTCCCTCAGAGTCTCCAACCTGCCTTGGCTTCCGCCTATGTTCTAACACCTTTCCGCAACTGGGAGATCACTGCCCTCTAGTAGTGTTCGTCTTCGCTGCGTTTGTAGGTTTGGGAAGCCTAAGGGCCTTCCCTGGAACTCAACTCGGTGTAGCCAACAGGCTTCAAGTCCGCCCCTGTTCTAAGGTCTTTCCTCCCCTGGGATCTCACGGGCCCCCCCTCCCCCAGGAGACGTCACCTTAGGAGCGATGATACGTTTTGGAAGCAGAAGGGGACCTGGGGTGCCCTGCCCTGAGAGTGTCCAACTTGCCTCCAGTGCAGCCTTGCTCTAACTTCTTTCCGCAGCAGGGAACACGCTGCCACATAGGAAACTTCACTTCAGGTCGAGTTTACGTTGTGGAAGCCTAAGGGTCTGGGCCTGCACTTAACTCGCAGTGTGCAACTTGCCTAGGGTGCGCCCCAGGTTCCAACTTCTTTCCACAGCCGGGAGCAAACTGCCCCTTGGGAATCCTCCCTTTGAAGGTCGCGTTCACGTTTTGGAAGCCGCAGCGTCTTTGCGTGCCCTTAACTCGGAGAATCCAACAAGCTTCTAGTACGCCCTTCTTCTCAAGTCTTCCCTTCGCTTGGGAACACACTGCCACTGAGGAGACTTCACCTGAAGCGCGATGACACGCTTTGCAGCCCAAGGGACTGGACGGGCAACTTCACTCAGAAGCTCCAACTGCCTTCTAGTCGGCCTTGGTTCTAAGTTCTTTCCTTCCTGCAATGGGAACACACGGTCATAGGCCTCATGGCCTTCGGAGCGTTTCTACGTGTTGGAAGCAGCAGGGCCTTAGCCTGCACTTTACGTAGAGCTTGCAACTTGGCGTAGAGTCCGCCTTGGTTCTAAGTTCTTGCCTGAGCTGCGAACACGCTGCCGCTTATGAGGCTTCACCTGAAGGGCGAGGCTACCTTTTGGAAGCCTAATGGACTTGGCGTGCCTTCACACAGAGAGTCCAAGTCGGCTTCAGGCCGCCCTTGTTCTCATTCTTTCCTCACCTGCGACAACACGGCCCGAAGGCGTTTGCGTCGTACGCGGCGCTTGGCGTTTTGGACGCAGAGGCGCATTGGCGAGCACTTCACTCAGAGTCTCCAACCTGCCTTGGCGTTCGCCTTTGTTCTAACACCTTTCCGCAACTGGGAGAACACTGCCCTCTAGTAGTGTTCGTCTTCGCTGCGTTTGTAGGTTTGGGAAGCTAGGGCCTTCCCTGGAACTCAACTCGGTGAGGCCAACAGGCTTCTAGTCCGCCCGTGCTCTTAAGGTCTTTCCTCCCCTGGGATCTCACGGGCCCCCCCCTCCCCCAGGAGACGTCACCTGAGGAGCGATGATACGTTTTGGAAGCAAAAGGGGACCTGGGGTGCCCTGCCCTGAGAGTGTCCAACTTGCCTCCAGTGCGGCCTTGTTCTAACTTCTTTCCGCAGCAGGGAACACGCTGCCACAGAGGAAACTTCACTTCAGCTCCAGTTTACGTTGTGGAAGCCTAAGAGTCTGGGCCTGCACTTAAGTCGCAGTGTGCAACTTGCCTAGGGTGCGCCCCAGGTTCCAACTTCTTTCCACAGCCGGGAGCAAACTGCCCCTTGGGAATCCTCCCTTTGAAGGTCGCGTTCACGTTTTGGAAGCCGCAGCGTCTTTGCGTGCCCTTAACTCGGAGTATCCAACAAGCTTCTAGTACGCCCTTCTTCTCAAGTCTTCCCTTCTCTTGGGAACACACTGCCCCTGAGGAGACTTCACCTGAAGCGCGATGACACGCTTTGCAGCCCAAGGGACTGGACGGGCAACTTAACTCAGAAGCTCCAACTGCCTTCTAGTCGGCCTTGGTTCTAAGTTCTTTCCTTCCTGCAATGGGAACACACGGCCGCATAGGCCTCTTGGC
Source organism: Meles meles (assembly GCF_922984935.1). Classification (NCBI taxonomy): domain Eukaryota; kingdom Metazoa; phylum Chordata; class Mammalia; order Carnivora; family Mustelidae; genus Meles; species Meles meles. The sequence continues at coordinate 60,884,119 of NC_060084.1, read as the reverse complement.
CTTCGGAGCGTTTCTACGTGTTGGAAGCAGCAGGGCCTTAGCCTGCACTTTACGTAGAGCTTGCAACTTGGCGTAGAGTCCGCTTGGTTCTAAGTTCTTGCCTGTGCTGCGAACACGCTGCCGCTTATGAGGCTTCACCTGAAGAGCGAGGCTACCTTTTGGAATCCTAATGGACTTGGCGTGCACTTCACACAGAGAGTCCAAGTCGGCTTCAGCCCGCCCTTGTTCTCACTTCTTTCCTCACCTGCGAGAACACGGCCAGAAGGCGGTTGCGTCGTACGCGGCGCTTGGCGTTTTGGACGCAGAGGCGCATTGGCGAGCACTTCACTCAGAGTCTCCAACCTGCCTTGGCGTCGGCATTTGTTCTAAAACCTTTCCGCAACTGGGAGAACACTGCCCTCTAGTAGTGTTCGTCTTCGCTGCGTTTGTAGGTTTGGGAATCCTAAGGGCCTTCCCTGGAACTCAACTCGGTGTAGCCAACAGGCTTCTAGTCCGCCCCTGTTCTTAAGGTCTTTCCGCCCCTGGGATCTCACGCCCCCCCCCCCCAGGAGACGTCACCTGAGGAGCGATGATACGTTTTGGAAGCAAAAGGGGACCTGGGGTGCCCTGCCCTGAGAGTGTCCAACTTGCCCCCAGTGCGGCCTTGTTCTAACTTCTTTCGCAGCAGGGAACACGCTGCCACTTAGGAAACTTCACTTCAGGTCGAGTTTACGTTGTGGAAGCCTAAGGGTCTGGGCCTGCACTTAACTCGCAGTGTGCAACTTGCCTAGGGTGCGCCCCAGGTTCCAACTTCTTTCCACAGCCGGGAGCAAACTGCCCCTTGGGAATCCTCCCTTTGAAGGTCGCGTTCACGTTTTGGAAGCCGCAGCGTCTTTGCGTGCCCTTAACTCGGAGTATCCAACAAGCTTCTAGTACGCCCTTCTTCTCAAGTCTTCCCTTCGCTTGGGAACACACTGCCATTGAGGAGACTTCACCTGAAGCGCAATGACACGCTTTGCAGCCCCAGGGACTGGACGGGCAACTTAACTCAGAAGCTCCAAAAGCCTTCTAGTCGGCCTTGGTTCTAAGTTCTTTCCTTCCTGCAATGGGAACACACGGCCGCATAGGCCTCTTGGCCTTCGGAGCGTTTCTACGTGTTGGAAGCAGCAGGGCCTTAGCCTGCACTTTACGTAGAGCTTGCAACTTGGCGTAGAGTCCGCCTTGGTTCTAAGTTCTTGCCTGAGCTGCGAACACGCTGCGCTTATGAGGCTTCACCTGAAGAGCGAGGCTACCTTTTGGAAGCCTAATGGACTTGGCGTGCACTTCACACAGAGAGTCCAAGTCGGCTTCAGGCCGCCCTTGTTCTCACTTCTTTCCTCACCTGCGAGAACACGGCCAGAAGGCGGTTGCGTCGTACGCGGTGCTTGGCGTTTTGGACGCAGAGGCGCATTGGCGAGCACTTCACTCAGAGTCTCCAACCTGCCTTGGCGTCCGCCTATGTTCTAACACCTTTCCGCAACTGGGAGAACACTGCCCTCTAGTAGTGTTCGTCTTCGCTGCGTTTGTAGGTTTGGGAAGCCTAAGGGCCTTCCCTGGAACTCAACTCGGTGTAGCCAACAGGCTTCTAGTCCGCCCCTGTTCTAAGGTCTTTCCTCCCCTGGGATCTCACGGGCCCCCCCTCCCCCAGGAGACGTCACCTGAGGAGCGATGATACGTTTTGGAAGCAAAAGGGGACCTGGGGTGCCCTGCCCTGAGAGTGTCCAACTTTCCTCCAGTGTAGCCTTGCTCTAACTTCTTTCCGCAGCAGGGAACACGCTGCCACATAGGAAACTTCACTTCAGGTCCAGTTTACGTTGTGGAAGCCTAAGGGTCTGGGACTGCATTTAACTCGCAGTGTGCAACTTGCCTAGGGTGCGCCCCAGGTTCCAACTTCTTTCCACAGCCGGGAGCAAACTGCCCCTTGGGAATCCTCCCTTTGAAGGTCGCGTTCACGTTTTGGAAGCCGCAGCGTCTTTGCGTGCCCTTAACTCGGAGTATCCAACAAGCTTCTAGTACGCCCTTCTTCTCAAGTCTTCCCTTCGCTTGGGAACACACTGCCATTGAGGAGACTTCACCTGAAGCGCGATGACACGCTTTGCAGCCCAAGGGACTGGACGGGCAACTTAACTCAGAAGCTCCAAAAGCCTTCTAGTCGGCCTTGGTTCTAAGTTCTTTCCTTCCTGCAATGGGAAGACACGGCCGCATAGGCCTCTTGGCCTTCGGAGCGTTTCTACGTGTTGGAAGCAGCAGGGCCTTAGCCTGCACTTTACGTAGAGCTTGCAACTTGGCGTAGAGTCCGCCTTGGTTCTAAGTTCTTGCCTGAGCTGCGAACACGCTGCCGCTTATGAGGCTTCACCTGAAGAGCGAGGCTACCTTTTGGAAGCCTAATGGACTTGGCGTACACTTCACACAGAGAGTCCAAGTCGGCTTCAGGCCGCCCTTGTTCTCACTTCTTTCCTCACCTGCGAGAACACGGCCAGAAGGCGGTTGCGTCGTACGCGGCGCTTGGCGTTTTGGACGCAGAGGCGCATTGGCGAGCACTACACTCAGAGTCTCCAACCTGCCTTGGCGTCCGCCTTTGTTCTAACACCTTTCCGCAACTGGGAGAACACTGCCCTCTAGTAGTGTTCGTCTTCGCTGCGTTTGTAGGTTTGGGAAGCCTAAGGGCCTTCCCTGGAACTCAACTCGGTGTAGCCAACAGGCTTCTAGTCTGCCCCTGTTCTTAAGGTCTTTCCTCCCCTGGGATCTCACGCCCCCCCCCCCCCAGGAGACGTCACCTGAGGAGCGATGATATGTTTTGGAAGCAAAAGGGGACCTGGGGTGCCCTGCCCTGAGAGTGTCCAACTTGCCTCCAGTGCGGCCTTGTTCTAACTTCTTTCCGCAGCAGGGAACACGCTGCCACATAGGAAACTTCACTTCAGGTCGATTTTACGTTGTGGAAGCCTAAGGGTCTGGGCCTGCACTTAACTCGCAGTGTGCAACTTGCCTAGGGTGCGCCCCAGGTTCCAACTTCTTTCCACAGCCGGGAGCAAACTGCCCCTTGGGAATCCTCCCTTTGAAGGTCGCGTTCACGTTTTGGAAGCCGCAGCGTCTTTGCGTGCCCTTTACTCGGAGTATCCAACAAGCTTCTAGTACGCCCTTCTTCTCAAGTCTTCCCTTCGCTTGGGAACACACTGCCACTGAGGAGACTTCACCTGAAGCGCGATGACACGCTTTGCAGCCCAAGGGACTGGACGGGCAACTTCACTCAGAAGCTCCAACTGCCTTCTAGTCGGCCTTGGTTCTAAGTTCTTTCCTTCCTGCAATGGGAACACACGGCCGCATAGGCCTCTTGGCCTTCGGAGCGTTTCTACGTGTTGGAAGCAGCAGGGCCTTAGCCTGCACTTTACGTAGAGCTTGCAACTTGGCGTAGAGTCCGCCTTGGTTCTAAGTTCTTGCCTGAGCTGCGAACACGCTGCCGCTTATGAGGCTTCACCTGAAGAGCGAGGCTACCTTTTGGAAGCCTAATGGACTTGGCGTGCACTTCACACAGCGAGTCCAAGTCGGCTTCAGGCCGCCCTTGTTCTCACTTCTTTCCTCACCTGCGAGAACACGGCCAGAAGGCGGTTGCGTCGTACGCGGCGCTTGGCGTTTTGGACGCAGAGGCGCATTGGCGAGCACTTCCCTCAGAGTCTCCAACCTGCCTTGGCGTCCGCCTTTGTTCTAACACCTTTCCGCAACTGGGAGAACACTGCCCTCTAGTAGTGTTCGTCTTCGCTGCGTTTGTAGGTTTGGGAAGCCTAAGGGCCTTCCCTGGAACTCAACTCGGTGTAGCCAACAGGCTTCTAGTCCGCCCCTGTTTTTAAGGTCTTTCCGCCCCTGGGATCTCACGGGCCCCCCCTCCCCCAGGAGACGTCACCTGAGGAGCGATGATACGTTTTGGAAGCAAAAGGGGACCTGGGGTGCCCTGCCCTGAGAGTGTCCAACTTGCCTCCAGTGTAGCCTTGCTCTAACTTCTTTCCGCAGCAGGGAACACGCTGCCACATAGGAAACTTCACTTCAGGTCCAGTTTACGTTGTGGAAGCCTAAGGGTCTGGGCCTGCACTTAACTCGCAGTGTGCAACTTGCCTAGGGTGCGCCCCAGGTTCCAACTTCTTTCCACAGCCGGGAGCAAACTGCCCCTTGGGAATCCTCCCTTTGAAGGTCGCGTTCACGTTTTGGAAGCCGCAGCGTCTTTGCGTGCCCTTAACTCGGAGTATCCAACAAGCTTCTAGTACGCCCTTCTTCTCAAGTCTTCCCTTCGCTTGGGAACACACTGCCACTGAGGAGACTTCACCTGAAGCGCGATGACACGCTTTGCAGCCCAAGGGACTGGACGGGCAACTTAACTCAGAAGCTCCAAAAGCCTTCTAGTCGGCCTTGGTTCTAAGTTCTTTCCTTCCTGCAATGGGAACACACGGCCGCATAGGCCTCTTGGCCTTCGGAGCGTTTCTACGTGTTGGAAGCAGCAGGGCCTTAGCCTGCACTTTACGTAGAGCTTGCAACTTGGCGTAGAGTCCGCCTTGGTTCTAAGTTCTTGCCTGAGCTGCGAACACGCTGCCGCTTATGAGGCTTCACCTGAAGAGCGAGGCTACCTTTTGGAAGCCTAATGGACTTGGCGTACACTTCACACAGAGAGTCCAAGTCGGCTTCAGGCCGCCCTTGTTCTCACTTCTTTCCTCACCTGCGAGAACACGGCCAGAAGGCGGTTGCGTCGTACGCGGCGCTTGGCGTTTTGGACGCAGAGGCGCATTGGCGAGCACTACACTCAGAGTCTCCAACCTGCCTTGGCGTCCGCCTTTGTTCTAACACCTTTCCGCAACTGGGAGAACACTGCCCCCTAGTAGTGTTCGTCTTCGCTGCGTTTGTAGGTTTGGGAAGCCTAAGGGCCTTCCCTGGAACTCAACTCGGTGTAGCCAACAGGCTTCTAGTCTGCCCCTGTTCTTAAGGTCTTTCCTCCCCTGGGATCTCACGCCCCCCCCCCCCAGGAGACGTCACCTGAGGAGCGATGATATGTTTTGGAAGCAAAAGGGGACCTGGGGTGCCCTGCCCTGAGAGTGTCCAACTTGCCTCCAGTGCGGCCTTGTTCTATCTTCTTTCCGCAGCAGGGAACACGCTGCCACATAGGAAACTTCACTTCAGGTCCAGTTTACGTTGTGGAAGCCTAAGGGTCTGGGCCTGCACTTAACTCGCAGTGTGCAACTTGCCTAGGGTGCGCCCCATGTTCCAACTTCTTTCCACAGCCGGGAGCAAACTGCCCTTTGGGAATCCTCCCTTTGAAGGTCGCGTTCACGTTTTGGTAGCCGCAGCGTCTTTGCGTGCCCTTAACTCGGAGTATCCAACAAGCTTCTAGTACGCCCTTCTTCTCAAGTCTTCCCTTCGCTTGGGAACACACTGCCACTGAGGAGACTTCACCTGAAGCGCGATGACACGCTTTGCAGCCCAAGGGACTGGACGGGCAACTTAACTCAGAAGCTCCAACTGCCTTCTAGTCGGCCTTGGTTCTAAGTTCTTTCCTTCCTGCAATGGGAACACACGGCCGCATAGGCCTCTTGGCCTTCGGAGCGTTTCTACGTGTTGGAAGCAGCAGGGCCTTAGCCTGCACTTTACGTAGAGCTTGCAACTTGGCGTAGAGTCCGCCTTGGTTCTAAGTTCTTGCCTGAGCTGCGAACACGCTGCCGCTTATGAGGCTTCACCTGAAAAGCGAGGCTACCTTTTGGAAGCCTAATGGACTTGGCGTGCCTTCACACAGAGAGTCCAAGTCGGCTTCAGGCCGCCCTTGTTCTCATTCTTTCCTCACCTGCGAGAACACGGCCCGAAGGCGGTTGCGTCGTACGCGGCCCTTGGCGTTTTGGACGCAGAGGCGCATTGGCGAGCACTTCACTCAGAGTCTCCAACCTGCCTTGGCGTTCGCCTTTGTTCTAACACCTTTCCGCAACTGGGAGAACACTGCCCTCTAGTAGTGTTCGTCTTCGCTGCGTTTGTAGGTTTGGGAAGCTAAGGGCCTTCCCTGGAACTCAACTCGGTGAGGCCAACAGGCTTCTAGTCCGCCCGTGCTCTTAAGGTCTTTCCTCCCCTGGGATCTCACGGGCCCCCCCTCCCCCAGGAGACGTCACCTGAGGAGCGATGATACGTTTTGGAAGCAAAAGGGGACCTGGGGTGCCCTGCCCTGAGAGTGTCCAACTTGCCTCCAGTGCGGCCTTGTTCTATCTTCTTTCCGCAGCAGGGAACACGCTGCCACATAGGAAACTTCACTTCAGGTCCAGTTTACGTTGTGGAAGCCTAAGGGTCTGGGCCTGCACTTAACTCGCAGTGTGCAACTTGCCTAGGGTGCGCCCCAGGTTCCAACTTCTTTCCACAGCCGGGAGCAAACTGCCCCTTGGGAATCCTCCCTTTGAAGGTCGCGTTCACGTTTTGGAAGCCGCAGCGTCTTTGCGTGCCCTTAACTCAGAGTATCCAACAAGCTTCTAGTACGCCCTTCTTCTCAAGTCTTCCCTTCGCTTGGGAACACACTGCCACTGAGGAGACTTCACCTGAAGCGCGATGACACGCTTTGCAGCCCAAGGGACTGGACGGGCAACTTAACTCAGAAGCTCCAACTGCCTTCTAGTCGGCCTTGGTTCTAAGTTCTTTCCTTCCTGCAATGGGAACACACGGCCGCATAGGCCTCTTGGCCTTCGGAGCGTTTCTACGTGTTGGAAGCAGCAGGGCCTTAGCCTGCACTTTACGTAGAGCTTGCAACTTGGCGTAGAGTCCGCCTTGGTTCTAAGTTCTTGCCTGAGCTGCGAACACGCTGCCGCTTATGAGGCTTCACCTGAAGAGCGAGGCTACCTTTTGGAAGCCTAATGGACTTGGCGTGCACTTCACACAGAGAGTCCAAGTCGGCTTCAGGCCGCCCTTGTTCTCACTTCTTTCCTCACCTGCGAGAACACGGCCAGAAGGCGGTTGCGTCGTACGCGGCGCTTGGCGTTTTGGACGCAGAGGCGCATTGGCGAGCACTTCACTCAGAGTCTCCAACCTGCCTTGGCGTCCGCCTTTGTTCTAACACCTTTCCGCAACTGGGAGAACACTGCCCTCTAGTAGTGTTCGTCTTCGCTGCGTTTGTAGGTTTGGGAAGCCTAAGGGCCTTCCCTGGAACTCAACTCGGTGTAGCCAACAGGCTTCTAGTCCGCCCCTGTTCTAAGGTCTTTCCTCCCCTGGGATCTCACGCCCCCCTCCAGGAGACGTCACCTGAGGAGCGATGATACGTTTTGGAAGCAAAAGGGGACCTGGGGTGCCCTGCCCTGAGAGTGTCCAACTTGCCTCCAGTGCGGCCTTGTTCTAACTTCTTTCCGCAGCAGGGAACACGCTGCCACATAGGAAACTTCACTTCAGGTCGAGTTTACGTTGTGGAAGCCTAAGGGTCTGGCCCTGCCCTTAACTCGCAGTGTGCAACTTGCCTAGCTTGCGCCCCAGGTTCCAACTTCTTTCCACAGCCGGGAGCAAACTGCCCCTTGGGAATCCTCCCTTTGAAGGTCGCGTTCACGTTTTGGAAGCCGCAGCGTCTTTGCGTGCCCTTAACTCGGAGTATCCAACAAGCTTCTAGTACGCCCTTCTTCTCAAGTCTTCCCTTCGCTTGCGAACACACTGCCACTGAGGAGACTTCACCTGAAGCGCGATGACACGCTTTGCAGCCCAAGGGACTGGACGGGCAACTTAACTCAGAAGCTCCAACTGCCTTCTAGTCGGCCTTGGTTCTAAGTTCTTTCCTTCCTGCAATGGGAACACACGGCCGCATAGGCCTCTTGGCCTTCGGAGCGTTTCTACGTGTTGGAAGCAGCAGGGCCTTAGCCTGCACTTTACGTAGAGCTTGCAACTTGGCGTAGAGTCCGCCTTGGTTCTAAGTTCTTGCCTGAGCTGCGAACACGCTGCCGCTTATGAGGCTTCACCTGAAGAGCGAGGCTACCTTTTGGAAGCCTAATGGACTTGGCGTGCACTTCACACAGAGAGTCCAAGTCGGCTTCAGGCCGCCCTTGTTCTCACTTCTTTCCTCACCTGCGAGAACACGGCCAGAAGGCGGTTGCGTCGTACGCGGCGCTTGGCGTTTTGGACGCAGAGGCGCATTGGCGAGCACTTCACTCAGAGTCTCCAACCTGCCTTGGCGTCCGCCTTTGTTCTAACACCTTTCCGCAACTGGGAGAACACTGCCCTCTAGTAGTGTTCGTCTTCGCTGCGTTTGTAGGTTTGGGAAGCCTAAGGGCCTTCCCTGGAACTCAACTCGGTGTAGCCAACAGGCTTCTAGTCCGCCCCTGTTCTAAGGTCTTTCCTCCCCTGGGATCTCACGCCCCCCTCCAGGAGACGTCACCTGAGGAGCGATGATACGTTTTGGAAGCAAAAGGGGACCTGGGGTGCCCTGCCCTGAGAGTGTCCAACTTGCCTCCAGTGCGGCCTTGTTCTAACTTCTTTCCGCAGCAGGGAACACGCTGCCACATAGGAAACTTCACTTCAGGTCGAGTTTACGTTGTGGAAGCCTAAGGGTCTGGCCCTGCCCTTAACTCGCAGTGTGCAACTTGCCTAGCTTGCGCCCCAGGTTCCAACTTCTTTCCACAGCCGGGAGCAAACTGCCCCTTGGGAATCCTCCCTTTGAAGGTCGCGTTCACGTTTTGGAAGCCGCAGCGTCTTTGCGTGCCCTTAACTCGGAGTATCCAACAAGCTTCTAGTACGCCCTTCTTCTCAAGTCTTCCCTTCGCTTGCGAACACACTGCCACTGAGGAGACTTCACCTGAAGCGCGATGACACGCTTTGCAGCCCAAGGGACTGGACGGGCAACTTAACTCAGAAGCTCCAACTGCCTTCTAGTCGGCCTTGGTTCTAAGTTCTTTCCTTCCTGCAATGGGAACACACGGCCGCATAGGCCTCTTGGCCTTCGGAGCGTTTCTACGTGTTGGAAGCAGCAGGGCCTTAGCCTGCACTTTACGTAGAGCTTGCAACTTGGCGTAGAGTCCGCCTTGGTTCTAAGTTCTTGCCTGAGCTGCGAACACGCTGCCGCTTATGAGGCTTCACCTGAAGAGCGAGGCTACCTTTTGGAAGCCTAATGGACTTGGCGTGCACTTCACACAGAGAGTCCAAGTCGGCTTCAGGCCGCCCTTGTTCTCACTTCTTTCCTCACCTGCGAGAACACGGCCAGAAGGCGGTTCCGTCGTACGCGGCGCTTGGCGTTTTGACGCAGAGGCGCATTGGCGAGCACTTCACTCAGAGTCTCCAACCTGCCTTGGCGTCCGCCTTTGTTCTAACACCTTTCCGCAACTGGGAGAACACTGCCCTCTAGTAGTGTTCGTCTTCGCTGCGTTTGTAGGTTTGGGAAGCCTAAGGGCCTTCCCTGGAACTCAACTCGGTGTAGCCAACAGGCTTCTAGTCCGCCCCTGTTCTTAAGGTCTTTCCTCCCCTGGGATCTCACGGCCCCCCCCCCCCAAGGAGACGTCACCTGAGGAGCGATGATACGTTTTGGAAGCAAAAGGGGACCTGGGGTGCCCTGCCCTGAGAGTGTCCAACTTGCCTCCAGTGCGGCCTTGTTCTAACTTCTTTCCGCAGCAGGGAACACGCTGCCACATAGGAAACTTCACTTCAGGTCGAGTTTACGTTGTGGAAGCCTAAGGGTCTGGGCCTGCACTTAACTCGCAGTGTGCAACTTGCCTAGGGTGCGCCCCAGGTTCCAACTTCTTTCCACAGCCGGGAGCCAACTGCCCCTTGGGAATCCTCCCTTTGAAGGTCGCGTTCACGTTTTGGAAGCCGCAGCGTCTTTGCGTGCCCTTAACTCGGAGTATCCAACAAGCTTCTAGTACGCCCTTCTTCTCAAGTCTTCCCTTCGCTTGGGAACACACTGCCACTGAGGAGACTTCACCTGAAGCGCGATGACACGCTTTGCAGCCCAAGGGACTGGACGGGCAACTTAACTCAGAAGCTCCAACTGCCTTCTAGTCGGCCTTGGTTCTAAGTTCTTTCCTTCCTGCAATGGGAACACACGGCCACATAGGCCTCTTGGCCTTCAGAGCGTTTCTACGTGTTGGAAGCAGCAGGGCCTTAGCCTGCACTTTACGTAGAGCCTGCAACTTGGCGTAGAGTCCGCCTAGGTTCTAAGTTCTTGCCTGAGCTGCGAACACGCTGCCGCTTATGGGGCTTCACCTGAAGAGCGAGGCTACCTTTTGGATGCCTAATGGACTTGGCGTGCATTTCACACAGAGAGTCCAAGTCGGCTTCAGGCCGCCCTTGTTCTCACTTCTTTCCTCACCTGCGAGAACACGGCCAGAAGGCGGTTCCGTCGTACGCGGCGCTTGGCGTTTTGGACGCAGAGGCGCATTGGCAAGCACTTCACTCAGAGTCTCCAACCTGCCTTGGCGTCCGCCTTTGTTCTAACACATTTCCGCAACTGGGAGAACACTGCCCTCTAGTAGTGTTCGTCTTCGCTGCGTTTGTAGGTTTGGGAATCCTAAGGGCCTTCCCTGGAACTCAACTCGGTGTAGCCAACAGGCTTCGAGTCCGCCCCTGTTCTTAAGGTCTTTCCTCCCCTGGGATCTCACGGGCACCCCCCCAAGGAGACGTCACCTGAGGAGCGATGATACGTTTTGGAAGCAAAAGGGGACCTGGGGTGCCCTGCCCTGAGAGTGTCCAACTTGCCTCCAGTGCGGCCTTGCTCTAACTTCTTTCCGCAGCAGGGAACACGCTGCCACATAGGAAACTTCACTTCAGGTCGAGTTTACGTTGTGGAAGCCTAAGGGTCTGGGCCTGCACTTAACTCCCAGTGTGCAACTTGCCTAGGGTGCGCCCCAGGTTCCAACTTCTTTCCACAGCTGGGAGCAAACTGCCCCTTGGGAATCCTCCCTTTGAAGGTCGCGTTCACGTTTTGGAAGCCGCAGCGTCTTTGCGTGCCCTTCACTCGGAGTATCCAACAAGCTTCTAGTACGCCCTTCTTCTCAAGTCTTCCCTTCGCTTGGGAACACACTGCCACTGAGGAGACTTCACCTGAAGCGCGATGACACGCTTTGCAGCCCAAGGGACTGGACGGGCAACTTAACTCAGAAGCTCCAAAAGCCTTCTAGTCGGCCTTGGTTCTAAGTTCTTTCCTTCCTGCAATGGGAACACACGGCCGCATAGGCCTCTTGGCCTTCGGAGCGTTTCTACGTGTTGGAAGCAGCAGGGCCTTAGCCTGCACTTTACGTAGAGCTTTCAACTTGGCGTAGAGTCCGCCTAGGTTCTAAGTTCTTGCCTGAGCTGCGAACACGCTGCCGCTTATGAGGCTTCACCTGAAGAGCGAGGCTACCTTTTGGAAGCCTAATGGACTTGGCGTGCACTTCACACAGAGAGTCCAAGTCGGCTTCAGGCCGCCCTTGTTCTCACTTCTTTCCTCACCTGCGAGAACACGGCCAGAAGGCGGTTGCGTCGTACGCGGCGCTTGGCGTTTTGGACGCAGAGGCGCATTGGCGAGCACTTCACTCAGAGTCTCCAACCTGCCTTGGCGTCCGCCTTTGTTCTAACACCTTTCCGCAACTGGGAGAACACTGCCCTCTAGTAGTGTTCGTCTTCGCTGCGTTTGTAGGTTTCGGAAGCCTAAGGGCCTTCCCTGGAACTCAACTCGGTGTAGCCAACAGGCTTCGAGTCCGCCCCTGTTCTTAAGGTCTTTCCTCCCCTGGGATCTCACGGGCACCCCCCCCAGGAGACGTCACCTGAGGAGCGATGATACGTTTTGGAAGCAAAAGGGGACCTGGGGTGCTCTGCCCTGAGAGTGTCCAACTTGTCTCCAGTGCGGCCTTGCTCTAACTTCTTTCCGCAGCAGGGAACACGCTGCCACATAGGAAACTTCACTTCAGGTCGAGTTTACGTTGTGGAAGCCTAAGGGTCTGGGCCTGCACTTAACTCCCAGTGTGCAACTTGCCTAGGGTGCGCCCCAGGTTCCAACTTCTTTCCACAGCCGGGAGCAAACTGCCCCTTGGGAATCCTCCCTTTGAAGGTCGCGTTCACGTTTTGGAAGCCGCAGCGTCTTTGCGTGCCCTTAACTCGGAGTATCCAACAAGCTTCTAGTACGCCCTTCTTCTCAAGTCTTCCCTTCGCTTGGGAACACACTGCCACTGAGGAGACTTCACCTGAAGCGCGATGACACGCTTTGCAGCCCAAGGGACTGGACGGGCAACTTAACTCAGAAGCTCCAACTGCCTTCTAGTCGGCCTTGGTTCTAAGTTCTTTCCTTCCTGCAATGGGAACACACGGCCGCATAGGCCTCTTGGCCTTCGGAGCGCTTCTACGTGTTGGAAGCAGCAGGGCCTTAGCCTGCACTATACGTAGAGCTTGCAACTTGGCGTAGAGTCCGCCTTGGTTCTAAGTTCTTGCCTGAGCTGCGAACACGCTGCCGCTTATGAGGCTTCACCTGAAGAGCGAGGCTACCTTTTGGAAGCCTAATGGACTTGGCGTGCACTTCACACAGAGAGTCCAAGTCGGCTTCAGGCCGCCCTTGTTCTCATTTCTTTCCTCACCTGCGAGAACACGGCCAGAAGGCGGTTGCGTCGTACGCGGCGCTTGGCGTTTTGGACGCAGAGGCGCATTGGCGAGCACTTCACTCAGAGTCTCCAACCTGCCTTGGCGTCCGCCTTTTTTCTAACACCTTTCCGCAACTGGGAGAACACTGCCCTCTAGTAGTGTTCGTCTTCGCTGCGTTTGTAGGTTTGGGAAGCCTAAGGGCCTTCCCTGGAACTCAACTCGGTGTAGCCAACAGGCTTCTCGTCCGCCCCTGTACTTAAGGTCTTTCCTCCCCTGGGATCTCACGGGCACCCCCCCCAGGAGACGTCACCTGAGGAGCGATGATACGTTTTGGAAGCAAAAGGGGACCTGGGGTGCCCTGCCCTGAGAGTGTCCAACTTGTCTCCAGTGCGGCCTTGCTCTAACTTCTTTCCGCAGCAGGGAACACGCTGCCACATAGGAAACTTCACTTCAGGTCGAGTTTACGTTGTGGAAGCCTTAGGGTCTGGGCCTGCACTTAACTCGCAGTGTGCAACCTGCCTAGGGTGCGCCCCAGGTTCCAACTTCTTTCCACAGCCGGGAGCAAACTGCCCCTTGGGAATCCTCCCTTTGAAGGTCGCGTTCACGTTTTGGAAGCCGCAGCGTCTTTGCGTGCCCTTAACTCGGAGTATCCAACAAGCTTCTAGTACGCCCTTCTTCTCAAGTCTTCCCTTCGCTTGGGAACACACTGCCACTGAGGAGACTTCACCTGAAGCGCGATGACACGCTTTGCAGCCCAAGGGACTGGACGGGCAACTTAACTCAGAAGCTCCAACTGCCTTCTAGTCGGCCTTGGTTCTAAGTTCTTTCCTTCCTGCAATGGGAACGCACGGCCGCATAGGCCTCTTGGCCTTCGGAGCGTTTCTACGTGTTGGAAGCAGCAGGGCCTTAGCCTGCACTTTACGTAGAGCTTGCAACTTGGCGTAGAGTCCGCCTTGGTTCTAAGTTCTTGCCTGAGCTGCGAACACGCTGCCGCTAATGAGGCTTCACCTGAAGAGCGAGGCTACCTTTTGGAAGCCTAATGGACTTGGCGTGCACTTCACACAGAGAGTCCAAGTCGGCTTCAGGCCGCCCTTGTTCTCATTTCTTTCCTCACCTGCGAGAACACGGCCAGAAGGCGGTTGCGTCGTACGCGGCGCTTGGCGTTTTGGACGCAGAGGCGCATTGGCGAGCACTTCACTCAGAGTCTCCAACCTGCCTTGGCGTCCGCCTTTGTTCTAACACCTTTCCGCAACTGGGAGAACACTGCCCTCTAGTAGTGTTCGTCTTCGCTGCGTTTGTAGGTTTGGGAAGCCTAAGGGCCTTCCCTGGAACTCAACTCGGTGTAGCCAACAGGCTTCGAGTCCGCCCCTGTTCTTAAGGTCTTTCCTCCCCTGGGATCTCACGGGCACCCCCCCCAGGAGACGTCACCTGAGGAGCGATGATACGTTTTGGAAGCAAAAGGGGACCTGGGGTGCCCTGCCCTGAGAGTGTCCAACTTGCCTCCAGTGCGGCCTTGCTCTAACTTCTTTCCGCAGCAGGGAACACGCTGCCACATAGGAAACTTCACTTCAGGTCGAGTTTACGTTGTGGAAGCCTAAGGGTCTGGGCCTGCACTTAACTCCCAGTGTGCAACTTGCCTAGGGTGCGCCCCAGGTTCCAACTTCTTTCCACAGCCGGGAGCAAACTGCCCCTTGGGAATCCTCCCTTTGAAGGTCGCGTTCACGTTTTGGAAGCCGCAGCGTCTTTGCGTGCCCTTCACTCGGAGTATCCAACAAGCTTCTAGTACGCCCTTCTTCTCAAGTCTTCCCTTCGCTTGGGAACACACTGCCACTGAGGAGACTTCACCTGAAGCGCGATGACACGCTTTGCAGCCCAAGGGACTGGACGGGCAACTTAACTCAGAAGCTCCAACTGCCTTCTAGTCGGCCTTGGTTCTAAGTTCTTTCCTTCCTGCAATGGGAACACACGGCCGCATAGGCCTCTTGGCCTTCGGAGCGTTTCTACGTGTTGGAAGCAGCAGGGCCTTAGCCTGCACTTTACGTAGAGCTTTCAACTTGGCGTAGAGTCCGCCTAGGTTTTAAGTTCTTGCCTGAGCTGCGAACACGCTGCCGCTTATGAGGCTTCACCTGAAGAGCGAGGCTACCTTTTGGAAGCCTAATGGACTTGGCGTGCACTTCACACAGAGAGTCCAAGTCGGCTTCAGGCCGCCCTTGTTCTCACTTCTTTCCTCACCTGCGAGAACACGGCCAGAAGGCGGTTGCGTCGTACGCGGCGCTTGGCGTTTTGGACGCAGAGGCGCATTGGCGAGCACTTCACTCAGAGTCTCCAACCTGCCTTGGCGTCCGCCTTTGTTCTAACACCTTTCCGCAACTGGGAGAACACTGCCCTCTAGTAGTGTTCGTCTTCGCTGCGTTTGTAGGTTTCGGAAGCCTAAGGGCCTTCCCTGGAACTCAACTCGGTGTAGCCAACAGGCTTCGAGTCCGCCCCTGTTCTTAAGGTCTTACCTCCCCTGGGATCTCACGGGCACCCCCCCCAGGAGACGTCACCTGAGGAGCGATGATACGTTTTGGAAGCAAAAGGGGACCTGGGGTACCCTGCCCTGAGAGTGTCCAACTTGCCTCCAGTGCGGCCTTGCTCTAACTTCTTTCCGCAGCAGGGAACACGCTGCCACATAGGAAACTTCACTTCAGGTCGAGTTTACGTTGTGGAAGCCTAAGGGTCTGGGCCTGCACTTAACTCCCAGTGTGCAACTTGCCTAGGGTGCGCCCCAGGTTCCAACTTCTTTCCACAGCCGGGAGCAAACTGCCCCTTGGGAATCCTCCCTTTGAAGGTCGCGTTCACGTTTTGGAAGCCGCAGCGTCTTTGCGTGCCCTTCACTCGGAGTATCCAACAAGCTTCTAGTACGCCCTTCTTCTCAAGTCTTCCCTTCGCTTGGGAACACACTGCCACTGAGGAGACTTCACCTGAAGCGCGATGACACGCTTTGCAGCCCAAGGGACTGGACGGGCAACTTAACTCAGAAGCTCCAACTGCCTTCTAGTCGGCCTTGGTTCTAAGTTCTTTCCTTCCTGCAATGGGAACACACGGCCGCATAGGCCTCTTGGCCTTCGGAGCGCTTCTACGTGTTGGAAGCAGCAGGGCCTTAGCCTGCACTATACGTAGAGCTTGCAACTTGGCGTAGAGTCCGCCTTGGTTCTAAGTTCTTGCCTGAGCTGCGAACACGCTGCCGCTTATGAGGCTTCACCTGAAGAGCGAGGCTACCTTTTGGAAGCCTAATGGACTTGGCGTGCACTTCACACAGAGAGTCCAAGTCGGCTTCAGGCCGCCCTTGTTCTCATTTCATTCCTCACCTGCGAGAACACGGCCAGAAGGCGGTTGCGTCGTACGCGGCGCTTGGCGTTTTGGACGCAGAGGCGCATTGGCGAGCACTTCACTCAGAGTCTCCAACCTGCCTTGGCGTCCGCCTTTGTTCTAACAACTTTCCGCAACTGGGAGAACACTGCCCTCTAGTAGTGTTCGTCTTCGCTGCGTTTGTAGGTTTGGGAAGCCTAAGGGCCTTCCCTGGAACTCAACTCGGTGTAGCCAACAGGCTTCTCGTCCGCCCCTGTACTTAAGGTCTTTCCTCCCCTGGGATCTCACGGGCACCCCCCCCAGGAGACGTCACCTGAGGAGCGATGATACGTTTTGGAAGCAAAAGGGGACCTGGGGTGCCCTGCCCTGAGAGTGTCCAACTTGTCTCCAGTGCGGCCTTGCTCTAACTTCTTTCCGCAGCAGGGAACACGCTGCCACATAGGAAACTTCACTTCAGGTCGAGTTTACGTTGTGGAAGCCTTAGGGTCTGGGCCTGCACTTAACTCGCAGTGTGCAACTGCGCCTAGGGTGCGCCCCAGGTTCCAACTTCTTTCCACAGCCGGGAGCAAACTGCCCCTTGGGAATCCTCCCTTTGAAGGTCGCGTTCACGTTTTGGAAGCCGCAGCGTCTTTGCGTGCCCTTAACTCGGAGTATCCAACAAGCTTCTAGTACGCCCTTCTTCTCAAGTCTTCCCTTCGCTTGGGAACACACTGCCACTGAGGAGACTTCACCTGAAGCGCGATGACACGCTTTGCAGCCCAAGGGACTGGACGGGCAACTTAACTCAGAAGCTCCAACTGCCTTCTAGTCGGCCTTGGTTCTAAGTTCTTTCCTTCCTGCAATGGGAACGCACGGCCGCATAGGCCTCTTGGCCTTCGGAGCGTTTCTACGTGTTGGAAGCAGCAGGGCCTTAGCCTGCACTTTACGTAGAGCTTGCAACTTGGCGTAGAGTCCGCCTTGGTTCTAAGTTCTTGCCTGAGCTGCGAACACGCTGCCGCTAATGAGGCTTCACCTGAAGAGCGAGGCTACCTTTTGGAAGCCTAATGGACTTGGCGTGCACTTCACACAGAGAGTCCAAGTCGGCTTCAGGCCGCCCTTGTTCTCATTTCTTTCCTCACCTGCGAGAACACGGCCAGAAGGCGGTTGCGTCGTACGCGGCGCTTGGCGTTTTGGACGCAGAGGCGCATTGGCGAGCACTTCACTCAGAGTCTCCAACCTGCCTTGGCGTCCGCCTTTGTTCTAACACCTTTCCGCAACTGGGAGAACACTGCCCTCTAGTAGTGTTCGTCTTCGCTGCGTTTGTAGGTTTGGGAAGCCTAAGGGCCTTCCCTGGAACTCAACTCGGTGTAGCCAACAGGCTTCTACCCCGCCCCTGTTCTAAGGTCTTTCCTCCCCTGGGATCTCATGCCCCCCCCCAGGAGACGTCACCTGAGGAGCGATGATACGTTTTGGAAGCAAAAGGGGACCTGGGGTGCCCTGCCCTGAGAGTGTCCAACTTGCCTCCAGTGCGGCCTTGTTCTAACTTCTTTCTGCAGCAGGGAACACGCTGCCACATAGGAAACTTCACTTCAGGTCGAGTTTACTTTGTGGAAGCCTAAGGGTCTGGGCCTGCACTTAACTCGCAGTGTGCAACTTGCCTAGGGTGCGCCCCAGGTTCCAACTTCTTTCCACAGCCGGGAGCAAACTGCCCCTTGGGAATCCTCCCTTTGAAGGTCGCGTTCACGTTTTGGAAGCCGCAGCGTCTTTGTGTGCCCTTAACTCGGAGTATCCAACAAGCTTCTAGTACGCCCTTCTTCTCAAGTCTTCCCTTCGCTTGGGAACACACTGCCACTGAGGAGACTTCACCTGAAGCGCGATGACACGCTTTGCAGCCCAAGGGACTGGACGGGCAACTTAACTCAGAAGCTCCAACTGCCTTCTAGACGGCCTTGGTTCTAAGTTCTTTCCTTCCTGCAATGGGAACACACGGCCGCATAGGCCTCTTGGACTTCGGAGTGTTTCTACGTGTTGGAAGCAGCAGGGCCTTAGCCTGCACTTTACATAGAGCTTGCAATTTGGCGTAGAGTCCGCCTAGGTTCTAAGTTCTTGCCTGAGCTGCGAACACGCTGCCGCTTATGAGGCTTCACCTGAAGAGCGAGGCTACCTTTTGGAAGCCTAATGGACTTGGCGTGCACTTCACACAGAGAGTCCAAGTCGGCTTCAGGCCGCCCTTGTTCTCACTTCTTTCCTCACCTGCGAGAACACGGCCAGAAGGCGGTTGCATCGTACGCGGCGCTTGGCGTGTTGGATGCAGAGGCGCATTGGCGAGCACTTCACTCAGAGTCTCCAACCTGCCTTGGCGTCCGCCTTTGTTCTAACACCTTTCCGCAACTGGGAGAACACTGCCCTCTAGTAGTGTTCGTCTTCGCTGCGTTTGTAGGTTTGGGAAGACTAAGGGCCTTCCCTGGAACTCAACTCGGTGTAGCCAACAGGCTTCTAGTCCGTCCCTGTTCTTAAGGTCTTTCCTCCCCTGGGATCTCACGGCCCCCCCCCCCCCCAGGAGACGTCAACTGAGGAGCGATGATACGTTTTGGAAGCAAAAGGGGACCTGGGGTACCCTGCCCTGAGAGTGTCCAACTTGCCTCCAGTGCGGCCTTGTTCTAACTTCTTTCCGCAGCATGGAACACGCTGCCATATAGGAAACTTCACTTCAGGTCGAGTTTACGTTATGGAAGCCTAAGGGTCTGGGCCTGCACTTAACTCGCAGGGTGCAACTTGCCTAGGGTGCGCCCCAGGTTCCAACTTCTTTCCACAGCCGGGAGCAAACTGCCCCTTGGGAATCCTCCCTTTGAAGGTCGCGTTCACGTTTTGGAAGCCGCAGCGTCTTTGCGTGCCCATAACTCGGAGTATCCAACAAGCTTCTAGTACGCCCTTCTTCTCAAGTCTTCCCTTCGCTTGGGAACACACTGCCACTGAGGAGCCTTCACCTGAAGCGCGATGACACGCTTTGCAGCCCAAGGGACTGGACGGGCAACTTAACTCAGAAGCTCCAACTGCCTTCTAGTCGGCCTTGGTTCTAAGTTCTTTCCTTCCTGCAATGGGAACACACGGCCGCATAGGCCTCTTGGCCTTCGGAGCGTTTCTACGTGTTGGAAGCAGCAGGGCCTTAGCCTGCACTTTACGTAGAGCTTGCAACTTGGCGTAGAGTCCGCCTTGGTTCTAAGTTCTTGCCTGAGCTGCGAACACGCTGCCGCTTATGAGGCTTCACCTGAAGAGCGAGGCTAACTTTTGGAAGCCTAATGGACTTGGCGTGCACTTCACACAGAGAGTCCAAGTCGGCTTCAGGCCGCCCTTGTTCTCACTTCTTTCCTCACCTGCGAGAACACGGCCAGAAGGCGGTTGCGTCGTACGCGGCGCTTGGCGTTTTGGACGCAGAGGCGCATTGGCGAGCACTTCACTCAGAGTCTCCAACCTGCCTTGGCGTCCGCCTTTGTTCTAACACCTTCCCGCAACTGGGAGAACACTGCCCTCTAGAAGTGTTCGTCTTCGCTGCGTTTGTAGGTTTGGGAAGCCTAAGGGCCTTCCCTGGAACTCAACTCGGTGTAGCCAACAGGCTTCTAGTCCGTCCCTGTTCTTAAGGTCTTTCCTCCCCTGGGATCTCACGGGCCCCCCCCCCAGGAGACGTCACCTGAGGAGCGATGATACGTTTTGGAAGCAAAAGGGGACCTGGGGTGCCCTGACCTGAGAGTGTCCAACTTGCCTCCAGTGCGGCCTTGTTCTAACTTCTTTCCGCAGCAGGGAACATGCTGCCACATAGGAAACTTCACTTCAGGTCGAGTTTACGTTGTGGAAGCCTAAGGGTCTGGGCCTGCACTTAACTCGCAGTGTGCAACTTGCCAAGAGTGCGCCCCAGGTTCCAACTTCTTTCCACAGCCGGGAGCAAACTGCCCCTTGGGAATCCTCCCTTTGAAGGTCGCGTTCACGTTTTGGAAGCCGCAGCGTCTTTGCGTGCCCTTAACTCGGAGTATCCAACAAGCTTCAAGTACGCCCTTCTTCTCAAGTCTTCCCTTCGCTTTGGAACACACTGCCACTGATGAGACTTCACCTGAAGCGCGATGACACGCTTTGCAGCCCAAGGGACTGGACGGGCAACTTAACTCAGAAGCTCCAACTGCCTTCTAGTCGGCCTTGGTTCTAAGTTCTTTCCTTCCTGCAATGGGAACACACGGCCGCATAGGCCTCTTGGCCTTCGGAGCGTTTCTACGTGTTGGAAGCAGCAGGGCCTTAGCCTGCACTTTACGTAGAGCTTGCAACTTGGCGTAGAGTCCGCCTTGGTTCTAAGTTCTTGCCTGAGCTGCGAACACGCTGCCGCTTTTGAGGCTTCACCTGAAGAGCGAGGTTACCTTTTGGAAGCCTAATGGACTTGGCGTGCACTTCACACAGAGAGTCCAAGTCGGCTTCAGGCCGCCCTTGTTCTCACTTCTTTCCTCACCTGCGAGAACACGGCCAGAAGGCGGTTGCGTCGTACGCGGCGCTTGGCGTTTTGGAGGCAGAGGCGCATTGGCGAGCCCTTCACTCAGAGTCTCCAACCTGCCTTGGCGTCCGCCTTTGTTCTAACAACTTTCCGCAACTGGGAGAACACTGCCCTCTAGTAGTGTTCGTCTTCGCTGCGTTTGTAGGTTTGGGAAGCCTAAGGGCCTTCCCTGGAACTCAACTCGGTGTAGCCAACAGGCTTCTAGTCTGCCCCTGTTCTTAAGGTCTTTCCTCCCCTGGGATATCACGGCCCCCCCCCCCAGGAGACATCACCTGAGGAGCGATGATACGTTTTGGAAGCAAAAGGGGACCTGGGGTGCCCTGCCCTGAGACTGTCCAACTTGCCTCCAGTGCGGCCTTGTTCTAACTTCTTTCCGCAGCAGGGAACACGCTGCCACATAGGAAACTTCACTTCAGGTCGAGTTTACGTTGTGGAAGCCTAAGGGTCTGGGCCTGCACTTAACTCGCAGGGTGCAACTTGCCTAGGTTGCGCCCCAGGTTCCAACTTCTTTCCACAGCCGGGAGAAAACTGCCCCTTGGGAATCCTCCCTTTGAAGGTCGCGTTCACGTTTTGGAAGCCGCAGCGTCTTTGCGTGCCCTTAACTCGGAGTATCCAACAAGCTTCAAGTACGCCCTTCTTCTCAAGTCTTCCCTTCGCTTGGGAACACACTGCCACTGAGGAGACTTCACCTGAAGCGCGATGACACGCTTTGCAGCCCAAGGGACTGGACGGGCAACTTAACTCAGAAGCTCCAACTGCCTTCTAGTCGGCCTTGGTTCCAAGTTCTTTCCTTCCTGCAATGGGAACACACGGCCGCATAGGCCTCTTGGCCTTCGGAGCGTTTCTACGTGTTGGAAGCAGCAGGGCCTTAGCCTGCACTTTACGTAGAGCTTGCAACTTGGCGTAGAGTCCGCCTTGGTTCTAAGTTCTTGCCTGAGCTGCGAACACGCTGCCGCTTATGAGGCTTCACCTGAAGAGCGAGGCTACCTTTTGGAAGCCTAATGGACTTGGCGTGCACTTCACACAGAGAGTCCAAGTCGGCTTCAGGCCGCCCTTGTTCTCACTTCTTTCCGCAGCAGGGAACACGCTGCCACATAAGAAACTTCACTTCAGGTCGAGTTTACGTTGTGGAAGCCTAAGGGTCTGGGCCTGCACTAAACTCGCAGGGTGCAACTTGCCTAGGTTGCGCCCCAGGTTCCAACTTCTTTCCACAGCCGGGAGCAAACTGCCCCTTGGGAATCCTCCCTTTGAAGGTCGCGTTCACGTTTTGGAAGCCGCAGCGTCTTTGCGTGCCCTTAACTCGGAGTATCCAACAAGCTTCAAGTACGCCCTTCTTCTCAAGTCTTCCCTTCGCTTGGGAACACACTGCCACTGAGGAGACTTCACCTGAAGCGCGATGACACGCTTTGCAGCCCAAGGGACTGGACGGGCAACTTAACTCAGAAGCTCCAACTGCCTTCTAGTCGGCCTTGGTTCTAAGTTCTTTCCTTCCTACAATGGGAACACACGGCCGCATAGGCCTCTTGGCCTTTGGAGCGTTTCTACGTGTTGGAAGCAGCAGGGCCTTAGACTGCACTTTACGTAGAGCTTGCAACTTGGCGTAGAGTCCGCCTTGGTTCTAAGTTCTTGCCTGAGGTGCGAACACGCTCCCGCTTATGAGGCTTCACCTGAAGAGCGAGGCTACCTTTTGGAAGCCTAATGGACTTGGCGTGCACTTCACACAGAGAGTCCAAGTCGGCTTCAGGCTGCCCTTGTTCTCACTTCTTTCCTCACCTGCGAGAACACGGCCAGAAGGCGGTTGCGTCGTACGCGGCGCTTGGCGTTTTGGACGCAGAGGCGCATTGGCGAGCACTTCAGTCAGAGTCTCCAACCTGCCTTGGCGTCCGCCTTTGTTCTAACACCTTTCCGCAACTGGGAGAACACTGCCCTCTAGTAGTGTTCGCCTTCGCTACGTTTGTAGGTTTGGGAAGCCTAAGGGCCTTCCCTGGAACTCAACTCGGTGTAGCCAACAGGCTTCTAGTCCGCCCCTGTTCTAAGGTCTTTCCTCCCCTGGGATCTCACGCCCCCCCCCCAGGAGACGTCACCTGAGGAGCGATGATACGTTTTGGAAGCAAAAGGGGACCTGGGGTGCCCTGCCCTGAGAGTGTCCAACTTGCCTCCAGTGCGGCCTTGCTCTAAATTCTTTCCGCAGCAGGGAACAAGCTGCCACATAGGAAACTTCACTTCAGGTCGAGTTTACGTTGTGGAAGCCTAAGGGTCTGGGCCTGCACTTAACTCGCAGGGTGCAACTTGCCTAGGGTGCGCCCCAGGTTCCAACTTCTTTCCACAGCCGGGAGCAAACTGCCCCTTGGGAATCCTCCCTTTGAAGGTCGCGTTCACGTTTTGGAAGCCACAGCGTCTTTGCGTGCCCTTAACTCGGAGTATCCAAAAAGCTTCTAGTACGCCCTTCTTCTCAAGTCTTCCCTTCGCTTGGGAACACACTGCCACAGAGGAGACTTCACCTGAAGCGCGATGACACGCTTTGCAGCCCAAGGGACTGGACGGGCAACTTAACTCAGAAGCTCCAACTGCCTTCTAGTCGGCCTTGGTTCTAAGTTCTTTCCTTCCTGCAATGGGAACACACGGCCGCATAGGCCTCTTGGCCTTCGGAGCGTTTCTACGTGTTGGAAGCAGCAGGGCCTTAGCCTGCACTTTACGTAGATCTTGCAACTTGGCGTAGAGTCCGCCTTGGTTCTAAATTCTTGCCTGAGCTGCGAACACGCTGCCGCTTATGAGGCTTCACCTGAAGAGCGAGGCTACCTTTTGGAAGCCTAATGGACTTGGCGTGCACTTCACACAGAGAGTCCAAGTCGGCTTCAGGCCGCCCTTGTTCTCACTTCTTTCCTCACCTGCGAGAACACAGCCAGAAGGCGGTTGCGTCGTACCCGGCGCTTGGCGTTTTGGACGCAGAGGGGCATTGGCGAGCACTTCACTCAGAGTCTCCAACCTGCCTTGGCGTCCGCCTTTGTTCTAACACCTTTCCGCAACTGGGAGAACACTGCCCTCTAGTAGTATTCGCCTTCGCTGCGTTTGTAGGTTTGGGAAGCCTAAGGGCCTTCCCTGGAACTCAACTCGGTGTAGCCAACAGGCTTCTAGTCCGCCCCTGTTCTAAGGTCTTTCCTCCCCCGGGATCCCACGCCCCCCCCCCCAGGAGACGTCACCTGAGGAGCGATGATAAGTTTTGGAAGCAAAAGGGGACCTGGGGTGCCCTGCCCTGAGACTTTCCAACTTGACTCCAGTGTGGCCTTGCTCTTACTTCTTTCCACAGCAGGGAACACGCTGCCACATAGGAAACTTCACTTCAGGTCGAGTTTACGTTGTGGAAGCCTAAGGGTCTGGGCCTGCACTTAACTCGCAGGGTGGAACTTGCCTACGGTGCGCCCCTGGTTTCAACTTCTTTCCACAGCCGGGAGCAAACTGCCCCTTGGGAATCCTCCCTTTGAAGTTCGCGTTCATGTTTTGGAAGCCGCAGCGTCTTTGCGTGCCCTTAACTCGGAGTATCCAACAAGCTTCTAGTACGCCCTTTTTCTCAAGTCTTCCCTTCGCTTGGGAACACACTGCCACTGAGGAGACTTCACCTGAAACGCGATGACACGCTTTGCAGCCCAAGGGACTGGACGGGCAACTTAACTCAGAAGCTCCAACTGCCTTCTAGTCGGCCTTGGTTCTAAGTTCTTTCCTTCCTGCAATGGAAACACACGGCCGCATAGGCCTCTTGGCCTTCGGAGCGTTTCTATGTGTTGGAAGCAGCAGGGCCTTAGCCTGCACTTTACGTAGAGCTTGCAACTTGGCGTAGACTCCGTCTTGGTTCTAAGTTCTTGCCTGAGCTGCGAACACGCTGCCGCTTATGAGGCTTCACCTGAAGAGCGAGGCTACCTTTTGGAAGCCTAATGGACTTGGCGTGCACTTCACACAGAGAGTCCAAGTCGGCTTCAGGCCGCCCTTGTTCTCACTTCTTTCCTCACCTGCGAGAACACGGCCAGAAGGCGGTTGCGTCGTACGCGGCGCTTGGCGTTTTGGACGCAGAGGCGCATTGGCGAGCACTTCACTCAGAGTCTCCAACCTGTCTTGGCGTCCGCCTTTGTTCTAACACCTTTCCGCAACTGGGAGAACACTGCCCTCTAGTAGTGTTCGTCTTCGCTGCGTTTGTAGGTTTGGGAAGCCTAAGGGCCTTCCCTGGAACTCAACTCGGTGTAGCCAACAGGCTTCTAGTCCGCCCCTGTTCTTAAGGTCTTTCCTCCCCTGGGATCTCACGGGCCCCCCGCCCCCAAGGAGACGTCACCTGAGGAGCGATGATACGTTTTGGAAGCAAAAGGGGACCTGGGGTGCCCTGCCCTGAGAGTGTCCAACTTGCCTCCAGTGCGGCCTTGTTCTAACTTCTTTCCGCAGCAGGGAACACGCTGCCACATAGGAAACTTCACTTCAGGTCGAGTTTACTTTGTGGAAGCCTAAGGGTCTGGGCCTGCACTTAACTCGCAGTGTGCAACTTCCTAGGGTGCGCCCCAGGTTCCAACTTCTTTCCACAGCCGGGAGCAAACTGCCCCTTGGGAATCCTCCCTTTGAAGGTCGCGTTCACGTTTTGGAAGCCGCAGCGTCTTTGTGTGCCCTTAACTCGGAGTATCCAACAAGCTTCTAGTACGCCCTTCTTCTCAAGTCTTCCCTTCGCTTGGGAACACACTGCCACTGAGGAGACTTCACCTGAAGCGCGATGACACGCTTTGCAGCCCAAGGGACTGGACGGGCAACTTAACTCAGAAGCTCCAACTGCCTTCTAGACGGCCTTGGTTCTAAGTTCTTTCCTTCCTGCAATGGGAACACACGGCCGCATAGGCCTCTTGGCCTTCGGAGTGTTTCTACGTGTTGGAAGCAGCAGGGCCTTAGCCTGCACTTTACGTAGAGCTTGCAATTTGGCGTAGAGTCCGCCTTGATTCTAAGTTCTTGCCTGAGCTGCGAACACGCTGCCGCTTATGAGGCTTCACCTGAAGAGCGAGGCTACCTTTTGGAAGCCTAATGGACTTGGCGTGCACTTCACACAGAGAGTCCAAGTCGGCTTCAGGCCGCCCTTGTTCTCACTTCTTTCCTCACCTGCGAGAACACGGCCAGAAGGCGGTTGCGTCGTACGCGGCGCTTGGCGTTTTGGACGCAGAGGCGCATTGGCGAGCACTTCACTCAGAGTCTCCAACCTGCCTTGGCGTCCGCCTTTGTTCTAACACCTTTCCGCAACTGGGAGAACACTGCCCTCTAGTAGTGTTCGTCTTCGCTGCGTTTGTAGGTTTGGGAAGCCTAAGGGCCTTCCCTGGAACTCAACTCGGTGTAGCCAACAGGCTTCTAGTCCGCCCCTGTTCTACGGTCTTTCCTCCCCTGGGATCTCACGGGCCCCCCCCCCCCAGGAGACGTCACCTGAGGAGCGATGATAGGTTTTGGAAGCAAAAGGGGACCTGGGGTGCCCTGCCCTGAGAGTGTCCAACTTGCCTCCAGTGCGGCCTTGCTCTAACTTCTTTCCGCAGCAGGGAACACGCTGCCACATAGGAAACTTCACTTCAGGTCGAGTTTACGTTGTGGAAGCCTAAGGGTCTGGGCCTGCACTTAACTCGCAGTGTGCAACTTGCCCAAGGTGCGCCCCAGGTTCCAAATTCTTTCCACAGCCGGGAGCAAACTGCCCCTTGGGAATCCTCCCTTTGAAGGTCGCGTTCACGTTTTGGAAGCCGCAGCGTCTTTGCGTGCCCTTAACTCGGAGTATCCAACAAGCTTCTAGTACGCCCTTCTTCTCAAGTCTTCCCTTCGCTTCGGAACACACTGCCACTGAGGAGACTTCACCTGAAGCGCGATGACACGCTTTGCAGCCCAAGGGACTGGACGGGCAACTTAACTCGGAAGCTCCAACTGACTTCTAGTCGGCCTTGGTTCTAAGTTCTTTCCTTCATGCAATGGGAACACACGGCCGCATAGGCCTCTTGGCCTTCGGAGCGTTTCTACGTGTTGGAAGCAGCAGGGCCTTAGCCTGCACTTTACGTAGAGCTTGCAACTAGGCGTAGAGTCCGCCTTGGTTCTAAGTTCTTGCCTGAGCTGCGAACACGCTGCCGCTTATGAGGCTTCACCTGAAGAGCGAGGCTACCTTTTGGAAGCCTAATGGACTTGGCGTGCACTTCACACAGAGAGTCCAAGTCGGCTTCAGCGCGCCCTTGTTCTCAATTCTTTCCTCACCTGCGAGAACACGGCCAGAAGGCGGTTGCGTCGTACGCGGCGCTTGGCGTTTTGGACGCAGAGGCGCATTGGCGAGCACTTCACTCAGAGTCTCCAACCTCCCTTGGCGTCCGCCTTTGTTCTAACACCTTCCCGCAACTGGGAGAACACTGCCCTCTAGTAGTGTTCGTCTTCGCTGCGTTTGTAGGTTTGGGAAGCCTAAGGGCCTTCCCTGGAACTCAACTCGGTGTAGCCAACAGGCTTCTAGTCCGTCCCTGTTCTTAAGGTCTTTCCTCCCCTGGGATCTCACGCCCCCCCACCCAGGAGACGTCACCGGAGGAGCGATGATACGTTTTGGAAGCAAAAGGGGACCTGGTGTGCCCTGCCCTGAGAGTGTCCAACTTGCCTCCAGTGCGGCCTTGTTCTAACTTCTTTCCGCAGCAGGGAACACGCTGCCACATAGGAAACTTCACTTCAGGTCGAGTTTACGTTGTGGAAGCCTAAGGGTCTGGGCCTGCACTTAACTCGCAGTGTGCAACTTGCCTAGGGTGCGCCCCAGGTTCCAACTTCTTTCCACAGCCGGGAGCAAACTGCCCCTTGGGAATCCTCCCTTTGAAGGTCGCGTTCACGTTTTGGAAGCCGCAGCGTCTTTGCGTGCCCTTAACTCGGAGTATCCAACAAGCTTCTAGTACGCCCTTCTTCTCAAGTCTTCCCTTCGCTTGGGAACACACTGCCACTGAGGAGACTTCACCTGAAGCGCGATGACACGCTTTGCAGCCCAAGGGACTGGACGGGCAACTTAACTCAGAAGCTCCAACTGCCTTCTAGTCGGCCTTGGTTCTAAGTTCTTTCCTTCCTGCAATGGGAACACACGGCCGCATAGGCCTCTTGGCCTTCGGAGCGTTTCTACGTGTTGGAAGCAGCAGGGCCTTAGCCTGCACTTTACGTAGAGCTTGCAACTTGGCGTAGAGTCCGCCTTGGTTCTAAGTTCTTGCCTGAGCTGCGAACACGCTGCCGCTTATGAGGCTTCACCTGAAGAGCGAGGCTACCTTTTGGAAACCTAATGGACTTGGCGTGCACTTCACACAGAGAGTCCAAGTCGGCTTCAGGCCGCCCTTGTTCTCACTTCTTTCCTCACCTGCGAGAACACGGCCAGAAGGCGGTTGCGTCGTACGCGGCGCTTGGCGTTTTGGACGCAGAGGCGCATTGGCGAGCACTTCACTCAGAGTCTCCAACCTCCCTTGGCGTCCGCCTTTGTTCTAACACCTTTCCGCAACTGGGAGAACACTGCCCTCTAGTAGTGTTCGTCTTCGCTGCGTTTGTAGGTTTGGGAAGCCTAAGGGCCTTCCCTGGAACTCAACTCGGTGTAGCCAACACGGTTCTAGTCCGCCCCTGTTCTTAAGGTCTTTCCTCCCCTGGGATCTCACGGGCCCCCCCCCCAGGAGACGTCACCTGAGGAGCGATGATACGTTTTGGAAGCAAAAGGGGACCTGGGGTGCCCTGCCCTGAGAGTGTCCAACTTGCCTCCAGTGCGGCCTTGTTCTAACTTCTTTCCGCAGCAGGGAACACGCTGCCACATAGGAAACTTCACTTCAGGTCGAGTTTACGTTGTGGAAGCCTAAGGGTCTGGGCCTGCACTTAACTCGCAGTGTGCAACTTGCCTTGGGTGCGCCCCAGGTTCCAACTTCTTTCCACAGCCGGGAGCAAACTGCCCCTTGGGAATCCTCCCTTTGAAGGTCGCGTTCACGTTTTGTAAGCCGCAGCGTCTTTGCGTGCCCTTAACACGGAGTATCCAACAAGCTTCAAGTACGCCCTTCTTCTCAAGTCTTCCCTTCGCTTGGGAACACACTGCCACTGAGGAGACTTCACCTGAAGCGCGATGACATGCTTTGCAGCCCAAGGGACTGGACGGGCAACTTAACTCAGAAGCTCCAACTGCCTTCTAGTCGGCCTTGGTTCTAAGTTCTTTCCTTCCTGCAATGGGAACACACGGCCGCATAGGCCTCTTGGCCTTCGGAGCGTTTCTACGTGTTGGAAGCAGCAGGGCCTTAGCCTGCACTTTACGTAGAGCTTGCAACTTGGCGTAGAGTCCGCCTTGGTTCTAAGTTCTTGCCTGAGTTGCGAACACGCTGCCGCTTATGAGGCTTCACCTGAAGAGCGAGGCTACCTTTTGGAAGCCTAATGGACTTGGCGTGCACTTCACACAGAGAGTCCAAGTCGGCTTCAGGCCGCCCTTGTTCTCACTTCTTTCCTCACCTGCGAGAACACGGCCAGAAGGCGGTTGCGTCGTACGCGGCGCTTGGCGTTTTGGACGCAGAGGCGCATTGGCGAGCACTTCACTCAGAGTCTCCAACCTGCCTTGGCGTCCGCCTTTGTTCTAACACCTTCCCGCAACTGGGAGAACACTGCCCTCTAGTAGTGTTCGTCTTCGCTGCGTTTGTAGGTTTGGGAAGCCTAAGGGCCTTCCCTGGAACTCAACTCGGTGTAGCCAACAGGCTTCTAGTCCGCCCCTGTTCTAAGGTCTTTCCTCCCCTGGGATCTCAAGGCCCCCCCCAGGAGACGTCACCTGAGGAGCGATGATACGTTTTGGAAGCAAAAGGGGACCTGGGGTGCCCTGCCATGAGAGTGTCCAGCTTGCCTCCAGTGCGGCCTTGTTCTAACTTCTTCCCGCAGCAGGGAACACGCTGCCACATAGGAAACTTCACTTCAGGTCGAGTTTACGTTGTGGAAGCCTAAGGGTCTGGGCCTGCACTTAACTCGCAGTGTGCAACTTGCCTAGGGTGCGCCCCAGGTTCCAACTTCTTTCCACAGCCGGGAGCAAACTGCCCCTTGGGAATCCTCCCTTTGAAGGTCCCCTTCACGTTTTGGAAGCCGCAGCGTCTTTGCGTGCCCTTAACTCGGAGTATCCAACAAGCTTCTAGTACGCCCTTCTTCTCAAGTATTCCCTTCACTCGGGAACACACTGCCACTGAGGAGACTTCACCTGAAGCGCGATGACACGCTTTGCAGCCCAAGGGACTGGACGGGCAACTTAACTCAGAAGCTCCAACTGCCTTCTAGTCGGCCTTGGTTCTAAGTTTTTCCTTCCTGCAATTGGAACACACGGCCGCATAGGCCTCTTGGCCTTCGGAGCGTTTCTACGTGTTGGAAGCAGCAGGGCCTTAGCCTGCACTTTACGTAGAGCTTGCAACTTGGCGTAGAGTCCGACTTGGTTCTAAGTTCTTGCCTGAGCTGCGAACACGCTGCCGCTTATGAGCCTTCACCTGAAGAGCGAGGCTACCTTTTGGAAGCCTAATGGACTTGGCGTGCACTTCACACAGAGAGTCCAAGTCGGCTTCAGGCCGCCCTTTTTTTCACTTCTTTCCTCACCTGCGAGAACACGGCCAGAAGGCGGTTGCGTCGTACGCGGCGCTTGGCGTTTTGGACGCAGAGGCGCATTGGCGAGCACTTCACTCAGAGTCTCCAACCTGCCTTGGCGTCCGCCTTTGTTCTAACACCTTCCCGCAACTGGGAGAACACTGCCCTCTAGTAGTGTTCGTCTTCGCTGCGTTTGTAGGTTTGGGAAGCCTACGGGCCTTCCCTGGAACTCAACTCGGTGTAGCCAACAGGCTTCTATTCCGCCCCTGTTCTTAAGGTCTTTCCTCCCCTGGGATCTCACGCCCCCCCCCCAGGAGACGTCACCTGAGGAGCGATGATACGTTTTGGAAGCAAAAGGGGACCTGGGGTGCCCTGCCCTGAGAGTGTCCAACTTGCCTCCAGTGCGGCTTGTTCTAACTTCTTTCCGCAGCAGGGTACACGCTGCCACATAGGAAACTTCACTTCAGGTCGAGTTTACGTTGTGGAAGCCTAAGGGTCTGGGCCTGCACTTTACTCGCAGTGTGCAACTTGCCTAGGGTGCGCCCCAGGTTCCAAATTCTTTCCACAGCCGGGAGCAAACTGCCCCTTGGGAATCCTCCCTTTGAAGGTCGCGTTCACGTTTTGGAAGCCGCAGCGTCTTTGCGTGCCCTTAACTCGGAGTATCCAACAAGCTTCTAGTACGTCCTTCTTCTCAAGTATTCCCTTCGCTTGAGAACACACTGCCACTGAGGAGACTTCACCTGAAGCGCGATGACACGCTTTGCAGCCCAAGGGACTGGACGGGCAACTTAACTCAGAAGCTCCAACTGCCTTCTAGTCGGCCTTGGTTCTAAGTTCTTTCCTTCCTGCAATGGGAACACACGGCCGCATAGGCCTCTTGGCCTTCGGAGCGTTTCTACGTGTTGGAAGCAGCAGGGCCTTAGCCTGCACTTTACGTAGGGCTTGCAACTTGGAGTAGAGTCCGCCTTGGTTCTAAGTTCTTGCCTGAGCTGCGAACACGCTGCCGCTTATGAGGCTTCACCTGAAGAGCGAGGCTACCTTTTGGAAGCCTAATGGACTTGGCATGCACTTCACAAAGAGAGTCCAAGTCGGCTTCAGGCCGCCCTTGTTCTCACTTCTTTCCTCACCTGCGAGAACACGGCCAGAAGACGGTTGCGTCGTACGCGGCGCTTGGCGTTTTGGACGCAGAGGCGCATTGGCGAGCACTTCACTCAGAGTCTCCAACCTGCCTAGGCGTCCGCCTTTGTTCTAACACCTTTCCGCAACTGGGAGAACACTGCCCTCTAGTAGTGTTCGTCTTCGCTGAGTTTGTAGGTTTGGGAAGCCTAAGGGCCTTCCCTGGAACTCAACTCGGTGTAGCCAACAGGCTTCTAGTCCGCCCCTGTTCTAAGGTCTTTCCTCCCCTGGGATCTCACGCCCCCACCCCCCAGGAGACGTCACCTGAGGAGCGATGATACGTTTTGGAAGCAAAAGGGAACTGGGGTGCCCTGCCCTGAGAGTGTCCAACTTGCCTCCAGTGCGGCCTTGCTCTAACTTCTTTCCGCA
The DNA here is from genome assembly GCF_922984935.1 of Meles meles. NCBI lineage: Eukaryota > Metazoa > Chordata > Mammalia > Carnivora > Mustelidae > Meles > Meles meles. The sequence continues at coordinate 60,852,588 of NC_060084.1, read as the reverse complement.
GCAGGGAACACGCTGCCACATAGGAAACTTCACTTCAGGTCGAGTTTACGTTGTGGAAGCCTAAGGGTCTGGGCCTGCACTTAACTCGCAGTGTGCAACTTGCCTAGGGTGCGCCCCAGGTTCCAACTTCTTTCCACAGCCGGGAGCAAACTGCCCCTTGGGAATCCTCCCTTTGAAGGTCGCGTTCACGTTTTGGAAGCCGCAGCGTCTTTGCGTGCCCTTAACTCGGAGTATCCAACAAGCTTCTAGTACGCCCTTCTTCTCAAGTATTCCCTTCGCTCGGGAACACACTGCCACTGAGGAGACTTCATCTGAAGCGCGATGACACGCTTTGCAGCCCAAGGGACTGGACGGGCAACTTCACTCAGAAGCTCCAACTGCCTTCTAGTCGGCCTTGGTTCTAAGTTCTTTCCTTCCTGCAATGGGAACACACGGCCGCATAGGCCTCTTGGCCTTCGGAGCGTTTCTACGTGTTGGAAGCAGCAGGGCCTTAGCCTGCACATTACGTAGAGCTTGCAACTTGGCGTAGAGTCCGCCTTGGTTCTAAGTTCTTGCCTGAGCTGCGAACACGCTGCCGCTTATGAGGCTTCACCTGAAGAGCGAGGCTACCTTTTGGAAGCCTAATGGACTTGGCGTGCACTTCACACAGAGAGTCCAAGTCGGCTTCAGGCCGCCCTTGTTCTCACTTCTTTCCTCACCTGCGAGAACACGGCCAGAAGGCGGTTGCGTCGTACGCGGCGCTTGGCGTTTTGGACGCAGAGGCGCATTGGCGAGCACTTCACTCAGAGTCTCCAACCTGCCTTGGCGTCCGCCTTTGTTCTAACACCTTCCCGCAACTGGGAGAACACTGCCCTCTAGTAGTGTTCGTCTTCGCTGCGTTTGTAGGTTTGGGAAGCCTACGGGCCTTCCCTGGAACTCAACTCGGTGTAGCCAACAGGCTTCTATTCCGCCCCTGTTCTTAAGGTCTTTCCTCCCCTGGGATCTCACGCCCCCCCCCCAGGAGACGTCACCTGAGGAGCGATGATACGTTTTGGAAGCAAAAGGGGACCTGGGGTGCCCTGCCCTGAGAGTGTCCAACTTGCCTCCAGTGCGGCCATGTTCTAACTTCTTTCCGCAGCAGGGTACACGCTGCCACATAGGAAACTTCACTTCAGGTCGAGTTTACGTTGTGGAAGCCTAAGGGTCTGGGCCTGCACTTAACTCGCAGTGTGCAACTTGCCTAGGGTGCGCCCCATGTTCCAAATTCTTTCCACAGACGGGAGCAAACTGCCCCTTGGGAATCCTCCCTTTGAAGGTCGCGTTCACGTTTTGGAAGCCGCAGCGTCTTTGCGTGCCCTTAACTCGGAGTATCCAACAAGCTTCTAGTACGCCCTTCTTCTCAAGTATTCCCTTCGCTTGGGAACACACTGCCACTGAGGAGACTTCACCTGAAGCGCGATGACACGCTTTGCAGCCCAAGGGACTGGACGGGCAACTTAACTCAGAAGCTCCAACTGCCTTCTAGTCGGCCTTGGTTCTAAGTTCTTTCCTTCCTGCAATGGGAACACACGGCCGCATAGGCCTCTTGGCCTTCGGAGCGTTTCTACGTGTTGGAAGCAGCAGGGCCTTAGCCTGCACTTTACGTAGGGCTTGCAACTTGGAGTAGAGTCCGCCTTGGTTCTAAGTTCTTGCCTGAGCTGCGAACACGCTGCCGCTTATGAGGCTTCACCTGAAGAGCGAGGCTACCTTTTGGAAGCCTAATGGACTTGGCATGCACTTCACAAAGAGAGTCCAAGTCGGCTTCAGGCCGCCCTTGTTCTCACTTCTTTCCTCACCTGCGAGAACACGGCCAGAAGACGGTTGCGTCGTACGCGGCGCTTGGCGTTTTGGAAGCAGAGGCGCATTGGCGAGCACTTCACTCAGAGTCTCCAACCTGCCTAGGCGTCCGCCTTTGTTCTAACACCTTTCCGCAACTGGGAGAACACTGCCCTCTAGTATTGTTCGTCTTCGCTGCGTTTGTAGGTTTGGGAAGCCTAAGGGCCTTCCCTGGAACTCAACTCGGTGTAGCCAACAGGCTTCTAGTCCGCCCCTGTTCTAAGGTCTTTCCTCCCCTGGGATCTCACGCCCCCACCCCCCAGGAGAAGTCACCTGAGGAGCGATGATACGTTTTGGAAGCAAAAGGGAACTGGGGTGCCCTGCCCTGAGAGTGTCCAACTTGCCTCCAGTGCGGCCTTGCTCTAACTTCTTTCCGCAGCAGGGAACACGCTGCCACATAGGAAACTTCAATTCAGGTCGAGTTTACGTTGTGGAAGCCTAAGGGTCTGGGCCTGCACTTAACTCGCAGTGTGCAACTTGCCTAGGGTGCGCCCCAGGTTCCAACTTCTTTCCACAGCCGGGAGCAAACTGCCCCTTGGGAATCCTGTCTTTGAAGGTCGCGTTCACGATTTGGAAGCCGCAGCGTCTTTGCGTGCCCTTAACTCGGAGTATCCAACAAGCTTCCAGTACGCCCTTCTTCTCAAGTCTTCCCTTCGCTTGGGAACACACTGCCACTGAGGAGACTTCACCTGAAGTGCGATGACACGCTTTGCAGCCCAAGGGACTGGACGGGCAACTTAACTCAGAAGCTCCAACTGCCTTCTAGTCGGCCTTGGTTCTAAGTTCTTTCCTTCCTGCAATGGGAACACACGGCCGCATAGGCCTCTTGGCCTTCGGAGCGTTTCTACGTGTTGGAAGCAGCAGGGCCTTAGCCTGCACTTTACGTGGAGCTTGCAACTTGGCGTAGAGTCCGCCTTGGTTCTAAGTTCTTGCCTGAGCTGCGAACACGCTGCCGCTTATGAGGCTTCACCTGAAGAGCGAGGCTACCTTTTGGAAGCCTAATGGACTTGGCGTGCCCTTCACACAGAGAGTCCAAGTCGGCTTCAGGCCGCCCTTGTTCTGACTTCTATCCTCACCTGCGAGAACACGGCCAGAAGGCGGTTGCGTCGTACGCGGCGCTTGGCGTTTTGGACGCAGAGGCGCATTGGCGAGCACTTCACTCAGAGTCTCCAACCTGCCTTGGCGTCCGCCTTTGTTCTAACACCTTTCCGCAACTGGGAGAACACTGCCCTCTAGTAGTGTTCGTCTTCGCTGCGTTTGTAGGTTTGGGAAGCCTAAGGGCCTTCCCTGGAACTCAACTCGGTGTAGCGAACAGGCTTCTAGTCCGCCCCTGTTCTACGGTCTTTCCTCCCCTGGGATCTCACGCCCCCCCCCCCAGGAGACGTCACCTGAGGAGGTATGATACGTTTTGGAAGCAAAAGGGGACCTGGGGTGCCCTGCTCTGAGAGTGTCCAACTTGCCTCCAGTGCGGCCTTGTTCTAACTTCTTTCCGCAGCAGGGAACACGCTGCCACATAGGAAACTTCACTTCAGGTCGAGTTTACGTTGTGGAAGCCTAAGGGTCTGGGCCTGCACTTAACTCGCAGTGTGCAACTTGCCTAGGGTGCGCCCCATGTTCCACCTTCCTTCCACAGCCGGGAGCAAACTGCCCCTTGGGAATCCTGTCTTTGAAGGTCGCGTTCACGTTTTGGAAGTCGCAGCGTCTTTGCGTGCCCTTAACTCGGAGTATCCAACAAGCTTCTAGTACGCCCTTCTTCTCAAGTCTTCCCTTCGCTTGGGAACACACTGCCACTGAGGAGACTTCACCTGAAGCGCGATGACACGCTTTGCAGCCCAAGGGACTGGACGGGCAACTTAACTCAGAAGCTCCAACTGCCTTCTAGTCGGCCTTGGTTCTAAGTTCTTTCCTTCCTGCAATGGGAACACACGGCCGCATAGGCCTCTTGCCCTTCGGAGCGTTTCTACGTGTTGGAAGCAGCAGGGCCTTAGCCTGCACTTTACGTAGAGCTTGCAACTTGGCGTAGAGTCTGCCTTGGTTCTAAGTTCTTGCCTGAGCTGTGAACACGCTGCCGCTTTTGAGGCTTCACCTGAAGAGCGAGGCTACCTTTTGTAAGCCTAATGGACTTGGCGTGCACTTCACACAGAGAGTCCAAGTCGGCTTCAGGCCGCCCTTGTTCTCACTTCTTTCCTCACCTGCGAGAACACGGCCAGAAGGCGGTTGCGTCGTACGCGGCGTTTGGCCTTTTGGACGCAGAGGCGCATTGGCGAGCAATTCACTCAGAGTCTCCAACCTGCCTTGGCGTCCGCCTTTGTTCGAACACCTTTCCGCAACTGGGAGAACACTGCCCTCTAGTAGTGTTCGTCTTCGCTGCGTTTGTAGGTTTGGGAAGCCTAAGGGCCTTCCCTGGAACTCAACTCGGTGTAGCCAACAGGCTTCAAGTCCGGCCCTGTTCTAAGGTCTTTCCTCCCCTGGGATCTCACGGGCCCCGCCCCCCAGGAGATGTCACCTGAGGAGCGATGATACGTTTTGGAAGCAAAAGGGGACCTGGGGTGCCCTGCCCTGAGAGTGTCCTACTTGCCTCCAGTGCGGCCTTGCTCTAACTTCTTTCCGCAGCAGGGAACACGCTGCCACATAGGAAACTTCACTTCAGGTCGAGTTTACGTTGTGGAAGCCTAAGGGTCTGGGCCTGCACTTAACTCGCAGTGTGCAAGTTTCCTAGGGTGCGCCCCAGGTTCCAACTTCTTTCCACAGCCGGGAGCAAACTGCCCCTTGGGAATCCTCCCTTTGAAGGTCGCGTTCACGTTTTGGAAGCCGCAGCGTCTTTGCGTGCCCTTAACTCGGAGTATCGAACGAGCTTCTAGTACGCCCTTCTTCTCAAGTCTTCCCTTCGCTTGGGAACACACTGCCACTGAGGAGACTTCACCTGAAGCGCGATGACACGCTTTGCAGCCCAAGGGACTGGACGGGCAACTTAACTCAGAAGCTCCAACTGCCTTCTAGTCGGCCTTGGTTCTAAGTTCTTTCCTTCCTGCAATGGGAACACACGGCCGCATAGGCCTCTTGGCCTTCGGAGCGTTTCTACGTGTTGGAAGCAGCAGGGCCTTAGCCTGCACTTTACGTAGAGCTTGCAACTTGGCGTAGAGTCCGCCTTGGTTCTAAGTTCTTGCCTGAGCTGCGAACACGCTGCCGCTTATGAGGCTTCACCTGAAGAGCGAGGCTACCTTTTGGAAGCCTAATGGACTTGGCGTGCACTTCACACAGAGAGTCCAAGTCGGCTTCAGGCCGCCCTTGTTCTCACTTCTTTCCTCACCTGCGAGAACACGGCCAGAAGGCGGTTGCGTCGTACGCGGCGCTTGGCGTTTTGGACGCAGAGGCGCATTGGCGAGCACTTCACTCAGAGTCTCCAACCTGCCTTGGCGTCCGCCTTTGTTCTAACACATTTCCGCAACTGGGAGAACACTGCCCTCTAGTAGTGTTCGTCTTCGCTGCGTTTGTAGGTTTGGGAAGCCTAAGGGCCTTCCCTGGAACTCAACTCGGTGTAGCCAACAGGCTTCTAGTCCGCCCCTGTTCTACGGTCTTTCCTCCCCTGGGATCTCACGCCCCCCACCCAGGAGACGTCACCTGAGGAGCGATGATACGTTTTAGAAGCAAAAGGGGACCTGCGGTGCCCTGCCCTGAGAGTGTCCAACTTGCCTCCAGTGCGGCCTTGCTCTAACTTCTTTCCACAGCAGGGAACACGCTGCCACATAGGAAACGTCACTTCAGGTCGAGTTTACGTTGTGGAAGCCTAAGGGTCTGGGCCTGCACTTTACTCGCAGTGTGCAACTTGCCTAGGGTGCGCCCCATGTTCCAACTTCCTTCCACAGCCGGGAGCAAACTGCCCCTTGGGAATCCTCCCTTTGAAGGTCGCGTTCACGTTTTGGAAGCCGCAGCGTCTTTGCGTGCCCTTAACTCGGAGTATCCAACAAGCTTCTAGTACGCCCTTCTTCTCAAGTCTTCCCTTCGCTTGGGAACACACTGCCACTGAGGAGACTTCACCTGAAGCGCGATGACACGCTTTGCAGCCCAAGGGACTGGACGGGCAACTTAACTCAGAAGCTCCAACTGCCTTCTAGTCGGCCTTGGTTCTAAGTTCTTTCCTTCCTGCAATGGGAACACAAGGCCGCATAGGCCTCTTGGCCTTGGGAGCGTTTCTACGTGTTGGAAGCAGCAGGGCCTTAGCCTGCACTTTACGTAGAGCTTGCAACTTGGCGTAGAGTCTGCCTTGGTTCTAAGTTCTTGCCTGAGCTGTGAACACGCTGCCGCTTATGAGGCTTCACCTGAAGAGCGAGGCTACCTTTTGGAAGCCTAATGGACTTGGCGTGCACTTCACACAGAGAGTCCAAGTCGGCTTCAGGCCGCCCTTGTTCTCACTTCTTTCCTCACCTGCGAGAACACGGCCAGAAGGCGGTTGCGTCGTACGCGGCGCTTGGCGTTTTGGACGCAGAGGCGCATTGGCGAGCACTTCACTCAGAGTCTCCAACCTGCCTTGGCGTCCGCCTTTGTTCTAACACCTTTCCGCAACTGGGAGAACACTGCCCTCTAGTAGTGTTCGTCCTCGCTGCGTTTGTAGGTTTGGGAAGCCTAAGGGCCTTCCCTGGAACTCAACTCGCTGTAGCCAACAGGTTTCAATTCCGGCCCTGTTCTAAGGTCTTTCCTCCCCTGGGATCTCACGGGCCCCGCCCCCCAGGAGACGTCACCTGAGGAGCGATGATACGTTTTGGAAGCAAAAGGGGACCTGGGGTGCCCTACCCTGAGAGTGTCCTACTTGCCTCCAGTGCGGCCTTGCTCTAACTTCTTTCCGCAGCAGGGAACACGCTGACACATAGGAAACGTCACTTCAGGTCGAGTTTACGTTGTGGAAGCCTAAGGGTCTGGGCCTGCACTTAACTCGCAGTGTGCAACTTGCCTAGGGTGCGCCCCATGTTCCAACTTCCTTCCACAGCCGGGAGCAAACTGCCCCTTGGGAATCCTCCCTTTGAAGGTCGCGTTCACGTTTTGGAAGCCGCAGCGTCTTTGCGTGCCCTTAACTCGGAGTATCCAACAAGCTTCTAGTACGCCCTTCTTCTCAAGTCTTCCGTTCGCTTGAGAACACACTGCCACTGAGGAGACTTCACCTGAAACGCGATGACACGCTTTGCAGCCCAAGGGACTGGACGGGCAACTTAACTCAGAAGCTCCAACTGCCTTCTAGTCGGCCTTGGTTCTAAGTTCTTTCCTTCCTGCAATGGGAACACACGGCCGCATAGGCCTCTTGGCCTTCGGAGCGTTTCTACGTGTTGGAAGCAGCAGGGCCTTAGCCTGCACTTTACGTGGAGCTTGCAACTTGGCGTAGAGTCCGCCTTGGTTCTAAGTTCTTGCCTGAGCGGCGAATACGCTGCCGCTTATGAGGCTTCACCTGAAGAGCGAGGCTAGCTTTTGGAAGCCTAATGGACTTGGCGTGCACTTCACACAGAGAGTCCAAGTCGGCTTCAGGCCGCCCTTGTTCTCACTTCTTTCCTCACCTGCGAGAACACGGCCAGAAGGCGGTTGCGTCGTACGCGGCGCTTGGCGTTTTGGACGCAGAGGCGCATTGGCGAGCACTTCACTCAGAGTCTCCAACCTGCCTTGGCGTCCGCCTTTGTTCTAACACCTTTCCGCAACTGGGAGAACACTGCCCTCTAGGAGTGTTCGTCTTCGCTACGTTTGTAGGTTTGGGAAACCTAAGGGCCTTCCCTGGAACTCAACTCGGTGTAGCCAACAGGCTTCTAGTCCGCCCCTGTTCTTAAGGTCTTTCCTCCCCTGGGATCTCACGGGCCCACCCCCCAGGAGACGTCACCTGAGGAGCGATGATACGTTTTGGAAGCAAAAGGGGACCTGGGGTGCTCTGCCCTGAGAGTGTCCAACTTGCCTCCAGTGCGGCCTTGCTCTAACTTCTTTCCGCAGCAGGAAACACACTGCCACATAGGAAACTTCACTTCAGGTCGAGTTTACGTTGTGGAAGCCTAAGGGTCTGGGCCTGCACTTAACTCGCAGTGTGCAACTTGCCTAGGGTGCGCCCCAGGTTCCAACTTCTTTCCACAGCCGGGAGCAAACTGCCCCTTGGGAATCCTCCCTTTGAAGGTCGCGTTCACGTTTTGGAAACCGCAGCGTCTTTGCGTGCCCTTAACTCGGAGTATCGAGCAAGCTTCTAGTACGCCCTTCTTCTCAAGTCTTCCCTTCGCTTGGGAACACACTGCCACTGAGGAGACTTCACCTGAAGCGCGATGACACGCTTTGCAGCCCAAGGGACTGGACGGGCAACTTAACTCAGAAGCTCCAACTGCCTTCTAGTCGGCCTTGGTTCTAAATCTTTCCTTCCTGCAATGGGAACACACGGCCGCATAGGCCTCTTGGCCTTCGGAGCATTTCTACGTGTTGGAAGCAGCAGGGCCTTAGCCTGCACTTTACGTAGAGCTTGCAATTTGGCGTAGAGTCCGCCTTGGTTCTAAGTTCTTGCCTGAGCTGCGAACACGCTGCCGCTTATGAGGCTTCACATGAAGAGCGAGGCTACCTTTTGGAAGCCTAATGGACTTGGCGTGCACTTCACACAGAGAGTCCAAGTCGGCTTCAGGCCGCCCTTGTTCTCACTTCTTTCCTCACCTGCGAGAACACGGCCAGAAGTCGGTTGCGTCGTACGCGGCGCTTGGCGTTTTGGACGCAGAGGCGCATTGGCGAGCACTTCACTCAGAGTCTCCAACCTGCCTTGGCGTCTGCCTTTGTTCTAACACCTTTCCGCAACTGGGAGAACACTGCCCTCTTGTAGTGTTCGTCTTCGCTGCGTTTGTAGGTTTGGGAAGCCTAAGGGCCTTCCCTGGAACTCAACTCGGTGTAGCCAACAGGCTTCTAGTCCGCCCCTGTTCTAAGGTCTTTCCTCCCCTGGGATCTCACGCCCCCCCCCCAGGAGACGTCACCTGAGGAGCGATGATACGTTTTAGAAGCAAAAGGGGACCTGCGGTGCCCTGCCCTGAGAGTGTCCAACTTGCCTCCAGTGCGGCCTTGCTCTAACTTCTTTCCACAGCAGGGAACACGCTGCCACATAGGAAACGTCACTTCAGGTCGAGTTTACGTTGTGGAAGCCTAAGGGTCTGGGCCTGCACTTAACTCGCAGTGTGCAACTTGCCTAGGGTGCGCCCCAGGTTCCAACTTCCTTCCACAGCCGGGAGCAAACTGCCCCTTGGGAATCCTCCCTTTGAAGGTCACGTTCACGTTTTGGAAGCCGCAGCGTCTTTGCATGCCCTTAACTCGGAGTATCCAACAAGCTTCTAGTACCCCCTTCTTCTCAAGTCTTCCCTTCGCTTGGGAACACACTGCCACTGAGGAGACTTCACCTGAAGCGCGATGACACGCTTTGCAGCCCAAGGGACTGGACGGGCAACTTAACTCAGAAGCTCCAACTGCCTTCTAGTCGGCCTTGGTTTAAAGTTCTTTCCTTCCTGCAATGGGAACACACGGCCGCATAGGCCTCTTGGCCTTCGGAGCGTTTCTACGTGTTGGAAGCAGTAGGGCCTTAGCCTGCACATTACGTAGAGCTTGCAATTTGGCGTAGAGTCCGCCTTGGTTCTAAGTTCTTGCCTGAGCTGCGAACACGCTGCCGCTTATGAGGCTTCACCTGAAGAGCGAGGCTACCTTTTGGAAGCCTAATGGACTTGGCGTGCACTTCACACAGAGAGTCCAAGTCGGCTTCAGGCCGCCCTTGTTCTCACTTCTTTCCTCACCTGCGAGAACACGGCCAGAAGGCGGTTGCGTCGTACGCGGCGCTTGGCGTTTTGGACGCAGAGGCGCATTGGCGAGCACTTCACTCAGAGTCTCCAACCTGCCTTGGCGTCCGCCTTTGTTCTAACACCTTTCCGCAACTGGGAGAACACTGCCCTCTAGTAGTGTTCGTCTTCGCTGCGTTTGTAGGTTTGGGAAGCCTAAGGGCCTTCCCTGGAACTCAACTCGGTGTAGCCAACAGGCTTCTAGTCCGCCCCTGTTCTAAGGTCTTTCCTCCCCTGGGATCTCACGGGCCCCCCCCCCAGGAGACGTCACCTGAGGAGCGATGATACGTTTTAGAAGCAAAAGTGGACCTGCGGTGCCCTGCCCTGAGAGTGTCCAACTTGCCTCCAGTGCGGCCTTGCTCTAACTTCTTTCCGCAGCAGGGAACACGCTGCCACATAGGAAACTTCACTTCAGGTCGAGTTTACGTTGTGGAAGCCTAAGGGTCTGGGCCTGCACTTAACTCGCAGTGTGCAACTTGCCTAGGGTGCGCCCCAGGTTCCACCTTCCTTCCACAGCCGGGAGCAAACTGCCCCTTGGGAATCCTCCCTTTGAAGGTCGCGTTCACGTTTTGGAAGCCGCAGCGTCTTTGCGTGCCCTTAACTCGGAGTATCGAACAAGCTTCTAGTACGCCCTTCTTCTCAAGTCTTCCCTTCGCTTGGGAACACACTGCCACTGAGGAGACTTCACCTGAAGCGCGATGACACGCTTTGCAGCCCAAGGGACTGGACGGGCAACTTAACTCAGAAGCTCCAACTGCCTTCTAGTCGGCCTTGGTTCTAAGTTCTTTCCTTCCTGCAATGGGAACACACGGCCGCATAGGCCTCTTGGCCTTCGGAGCGTTTCTACGTGTTGGAAGCAGCAGGGTCTTAGCCTGCACTTTACGTAGAGCTTGCAACTTGGCGTAGAGTCTGCCTTGGTTCTAAGTTCTTGCCTGAGCTGCGAACACGCTGCCGCTTATGAGGCTTCACCTGAAGAGCGAGGCTACCTTTTGGAAGCCTAATGGACTTGGCGTGCACTTCACACAGAGAGTCCAAGTCGGCTTCAGGCCGCCCTTATTCTCACTTCTTTCCTCACCTGCGAGAACACGGCCAGAAGGCGGTTGCGTCGTACGCGGCGCTTGGCGTTTTGGACGCAGAGGCGCATTGGCGAGCACTTCACTCAGAGTCTCCAACCTGCCTTGGCGTCCGCCTTTGTTCTAACACCTTTCCGCAACTGGGAGAACACTGCCCTCTAGTAGTGTTCGTCTTCGCTGCGTTTGTAGGTTTGGGAAGCCTAAGGGCCTTCCCTGGAACTCAACTCGGTGTAGCCAACAGGCTTCTAGTCCGCCCCTGTTCTACGGTCTTTCCTCCCCTGGGATCTCACGCCCCCCTCCCCCCAGGAGACGTCACCTGAGGAGCGATGATAGGTTTTGGAAGCAAAAGGGGACCTGCGGTGCCCTGCCCTGAGAGTGTCCAACTTGCCTCCAGTGCGGCCTTGCTCTAACTTCTTTCCACAGCAGGGAACACGCTGCCACATAGGAAACGTCACTTCAGGTCGAGTTTACGTTGTGGAAGCCTAAGGGTCTGGGCCTGCACTTAACTCGCCGTGTGCAAGTTGCCTAGGGTGCGCCCCAGGTTCCAACTTCTTTCCACAGCCGGGAGCAAACTGCCCCTTGGGAATCCTCCCTTTGATGGTCGCGTTCACGTTTTGGAAGCCGCAGCGTCTTTGCGTGCCCTTAACTCGGAGTATCCAACAAGCTTCTAGTACGCCCTTCTTCTCAAGTCTTCCCATCGCTTGGGAACACACTGCCACTGAGGAGACTTCACCTGAAGCGCGATGACACGCTTTGCAGCCCAAGGGACTGGACGGGCAACTTAACTCAGAAGCTCCAACTGCCTTCTAGTCGGCCTTGGTTCTAAGTTCTTTCCTTCCTGCAATGGGAACACACGGCCGCATAGGCCTCTTGGCCTTCGGAGCGTTTCTACGTGTTGGAAGCAGCAGGGCCTTAGCCTGCACTTTACGTAGAGCTTGCAACTTGGCGTAGAGTCCGCCTTGGTTCTAAGTTCTTGCCTGAGCTGCGAACACGCTGCCGCTTATGAGGCTTCACCTGAAGAGCGAGGCTAACTTTTGGAAGCCTAATGGACTTGGCGTGCACTTCACACAGAGAGTCCAAGTCGGCTTCAGGCCGCCCTTGTTCTCACTTCTTTCCTCACCTGCGAGAACACGGCCAGAAGGCGGTTGCGTCGTACGCGGCGCTTGGCGTTTTGGACGCAGAGGCGCATTGGCGAGCACTTCACTCAGAGTCTCCAACCTGCCTTGGCGTCCGCCTTTGTTCTAACACCTTTCCGCAACTGGGAGAACACTGCCCTCTAGTAGTGTTCGTCTTCGCTGCGTTTGTAGGTTTGGGAAGCCTAAGGGCCTTCCCTGGAACTCAACTCGGTGTAGCCAACAGGCTTCAAGTCCGGCCCTGTTCTAAGGTCTTTCCTCCCCTGGGATCTCACGGGCCCCGCCCCCCAGGAGACGTCACCTGAGGAGCGATGATACGTTTTGGAAGCAAAAGGGGACCTGCGGTGCCCTGCCCTGAGAGTGTCCAACTTGCCTCCAGTGCGGCCTTGCTCTAACTTCTTTCTGCAGCAGGAAACACACTGCCACATAGGAAACTTCACTTCAGGTCGAGTTTACGTTGTGGAAGCCTAAGGGTCTGGGCCTGCACTTAACTCGCAGTGTGCAACTTGCCTAGGGTGCGCCCCAGGTTCCAACTTCTTTCCACAGCCGGGAGCAAACTGCCCCTTGGGAATCCTCCCTTTGAAGGTCGCGTTCACGTTTTGGAAGCCGCAGCGTCTTTGCGTGCCCTTAACTCAGAGTATCGAACAAGCTTCTAGTACGCCCTTCTTCTCAAGTCTTCCCTTCGCTTGGGAACACACTGCCACTGAGGAGACATCACCTGAAGCGCGATGACACGCTTTGCAGCCCAAGGGACTGGACGGGCAACTTAACTCAGAAGCTCCAACTGCCTTCTAGTCGGCCTTGGTTCTAAGTTCTTTCCTTCCTGCAATGGGAACACACGGCCGCATAGGCCTCTTGGCCTTCGGAGCGTTTCTACGTGTTGGAAGCAGCAGGGCCTTAGCCTGCACTTTACGTAGAGCTTGCAATTTGGCGTAGAGTCCGCCTTGGTTCTAAGTTCTTGCCTGAGCTGCGAACACGCTGCCGCTTATGAGGCTTCACCTGAAGAGCGAGGCTACCTTTTGGAAGCCTAATGGACTTGGCGTGCACTTCACACAGAGAGTCCAAGTCGGCTTCAGGCCGCCCTTGTTCTCACTTCTTTCCTCACCTACGAGAACACGGCCAGAAGGCGGTTGCGTCGTACGCGGCGCTTGGCGTTTTGGACGCAGAGGCGCATTGGCGAGCACTTCACTCAGAGTCTCCAACCTGCCTTGGCGTCCGCCTTTGTTCTAACACCTTTCCGCAACTGGGAGAACACTGCCCTCTAGTAGTGTTCGTCTTCGCTGCGTTTGTAGGTTTGGGAAGCCTAAGGGCCTTCCCTGGAACTCAACTCGGTGTAGCCAACAGGCTTCTAGTCCGCCCCTGTTCTAAGGTCTTTCCTCCCCTGGGATCTCACGGGCCCCCCCCCCAGGAGACGTCACCTGAGGAGCGATGATACGTTTTGGAAGCAAAAGGGGACCTGCGGTGCCCTGCCCTGAGAGTGTCCAACTTGCCTCCAGTGCGGCCTTGCTCTAACTTCTTTCCACAGCAGGGAACACGCTGCCACATAGGAAACTTCACTTCAGGTCGAGTTTACGTTGTGGAAGCCTAAGGGTCTGGGCCTGCACTTAACTCGCAGTGTGCAAGTTGCCTAGGGTGCGCCCCAGGTTCCAACTTCTTTCCACAGCCGGGAGCAAACTGCCCCTTGGGAATCCTCCCTTTGAAGGTCGCGTTCACGTTTTGGAAGCCGCAGCGTCTTTGCGTGCCCTTAACTCGGAGTATCCAACAAGCTTCTAGTACGCCCTTCTTCTCAAGTCTTCCCTTCGCTTGGGAACACACTGCCACTGAGGAGACTTCACCTGAAGCGCGATGACACGCTTTGCAGCCCAAGGGACTGGACGGGCAACTTAACTCAGAAGCTCCAACTGCCTTCTAGTCGGCCTTGGTTCTAAGTTCTTTCCTTCCTGCAATGGGAACACACGGCCGCATAGGCCTCTTGGCCTTCTGAGCGTTTCTACGTGTTGGAAGCAGCAGGGCCTTAGCCTGCACTTTACGTAGAGCTTGCAACGTGGCGTAGAGTCTGCCTTGGTTCTAAGTTCTTGCCTGAGCTGTGAACACGCTGCCGCTTATGAGGCTTCACCTGAAGAGCGAGGCTACCTTTTGGAAGCCTAATGGACTTGGCGTGCCCTTCACACAGAGAGTCCAAGTCGGCTTCAGGCCGCCCTTGTTCTCACTTCTTTCCTCACCTGCGAGAACACGGCCAGAAGGCGGTTGCGTCGTACGCGGCGCTTGGCGTTTTGGACGCAGAGGCGCATTGGCGAGCACTTCACTCAGAGTCTCCAACCTGCCTTGGCGTCCGCCTTTGTTCTAACATCTTTCCGCAACTGGGAGAACACTGCCCTCTAGTAGTGTTCGTCTTCGCTGCGTTTGTAGGTTTGGGAAGCCTAAGGGCCTTCCCTGGAACTCAACTCGGTGTAGCCAACAGGCTTCAAGTCCGGCCCTGTTCTAAGGTCTTTCCTCCCCTGGGATCTCACGGGCCCCGCCCCCCGGGAGACGTCACCTGAGGAGCGATGATACGTTTTGGAAGCAAAAGGGGACCTGGGGTGCCCTGCCCTGAGAGTGTCCTACTTGCCTCCAGTGCGGCCTTGCTCTAACTTCTTTCCGCAGCAGGGAACACGCTGCCACATAGGAAACTTCACTTCAGGTCGAGTTTACGTTGTGGAAGCCTAAGGGTCAGGGCCTGCACTTAACTCGCAGTGTGCAACTTGCCTAGGGTGCGCCCCAGGTTCCAACTTCTTTCCACAGCCGGGAGCCAACTGCCCCTTGGGAATCCTCCCTTTGAAGGTCGCGTTCACGTTTTGGAAGCCGCAGCGTCTTTGCGTGCCCTTAACTCGGAGTATCCAACAAGCTTCTAGTACGCCCTTCTTCTCAAGTCTTCCCTTCGCTTGGGAACACACTGCCACTGAGGAGACTTCACCTGAAGCGCGATGACACGCTTTGCAGCCCAAGGGACTGGACGGGCAACTTAACTCAGAAGCTCCAACTGCCTTCTAGTCGGCCTTGGTTCTAAGTTCTTTCCTTCCTGCAATGGGAACACAAGGCCGCATAGGCCTCTTGGCCTTCGGAGCGTTTCTACGTGTTGGAAGCAGCAGGGCCTTAGCCTGCACTTTACGTAGAGCTTGCAACTTGGCGTAGAGTCCGCCTTGGTTCTAAGTTCTTGCCTGAGCTGCGAACACGCTGCCGCTTATGAGGCTTCACCTGAAGAGCGAGGCTACCTTTTGGAAGCCTTATGGTCTTGGCGTGCCCTTCACACAGAGAGTCCAAGTCGGCTTCAGGCCGCCCTTGTTCTCACTTCTTTCCTCACCTGCGAGAACACGGCCAGAAGGCGGTTGCGTCGTACGCGGCGCTTGGCGTTTTGGACGCAGAGGCGCATTGGCGAGCACTTCACTCAGAGTCTCCAACCTGCCTTGGCGTCCGCCTTTGTTCTAACACCTTTCCGCAACTGGGAGAACACTGCCCTCTAGTAGTGTTCGTCTTCGCTGCGTTTGTAGGTTTGGGAAGCCTAAGGGCCTTCCCTGGAACTCAACTCGGTGTAGCCAACAGGCTTCTAGTCCACCCCTGTTCTAAGGTCTTTCCTCCCCTGGGAACTCACGCCCCCCCCCCAGGAGACGTCACCTGAGGAGCGATGATACGTTTTAGAAGCAAAAGGGGACCTGCGGTGCCCTGCCCTGAGAGTGTCCAACTTGCCTCCACTGCGGCCTTGCTCTAACTTCTTTCCACAGCAGGGAACACGCTGCCACATAGGAAACGTCACTTCAGGTCGAGTTTACGTTGTGGAAGCCTAAGGGTCTGGGCCTGCACTTAACTCGCAGTGTGCAACTTGCCTAGGGTGCGCCCCATGTTCCAACTTCCTTCCACAGCGGGGAGCAAACTGCCCCTTGGGAATCCTCCCTTTGAAGGTCGCGTTCACGTTTTGGAAGCCGCAGCGTCTTTGCGTGCCCTTAACTCGGAGTACCCAACAAGCTTCTAGTACGCCCTTCTTCTCAAGTCTTCCCTTCGCTTGGGAACACACTGCCACTGAGGAGACTTCACCTGAAGCGCGATGACACGCTTTGCAGCCCAAGGGACTGGACGGGCAACTTAACTCAGAAGCTCCAACTGCCTTCTAGTCGGCCTTGGTTCTAAGTTCTTTCCTTCCTGCAATGGGAACACACGGCCGCATAGGCCTCTTGGCCTTCGGAGCGTTTCTACGTGTTGGAAGCAGCAGGGCCTTAGCCTGCACTTTACGTAGAGCTTGCAACTTGGCGTAGAGTCTGCCTTGGTTCTAAGTTCTTGCCTGAGCTGTGAACACGCTGCCGCTTATGAGGCTTCACCTGAAGAGCGAGGCTACCTTTTGGAAGCCTAATGGACTTGGCGTGCACTTCACACAGAGAGTCCAAGTCGGCTTCAGGCCGCCCTTGTTCTCACTTCTTTCCTCACCTGCGAGAACACGGCCAGAAGGCGGTTGCGTCGTACGCGGCGCTTGGCGTTTTGGACGCAGAGGCGCATTGGCGAGCACTTCACTCAGAGTCTCCAACCTGCCTTGGCGTCCGCCTTTGTTCTAACACCTTTCCGCAACTGGGAGAACACTGCCCTCTAGTAGTGTTCGTCTTCGCTGCGTTTGTAGGTTTGGGAACCCTAAGGGCCTTCCCTGGAACTCAACTCGGTGTAGCCAACAGGCTTCAAGTCCGGCCCTGTTCTAAGGTCTTTCCTCCCCTGGGATCTCACGGGCCCCGCCCCCCAGGAGACGTCACCTGAGGAGCGATGATACGTTTTGGAAGCAAAAGGGGACCTGCGGTGCCCTGCCCTGAGAGTGTCCAACTTGCCTCCAGTGCGGCCTTGCTCTAAATTCTTTCCGCAGCAGGGAACACGCTGCCACATAGGAAACTTCACTTCAGGTCGAGTTTACGTTGTGGAAGCCTAAGGGTCTGGGCCTGCACTTAACTCGCAGTGTGCAACTTGCCTAGGGTGCGCCCCAGGTTCCAACTTCTTTCCACAGCCGGGAGCAAACTGCCCCTTGGGAATCCTCCCTTTGAAGGTCGCGTTCACGTTTTGAAATCCGCAGCGTCTTTGCGTGCCCTTAAGTCGGAGTACCCAACAAGCTTCTAGTACGCCCTTCTTCTCAAGTCTTCCCTTCGATTGGGAACACACTGCCACTGAGGAGACTTCACCTGAAGTGCGATGGCACGCTTTGCAGCCCAAGGGACTGGACGGGCAACTTAACTCAGAAGCTCCAACTGCCTTCTAGTCGGCCTTGGTTCTAAGTTCTTTCCTTCCTGCAATGGGAACACACGGCCGCATAGGCCTCTTGGCCTTCGGAGCGTTTCTACGTGTTGGAAGCAGCAGGGCCTTAGCCTGCACTTTACGTAGAGCTTGCAACTTGGCGTAGAGTCCGCCTTGGTTCTAAGTTCTTGCCTGAGCTGCGAACACGCTGCCGCTTATGAGGCTTCACCTGAAGAGCGAGGCTACCTTTTGGAAGCCTAATGGACTTGGCGTGCCCTTCACACAGAGAGTCCAAGTCGGCTTCAGGCCGCCCTTGTTCTCACTTCTATCCTCACCTGCGAGAACACGGCCAGAAGGCGGTTGCGTTGTACGTGGCGCTTGGCGTTTTGGACGCAGAGGCGCATTGGCGAGCACTTCACTCAGAGTCTCCAACCTGCCTTGGCGTCCGCCTTTGTTCTAACACCTTTCCGCAACTGGGAGAACACTGCCCTCTAGTAGTGTCCGTCTTCGCTGCGTTTGTAGGTTTGGGAAGCCTAAGGGCCTTCCCTGGAACTCAACTCGGTGTAGCCAACAGGCTTCTAGTCCGCCCCTGTTCTACGGTCTTTCCTCCCCTGGGATCTCACGCCCCCCCCCCCCAGGAGACGTCACCTGAGGAGGGATGATACGTTTTGGAAGCAAAAGGGGACCTGGGGTGCCTTGCTCTGAGAGTGTCCAACTTGCCTCCAGTGCGGCCTTGTTCTAACTTCTTTCCGCAGCAGGGAACACGCTGCCACATAGGAAACTTCACTTCAGGTCGAGTTTACGTTGTGGAAGCCTAAGGGTCTGGGCCTGCACTTAACTCGCAGTGTGCAACTTGCCTAGGGTGCGCCCCATGTTCCACCTTCCTTCCACAGCCGGGAGCAAACTGCCCCTTGGGAATCCTCCCTTTGAAGGTCGCGTTCACGTTTTGGAAGTCGCAGCGTCTTTGCGTGCCCTTAACTCGGAGTATCCAACAAGCTTCTAGTACGCCCTTCTTCTCAAGTCTTCCCTTCGCTTGGGAACACACTGCCACTGAGGAGACTTCACCTGAAGCGCGATGACACGCTTTGCAGCCCAAGGGACTGGACGGGCAACTTAACTCAGAAGCTCCAACTGCCTTCTAGTCGGCCTTGGTTCTAAGTTCTTTCCTTCCTGCAATGGGAACACACGGCCGCATAGGCCTCTTGGCCTTCGGAGCGTTTCTACGTGTTGGAAGCAGCAGGGCCTTAGCCTGCACTTTACGTAGAGCTTGCAACTTGGCGTAGAGTCTGCCTTGGTTCTAAGTTCTTGCCTGAGCTGTGAACACGCTGCCGCTTATGAGGCTTCACCTGAAGAGCGAGGCTACCTTTTGGAAGCCTAATGGACTTGGCGTGCACTTCACACAGAGAGTCCAAGTCGGCTTCAGGCCGCCCTTGTTCTCACTTCTTTCCTCACCTGCGAGAACACGGCCAGAAGGCGGTTGCGTCGTACGCGGCGCTTGGCGTTTTGGACGCAGAGGCGCATTGGCGATCACTTCACTCAGAGTCTCCAACCTGCCTTGGCGTCCGCCTTTGTTCTAACACCTTTCCGCAACTGGGAGAACACTGCCCTCTAGTAGTGTTCGTCTTCGCTGCGTTTGTAGGTTTGGGAAGCCTAAGGGCCTTCCCTGGAACTCAACTCGGTGTAGCCAACAGGCTTCAAGTCCGGCCCTGTTCTAAGGTCTTTCCTCCCCTGGGATCTCACGGGCCCCGCCCCCCAGGAGACGTCACCTGAGGAGCGATGATACGTTTTGGAAGCAAAAGGGGACCTGCGGTGCCCTGCCCTGAGAGTGTCCAACTTGCCTCCAGTGCGGCCTTGCTCTAAATTCTTTCCGCAGCAGGGAACACGCTGCCACATAGGAAACTTCACTTCAGGTCGAGTTTACGTTGTGGAAGCCTAAGGGTCTGGGCCTGCACTTAACTCGCAGTGTGCAACTTGCCTAGGGTGCGCCCCAGGTTCCAACTTCTTTCCACAGCCGGGAGCAAACTGCCCCTTGGGAATCCTCTCTTTGAAGGTCGCGTTCACGTTTTGGAAGCCGCAGCGTCTTTGCGTGCCCTTAACTCGGAGTATCCAACAAGCTTCTAGTACGCCCTTCTTCTCAAGTCTTCCCTTCGCTTGGGAACACACTGCCACTGAGGAGACTTCCCCTGAAGCGCGATGACACGCTTTGCAGCCCAAGGGACTGGACGGGCAACTTAACTCAGAAGCTCCAACTGCCTTCTAGTCGGACTTGGTTCTAAGTTCTTTCCTTCCTGCAATGGGAACACACGGCCGCATAGGCCTCTTGGCCTTCGGAGCGTTTCTACGTGTTGGAAGCTGCAGGGCCTTAGCCTGCACTTTACGTAGAGCTTGCAACTTGGTGTAGAGTCCGCCTTGGTTCTAAGTTCTTGCCTGAGATGCGAACACGCTGCCGCTTATGAGGCTTCACCTGAAGAGCGAGGCTACCTTTTGGAAGCCTAATGGACTTGGCGTGCCCTTCACACAGAGAGTCCAAGTCGGCTTCAGGCCGCCCTTGTTCTCACTTCTATCCTCACCTGCGAGAATACGGCCAGAAGGCGGTTGCGTCGTACGCGGCGCTTGGCGTTTTGGACGCAGAGGCGCATTGGCGAGCACTTCACTCAGAGTCTCCAACCTGCCTTGGCGTCCGCCTTTGTTCTAACACCTTTCCGCAACTGGGAGAACACTGCCCTATTGTAGTGTTCGTCTTCGCTGCGTTTGTAGGTTTGGGAAGCCTAAGGGCCTTCCCTGGAACTCAACTCGGTGTAGCCAACAGGCTTCTAGTCCGCCCCTGTTCTAAGGTCTTTCCTCCCCTGGGATCTCACGCCCCCTTCCCCCCAGGAGACGTCACCTGAGGAGCGATGATAGGTTTTGGAAGCAAAAGGGGACCTGCGGTGCCCTGCCCTGAGAGTGTCCAACTTGCCTCCAGTGTGGCCTTGCTCTAACTTCTTTCCACAGCAGGGAACACGCTGCCACATAGGAAACGTCACTTCAGGTCGAGTTTACGTTGTGGAAGCCTAAGGGTCTGGGCCTGCACTTAACTCGCAGTGTGCAAATTGCCTAGGGTGCGCCCCATGTTCCAACTTCCTTCCACAGCCGGGAGCAAACTGCCCCTTGGGAATCCTCCCTTTGAAGGTCGCGTTCACGTTTTGGAAGCCGCAGCGTCTTTGCGTGCCCTTAACTCGGAGTTTCCAACAAGCTTCTAGTACGCCCTTCTTCTCAAGTCTTCCCTTCGATTGGGAACACACTGCCACTGAGGAGACTTCACCTGAAGCGCGATGACACGCTTTGCAGCCCAAGGGACTGGACGGGCAACTTAACTCAGAAGCTCCAACTGCCTTCTAGTCGGCCTTGGTTCTAAGTTCTTTCCTTCCTGCAATGGGAACACACGGCCGCATAGGCCTCTTGGCCTTCGGAGCGTTTCTACGTGTTGGAAGCAGCAGGGCCTTAGCCTGCACTTTACGTAGAGCTTGCAACTTGGCGTAGAGTCTGCCTTGGTTCTAAGTTCTTGCCTGAGCTGCGAACACGCTGCCGCTTATGAGGCTTCACCTGAAGAGCGAGGCTACCTTTTGGAAGCCTAATGGACTTGGCGTGCACTTCACACAGAGAGTCCAAGTCGGCTTCAGGCCGCCCTTGTTCTCACTTCTTTCCTCACCTGCGAGAACACGGCCAGAAGGCGGTTGCGTCGTACGCGGCGCTTGGCGTTTTGGACGCAGAGGCGCATTGGCCAGCACTTCACTCAGAGTCTCCAACCTGCCTTGGCGTTCGCCTTTGTTCTAACACCTTTCCGCAACTGGGAGAACACTGCCCTCTAGTAGTGTTCGTCTTCGCTGCGTTTGTAGGTTTGGGAAGCCTAAGGGCCTTCCCTGGAACTCAACTCGCTGTAGCCAACAGGTTTGAAGTCCGGCCCTGTTCTAAGGTCTTTCCTCCCCTGGGATCTCACGGGCCCCGCCCCCCAGGAGACGTCACCTGAGGAGCGATGATACGTTTTGGAAGCAAAAGGGGACCTGCGGTGCCCTGCCCTGAGAGTGTCCAACTTGCCTCCAGTGCGGCCTTGCTCTAACTTCTTTCCGCAGCAGGGAACACGCTGCCACATAGGAAACTTCACTTCAGGTCGAGTTTACGTTGTGGAAGCCTAAGGGTCTGGGCCTGCACTTAACTCGCAGTGTGCAACTTGCCTAGGGTGCGCCCCAGGTTCCAACTTCTTTCCACAGCCGGGAGCAAACTGCCCCTTGGGAATCCTCCCTTTGAAGGTCGCGTTCACGTTTTGGAAGCCGCAGCGTCTTTGCGTGCCCTTAACTCGGAGTATCCAACAAGCTTCTAGTACGCCCTTCTTCTCAAGTCTTCCCTTCGCTTGGGAACACACTGCCACTGAGGAGACTTCACCTGAAGCGCGATGACACGCTTTGCAGCCCAAGGGACTGGACGGGCAACTTAACTCAGAAGCTCCAACTGCCTTCTAGTCAGCCTTGGTTCTAAGTTCTTTCCTTCCTGCAATGGGAACACACGGCCGCATAGGCCTCTTGGCCTTCGGAGCGTTTCTACGTGTTGGAAGCAGCAGGGCCTTAGCCTGCACTTTACGTAGAGCTTGCAACTTGGCGTAGAGTCCGCCTTGGTTCTAAGTTCTTGCCTGAGCTGCGAACACGCTGCCGCTTATGAGGCTTCACCTGCAGAGCGAGGCTAACTTTTGGAAGCCTAATGGACTTGGCGTGCACTTCACACAGAGAGTCCAAGTCGGCTTCAGGCCGCCCTTGTTCTCACTTCTTTCCTCACCTGCGAGAACACGGCCAGAAGGCGGTTGCGTCGTACGCGGCGCTTGGCGTTTTGGACGCAGAGGCGCATTGGCGAGCACTTCACTCAGAGTCTCCAACCTGCCTTGGCGTCCGCCTTTGTTCTAACACCTTTCCGCAACTGGGAGAACACTGCCCTCTAGTAGTGTTCGTCTTCGCTGCGTTTGTAGGTTTGGGAAGCCTAAGGGCCTTCCCTGGAACTCAACTCGGTGTAGCCAACAGGCTTCTAGTCCGCCCCTCTTCTTAAGGTCTTTCCTCCCCTGGGATCTCAGGGCCCCCCCACAGGAGACGTCACCTGAGGAGCGATGATACGTTTTAGAAGCAAAAGGGGACCTGGGGTGCCCTGCCCTGAGAGTGTCCAACTTGCCTCCAATGCGGCCTTGCTCTAACTTCTTTCCGCAGCAGGGAACACGCTGCCACATAGGAAACTTCACTTCAGGTCGAGTTTACGTTGTGGAAGCCTAAGGGTCTGGGCCTGCACTTAACTCGCAGTGTGCAACTTGCCTAGGGTGCGCCCCAGGTTCCAACTTCTTTCCACAGCCGGGAGCCAACTGCCCCTTGGGAATCCTCCCTTTGAAGGTCGCGTTCACGTTTTGGAAGCCGCAGCGTCTTTGCGTGCCCTTAACTCGGAGTATCCAACAAGCTTCTAGTACGCCCTTCTTCTCAAGTCTTCCCTTCTCTTGGGAACACACTGCCACTGAGGAGACTTCACCTGAAGCGCGATGACACGCTTTGCAGCCCAAGGGACTGGACGGGCAACTTAACTCAGAAGCTCCAACTGCCTTCTAGTCGGCCTTGGTTCTAAGTTCTTTCCTTCCTGCAATGGGAACACACGGCCGCATAGGCCTCTTGGCCTTCGGAGCGTTTCTACGTGTTGGAAGCAGCAGGGCCTTAGCCTGCACATTACGTAGAGCTTGCAACTTGGCGTAGAGTCCGCCTTGGTTCTAAGTTCTTGCCTGAGCTGCGAACACGCTGCCGCTTATGAGGCTTCACCTGAAGAGCGAGGCTACCTTTTGGAAGCCTAATGGACTTGGCGTGCACTTCACACAGAGAGTCCAAGTCGGCTTCAGGCCGCCCTTGTTCTCACTTCTTTCCTCACCTGCGAGAACACGGCCAGAAGGCGGTTGCGTCGTACGCGGCGCTTGGCGTTTTGGACGCAGAGGCGCATTGGCGAGCACTTAACTCAGAGTCTCCAACCTGCCTTGGCGTCCGCCTTTGTTCTAACACCTTTCCGCAACTGGGAGAACACTGCCCTCTAGTAGTGTTCGTCTTCGCTGCGTTTGTAGGTTTGGGAAGCCTAAGGGCCTTCCCTTGAACTTAACTCGGTGTAGCCAACAGGCTTCTAGTCCGCCCCTGTTCTTAAGGTCTTTCCTCCCCTGGGATCTCACGGGCCCCCCCTCCCCAAGGAGACGTCACCTGAGGAGCGATGATACGTTTTGGAAGCAAAAGGGGACCTGCGGTGCCCTGCCCTGAGAGTGTCCAACTTGCCTCCAATGCGGCCTTGCTCTAACTTCTTTCCGCAGCAGGGAACACGCTGCCACATAGGAAACTTCACTTCAGGTCGAGTTTACGTTGTGGAAGCCTAAGGGTCTGGGCCTGCACTTAACTCGCAGTGTGCAACTTGCCTAGGGTGCGCCCCAGGTTCCAACTTCTTTCCACAGCCGGGAGCAAACTGCCCCTTGGGAATCCTCCCTTTGAAGGTCGCGTTCACGTTTTGGAAGCCGCAGCGTCTTTGCGTGCCCTTAACTCGGAGTATCGAACAAGCTTCTAGTACGCCCTTCTTCTCAAGTCTTCCCTTCTCTTGGGAACACACTGCCACTGAGGAGACTTCACCTGAAGCGCGATGACACGCTTTGCAGCCCAAGGGACTGGACGGGCAACTTAACTCAGAAGCTCCAACTGCCTTCTAGTCGGCCTTAGTTCTAAGTTCTTTCCTTCCTGCAATGGGAACACACGGCCGCATAGGCCTCTTGGCCTTCGGAGCGTTTCTACGTGTTGGAAGCAGCAGGGCCTTAGCCTGCACTTTACGTGGAGCTTGCAACTTGGCGTAGAGTCCGCCTTGGTTCTAAGTTCTTGCCTGAGCTGCGAACACGCTGCCGCTTATGAGGCTTCACCTGAAGAGCGAGGCTACCTTTTGGAAGCCTAATGGACTTGGCGTGCACTTCACACAGAGAGTCCAAGTCGGCTTCAGGCCGCCCTTGTTCTCACTTCTTTCCTCACCTGCGAGAACACGGCCAGAAGGCGGTTGCGTCGTACGCGGCGCTTGGCGTTTTGGACGCAGAGGCGCATTGGCGAGCACTTCACTCAGAGTCTCCAACCTGCCTTGGCGTCCGCCTTTGTTCTAACACCTTTCCGCAACTGGGAGAGCACTGCCCTCTAGGAGTGTTCGTCTTCGCTGCGTTTGTAGGTTTGGGAAGCCTAAGGGCCTTCCCTGGAACTCAACTCGGTGTAGCCAACAGGCTTCTAGTCCGCCCCTGTTCTTAAGGTCTTTCCTCCCCTGGGATCTCACGGGCCCCCCCCCCCAGGAGACGTCAACTGAGGAGCGATGATACGTTTTGGAAGCAAAAGGGGACCTGGGGTGCCCTGCCCTGAGAGTGTCCAACTTGCCTCCAGTGCGGCCTTGCTCTAACTTCTTTCCGCAGCAGGGAACACGCTGCCACATAGGAAACTTCACTTCAGGTCGAGTTTACGTTGTGGAAGCCTAAGGGTCTGGGCCTGCACTTAACTCCCAGTGTGCAACTTGCCTAGGGTGCGCCCCAGGTTCCAACTTCTTTCCACACCCGGGAGCAAACTGCCCCTTGGGAGTCCTCCCTTTGAAGGTCGCGTTCATGTTTTGGAAGCCGCAGCGTCTTTGCGTGCCCTTAACTCGGAGTATCCAACAAGCTTCTAGTACGCCCTTCTTCTCAAGTCTTCCCTTCGCTTGGGAACACACTGCCACTGAGGAGACTTCACCTGAAGCGCAATGACACACTTTGCAGCCCAAGGGACTGGACGGGCAACTTAACCCAGAAGCTCCAACTGCCTTCTAGTAGGCCTTGGTTCTAAGTTCTTTCCTTCCTGCAATGGGAACACACGGCCGCATAGGCCTCTTGGCCTTCGGAGCGTTTCTACGTGTTGGAAGCAGCAGGGCCTTAGCCTGCACTTTACGTAGAGCTTGCAACTTGGCGTAGAGTCCGCCTTGGTTCTAAGTTCTTGCCTGAGCTGCGAACACGCTGCCGCTTATGAGGCTTCACCTGAAGAGCGAGGCTACCTTTTGGAAGCCTAATGGACTTGGCGTGCACTTCACACAGAGAGTCCAAGTCGGCTTCAGACCGCACTTGTTCTCACTTCTTTCCTCACCTGCGAGAACACGGCCAGAAGGCGGTTGCGTCGTATGCGGCGCTTGGCGTTTTGGACGCAGAGGCGCATTGGCGAGCACTTCCCTCAGAGTCTCCAACCTGCCTTGGCGTCCGCCTTTGTTCTAACACCTTTCCGCAACTGGGAGAACACTGCCCTCTAGGAGTGTTCGTCTTCGCTGCGTTTGTAGGTTTGGGAAGCCTAAGGGCCTTCCCTGGAACTCAACTCGGTGTAGCCAACAGGCTTCTAGTCCGCCCCTGTTCTTAAGGTCTTTCCTCCCCTGGGATCTCACGGGCCCCCCCCCCCCCAGGAGACGTCACCTGAGGAGCGTTGATACCTTTTGGAAGCAAAAGGGGACCTGGGGTGCCCTGCCCTGAGAGTGTCCAACTTGCCTCCAGTGCGGCCTTGCTCTAACTTCTTTCCGCAGCAGGGAACACGCTGCCACATAGGAAACTTCACTTCAGGTCGAGTTTACGTTGTGGAAGCCTAAGGGTCTGGGCCTGCACTTAACTCCCAGTGTGCAACTTGCCTAGGGTGCGCCCCAGGTTCCAACTTCTTTCCACACCCGGGAGCAAACTGCCCCTTGGGAGTCCTCCCTTTGTAGGTCGCGTTCATGTTTTGGAAGACGCAGCGTCTTTGCGTGCCCTTAACTCGGAGTATCCAACAAGCTTCTAGTACGCCCTTCTTCTCAAGTTTTCCCTTCGCTTGGGAACACACTGCCACTGAGGAGACTTCACCTGAAGCGCAATGACACGCTTTGCAGCCCAAGGGACTGGACGGGCAACTTAACCCAGAAGCTCCAACTGCCTTCTAGTAGGCCTTGGTTCTAAGTTCTTTCCTTCCTGCAATGGGAACACACGGCCGCATAGGCCTCTTGGCCTTCGGAGCGTTTCTACGTGTTGGAAGCAGCAGGGCCTTAGCCTGCACTTTACGTAGAGCTTGCAACTTGGCGTAGAGTCCGCCTTGGTTCTAAGTTCTTGCCTGAGCTGCGAACACGCTGCCGCTTATGAGGCTTCACCTGAAGAGCGAGGCTACCTTTTGGAAGCCTAATGGACTTGGCGTGCACTTCACACAGAGAGTCCAAGTCGGCTTCAGGCCGCCCTTGTTCTCACTTCTTTCCTCACCTGCGAGAACACGGCCAGAAGGCGGTTGCGTCGTACGCGGCGCTTGGCGTTTTGGACGCAGAGGCGCATTGGCGAGCACTTCACTCAGAGTCTCCAACCTGCCTTGGCGTCCGCCTTTGTTCTAAGACCTTTCCGCAACTGGGAGAACATTGCCCTCTAGGAGTGTTCGTCTTCGCTGCGTTTGTAGGTTTGGGAAGCCTAAGGGCCTTCCCTGGAACTCAACTCGGTGTAGCCAACAGGCTTCTAGTCCGCCCCTGTTCTTAAGGTCTTTCCTCCCCTGGGATCTCACGGGCCCCCCCCCCCAGGAGACGTCACCTGAGGAGCGATGATACGTTTTGGAAGCAAAAGGGGACCTGGGGTGCCCTGCCCTGAGAGTGTCCAACTTGCCTCCAGTGCGGCCTTGGTCTAACTTCCTTCCGCAGCAGGGAACACGCTGCCACATAGGAAACTTCTCTTCAGGTCGAGTTTACGTTGTGGAAGTCTAAGGGTCTTGGCCTGCACTTAACTCGCAGTGTGCAACTTGCCTAGGGTGCGCCCCAGGTTCCAACTTCTTTCCACAGCCGGGAGCAAACTGCCCCTTGGGAATCCTCCCTTTGAAGGTCGCGTTCACGTTTTGGAAGCCGCAGCGTCTTTGCGTGCCCTTAACTCGGAGTATCCAACAAGCTTCTAGTACGCCCTTCTTCTCAAGTCTTCCCTTCGCTTGGGAACACACTGCCACTGAGGAGACTTCACTTGAAGCGCGATGACACGCTTTGCAGCCCAAGGGACTGGACGGGCAACTTAACTCAGAAGCTCCAACTGCCTTCTAGTCGGCCTTGGTTCTAAGTTCTTTCCTTCCTGCAATGGGAACACACGGCCGCATAGGCCTCTTGGCCTTCGGAGCGTTTCTACGTGTTGGAAGCAGCAGGGCCTTAGCCTGCACTTTACGTAGAGCTTGCAACTTGGCGTAGAGTCCGCCTTGGTTCTAAGTTCTTGCCTGAGCTGCGAACACGCTGCCGCTTATGAGGCTTCACCTGAAGAGCTAGGCTACCTTTTGGAAGCCTAATGGACTTGGCGTGCACTTCACACAGAGAGTCCAAGTCGGCTTCAGGCCGCCCTTGTTCTCACTTCTTTCCTCACCTGCGAGAACACGGCCAGAAGGCGGTTGCGTCGTACGCGGCGCTTGGCGTTTTGGACGCAGAGGCGCATTGGCGAGCACTTCACTCAGAGTCTCCAACCTGCCTTGGCGTCCGCCTTTGTTCTAACACCTTTCCGCAACTGGGAGAACACTGCCCTCTAGTAGTGTTCGTCTTCGCTGCGTTTGTAGGTTTGGGAAGCCTAAGGGCCTTCCCTGGAACTCAACTCGGTGTAGCCAACAGGCTTCTAGTCCGCCCCTGTTCTTAAGGTCTTTCCTCCCCTGGGATCTCACGGGCCCCCCCTCCCCCAGGAGACGTCACCTGAGGAGCGATGATACGTTTTGGAAGCAAAAGGTGACCTGGGGTGCCCTGCCCTGAGAGTGTCCAACTTGCCTCCAGTGCGGCCTTGCTCTAACTTCTTTCCGCAGCAGGGAACACGCTGCCACATAGGAAACTTCACTTCAGGTCGAGTTTACGTTGTGGAAGCCTAAGGGTCTGGGCCTGCACTTACCTCGCAGTGTGCAACTTGCCTAGGGTGCGCCCCAGGTTCCAACTTCTATCCACAGCCGGGAGCAAACTGCCCCTTGGGAATCCTCCCTTTGAAGGTCGCGTTCACGTTTTGGAAGCCGCAGCGTCTTTGCGTGGCCTTAACTCGGAGTATCCAACAAGCTTCTAGTACGCCCTTCTTCTCAAGTCTTCCCTTCGCTCGGGAACACACTGACACTGAGGAGACTTCACCTGAAGCGCGATGACACGCTTTGCAGCCCAAGGGACTGGACGGGCAACTTAACTCAGAAGCTCCAACTGCCTTCTAGTCGGCCTTGGTTCTAAGTTCTTTCCTTCCTGCAATGGGAACACACGGCCGCATAGGCCTCTAGGCCTTCGGAGCGTTTCTACGTGTTGGAAGCAGCAGGGCCTTGGCCTGCACTTTACGTAGAGCTTGCAACTTGGCGTAGAGTCCGCCTTGGTTCTAAGTTCTTGCCTGAGCTGCGAACACGCTGCCGCTTATGAGGCTTCACCTGAAGAGCGAGGCTACCTTTTGGAAGCCTAATGGACTTGGCGTGCACTTCACACAGAGAGTCCAAGTCGGCTTCAGGCCGCCCTTGTTCTCACTTCTTTCCTCACCTGCGAGAACGCGGCCAGAAGGCAGTTGCGTCGTACGCGGCGCTTGGCGTTTTGGACGCAGAGGCGCATTGGCGAGCACTTCACTCAGAGTCTCCAACCTGCCTTGGCGTCCGCCTTTGTTCTAACACCTTTCCGCAACTGGGAGAACACTGCCCTCTAGTAGTGTTCGTCTTCGCTGCGTTTGTAGGTTTGGGAAGCCTAAGGGCCTTCCCTGGAACTCAACTCGGTGTAGCCAACAGGCTTCTAGTCCGCCCCTCTTCTTAAGGTCTTTCCTCCCCTGGGATCTCAGGGCCCCCCCACAGGAGACGTCACCTGAGGAGCGATGATACGTTTTAGAAGCAAAAGGGGACCTGGGGTGCCCTGCCCTGAGAGTGTCCAACTTGCCTCCAATGCGGCCTTGCTCTAACTTCTTTCCGCAGCAGGGAACACGCTGCCACATAGGAAACTTCACTTCAGGTCGAGTTTACGTTGTGGAAGCCTAAGGGTCTGGGCCTGCACTTAACTCGCAGTGTGCAACTTGCCTAGGGTGCGCCCCAGGTTCCAACTTCTTTCCACAGCCGGGAGCCAACTGCCCCTTGGGAATCCTCCCTTTGAAGGTCGCGTTCACGTTTTGGAAGCCGCAGCGTCTTTGCGTGCCCTTAACTCGGAGTATCCAACAAGCTTCTAGTACGCCCTTCTTCTCAAGTCTTCCCTTCTCTTGGGAACACACTGCCACTGAGGAGACTTCACCTGAAGCGCGATGACACGCTTTGCAGCCCAAGGGACTGGACGGGCAACTTAACTCAGAAGCTCCAACTGCCTTCTAGTCGGCCTTGGTTCTAAGTTCTTTCCTTCCTGCAATGGGAACACACGGCCGCATAGGCCTCTTGGCCTTCGGAGCGTTTCTACGTGTTGGAAGCAGCAGGGCCTTAGCCTGCACATTACGTAGAGCTTGCAACTTGGCGTAGAGTCCGCCTTGGTTCTAAGTTCTTGCCTGAGCTGCGAACACGCTGCCGCTTATGAGGCTTCACCTGAAGAGCGAGGCTACCTTTTGGAAGCCTAATGGACTTGGCGTGCACTTCACACAGAGAGTCCAAGTCGGCTTCAGGCCGCCCTTGTTCTCACTTCTTTCCTCACCTGCGAGAACACGGCCAGAAGGCGGTTGCGTCGTACGCGGCGCTTGGCGTTTTGGACGCAGAGGCGCATTGGCGAGCACTTAACTCAGAGTCTCCAACCTGCCTTGGCGTCCGCCTTTGTTCTAACACCTTTCCGCAACTGGGAGAACACTGCCCTCTAGTAGTGTTCGTCTTCGCTGCGTTTGTAGGTTTGGGAAGCCTAAGGGCCTTCCCTTGAACTTAACTCGGTGTAGCCAACAGGCTTCTAGTCCGCCCCTGTTCTTAAGGTCTTTCCTCCCCTGGGATCTCACGGGCCCCCCCTCCCCAAGGAGACGTCACCTGAGGAGCGATGATACGTTTTGGAAGCAAAAGGGGACCTGCGGTGCCCTGCCCTGAGAGTGTCCAACTTGCCTCCAATGCGGCCTTGCTCTAACTTCTTTCCGCAGCAGGGAACACGCTGCCACATAGGAAACTTCACTTCAGGTCGAGTTTACGTTGTGGAAGCCTAAGGGTCTGGGCCTGCACTTAACTCGCAGTGTGCAACTTGCCTAGGGTGCGCCCCAGGTTCCAACTTCTTTCCACAGCCGGGAGCAAACTGCCCCTTGGGAATCCTCCCTTTGAAGGTCGCGTTCACGTTTTGGAAGCCGCAGCGTCTTTGCGTGCCCTTAACTCGGAGTATCGAACAAGCTTCTAGTACGCCCTTCTTCTCAAGTCTTCCCTTCTCTTGGGAACACACTGCCACTGAGGAGACTTCACCTGAAGCGCGATGACACGCTTTGCAGCCCAAGGGACTGGACGGGCAACTTAACTCAGAAGCTCCAACTGCCTTCTAGTCGGCCTTAGTTCTAAGTTCTTTCCTTCCTGCAATGGGAACACACGGCCGCATAGGCCTCTTGGCCTTCGGAGCGTTTCTACGTGTTGGAAGCAGCAGGGCCTTAGCCTGCACTTTACGTGGAGCTTGCAACTTGGCGTAGAGTCCGCCTTGGTTCTAAGTTCTTGCCTGAGCTGCGAACACGCTGCCGCTTATGAGGCTTCACCTGAAGAGCGAGGCTACCTTTTGGAAGCCTAATGGACTTGGCGTGCACTTCACACAGAGAGTCCAAGTCGGCTTCAGGCCGCCCTTGTTCTCACTTCTTTCCTCACCTGCGAGAACACGGCCAGAAGGCGGTTGCGTCGTACGCGGCGCTTGGCGTTTTGGACGCAGAGGCGCATTGGCGAGCACTTCACTCAGAGTCTCCAACCTGCCTTGGCGTCCGCCTTTGTTCTAACACCTTTCCGCAACTGGGAGAGCACTGCCCTCTAGGAGTGTTCGTCTTCGCTGCGTTTGTAGGTTTGGGAAGCCTAAGGGCCTTCCCTGGAACTCAACTCGGTGTAGCCAACAGGCTTCTAGTCCGCCCCTGTTCTTAAGGTCTTTCCTCCCCTGGGATCTCACGGGCCCCCCCCCCAGGAGACGTCAACTGAGGAGCGATGATACGTTTTGGAAGCAAAAGGGGACCTGGGGTGCCCTGCCCTGAGAGTGTCCAACTTGCCTCCAGTGCGGCCTTGCTCTAACTTCTTTCCGCAGCAGGGAACACGCTGCCACATAGGAAACTTCACTTCAGGTCGAGTTTACGTTGTGGAAGCCTAAGGGTCTGGGCCTGCACTTAACTCCCAGTGTGCAACTTGCCTAGGGTGCGCCCCAGGTTCCAACTTCTTTCCACACCCGGGAGCAAACTGCCCCTTGGGAGTCCTCCCTTTGAAGGTCGCGTTCATGTTTTGGAAGCCGCAGCGTCTTTGCGTGCCCTTAACTCGGAGTATCCAACAAGCTTCTAGTACGCCCTTCTTCTCAAGTCTTCCCTTCGCTTGGGAACACACTGCCACTGAGGAGACTTCACCTGAAGCGCAATGACACACTTTGCAGCCCAAGGGACTGGACGGGCAACTTAACCCAGAAGCTCCAACTGCCTTCTAGTAGGCCTTGGTTCTAAGTTCTTTCCTTCCTGCAATGGGAACACACGGCCGCATAGGCCTCTTGGCCTTCGGAGCGTTTCTACGTGTTGGAAGCAGCAGGGCCTTAGCCTGCACTTTACGTAGAGCTTGCAACTTGGCGTAGAGTCCGCCTTGGTTCTAAGTTCTTGCCTGAGCTGCGAACACGCTGCCGCTTATGAGGCTTCACCTGAAGAGCGAGGCTACCTTTTGGAAGCCTAATGGACTTGGCGTGCACTTCACACAGAGAGTCCAAGTCGGCTTCAGACCGCACTTGTTCTCACTTCTTTCCTCACCTGCGAGAACACGGCCAGAAGGCGGTTGCGTCGTATGCGGCGCTTGGCGTTT
Source organism: Meles meles (assembly GCF_922984935.1). Taxonomy (NCBI): domain Eukaryota; kingdom Metazoa; phylum Chordata; class Mammalia; order Carnivora; family Mustelidae; genus Meles; species Meles meles. The sequence continues at coordinate 60,820,543 of NC_060084.1, read as the reverse complement.
TGGACGCAGAGGCGCATTGGCGAGCACTTCCCTCAGAGTCTCCAACCTGCCTTGGCGTCCGCCTTTGTTCTAACACCTTTCCGCAACTGGGAGAACACTGCCCTCTAGGAGTGTTCGTCTTCGCTGCGTTTGTAGGTTTGGGAAGCCTAAGGGCCTTCCCTGGAACTCAACTCGGTGTAGCCAACAGGCTTCTAGTCCGCCCCTGTTCTTAAGGTCTTTCCTCCCCTGGGATCTCACGGGCCCCCCCCCCCCAGGAGACGTCACCTGAGGAGCGTTGATACCTTTTGGAAGCAAAAGGGGACCTGGGGTGCCCTGCCCTGAGAGTGTCCAACTTGCCTCCAGTGCGGCCTTGCTCTAACTTCTTTCCGCAGCAGGGAACACGCTGCCACATAGGAAACTTCACTTCAGGTCGAGTTTACGTTGTGGAAGCCTAAGGGTCTGGGCCTGCACTTAACTCCCAGTGTGCAACTTGCCTAGGGTGCGCCCCAGGTTCCAACTTCTTTCCACACCCGGGAGCAAACTGCCCCTTGGGAGTCCTCCCTTTGTAGGTCGCGTTCATGTTTTGGAAGACGCAGCGTCTTTGCGTGCCCTTAACTCGGAGTATCCAACAAGCTTCTAGTACGCCCTTCTTCTCAAGTTTTCCCTTCGCTTGGGAACACACTGCCACTGAGGAGACTTCACCTGAAGCGCAATGACACGCTTTGCAGCCCAAGGGACTGGACGGGCAACTTAACCCAGAAGCTCCAACTGCCTTCTAGTAGGCCTTGGTTCTAAGTTCTTTCCTTCCTGCAATGGGAACACACGGCCGCATAGGCCTCTTGGCCTTCGGAGCGTTTCTACGTGTTGGAAGCAGCAGGGCCTTAGCCTGCACTTTACGTAGAGCTTGCAACTTGGCGTAGAGTCCGCCTTGGTTCTAAGTTCTTGCCTGAGCTGCGAACACGCTGCCGCTTATGAGGCTTCACCTGAAGAGCGAGGCTACCTTTTGGAAGCCTAATGGACTTGGCGTGCACTTCACACAGAGAGTCCAAGTCGGCTTCAGGCCGCCCTTGTTCTCACTTCTTTCCTCACCTGCGAGAACACGGCCAGAAGGCGGTTGCGTCGTACGCGGCGCTTGGCGTTTTGGACGCAGAGGCGCATTGGCGAGCACTTCACTCAGAGTCTCCAACCTGCCTTGGCGTCCGCCTTTGTTCTAAGACCTTTCCGCAACTGGGAGAACATTGCCCTCTAGGAGTGTTCGTCTTCGCTGCGTTTGTAGGTTTGGGAAGCCTAAGGGCCTTCCCTGGAACTCAACTCGGTGTAGCCAACAGGCTTCTAGTCCGCCCCTGTTCTTAAGGTCTTTCCTCCCCTGGGATCTCACGGGCCCCCCCCCCAGGAGACGTCACCTGAGGAGCGATGATACGTTTTGGAAGCAAAAGGGGACCTGGGGTGCCCTGCCCTGAGAGTGTCCAACTTGCCTCCAGTGCGGCCTTGGTCTAACTTCCTTCCGCAGCAGGGAACACGCTGCCACATAGGAAACTTCTCTTCAGGTCGAGTTTACGTTGTGGAAGTCTAAGGGTCTTGGCCTGCACTTAACTCGCAGTGTGCAACTTGCCTAGGGTGCGCCCCAGGTTCCAACTTCTTTCCACAGCCGGGAGCAAACTGCCCCTTGGGAATCCTCCCTTTGAAGGTCGCGTTCACGTTTTGGAAGCCGCAGCGTCTTTGCGTGCCCTTAACTCGGAGTATCCAACAAGCTTCTAGTACGCCCTTCTTCTCAAGTCTTCCCTTCGCTTGGGAACACACTGCCACTGAGGAGACTTCACTTGAAGCGCGATGACACGCTTTGCAGCCCAAGGGACTGGACGGGCAACTTAACTCAGAAGCTCCAACTGCCTTCTAGTCGGCCTTGGTTCTAAGTTCTTTCCTTCCTGCAATGGGAACACACGGCCGCATAGGCCTCTTGGCCTTCGGAGCGTTTCTACGTGTTGGAAGCAGCAGGGCCTTAGCCTGCACTTTACGTAGAGCTTGCAACTTGGCGTAGAGTCCGCCTTGGTTCTAAGTTCTTGCCTGAGCTGCGAACACGCTGCCGCTTATGAGGCTTCACCTGAAGAGCTAGGCTACCTTTTGGAAGCCTAATGGACTTGGCGTGCACTTCACACAGAGAGTCCAAGTCGGCTTCAGGCCGCCCTTGTTCTCACTTCTTTCCTCACCTGCGAGAACACGGCCAGAAGGCGGTTGCGTCGTACGCGGCGCTTGGCGTTTTGGACGCAGAGGCGCATTGGCGAGCACTTCACTCAGAGTCTCCAACCTGCCTTGGCGTCCGCCTTTGTTCTAACACCTTTCCGCAACTGGGAGAACACTGCCCTCTAGTAGTGTTCGTCTTCGCTGCGTTTGTAGGTTTGGGAAGCCTAAGGGCCTTCCCTGGAACTCAACTCGGTGTAGCCAACAGGCTTCTAGTCCGCCCCTGTTCTTAAGGTCTTTCCTCCCCTGGGATCTCACGGGCCCCCCCTCCCCCAGGAGACGTCACCTGAGGAGCGATGATACGTTTTGGAAGCAAAAGGTGACCTGGGGTGCCCTGCCCTGAGAGTGTCCAACTTGCCTCCAGTGCGGCCTTGCTCTAACTTCTTTCCGCAGCAGGGAACACGCTGCCACATAGGAAACTTCACTTCAGGTCGAGTTTACGTTGTGGAAGCCTAAGGGTCTGGGCCTGCACTTACCTCGCAGTGTGCAACTTGCCTAGGGTGCGCCCCAGGTTCCAACTTCTATCCACAGCCGGGAGCAAACTGCCCCTTGGGAATCCTCCCTTTGAAGGTCGCGTTCACGTTTTGGAAGCCGCAGCGTCTTTGCGTGGCCTTAACTCGGAGTATCCAACAAGCTTCTAGTACGCCCTTCTTCTCAAGTCTTCCCTTCGCTCGGGAACACACTGACACTGAGGAGACTTCACCTGAAGCGCGATGACACGCTTTGCAGCCCAAGGGACTGGACGGGCAACTTAACTCAGAAGCTCCAACTGCCTTCTAGTCGGCCTTGGTTCTAAGTTCTTTCCTTCCTGCAATGGGAACACACGGCCGCATAGGCCTCTAGGCCTTCGGAGCGTTTCTACGTGTTGGAAGCAGCAGGGCCTTGGCCTGCACTTTACGTAGAGCTTGCAACTTGGCGTAGAGTCCGCCTTGGTTCTAAGTTCTTGCCTGAGCTGCGAACACGCTGCCGCTTATGAGGCTTCACCTGAAGAGCGAGGCTACCTTTTGGAAGCCTAATGGACTTGGCGTGCACTTCACACAGAGAGTCCAAGTCGGCTTCAGGCCGCCCTTGTTCTCACTTCTTTCCTCACCTGCGAGAACGCGGCCAGAAGGCAGTTGCGTCGTACGCGGCGCTTGGCGTTTTGGACGCAGAGGCGCATTGGCGAGCACTTCACTCAGAGTCTCCAACCTGCCTTGGCGTCCGCCTTTGTTCTAACACCTTTCCGCAACTGGGAGAACACTGCCCTCTAGTAGTGTTCGTCTTCGCTGCGTTTGTAGGTTTGGGAAGCCTAAGGGCCTTCCCTGGAACTCAACTCGGTGTAGCCAACAGGCTTCTAGTCCGCCCCTCTTCTTAAGGTCTTTCCTCCCCTGGGATCTCAGGGCCCCCCCCCCAGGAGACGTCACCTGAGGAGCGATGATACGTTTTAGAAGCAAAAGGGGACCTGGGGTGCCCTGCCCTGAGAGTGTCCAACTTGCCTCCAGTGCGGCCTTGCTCTAACTTCTTTCCGCAGCAGGGAACACGCTGCCACATAGGAAACTTCACTTCAGGTCGAGTTTACGTTGTGGAAGCCTAAGGGTCTTGGCCTGCACTTAACTCGCAGTGTGCAACTTGCCTAGGGTGCGCCCCAGGTTCCAACTTCTTTCCACAGCCGGGAGCAAACTGCCCCTTGGGAATCCTCCCTTTGAAGGTCGCGTTCACGTTTTGGAAGCCGCAGCGTCTTTGCGTGCCCTTAACTCGGAGTATCCAACAAGCTTCTAGTACGCCCTTCTTCTCAAGTCTTCCCTTCTCTTGGGAACACACTGCCACTGAGGAGACTTCACCTGAAGCGCGATGACACGCTTTGCAGCCCAAGGGACTGGACGGGCAACTTAACTCAGAAGCTCCAACTGCCTTCTAGTCGGCCTTAGTTCTAAGTTCTTTCCTTCCTGCAATGGGAACACACGGCCGCATAGGCCTCTTGGCCTTCGGAGCGTTTCTACGTGTTGGAAGCAGCAGGGCCTTAGCCTGCACTTTACGTAGAGCTTGCAACTTGGCGTAGAGTCCTCCTTGGTTCTAAGTTCTTGCCTGAGCTGCGAACACGCTGCCGCTTATGAGGCTTCACCTGAAGAGCGAGGCTACCTTTTGGAAGCCTAATGGACTTGGCGTGCACTTCACACAGAGAGTCCAAGTCGGCTTCAGGCCGCCCTTGTTCTCACTTCTTTCCTCACCTGCGAGAACACGGCCCGAAGGCGGTTGCGTCGTACGCGGCGCTTGGCGTTTTGGACGCAGAGGCGCATTGGCGAGCACTTCACTCAGAGTCTCCAACCTGCCTTGGCGTCCGCCTTTGTTCTAACACCTTTCCGCAACTGGGAGAACACTGCCCTCTAGTAGTTTTCGTCTTCACTGCGTTTGTAGGTTTGGGAAGCCTAAGGGCCTTCCCTGGAACTCAACTCGGTGTAGCCAACAGGCTTCTAGTCCGCCCCTGTTCTAAGGTCTTTCCTCCCCTGGGATCTCACGCCCCCCCCCCCAGGAGACGTCACCTGAGGAGCGATGATACGTTTTGGAAGCAAAAGGGGACCTGGGGTGCCCTGCCCTGAGAGTGTCCAACTTGCCTCCAGTGCGGCCTTGCTCTAACTTCTTTCCGCAGCAGGGAACACGCTGCCACATAGGAAACTTCACTTCAGGTCGAGTTTACGTTGTGGAAGCCTAAGGGTCTGGGCCTGCACTTAACTCGCAGTGTGCAACTTGCCTAGGGTGCGCCCCAGGTTCCAACTTCTTTCCACAGCCGGGAGCCAACTGCCCCTTGGGAATCCTCCCTTTGAAGGTCGCGTTCACGTTTTGGAAGCCGCAGCGTCTTTGCGTGCCCTTAACTCGGAGTATCCAAGAAGCTTCTAGTACGCCCCTCTTCTCAAGTCTTCCCTTCTCTTGGGAACACACTGCCACTGAGGAGACTTCACCTGAAGCGCGATGACACGCTTTGCAGCCCAAGGGACTGGACGGGCAACTTAACTCAGAAGCTCCAACTGCCTTCTAGTCGGCCTTGGTTCTAAGTTCTTTCCTTCCTGCAATGGGAACACACGGCCGCATAGGCCTCTTGGCCTTCGGAGCATTTCTACGTGTTGGAAGCAGCAGGGCCTTAGCCTGCACTTTACGTAGAGCTTGCAACTTGGCGTAGAGTCCGCCTTGGTTCTAAGTTCTTGCCTGAGCTGCGAACACGCTGCCGCTTATGAGGCTTCACCTGAAGAGCGAGGCTACCTTTTGGAAGCCTAATGGACTTGGCGTGCACTTCACACAGAGAGTCCAAGTCGGCTTCAGGCCGCCCTTGTTCTCACTTCTTTCCTCACCTGCGAGAACACGGCCAGAAGGCGGTTGCGTCGTACGCGGCGCTTGGCGTTTTGGACGCAGAGGCGCATTGGCGAGCACTTCACTCAGAGTCTCCAACCTGCCTTGGCGTCCGCCTTTGTTCTAACACCTTTCCGCAACTGGGAGAACACTGCCCTCTAGTAGTTTTCGTCTTCGCTGCGTTTGTAGGTTTGGGAAGCCTAAGGGCCTTCCCTGGAACTCAACTCGGTGTAGCCAACAGGCTTCTAGTCCGCCCCTGTTCTTAAGGTCTTTCCTCCCCTGGGATCTCACGGGCCCCCCCTCCCCCAGGAGACGTCACCTGAGGAGCGATGATACGTTTTGGAAGCAAAAGGGGACCTGGGGTGCCCTGCCCTGAGAGTGTCCAACTTGCCTCCAGTGCGGCCTTGCTCTAACTTCTTTCCGCAGCAGGGAACACGCTGCCACATACGAAACTTCACTTCAGGTCGAGTTTACGTTGTGGAAGCCTAAGGGTCTGGGCCTGCACTTAACTCGCAGTGTGCAACTTGCATACGGTGCGCCCCAGGTTCCAACTTCTTTCCACAGCCGGGAGCAAACTGCCCCTTGGGAATCCTCCCTTTGAAGGTCGCGTTCACGTTTTGGAAGCCGCAGCGTCTTTGCGTGCCCTTAACTCGGAGTATCCAACAAGCTTCTAGTACGCCCTTCTTCTCAAGTCTTCCCTTCGCTGGGGAACACACTGCCACTGAGGAGACTTCACCTGAAGCGCGATGACACGCTTTGCAGCCCAAGGGACTGGACGGGCAACTTAACGCAGAAGCTCCAACTGCCTTCTAGTCGGCCTTGGTTCTAAGTTCTTTCCTTCCTGCAATGGGAACACACGGCCGCATAGGCCTCTTGGCCTTCGGAGCGTTTCTACGTGTTGGAAGCAGCAGGGCCTCAGCCTGCACTTTACGTAGAGCTTGCAACATGGCGTAGAGTCCGCCTTGGTTCTAAGTTCTTGCCTGAGCTGCGAACACGCTGCCGCTTATGAGGCTTCACCTGAAGAGCGAGGCTACCTTTTGGAAGCCTAATGGACTTGGCGTGCACTTCACACAGAGAGTCCAAGTCGGCTTCAGGCCGCCCTTGTTCTCACTTCTTTCCTCACCTGCGAGAACACGGCCAGAAGGCGGTTGCGTCGTGCGGCGCTTGGCGTTTTGGACGCAGAGGCGCATTGGCGAGCACTTCACTCAGAGTCTCCAACCTGCCTTGGCGTCCGCCTTTGTTCTAACACCTTTCCGCAACTGGGAGAACACTGCCCTCTAGTAGTGTTCGTCTTCGCTGCGTTTGTAGGTTTGGGAAGCCTAAGGGCCTTCCCTGGAACTCAACTCGGTGTAGCCAACAGGCTTCTAGTCTGCCCCTGTTCTAAGGTCTTTCCTCCCCTGGGATCTCACGGGCCCCCCCTCCCCCAGGAGACGTCACCTGAGGAGCGATGATACGTTTTGGAAGCAAAAGGGGACCTGGGGTGCCCTGCCCTGAGAGTGTCCAACTTGCCTCCAGTGCGGCCTTGCTCTAACTTCTTTCCGCAGCAGGGAACACGCTGCCACATAGAAAACTTCACTTCAGGTCGAGTTTACGTTGTGGAAGCCTAAGGGTCTGGGCCTGCACTTAACTCGCAGTGTGCAACTTGCCTAGGGTGCACCCCAGGTTCCAACTTCTTTCCACAGCCGGGAGCAAACTGCCCCTTGGGAATCCTCCCTTTGAAGGTCGCGTTCACGTTTTGGAAGCCGCAGCGTCTTTGCGTGCCCTTAACTCGGAGTATCCAACAAGCTTCTAGTACGCCCTTCTTTTCAAGTCTTCCCTTCGCTTGGGAAAACACTGCCACTGAGGAGACTTCACCTGAAGCGCGCTGACACGCTTTGCAGCCCAAGGGACTGGACGGGCAACTTAACTCAGAAGCTCCAACTGCCTTCTCGTCGGCCTTGGTTCTAAGTTCTTTCCTTCCTGCAATGGGAACACACGGCCGCATAGGCCTCTTGGCCTTCGGAGCGTTTCTACCTGTTCGAAGCAGCAGGGCCTTAGCCTGCACTTTACGTAGAGCTTGCAACTTGGCGTAGAGTCCACCTTGGTTCTAAGTTCTTGCCTGAGCTGCGAACACGCTGCCGCTTAGGAGGCTTCACCTGAAGAGCGAGGCTACCTTTTGGAAGCCTAATGGACTTGGCGTGCACTTCACACAGAAAGTCCAAGTCGGCTTCAGGCCGCCCTTGTTCTCACTTCTTTCCTCACCTGCGAGAACACGGCCCGAAGGCGGTTGCGTCGTACGCGGCGCTTGGCGTTTTGGACGCAGAGGCGCATTGGCGAGCACTTCACTCAGAGTCTCCAACCTGCCTTGGCGTCCGCCTTTGTTCTAACACCTTTCCGCAACTGGGAGAACACTGCCCTCTAGTAGTGTTCGTCTTCGCTGCGTTTGTAGGTTTGGGAAGCCTAAGGGCCTTCCCTGGAACTCAACTCGGTGTAGCCAAAAGGCTTCTAGTCCGCCCCTGTTCTTAAGGTCTTTCCTCCCCTTGGATCTCACGGGCCCCCCCCCCAGGAGACGTCACCTGAGGAGCGATGATAAGTTTTGGAAGCAAAAGGGGACCTGGGGTGCCCTGCCCTGAGAGTGTCCAACTTACCTCCAGTGCGGCCTTGTTCTAAATTCTTTCCGCAGCAGGGAACACGCTGCCACATAGGAAACTTCACTTCAGGTCGAGTTTACGTTGTGGAAGCCTAAGGGTCTGGGCCTGCACTTAACTCGCAGTGTGCAACTTGCCTAGGGTGCGCCCCAGGTTGCAACTTCTTTCCACAGCCGGGAGCAAACTGCCCCTTGGGAATCCTCCCTTTGAAGGTCGCGTTCACGTTTTGGAAGCCGCAGCGTCTTTGCGTGCCCTTAACTCGGAGTATCTAACAAGCTTCTAGTACGCCCTTCTTCTCAAGTCTTCCCTTCGCTTGGGAACACACTGCCACTGAACAGACTTCACCTGAAGCGCGATGACACGCTTTGCAGCCCAAGGGACTGGACGGGCAGCTTAACTCAGAACCTCCAACTGCCTTCTAGTCGGCCTTGGTTCTAAGTTCTTTCCTTCCTGCGATGGGAACACACGGCCGCATAGGCCTCTTGGCCTTCGGAGCGTTTCTACGTGTTGGAAGCAGCAGGGCCTTAGCCTGCACTTTACGTAGAGCTTGCAACTTGGCGTAGAGTCCGCCTTGGTTCTAAGTTCTTGCCTGAGCTGCGAACACGCTGCCGCTTATGAGGCTTCACCTGAAGAGCGAGGCTACCTTTTGGAAGCCTAATGGACTTGGCGTGCACTTCACACAGAGAGTCCAAGTCGGCTTCAGGCCGCCCTTGTTCTCACTTCTTTCCTCACCTGCGAGAACACGGCCAGAAGGCGGTTGCGTCGTACGCGGCGCATGGCGTTTTGGACGCAGAGGCGCATTGGCGAGCACTTCACTCAGAGTCTCCAACCTGCCTTGGCGTCCGCCTTTGTTCTAACACCTTTCCGCAACTTGGAGAACACTGCCCTCTAGTAGTGTTCGTCTTCGCTGCGTTTGTAGGTTTGGGAAGCCTAAGGGCCTTCCCTGGAACTCAACTCGGTGTAGCCAACAGGCTTCTAGTCCGCCACTGTTCTAAGGTCTTTCCTCCCCTGGGATCTCACGCCCCCCCCCAGGAGATATCACCTTAGGAGCGATGATACGTTTTGGAAGCAAAAGGGGACCTGGGGTGCCCTGCCCTGAGAGTGTCCAACTTGCCTCCAGTGCGGCCTTGCTCTAACTTCTTTCCGCAGCAGGGAACACGCTGCCACATAGGAAACTTCACTTCAGGTCGAGTTTACGTTGTGGAAGCCTAAGGGTCTGGGCCTGCACTTACCTCGCAGTGTGCAACTTGCCTAGGGTGCGCCCCAGGTTCCAACTTCTATCCACAGCCGGGAGCAAACTGCCCCTTGGGAATCCTCCCTTTGAAGGTCGCGTTCACGTTTTGGAAGCCGCAGCGTCTTTGCGTGGCCTTAACTCGGAGTATCCAACAAGCTTCTAGTACGCCCTTCTTCTCAAGTCTTCCCTTCGCTCGGGAATACACTGACACTGAGGAGACTTCACCTGAAGCGCGATGACACGCTTTGCAGCCCAAGGGACTGGACGGGCAACTTAACTCAGAAGCTCCAACTGCCTTCTAGTCGGCCTTGGTTCTAAGTTCTTTCCTTCCTGCAATGGGAACACACGGCCGCATAGGCCTCTAGGCCTTCGGAGCGTTTCTACGTGTTGGAAGCAGCAGGGCCTTGGCCTTCACTTTACGTAGAGCTTGCAACTTGGCGTAGAGTCCGCCTTGGTTCTAAGTTCTTGCCTGAGCTGCGAACACGCTGCCGCTTATGAGGCTTCACCTGAAGAGCGAGGCTACCTTTTGGAACCCTAATGGACTTGGCGTGCACTTCACACAGAGAGTCCAAGTCGGCTTCAGGCCGCCCTTGTTCTCACTTCTTTCCTCACCTGCGAGAACGCGGCCAGAAGGCAGTTGCGTCGTACGCGGCGCTTGGCGTTTTGGACGCAGAGGCGCATTGGCGAGCACTTCACTCAGAGTCTCCAACCTGCCTTGGCGTCCGCCTTTGTTCTAACACCTTTCCGCAACTGGGAGAACACTGCCCTCTAGTAGTGTTCGTCTTCGCTGCGTTTGTAGGTTTGGGAAGCCTAAGGGCCTTCCCTGGAACTCAACTCGGTGTAGCCAACAGGCTTCTAGTCCGCCCCTCTTCTTAAGGTCTTTCCTCCCCTGGGATCTCAGGGCCCCCCCCCCAGGAGACGTCACCTGAGGAGCGATGATACGTTTTAGAAGCAAAAGGGGACCTGGGGTGCCCTGCCCTGCGAGTGTCCAACTTGCCTCCAGTGCGGCCTTGCTCTAACTTCTTTCCGCAGCAGGGAACACGCTGCCACATAGGAAACTTCACTTCAGGTCGAGTTTACGTTGTGGAAGCCTAAGGGTCTGGGCCTGCACTTAACTCGCAGTGTGCAACTTGCCTAGGGTGCGCCCCAGGTTCCAACTTCTTTCCACAGCCGGGAGCAAACTGCCCCTTGGGAATCCTCCCTTTGAAGGTCGCGTTCACGTTTTGGAAGCCGCAGCGTCTTTGCGTGCCCTTAACTCGGAGTATCCAACAAGCTTCTAGTACGCCCTTCTTCTCAAGTCTTCCCTTCTCTTGGGAACACACTGCCACTGAGGAGACTTCACCTGAAGCGCGATGACACGCTTTGCAGCCCAAGGGACTGGACGGGCAACTTAACTCAGAAGCTCCAACTGCCTTCTAGTCGGCCTTGGTTCTAAGTTCTTTCCTTCCTGCAATGGGAACACACGGCCGCATAGGCCTCTTGGCCTTCGGAGCGTTTCTACGTGTTGGAAGCAGCAGGGCCTTGGCCTGCACATTACGTAGAGCTTGCAACTTGGCGTAGAATCCGCCTTGGTTCTAAGTTCTTGCCTGAGCTGCGAACACGCTGCCGCTTATGAGGCTTCACCTGAAGAGCGAGGCTACCTTTTGGAAGCCTAATGGACTTGGCGTGCACTTCACACAGAGAGTCCAAGTCGGCTTCAGGCCGCCCTTGTTCTCACTTCTTTCCTCACCTGCGAGAACACGGCCAGAAGGCGGTTGCGCGGTACGCGGCGCTTGGCGTTTTGGACGCAGAGGCGCATTGGCGAGCACTTCACTCAGAGTCTCCAACCTGCCTTGGCGTCCGCCTTTGTTCTAACACCTTTCCGCAACTGGGAGAACACTGCCCTCTAGTAGTGTTCGTCTTCGCTGCGTTTGTAGGTTTGGGGAGCCTAAGGGCCTTCCCTAGAACTCAACTCGGTGTAGCCAACAGGCTTCTAGTCCGCCCCTGTTCTAAGGTCTTTCCTCCCCTGGGATCTCACGCCCACCCTCCAGGAGACGTCACCTGAGGAGCGATGATACGTTTTGGAAGCAAAAGGGGACCTGCGGTGCCCTGCCCTGAGAGTGTCCAACTTGCCTCCAATGCGGCCTTGCTCTAACTTCTTTCCGCAGCAGGGAACACGCTGCCACATAGGAAACTTCACTTCAGGTCGAGTTTACGTTGTGGAAGCCTAAGGGTCTGGGCCTGCACTTAACTCGCAGTGTGCAACTTGCCTAGGGTGCGCCCCAGGTTCCAACTTCTTTCCACAGCCGGGAGCAAACTGCCCCTTGGGAATCCTCCCTTTGAAGGTCGCGTTCACGTTTTGGAAGCCGCAGCGTCTTTGCGTGCCCTTAACTCGGAGTATCCAACAAGCTTCTAGTACGCCCTTCTTCTCAAGTCTTCCCTTCTCTTGGGAACACACTGCCACTGAGGAGACTTCACCTGAAGCGCGATGACACGCTTTGCAGCCCAAGGGACTGGACGGGCAACTTAACTCAGAAGCTCCAACTGCCTTCTAGTCGGCCTTAGTTCTAAGTTCTTTCCTTCCTGCAATGGGAACACACGGCCGCATAGGCCTCTTGGCCTTCGGAGCGTTTCTACGTGTTGGAAGCAGCAGGGCCTTAGCCTGCACTTTACGTAGAGCTTGCAACTTGGCGTAGAGTCCTCCTTGGTTCTAAGTTCTTGCCTGAGCTGCGAACACGCTGCCGCTTATGAGGCTTCACCTGAAGAGCGAGGCTACCTTTTGGAAGCCTAATGGACTTGGCGTGCACTTCACACAGAGAGTCCAAGTCGGCTTCAGGCCGCCCTTGTTCTCACTTCTTTCCTCACCTGCGAGAACACGGCCCGAAGGCGGTTGCGTCGTACGCGGCGCTTGGCGTTTTGGACGCAGAGGCGCATTGGCGAGCACTTCACTCAGAGTCTCCAACCTGCCTTGGCGTCCGCCTTTGTTCTAACACCTTTCCGCAACTGGGAGAACACTGCCCTCTAGTAGTGTTCGTCTTCGCTGCGTTTGTAGGTTTGGGAAGCCTAAGGGCCTTCCCTGGAACTCAACTCGGTGTAGCCAACAGGCTTCTAGTCTGCCCCTGTTCTAAGGTCTTTCCTCCCCTGGGATCTCACGGGCCCCCCCTCCCCCAGGAGACGTCACCTGAGGAGCGATGATACGTTTTGGAAGCAAAAGGGGACCTGGGGTGCCCTGCCCTGAGAGTGTCCAACTTGCCTCCAGTGCGGCCTTGCTCTAACTTCTTTCCGCAGCAGGGAACACGCTGCCACATAGAAAACTTCACTTCAGGTCGAGTTTACGTTGTGGAAGCCTAAGGGTCTGGGCCTGCACTTAACTCGCAGTGTGCAACTTGCCTAGGGTGCACCCCAGGTTCCAACTTCTTTCCACAGCCGGGAGCAAACTGCCCCTTGGGAATCCTCCCTTTGAAGGTCGCGTTCACGTTTTGGAAGCCGCAGCGTCTTTGCGTGCCCTTAACTCGGAGTATCCAACAAGCTTCTAGTACGCCCTTCTTTTCAAGTCTTCCCTTCGCTTGGGAAAACACTGCCACTGAGGAGACTTCACCTGAAGCGCGCTGACACGCTTTGCAGCCCAAGGGACTGGACGGGCAACTTAACTCAGAAGCTCCAACTGCCTTCTCGTCGGCCTTGGTTCTAAGTTCTTTCCTTCCTGCAATGGGAACACACGGCCGCATAGGCCTCTTGGCCTTCGGAGCGTTTCTACCTGTTCGAAGCAGCAGGGCCTTAGCCTGCACTTTACGTAGAGCTTGCAACTTGGCGTAGAGTCCACCTTGGTTCTAAGTTCTTGCCTGAGCTGCGAACACGCTGCCGCTTAGGAGGCTTCACCTGAAGAGCGAGGCTACCTTTTGGAAGCCTAATGGACTTGGCGTGCACTTCACACAGAGAGTCCAAGTCGGCTTCAGGCCGCCCTTGTTCTCACTTCTTTCCTCACCTGCGAGAACACGGCCCGAAGGCGGTTGCGTCGTACGCGGCGCTTGGCGTTTTGGACGCAGAGGCGCATTGGCGAGCACTTCACACAGAGCCTCCAACCTGCCTTGGCGTCCGCCTTTGTTCTAACACCTTTCCGCAACTGGGAGAACACTGCCCTCTAGTAGTGTTCGTCTTCGCTGCGTTTGTAGGTTTGGGAAGCCTAAGGGCCTTCCCTGGAACTCAACTCGGTGTAGCCAAAAGGCTTCTAGTCCGCCCCTGTTCTTAAGGTCTTTCCTCCCCTTGGATCTCACGGGCCCCCCCCCCAGGAGACGTCACCTGAGGAGCGATGATAAGTTTTGGAAGCAAAAGGGGACCTGGGGTGCCCTGCCCTGAGAGTGTCCAACTTACCTCCAGTGCGGCCTTGTTCTAAATTCTTTCCGCAGCAGGGAACACGCTGCCACATAGGAAACTTCACTTCAGGTCGAGTTTACGTTGTGGAAGCCTAAGGGTCTGGGCCTGCACTTAACTCGCAGTGTGCAACTTGCCTAGGGTGCGCCCCAGGTTGCAACTTCTTTCCACAGCCGGGAGCAAACTGCCCCTTGGGAATCCTCCCTTTGAAGGTCGCGTTCACGTTTTGGAAGCCGCAGCGTCTTTGCGTGCCCTTAACTCGGAGTATCTAACAAGCTTCTAGTACGCCCTTCTTCTCAAGTCTTCCCTTCGCTTGGGAACACACTGCCACTGAACAGACTTCACCTGAAGCGCGATGACACGCTTTGCAGCCCAAGGGACTGGACGGGCAGCTTAACTCAGAACCTCCAACTGCCTTCTAGTCGGCCTTGGTTCTAAGTTCTTTCCTTCCTGCGATGGGAACACACGGCCGCATAGGCCTCTTGGCCTTCGGAGCGTTTCTACGTGTTGGAAGCAGCAGGGCCTTAGCCTGCACTTTACGTAGAGCTTGCAACTTGGCGTAGAGTCCGCCTTGGTTCTAAGTTCTTGCCTGAGCTGCGAACACGCTGCCGCTTATGAGGCTTCACCTGAAGAGCGAGGCTACCTTTTGGAAGCCTAATGGACTTGGCGTGCACTTCACACAGAGAGTCCAAGTCGGCTTCAGGCCGCCCTTGTTCTCACTTCTTTCCTCACCTGCGAGAACACGGCCAGAAGGCGGTTGCGTCGTACGCGGCGCATGGCGTTTTGGACGCAGAGGCGCATTGGCGAGCACTTCACTCAGAGTCTCCAACCTGCCTTGGCGTCCGCCTTTGTTCTAACACCTTTCCGCAACTTGGAGAACACTGCCCTCTAGTAGTGTTCGTCTTCGCTGCGTTTGTAGGTTTGGGAAGCCTAAGGGCCTTCCCTGGAACTCAACTCGGTGTAGCCAACAGGCTTCTAGTCCGCCACTGTTCTAAGGTCTTTCCTCCCCTGGGATCTCACGCCCCCCCCCAGGAGATATCACCTTAGGAGCGATGATACGTTTTGGAAGCAAAAGGGGACCTGGGGTGCCCTGCCCTGAGAGTGTCCAACTTGCCTCCAGTGCGGCCTTGCTCTAACTTCTTTCCGCAGCAGGGAACACGCTGCCACATAGGAAACTTCACTTCAGGTCGAGTTTACGTTGTGGAAGCCTAAGGGTCTGGGCCTGCACTTACCTCGCAGTGTGCAACTTGCCTAGGGTGCGCCCCAGGTTCCAACTTCTATCCACAGCCGGGAGCCAACTGCCCCTTGGGAATCCTCCCTTTGAAGGTCGCGTTCACGTTTTGGAAGCCGCAGCGTCTTTGCGTGCCCTTAACTCGGAGTATCCAACAAGCTTCTAGTACGCCCTTCTTCTCAAGTCTTCCCTTCGCTCGGGAATACACTGACACTGAGGAGACTTCACCTGAAGCGCGATGACACGCTTTGCAGCCCAAGGGACTGGACGGGCAACTTAACTCAGAAGCTCCAACTGCCTTCTAGTCGGCCTTGGTTCTAAGTTCTTTCCTTCCTGCAATGGGAACACACGGCCGCATAGGCCTCTTGGCCTTCGGAGCGTTTCTACGTGTTGGAAGCAGCAGGGCCTTAGCCTGCACTTTACGTAGAGCTTGCAACTTGGCGTAGAGTCCTCCTTGGTTCTAAGTTCTTGCCTGAGCTGCGAACACCCTGCCGCTTATGAGGCTTCACCTGAAGAGCGAGGCTACCTTTTGGAAGCCTAATGGACTTGGCGTGCACTTCACACAGAGAGTCCAAGTCGGCTTCAGGCCGCCCTTGTTCTCACTTCTTTCCTCACCTGCGAGAACACGGCCCGAAGGCGGTTGCGTCGTACGCGGCGCTTGGCGTTTTGGACGCAGAGGCGCATTGGCGAGCACTTCACTCAGAGTCTCCAACCTGCCTTGGCGTCCGCCTTTGTTCTAACACCTTTCCGCAACTGGGAGAACACTGCCCTCTAGTAGTGTTCGTCTTCGCTGCGTTTGTAGGTTTGGGAAGCCTAAGGGCCTTCCCTGGAACTCAACTCGGTGTAGCCAACAGGCTTCTAGTCTGCCCCTGTTCTAAGGTCTTTCCTCCCCTGGGATCTCACGGGCCCCCCCTCCCCCAGGAGACGTCACCTGAGGAGCGATGATACGTTTTGGAAGCAAAAGGGGACCTGGGGTGCCCTGCCCTGAGAGTGTCCAACTTGCCTCCAGTGCGGCCTTGCTCTAACTTCTTTCCGCAGCAGGGAACACGCTGCCACATAGGAAACTTCACTTCAGGTCGAGTTTACGTTGTGGAAGCCTAAGGGTCTGGGCCTGCACTTAACTCGCAGTGTGCAACTTGCCTAGGGTGCGCCCCAGGTTCCAACTTCTTTCCACAGCCGGGAGCCAACTGCCCCTTGGGAATCCTCCCTTTGAAGGTCGCGTTCACGTTTTGGAAGCCGCAGCGTCTTTGCGTGCCCTTAACTCGGAGTATCCAACAAGCTTCTAGTACGCCCTTCTTCTCAAGTCTTCCCTTCGCTGGGGAACACACTGCCACTGAGGAGACTTCACCTGAAGCGCGATGACACGCTTTGCAGCCCAAGGGACTGGACGGGCAACTTAACGCAGAAGCTCCAACTGCCTTCTAGTCGGCCTTGGTTCTAAGTTCTTTCCTTCCTGCAATGGGAACACACGGCCGCATAGGCCTCTTGGCCTTCGGAGCGTTTCTACGTGTTGGAAGCAGCAGGGCCTCAGCCTGCACTTTACGTAGAGCTTGCAACATGGCGTAGAGTCCGCCTTGGTTCTAAGTTCTTGCCTGAGCTGCGAACACCCTGCCGCTTATGAGGCTTCACCTGAAGAGCGAGGCTACCTTTTGGAAGCCTAATGGACTTGGCGTGCACTTCACACAGAGAGTCCAAGTCGGCTTCAGGCCGCCCTTGTTCTCACTTCTTTCCTCACCTGCGAGAACACGGCCAGAAGGCGGTTGCGTCGTGCGGCGCTTGGCGTTTTGGACGCAGAGGCGCATTGGCGAGCACTTCACTCAGAGTCTCCAACCTGCCTTGGCGTCCGCCTTTGTTCTAACACCTTTCCGCAACTGGGAGAACACTGCCCTCTAGTAGTGTTCGTCTTCGCTGCGTTTGTAGGTTTGGGAAGCCTAAGGGCCTTCCCTGGAACTCAACTCGGTGTAGCCAACAGGCTTCTAGTCTGCCCCTGTTCTAAGGTCTTTCCTCCCCTGGGATCTCACGGGCCCCCCCTCCCCCAGGAGACGTCACCTGAGGAGCGATGATACGTTTTGGAAGCAAAAGGGGACCTGGGGTGCCCTGCCCTGAGAGTGTCCAACTTGCCTCCAGTGCGGCCTTGCTCTAACTTCTTTCCGCAGCAGGGAACACGCTGCCACATAGGAAACTTCACTTCAGGTCGAGTTTACGTTGTGGAAGCCTAAGGGTCTGGGCCTGCACTTAACTCGCAGTGTGCAACTTGCCTAGGGTGCGCCCCAGGTTCCAACTTCTTTCCACAGCCGGGAGCAAACTGCCCCTTGGGAATCCTCCCTTTGAAGGTCGCGTTCACGTTTTGGAAGCCGCAGCGTCTTTGCGTGCCCTTAACTCGGAGTATCGAACAAGCTTCTAGTACGCCCTTCTTCTCAAGTCTTCCCTTCGCTTGGGAACACACTGCCACTGAGGAGACTTCACCTGAAGCGCGATGACACGCTTTGCAGCCCAAGGGACTGGACGGGCAACTTAACGCAGAAGCTCCAACTGCCTTCTAGTCGGCCTTGGTTCTAAGTTCTTTCCTTCCTGCAATGGGAACAGACGGCCGCATAGGCCTCTTGGCCTTCGGAGCGTTTCTACGTGTTGGAAGCAGCAGGGCCTTAGCCTGCACTTTACGTAGAGCTTGCAACTTGGCGTAGAGTCCGCCTTGGTTCTAAGTTCTTGCCTGAGCTGCGAACACGCTGCCGCTTATGAGGCTTCACCTGAAGAGCGAGGCTACCTTTTGGAAGCCTAATGGACTTGGCGTGCACTTCACACAGAGAGTCCAAGTCGGCTTCAGGCCGCCCTTGTTCTCACATCTTTCCTCACCTGCGAGAACACGGCCAGAAGGCGGTTGCGTCGTACGCGGCGCTTGGCGTTTTGGACGCAGAGGCGCATTGGCGAGCACTTCACTCAGAGTCTCCAACCTGCCTTGGCGTCCGCCTTTGTTCTAACACCTTTCCGCAACTGGGAGAGCACTGCCCTCTAGGAGTGTTCGTCTTCGCTGCGTTTGTAGGTTTGGGAAGCCTAAGGGCCTTCCCTGGAACTCAACTCGGTGTAGCCAACAGGCTTCTAGTCCGCCCCTGTTCTTAAGGTCTTTCCTCCCCTGGGATCTCACGGGCGCCCCCCCCAGGAGACGTCAACTGAGGAGCGATGATACGTTTTGGAAGCAAAAGGGGACCTGGGGTGCCCTGCCCTGAGAGTGTCCAACTTGCCTCCAGTGCGGCCTTGCTCTAACTTCTTTCCGCAGCAGGGAACACGCTGCCACATAGGAAACTTCACTTCAGGTCGAGTTTACGTTGTGGAAGCCTAAGGGTCTGGGCCTGCACTTAACTCCCAGTGTGCAACTTGCCTAGGGTGCGCCCCAGGTTCCAACTTCTTTCCACACCCGGGAGCAAACTGCCCCTTGGGAGTCCTCCCTTTGAAGGTCGCGTTCATGTTTTGGAAGCCGCAGCGTCTTTGCGTGCCCTTAACTCGGAGTATCCAACAAGCTTCTAGTACGCCCTTCTTCTCAAGTCTTCCCTTCGCTTGGGAACACACTGCCACTGAGGAGACTTCACCTGAAGCGCAATGACACACTTTGCAGCCCAAGGGACTGGACGGGCAACTTAACCCAGAAGCTCCAACTGCCTTCTAGTAGGCCTTGGTTCTAAGTTCTTTCCTTCCTGCAATGGGAACACACGGCCGCATAGGCCTCTTGGCCTTCGGAGCGTTTCTACGTGTTGGAAGCAGCAGGGCCTTAGCCTGCACTTTACGTAGAGCTTGCAACTTGGCGTAGAGTCCGCCTTGGTTCTAAGTTCTTGCCTGAGCTGCGAACACGCTGCCGCTTATGAGGCTTCACCTGAAGAGCGAGGCTACCTTTTGGAAGCCTAATGGACTTGGCGTGCACTTCACACAGAGAGTCCAAGTCGGCTTCAGGCCGCCCTTGTTCTCACTTCTTTCCTCACCTGCGAGAACACGGCCAGAAGGCGGTTGCGTCGTACGCGGCGCTTGGCGTTTTGGACGCAGAGGCGCATTGGCGAGCACTTCACTCAGAGTCTCCAACCTGCCTTGGCGTCCGCCTTTGTTCTAAGACCTTTCCGCAACTGGGAGAACATTGCCCTCTAGGAGTGTTCGTCTTCGCTGCGTTTGTAGGTTTGGGAAGCCTAAGGGCCTTCCCTGGAACTCAACTCGGTGTAGCCAACAGGCTTCTAGTCCGCCCCTGTTCTTAAGGTCTTTCCTCCCCTGGGATCTCACGGGCCCCCCCCCCAGGAGACGTCACCTGAGGAGCGATGATACGTTTTGGAAGCAAAAGGGGACCTGGGGTGCCCTGCCCTGAGAGTGTCCAACTTGCCTCCAGTGCGGCCTTGGTCTAACTTCCTTCCGCAGCAGGGAACACGCTGCCACATAGGAAACTTCTCTTCAGGTCGAGTTTACGTTGTGGAAGTCTAAGGGTCTTGGCCTGCACTTAACTCGCAGTGTGCAACTTGCCTAGGGTGCGCCCCAGGTTCCAACTTCTTTCCACAGCCGGGAGCAAACTGCCCCTTGGGAATCCTCCCTTTGAAGGTCGCGTTCACGTTTTGGAAGCCGCAGCGTCTTTGCGTGCCCTTAACTCGGAGTATCCAACAAGCTTCTAGTACGCCCTTCTTCTCAAGTCTTCCCTTCGCTTGGGAACACACTGCCACTGAGGAGACTTCCCCTGAAGCGCGATGACACGCTTTGCAGCCCAAGGGACTGGACGGGCAACTTAACTCAGAAGCTCCAACTGCCTTCTAGTCGGCCTTGGTTCTAAGTTCTTTCCTTCCTGCAATGGGAACACACGGCCGCATAGGCCTCTTGGCCTTCGGAGCGTTTCTACGTGTTGGAAGCAGCAGGGCCTTAGCCTGCACTTTACGTAGAGCTTGCAACTTGGCGTAGAGTCCGCCTTGGTTCTAAGTTCTTGCCTGAGCTGCGAACACGCTGCCGCTTATGAGGCTTCACCTGAAGAGCTAGGCTACCTTTTGGAAGCCTAATGGACTTGGCGTGCACTTCACACAGAGAGTCCAAGTCGGCTTCAGGCCGCCCTTGTTCTCACTTCTTTCCTCACCTGCGAGAACACGGCCAGAAGGCGGTTGCGTCGTACGCGGCGCTTGGCGTTTTGGACGCAGAGGCGCATTGGCGAGCACTTCATTCAGAGTCTCCAACCTGCCTTGGCGTCCGCCTTTGTTCTAACACCTTTCCGCAACTGGGAGAACACTGCCCTCTAGTAGTGTTCGTCTTCGCTGCGTTTGTAGGTTTGGGAAGCCTAAGGGCCTTCCCTGGAACTCAACTCGGTGTAGCCAACAGGCTTCTAGTCCGCCCCTGTTCTTAAGGTCTTTCCTCCCCTGGGATCTCACGGGCCCCCCCTCCCCCAGGAGACGTCACCTGAGGAGCGATGATACGTTTTGGAAGCAAAAGGGGACCTGGGGTGCCCTGCCCTGAGAGTGTCCAACTTGCCTCCAGTGCGGCCTTGCTCTAACTTCTTTCCGCAGCAGGGAACACGCTGCCACATAGGAAACTTCACTTCAGGTCGAGTTTACGTTGTGGAAGCCTAAGGGTCTGGGCCTGCACTTACCTCGCTGTGTGCAACTTGCCTAGGGTGCGCCCCAGGTTCCAACTTCTTTCCACAGCCGGGAGCAAACTGCCCCTTGGGAATCCTCCCTTTGAAGGTCGCGTTCACGTTTTGGAAGCCGCAGCGTCTTTGCGTGCCCTTAACTCGGAGTATCCAACAAACTTCTAGTACGCCCTTCTTCTCAAGTCTTCCCTTCGCTGGGGAACACACTGCCACTGAGGAGACTTCACCTGAAGCGCGATGACACGCTTTGCAGCCCAAGGGACTGGACGGGCAACTTAACGCAGAAGCTCCAACTGCCTTCTAGTCGGCCTTGGTTCTAAGTTCTTTTCTTCCTGCAATGGGAACACACGGCCGCATAGGCCTCTTGGCCTTCGGAGCGTTTCTACGTGTTGGAAGCAGCAGGGCCTTAGCCTGCACTTTACGTAGAGCTTGCAACTTGGCGTAGAGTCCGCCTTGGTTCTAAGTTCTTCCCTGAGCTGCGAACACGCTGCCGCTTATGAGGCTTCACCTGAAGAGCGAGGCTAACTTTTGGAAGCCTAATGGACTTGGCGTGCACTTCACACAGAGAGTCCAAGTCGGCTTCAGGCCGCCCTTGTTCTCACTTCTTTCCTCACCTGCGAGAACACGGCCAGAAGGCGGTTGCGTCGTACGCGGCGCTTGGCGTTTTGGACGCAGAGGCGCATTGGCGAGCACTTCACTCAGAGTCTCCAACCTGCCTTGGCGTCCGCCTTTGTTCTAACACCTTTCCGCAACTGGGAGAACATTGCCCTCTAGGAGTGTTCGTCTTCGCTGCGTTTGTAGGTTTGGGAAGCCTAAGGGCCTTCCCTGGAACTCAACTCGGTGTAGCCAACAGGCTTCTAGTCCGCCCCTGTTCTTAAGGTCTTTCCTCCCCTGGGATCGGGCCCCCCCTCCCCCAGGAGACGTCACCTGAGGAGCGATGATACGTTTTGGAAGCAAAAGGGGACCTGGGGTGCCCTGCCCTGAGAGTGTCCAACTTGCCTCCAGTGCGGCCTTGGTCTAACTTCCTTCCGCAGCAGGGAACACGCTGCCACATAGGAAACTTCTCTTCAGGTCGAGTTTACGTTGTGGAAGTCTAAGGGTCTTGGCCTGCCCTTAACTCGCAGTGTGCAACTTGCCTAGGGTGCGCCCCAGTTTCCAACTTCTTTCCACAGCCGGGAGCAAACTGCCCCTTGGGAATCCTCCCTTTGAAAGTCGCGTTCACGTTTTGGAAGCCGCAGCGTCTTTGCGTGCCCTTAACTTGGAGTATCCAACAAGCTTCTAGTATGCCCTTCTTCTCAAGTCTTCCCTTCGCTGGGGAACACACTGCCACTGAGGAGACTTCACCTGAAGCGCGATGACACGCTTTGCAGCCCAAGGGACTGGACGGGCAACTTAATTCAGAAGCTCCAACTGCCTTCTAGTCGGCCTTGGTTCTAAGTTCTTTCCTTCCTGCAATGGGAACACACGGCCGCATAGGCCTCTTGGCCTTCGGAGCGTTTCTACGTGTTGGAAGCAGCAGGGCCTTAGCCTGCACTTTACGTAGAGCTTGCAACTTGGCGTAGAGTCCGCCTTGGTTCTAAGTTCTTGCCTGAGCTGCGAACACGCTGCCGCTTATGAGGCTTCACCTGAAGAGCGAGGTTACCTTTGGGAAGCCTAATGGACTTGGCGTGCACTTCACACAGAGAGTCCAAGTCGGCTTCAGGCCGCTCTTGTTCTCACTTCTTTCCTCACCTGCGAGAACACGGCCAGAAGGCGGTTGCGCAGTACGCGGCGCTTGGCGTTTTGGACGCAGAGGCGCATTGGCGAGCACTTCACTCAGAGTCTCCAACCTGCCTTGGCGTCCGCGTTTGTTCTAACACCTTTCCGCAACTGGGAGAACACTGCCCTCTAGTAGTGTTCGTCTTCGCTGCGTTTGTAGGTTTGGGAAGCCTAAGGGCCTTCCCTGGAACTCAACTCGGTGTAGCCAAAAGGCTTCTAGTCCGCCCCTGTTCTTAAGGTCTTTCTTCCCCTCGGATCTCACGGGCCCCCCCCCCCCAGGAGACGTCACCTGAGGAGCGATGATACGTTTTGGAAGCAAAAGGGGACCTGGGGTGCCCTGCCCTGAGAGTGTCCAACTTGCCTCCAGTGCGGCCTTGTTCTAACTTCTTTCCGCAGCAGGGAACACGCTGCCACATAGGAAACTTCACTTCAGGTCTAGTTTACGTTGTGGAAGCCTAAGGGTCTGGGCCTGCACTTAACTCGCAGTGTGCAACTTGCCTAGGGTGCGCCCCAGGTTCCAACTTCATTCCACAGCCGGGAGCAAACTGCCCCTTGGGAATCCTCCCTTTGAAGGTCGCGTTCACGTTTTGGATGCCGCAGCGTCTTTGCGTGCCCTTAACTCGGAGTATCCAACAAGCTTCTAGTACGCCCTTCTTCTCAAGTCTTCCCTTCGCTTGGGAACACACTGCCACTGAGGAGACTTCCCCTGAAGCGCGATGACACGCTTTGCAGCCCACGGGACTGGACGGGCAACTTAACTCAGAAGCTCCAACTGCCTTCTAGTCGGCCTTGGTTCTAAGTTCTTTCCTTCCTGCAATGGGAACACACGGCCGCATAGGCCTCTTGGCCTTCGGAGCGTTTCTACGTGTTGGAAGCAGCAGGGCCTTAGCCTGCACTTTACGTAGAGCTTGCAACTTGGCGTAGAGTCCGCCTTGGTTCTAAGTTCTTGCCTGAGCTGCGAACACGCTGCCGCTTATGAGGCTTCACCTGAAGAGCGAGGCTACCTTTTGGAAGCCTAATGGACTTGGCGTGCACTTCACACAGAGAGTCCAAGTCGGCTTCAGGCCGCCCTTGTTCTCACTTCTTTCCTCACCTGCGAGAACACGGCCAGAAGGCGGTTGCGTCGTACGCGGCGCTTGGCGTTTTGGACGCAGAGGCGCATTGGCGAGCACTTCATTCAGAGTCTCCAACCTGCCTTGGCGTCCGCCTTTGTTCTAACACCTTTCCGCAACTGGGAGAACACTGCCCTCTAGTAGTGTTCGTCTTCGCTGCGTTTGTAGGTTTGGGAAGCCTAAGGGCCTTCCCTGGAACTCAACTCGGTGTAGCCAACAGGCTTCTAGTCCGCCCCTGTTCTTAAGGTCTTTCCTCCCCTGGGATCTCACGGGCCCCCCCTCCCCCAGGAGACGTCACCTGAGGAGCGATGATACGTTTTGGAAGCAAAAGGGGACCTGGGGTGCCCTGCCCTGAGAGTGTCCAACTTGCCTCCAGTGCGGCCTTGCTCTAACTTCTTTCCGCAGCAGGGAACACGCTGCCACATAGGAAACTTCACTTCAGGTCGAGTTTACGTTGTGGAAGCCTAAGGGTCTGGGCCTGCACTTACCTCGCTGTGTGCAACTTGCCTAGGGTGCGCCCCAGGTTCCAACTTCTTTCCACAGCCGGGAGCAAACTGCCCCTTGGGAATCCTCCCTTTGAAGGTCGCGTTCACGTTTTGGAAGCCGCAGCGTCTTTGCGTGCCCTTAACTCGGAGTATCCAACAAACTTCTAGTACGCCCTTCTTCTCAAGTCTTCCCTTCGCTGGGGAACACACTGCCACTGAGGAGACTTCACCTGAAGCGCGATGACACGCTTTGCAGCCCAAGGGACTGAACGGGCAACTTAACGCAGAAGCTCCAACTGCCTTCTAGTCGGCCTTGGTTCTAAGTTCTTTTCTTCCTGCAATGGGAACACACGGCCGCATAGGCCTCTTGGCCTTCGGAGCGTTTCTACGTGTTGGAAGCAGCATGGCCTTAGCCTGCACTTTACGTAGAGCTTGCAACTTGGCGTAGAGTCCGCCTTGGTTCTAAGTTCTTCCCTGAGCTGCGAACACGCTGCCGCTTATGAGGCTTCACCTGAAGAGCGAGGCTACCTTTTGGAAGCCTAATGGACTTGGCGTGCACTTCACACAGAGAGTCCAAGTCGGCTTCAGGCCGCCCTTGTTCTCACTTCTTTCCTCACCTGCGAGAACACGGCCAGAAGGCGGTTGCGTCGTACGCGGCGCTTGGCGTTTTGGACGCAGAGGCGCATTGGCGAGCACTTCACTCAGAGTCTCCAACCTGCCTTGGCGTCCGCCTTTGTTCTAACACCTTTCCGCAACTGGGAGAACATTGCCCTCTAGGAGTGTTCGTCTTCGCTGCGTTTGTAGGTTTGGGAAGCCTAAGGGCCTTCCCTGGAACTCAACTCGGTGTAGCCAACAGGCTTCTAGTCCGCCCCTGTTCTTAAGGTCTTTCCTCCCCTGGGATCGGGCCCCCCCTCCCCCAGGAGACGTCACCTGAGGAGCGATGATACGTTTTGGAAGCAAAAGGGGACCTGGGGTGCCCTGCCCTGAGAGTGTCCAACTTGCCTCCAGTGCGGCCTTGGTCTAACTTCCTTCCGCAGCAGGGAACACGCTGCCACATAGGAAACTTCTCTTCAGGTCGAGTTTACGTTGTGGAAGTCTAAGGGTCTTGGCCTGCCCTTAACTCGCAGTGTGCAACTTGCCTAGGGTGCGCCCCAGTTTCCAACTTCTTTCCACAGCCGGGAGCAAACTGCCCCTTGGGAATCCTCCCTTTGAAAGTCGCGTTCACGTTTTGGAAGCCGCAGCGTCTTTGCGTGCCCTTAACTTGGAGTATCCAACAAGCTTCTAGTATGCCCTTCTTCTCAAGTCTTCCCTTCGCTGGGGAACACACTGCCACTGAGGAGACTTCACCTGAAGCGCGATGACACGCTTTGCAGCCCAAGGGACTGGACGGGCAACTTAATTCAGAAGCTCCAACTGCCTTCTAGTCGGCCTTGGTTCTAAGTTCTTTCCTTCCTGCAATGGGAACACACGGCCGCATAGGCCTCTTGGCCTTCGGAGCGTTTCTACGTGTTGGAAGCAGCAGGGCCTTAGCCTGCACTTTACGTAGAGCTTGCAACTTGGCGTAGAGTCCGCCTTGGTTCTAAGTTCTTGCCTGAGCTGCGAACACGCTGCCGCTTATGAGGCTTCACCTGAAGAGCGAGGTTACCTTTGGGAAGCCTAATGGACTTGGCGTGCACTTCACACAGAGAGTCCAAGTCGGCTTCAGGCCGCTCTTGTTCTCACTTCTTTCCTCACCTGCGAGAACACGGCCAGAAGGCGGTTGCGCAGTACGCGGCGCTTGGCGTTTTGGACGCAGAGGCGCATTGGCGAGCACTTCACTCAGAGTCTCCAACCTGCCTTGGCGTCCGCCTTTGTTCTAACACCTTTCCGCAACTGGGAGAACACTGCCCTCTAGTAGTGTTCGTCTTCGCTGCGTTTGTAGGTTTGGGAAGCCTAAGGGCCTTCCCTGGAACTCAACTCGGTGTAGCCAAAAGGCTTCTAGTCCGCCCCTGTTCTTAAGGTCTTTCTTCCCCTCGGATCTCACGGGCCCCCCCCCCCAGGAGACGTCACCTGAGGAGCGATGATACGTTTTGGAAGCAAAAGGGGACCTGGGGTGCCCTGCCCTGAGAGTGTCCAACTTGCCTCCAGTGCGGCCTTGTTCTAACTTCTTTCCGCAGCAGGGAACACGCTGCCACATAGGAAACTTCACTTCAGGTCGAGTTTACGTTGTGGAAGCCTAAGGGTCTGGGCCTGCACTTAACTCGCAGTGTGCAACTTGCCTAGGGTGCGCCCCAGGTTCCAACTTCATTCCACAGCCGGGAGCAAACTGCCCCTTGGGAATCCTCCCTTTGAAGGTCGCGTTCACGTTTTGGATGCCGCAGCGTCTTTGCGTGCCCTTAACTCGGAGTATCCAACAAGCTTCTAGTACGCCCTTCTTCTCAAGTCTTCCCTTCGCTTGGGAACACACTGCCACTGAGGAGACTTCCCCTGAAGCGCGATGACACGCTTTGCAGCCCACGGGACTGGACGGGCAACTTAACTCAGAAGCTCCAACTGCCTTCTAGTCGGCCTTGGTTCTAAGTTCTTTCCTTCCTGCAATGGGAACACACGGCCGCATAGGCCTCTTGGCCTTCGGAGCGTTTCTACGTGTTGGAAGCAGCAGGGCCTTAGCCTGCACTTTACGTAGAGCTTGCAACTTGGCGTAGAGTCCGCCTTGGTTCTAAGTTCTTGCCTGAGCTGCGAACACGCTGCCGCTTATGAGGCTTCACCTGAAGAGCGAGGCTACCTTTTGGAAGCCTAATGGACTTGGCGTGCACTTCACACAGAGAGTCCAAGTCGGCTTCAGGCCGCCCTTGTTCTCACTTCTTTCCTCACCTGCGAGAACACGGCCAGAAGGCGGTTGCGTCGTACGCGGCGCTTGGCGTTTTGGAGGCAGAGGCGCATTGGCGAGCACTTCACTCAGAGTCTCCAACCTGCCTTGGCGTCCGCCTTTGTTCTAACACCTTTCCGCAACTGGGAGAACACTGCCCTCTAGTAGTGTTCGTCTTCGCTGCGTTTGTAGGTTTGGGAAGCCTAAGGGCCTTCCCTGGACTCAACTCGGTGTAGCCAACAGGCTTCTAGTCCGCCCCTGTTCTTAAGGTCTTTCCTCCTCTGGGATCTCACGGGCCCCCCCCCCCCAGGAGACGTCACCTGAGGAGCGATGATACGTTTTGGAAGCAAAAGGGGACCTGGGGTGCCCTGCCCTGAGAGTGTCCAACTTGCCTCCAGTGCGGCCTTGGTCTAACTTCTTTCCGCAGAAGGGAACACGCTGCCACATAGGAAACTTCTCTTCAGGTGGAGTTTACGTTGTGGAAGCCTAAGGGTCTTGGCCTGCACTTAACTCGCAGTGTGCAACTTGCCTAGGGTGCGCCCCAGGTTCCAACTTCTTTCCACAGCCGGGAGCAAACTGCCCCTTGGGAATCCTCCCTTTGAAAGTCGCGTTCACGTTTTGGAAGCTGCAGCGTCTTTGCGTGTCCTTAACTCGGAGTATCCAACAAGCTTCTAGTACGCCCTTCTTCTCAAGTCTTCCCTTCGCTTGGGAACACACTGCCACTGAGGAGACTTCACCTGAAGCGCGATGACACGCTTTGCAGCCCAAGGGCCTGGACGGGCAACTTAACGCAGAAGCTCCAACTGCCTTCTAGTCGGCCTTGGTTCTAAGTTCTTTCCTTCCTGCAATGGGAACACACGGCCGCATACGCCTCTTGGCCTTCGGAGCGTTTCTACGTGTTGGAAGCAGCAGGGCCTTAGCCTGCACTTTACGTAGAGCTTGCAACTTGGCGTAGAGTCCGCCTTGGTTCTAAGTTCTTGCCTGAGCTGCGAACACGCTGCCGCTTATGAGGCTTCACCTGAAGAGCGAGGCTACCTTTTGGAAGCCTAATGGACTTGGCGTGCACTTCACACAGAGAGTCCAAGTCGGCTTCAGGCCGCCCTTGTTCTCACTTCTTTCCTCACCTGCGAGAACACGGCCAGAAGGCGGTTGCGTCGTACGCGGCGCTTGGCGTTTTGGATGCAGAGGCGCATTGGCGAGCACTTCACTCAGAGTCTCCAACCTGCCTTGGCGTCCGCCTTTGTTCTAACACCTTTCCGCAACTGGGAGAACACTGCCCTCTAGTAGTGTTCGTCTTCGCTGCGTTTGTAGGTTTGGGAAGCCTAAGGGCCTTCCCTGGAACTCAACTCGGTGTAGCCAACAGGCTTCTAGTCCGCCCCTGTTCTAAGGTCTTTCCTCCCCTGGGATCTAACACCCCCCCCCCAGGAGACTTCACCTTAGGAGCGATGATACGTGTTGGAAGCAAAAGGGGACCTGGGGTGCCCTGCCCTGAGAGTGTCCAACTTGCCTCCAGTGCGGCCTTGCTCTAACTTCTTTCCGCAGCAGGGAACACGCTGCCACATAGGAAACTTCCCTTCAGGTCGAGTTTACGTTGTGGAAGCCTAAGGGTCTGGGCCTGCACTTAACTCGCAGTGTGCAACTTGCCTAGGGTGCGCCCCAGGTTCCAACTTCTTTCCACAGCCGGGAGCAAACTGCCCCTTGGGAATCCTCCCTTTGAAGGTCGCGTTCACGTTTTGGAAGCCGCAGCGTCTTTGCGTGGCCTTAACTCGGAGTATCCAACAAGCTTCTAGTACGCCCTTCTTCTCAAGTCTTCCCTTCGCTCGGGAACACACTGACACTGAGGAGACTTCACCTGAAGCGCGATGACACGCTTTGCAGCCCAAGGGACTGGACGGGCAACTTAACTCAGAAGCTCCAACTGCCTTCTAGTCGGCCTTGGTTCTAAGTTCTTTCCTTCCTGCCATGGGAACACACGGCCGCATAGGCCTCTAGGCCTTCGGAGCGTTTCTACGTGTTGGAAGCAGCAGGGCCTTGGCCTGCACTTTACGTAGAGCTTGCAACTTGGCGTAGAGTCCGCCTTGGTTCTAAGTTCTTGCCTGAGCTGCGAACATGCTGCCGCTTATGAGGCTTCACCTGAAGAGCGAGGCTACCTTTTGGAAGCCTAATGGACTTGGCGTGCACTTCACACAGAGAGTCCAAGTCGGCTTCAGGCCGCCCTTGTTCTCACTTCTTTCCTCACCTGCGAGAACGCGGCCAGAAGGCAGTTGCGTCGTACGCGGCGCTTGGCGTTTTGGACGCAGAGGCGCATTGGCGAGCACTTCACTCAGAGTCTCCAACCTGCCTTGGCGTCCGCCTTTGTTCTAACACCTTTCCGCAACTGGGAGAACACTGCCGTCTAGGAGTGTTCATCTTCGCTGCGTTTGTAGGTTTGGGAAGCCTAAGGGCCTTCCCTGGAACTCAACTCAGTGTAGCCAACAGGCTTCTAGTCCGCCCCTGTTCTTAAGGTCTTTCCTCCCCTGGGATCTCACGGGCCCCCCCCCCAGGAGACGTCACCTGAGGAGCGATGATACGTTTTGGAAGCAAAAGGGGACCTGGGGTGCCTTGCCCTGAGAGTGTCCAACTTGCCTCCAGTGCGGCCTTGGTCTAACTTCTTTCCGCAGCAGGGAACACGCTGCCACATAGGAAACTTCACTTCAGGTCGAGTTTACGTTGTGGAAGCCTAAGGGTCTGGGCCTGCACTTAACTCGCAGTGTGCAACTTGCCTAGGGTGCGCCCCAGGTTCCAACTTCTTTCCACAGCCGGGAGCAAACTGCCCCTTGGGAATCCTCCGTTTGAAAGTCGCGTTCACGTTTTGGAAGCCGCAGCGTCTTTGCGTGCCCTTAACTCGGAGTATCCAACAAGCTTCTAGTACGCCCTTCTTCTCAAGTTCCCTTTGCTTGGGAACACACTGCCACTGAGGAGACTTCACCTTAAGCGCGATGACACGCTTTGCAGCCCAAGGGACTGGACGGGCAACTTAACTCAGAAGCTCCAACTGCCTTCTAGTCGGCCTTGGTTCTAAGTTCTTTCCTTCCTGCAATGGGAACACACGGCCGCATAGGCCTCTTGGCCTTCGGAGCGTTTCTACGTGTTGGAAGCAGCAGGGCCTTGGCCTGCACTTTACGTAGAGCTTGCAACTTGGCGTAGAGTCCGCCTTGGTTCTAAGTTATTGCCTGAGCTGCGAACACGCTGCCGCTTATGAGGCTTCACCTGAAGAGCGAGGCTACATTTTGGAAGCCTAATGGACTTGGCGTGCACTTCACACAGAGAGTCCAAGTCGGCTTCAGGCCGCCCTTGTTCTCACTTCTTTCCTCACCTGCGAGAACACGGCCAGAAGGCGGTTGCGTCGTACGCGGCGCTTGGCGTTTTGGACGCAGAGGCGCATTGGCGAGCACTTCACTCAGAGTCTCCAACCTGCCTTGGCGTCCGCCTTTGTTCTAACACCTTTCCGCAACTGGGAGAACACTGCCCTCTAGTAGTTTTCGTCTTCGCTGCGTTTGTAGGTTTGGGAAGCCGAAGGGCCTTCCCTGGAACTCAACTCGGTGTAGCCAACAGGCTTCTAGTCCGCCCCTGTTCTAAGGTCTTTCCTCCCCTGGGATCTCACGCCCCCCCCCCCCAGGAGACGTCACCTTAGGAGCGATGATACGTTTTGGAAGCAAAAGGGGACCTGGGGTGCCCTGCCCTGAGAGTGTCCAACTTGCCTCCAGTGCGGCCTTGTTCTAACTTCTTTCCGCAGCAGGGAACACGCTGCCACATAGGAAACTTCACTTCAGGTCGAGTTTACGTTGTGGAAGCCTAAGGGTCTGGGCCTGCACTTAACTCGCAGTGTGCAACTTGCCTAGGGTGCGCCCCAGGTTCGAACTTCTTTCCACAGCCGGGAGCAAACTGCCCCTTGGGAATCCTCCCTTTGAAGGTCGCGTTCACGTTTTGGAAGCCGCAGCGTCTTTGCGTGCCCTTAACTCGGAGTATCCAACAAGCTTCTAGTACGCCCTTCTTCTCAAGTCTTCCCTTCGCTTGGGAACACACTGCCACTGAGGAGACTTCACCTGAAGCGCGATGACACGCTTTGCAGCCCAAGGGACTGGACGGGCAACTTAACTCAGAAGCTCCAACTGCCTTCTAGTCGGCCTTGGTTCTGAGTTCTTTCCTTCCTGCAATGGGAACACACGGCCGCATAGGCCTCTTGGCCTTCGGAGCGTTTCTACGTGTTGGAAGCAGCAGGGCCTTAGCCTGCACTTTACGTAGAGCTTGCAACTTGGCGTAGAGTCCTCCTTGGTTCTAAGTTCTTGCCTGAGCTGCGAACACGCTCCCGCTTATGAGGCTTCACCTGAAGAGCGAGGCTACCTTTTGGAAGCCTAATGGACTTGGCGTGCACTTCACACAGAGAGTCCAAGTGGGCTTCAGGCCGCCCTTGTTCTCACTTCTTTCCTCACCTGCGAGAACACGGCCCGAAGGCGGTTGCGTCGTACGCGGCGCTTGGCGTTTTGGACGCAGAGGCGCATTGGCGAGCACTTCACTCAGAGTCTCCAACCTGCCTTGGCGTCCGCCTTTGTTCTAACACCTTTCCGCAACTGGGAGAACACTGCCCTCTAGTAGTTTTCGTCTTCACTGCGTTTGTAGGTTTGGGAAGCCTAAGGGCCTTCCCTGGAACTCAACTCGGTGTAGCCAACAGGCTTCTAGTCCGCCCCTGTTCTAAGGTCTTTCCTCCCCTGGGATCTCACGCCCCCCCCCCAGGAGACGTCACCTTAGGAGCGATGATACGTTTTGGAAGCAAAAGGGGACCTGGGGTGCCCTGCCCTGAGAGTGTCCAACTTGCCTCCAGTGCGGCCTTGCTCTAACTTCTTTCCGCAGCAGGGAACACGCTGCCACATAGGAAACTTCACTTCAGGTCGAGTTTACGTTGTGGAAGCCTAAGGGTCTGGGCCTGCACTTAACTCGCAGTGTGCAACTTGCCTAGGGTGCGCCCCAGGTTCCAACTTCTTTCCACAGCCGGGAGCCAACTGCCCCTTGGGAATCCTCCCTTTGAAGGTTGCGTTCACGTTTTGGAAGCCGCCGCGTCTTTGCGTGCCCTTAACTCGGAGTATCCAACAAGCTTCTAGTACGCCCTTCTTCTCAAGTCTTCCCTTCGCTTGGGAACACACTGCCATTGAGGAGACTTCACCTGAAGCGCGATGACACGCTTTGCAGCCCAAGGGACTGGACGGGCAACTTAACTCAGAAGCTCCAACTGCCTTCTAGTCGGCCTTGGTTCTAAGTTCTTTCCTTCCTGCAATGGGCACTCACGGCCGCATAGGCCTCTTGGCCTTCGGAGCGTTTCTACGTGTTGGAAGCAGCAGGGCCTTAGCCTGCGCTTTACGTAGAGCTTGCAACTTGGCGTAGAGTCCTCCTTGGTTCTAAGTTCTTGCCTGAGCTGCGAACACGCTGCCGCTTATGAGGCTTCACCTGAAGAGCGAGGCTACCTTTTGGAAGCCTATTGGACTTGGCGTGCACTTCACACAGAGAGTCCAAGTCGGCTTCAGGCCGCCCTTGTTCTCACTTCTTTCCTCACCTGCGAGAACACGGCCAGAAGGCGGTTGCGTCGTACGCGGCGCTTGGCGTTTTGGACGCAGAGGCGCATTGGCGAGCACTTCACTCAGAGTCTCCAACCTGCCTTGGCGTCCGCCTTTGTTCTAACACCTTTCCGCAACTGGGAGAACACTGCCCTCTAGTAGTGTTCGTCTTCGCTGCGTTTGTAGGTTTGGGAAGCCGAAGGGCCTTCCCTGGAACTCAACTCGGTGTAGCCAACAGGCTTCTAGTCCGCCCCTGTTCTAAGGTCTTTCCTCCCTGGGAACTCACGCCCCACCCCACGAGACGTCACCTTAGGAGCGATGATACGTTTTGGAAGCAAAAGGGGACCTGGGGTGCCCTGCCCTGAGAGTGTCCAACTTGCCTCCAGTGCGGCCTTGCTCTAACTTCTTTCCGCAGCAGGGAACACGCTGCCACATAGGAAACTTCACTTCAGGTCGAGTTTACGTTGTGGAAGCCTAAGGGTCTGGGCCTGCACTTAACTCGCAGTGTGCAACTTGCCTAGGGTGCGCCCCAGGTTCCAACTTCTTTCCACAGCCGGGAGCCAACTGCCCCTTGGGAATCCTCCCTTTGAAAGTCGCGTTCACGTTTTGGAAGCCGCAGCGTCTTTGCGTGCCCTTAACTCGGAGTATCCAAGAAGATTCTAGTACGCCCCTCTTCTCAAGTCTTCCCTTCGCTTGGGAACACACTGCCACTGAGGAGACTTCACCTGAAGCGCGATGACACGCTTTGCAGCCCAAGGGACTGGACGGGCAACTTAACTCAGAAGCTCCAACTGCCTTCTAGTCGGCCTTGGTTCTAAGTTCTTTCCTTCCTGCAATGGGAACACACGGCCGCATAGGCCTCTTGGCCTTCGGAGCGTTTCTACGTGTTGGAAGCAGCAGGGCCTTAGCCTGCACTTTACGTAGAGCTTGCAACTTGGCGTAGAGTCCGCCTTGGTTCTAAGTTCTTCCTGAGCTGCGAACACGCTGCCGCTTATGAGGCTTCACCTGAAGAGCGAGGCTACCTTTTGGAAGCCTAATGGACTTGGCGTGCACTTCACACAGAGAGTCCAAGTCGGCTTCAGGCCGCCCTTGTTCTCACATCTTTCCTCACCTGCGAGAACACGGCCAGAAGGCGGTTGCGTCGTACGCGGCGCTTGGCGTTTTGGACGCAGAGGCGCATTGGCGAGCACTTCACTCAGAGTCTCCAACCTGCCTTGGCGTCCGCCTTTGTTCTAACACCTTTCCGCAACTGGGAGAACACTGCCCTCTAGTAGTGTTCGTCTTCGCTGCGTTTGTAGGTTTGGGAAGCCGAAGGGCCTTCCCTGGAACTCAACTCGGTGTAGCCAACAGGCTTCTAGTCCGCCCCTGTTCTAAGGTCTTTCCTCCCCTGGGATCTCACGCCCCCCCCCCCCAGGAGACGTCACCTTAGGAGCGATGATACGTTTTGGAAGCAAAAGGGGACCTGGGGTGCCCTGCCCTGAGAGTGTCCAACTTGCCTCCAGTGCGGCCTTGTTCTAACTTCTTTCCGCAGCAGGGAACACGCTGCCACATAGGAAACTTCACTTCAGGTCGAGTTTACGTTGTGGAAGCCTAAGGGTCTGGGCCTGCACTTAACTCGCAGTGTGCAACTTGCCTAGGGTGCGCCCCAGGTTCCAACTTCTTTCCACAGCCAGGAGCCAACTGCCCCTTGGGAATCCTCCCTTTGAAGGTCGCGTTCACGTTTTGGAAGCCGCAGCGTCTTTGCGTGCCCTTAACTCGGAGTATCCAACAAGCTTCTAGTACGCCCTTCTTCTCAAGTCTTCCCTTCGCTTGGGAACACACTGCCACTGAGGAGACTTCACCTGAAGCGCGATGACACGCTTTGCAGCCCACGGGACTGGACGGGCAACTTAACTCAGAAGCTCCAACTGCCTTCTAGTCGGCCTTGGTTCTAAGTTCTTTCCTTCCTGCAATGGGAACACACGGCCGCATAGGCCTCTTGGCCTTCGGAGCGTTTCCACGTGTTGGAAGCAGCAGGGCCTTAGCCTGCACTTTACGTAGAGCTTGCAACTTGGCGTAGAGTCCGCCTTGGTTCTAAGTTCTTGCCTGAGCTGCGAACACGCTGCCACTTATGAGGCTTCACCTGAAGAGCGAGGCTACCTTTTGGAAGCCTAATGGACTTGGCGTGCACTTCACACAGAGAGTCCAAGTCGGCTTCAGGCCGCCCTTGTTCTCACTTCTTTCCTCACCTGCGAGAACACGGCCAGAAGGCGGTTGCGTCGTACGCGGCGCTTGGCGTTTTGGACGCAGAGGCGCATTGGCGAGCACTTCACTCAGAGTCTCCAACCTGCCTTGGCGTCCGCCTTTGTTCTAACACCTTTCCGCAACTGGGAGAACACTGCCCTCTAGTAGTGTTCGTCCTCGCTGCGTTTGTAGGTTTGGGAAGCCTAAGGGCCTTCCCTGGAACTCAACTCGGTGTAGCCAACAGGCTTCTAGTCCGCCCCTGTTCTAAGGTCTTTCCTCCCCTGGGATCTCACGCCCCCCCACCAGGAGACGTCACCTTAGGAGCGATGATACGTTTTGGAAGCAAAAGGGGACCTGGGGTGCCCTGCCCTGAGAGTGTCCAACTTGCCTCCAGTGCGGCCTTGTTCTAACTTCTTTCCGCAGCAGGGAACACGCTGCCACATAGGAAACTTCACTTCAGGTCGAGTTTACGTTGTGGAAGCCTAAGGGTCTGGGCCTGCACTTAACTCGCAGTGTGCAACTTGCCTAGGGTGCGCCCCAGGTTCCAACTTCTTTCCACAGCCGGGAGCAAACTGCCCCTTGGGAATCCTCCCTTTGAAGGTCGCGTTCACGTTTTGGAAGCCGCCGCGTCTTTGCGTGCCCTTAACTCGGAGTATCCAACAAGCTTCTAGTACGCCCTTCTTCTCAAGTCTTCCCTTCGCTTGGGAACACACTGCCATTGAGGAGACTTCACCTGAAGCGCGATGACACGCTTTGCAGCCCAAGGGACTGGACGGGCAACTTAACTCAGAAGCTCCAACTGCCTTCTAGTCGGCCTTGGTTCTAAGTTCTTTCCTTCCTGCAATGGGCACTCACGGCCGCATAGGCCTCTTGGCCTTCGGAGCGTTTCTACGTGTTGGAAGCAGCAGGGCCTTAGCCTGCGCTTTACGTAGAGCTTGCAACTTGGCGTAGAGTCCGCCTTGGTTCTAAGTTCTTGCCTGAGCTGCGAACACGCTGCCGCTTATGAGGCTTCACCTGAAGAGCGAGGCTACCTTTTGGAAGCCTATTGGACTTGGCGTGCACTTCACACAGAGAGTCCAAGTCGGCTTCAGGCCGCCCTTGTTCTCACTTCTTTCCTCACCTGCGAGAACACGGCCAGAAGGCGGTTTCGTCGTACGCGGCGCTTGGCGTTTTGGACGCAGAGGCGCATTGGCGAGCACTTCACTCAGAGTCTCCAACCTGCCTTGGCGTCCGCCTTTGTTCTAACACCTTTCCGCAACTGGGAGAACACTGCCCTCTAGTAGTGTTCGTCTTCGCTGCGTTTGTAGGTTTGGGAAGCCTAAGGGCCTTCCCTGGAACTCAACTCGGTGTAGCCAACAGGCTTCTAGTCCGCCCCTGTTCTAAGGTCTTTCCTCCCCTGGGATCTCACGCCCCCCCCCACGAGACGTCACCTTAGGAGCGATGTTACGTTTTGGAAGCAAAAGGGGACCTGGGGTGCCCTGCCCTGAGAGTGTCCAACTTGCCTCCAGTGCGGCCTTGCTCTAACTTCTTTCCGCAGCAGGGAACACGCTGCCACATAGGAAACTTCACTTCAGGTCGAGTTTACGTTGTGGAAGCCTAAGGGTCTGGGCCTGCACTTAACTCGCAGTGTGCAACTTGCCTAGGGTGCGCCCCAGGTTCCAACTTCTTTCCACAGCCGGGAGCCAACTGCCCCTTGGGAATCCTCCCTTTGAAGGTCGCGTTCACGTTTTGGAAGCCGCAGCGTCTTTGCGTGCCCTTAACTCGGAGTATCCAACAAGCTTCTAGTACGCCCTTCTTCTCAAGTCTTCCCTTCGCTTGGGAACACACTGCCACTGAGGAGACTTCACCTGAAGCGCGATGACACGCTTTGCAGCCCAAGGGACTGGACGGGCAACTTAACTCAGAAGCTCCAACTGCCTTCTAGTCGGCCTTGGTTCTCAGTTCTTTCCTTCCTGCAATGGGAACACACGGCCGCATAGGCCTCTTGGCCTTCGGAGCGTTTCTACGTGTTGGAAGCAGCAGGGCCTTAGCCTGCACTTTACGTAGAGCTTGCAACTTGGCGTAGAGTCCGCCTTGGTTCTAAGTTCTTGCCTGAGCTGCGAACACGCTGCCGCTTATGAGGCTTCACCTGAAGAGCGAGGCTACCTTTTGGAAGCCTAATGGACTTGGCGTGCACTTCACACAGAGAGTCCAAGTCGGCTTCAGGCCGCCCTTGTTCTCACTTCTTTCCTCACCTGCGAGAACACGGCCAGAAGGCGGTTGCGTCGTACGCGGCGCTTGGCGTTTTGGACGCAGAGGCGCATTGGCGAGCACTTCTCTCAGAGTCTCCAACATGCCTTGGCGTCCGCCTTTGTTCTAACACCTTTCCGCAACTGGGAGAACACTGCCCTCTAGTAGTGTTCGTCTTCGCTGCGTTTGTAGGTTTGGGAAGCCTAAGGGCCTTCCCTGGAACTCAACTCGGTGTAGCCAACAGGCTTCTAGTCCGCCCCTGTTCTTAAGGTCTTTCCTCCCCTGGGATCTCACAGCCCCCCCCCAGGAGACGTCACCTTAGGAGCGATGATACGTTTTGGAAGCAAAAGGGTCCTGGGGTGCCCTGCCCTGAGAGTGTCCAACTTGCCTCCCGTGCCGCCTTGCTCTAACTTCTTTCCACAGCAGGGAACACGCTGCCACATAGGAAACTTCACTTCAGGTCGAGTTTACGTTGTGGAAGCCTAAGGGTCTGGGCCTGCACTTAACTCGCAGTGTGCAACTTTCCTAGGGTGCGCCCCAGGTTCCAACTTCTTTCCACAGCCGGGAGCCAACTGCCCCTTGGGAATCCTCCCTTTGAAGGTCGCGTTCACGTTTTGGAAGCCGCAGCGTCTTTGCGTGCCCTTAACTCGGAGTATCCAACAAGCTTCTAGTACGCCCTTCTTCTCAAGTCTTCCCTTCGCTTGGGAACACACTGCCCCTGAGGAGACTTCACCTGAAGCGCGATGACACGCTTTGCAGCCCAAGGGACTGGACGGGCAACTTCACTCAGAAGCTCCAACTGCCTTCTAGTCGGCCTTGGTTCTAAGTTCTTTCCTTCCTGCAATGGGAACACACGGCCGCATAGGCCTCTTGGCCTTCGGAGCGTTTCTACGTGTTGGAAGCAGCAGGGCCTTAGCCTGCACTTTACCTAGAGCTTGCAACTTGGCGTAGAGTCCGCCTTGGTTCTAAGTTCTTGCCTGAGCTGCGAACACGCTGCCGCTTATGAAGCTTCACCTGAAGAGCGAGGCTACCTTTTGGAAGCCTAATGGACTTGGCGTGCACTTCACACAGAGAGTCCAAGTCGGCTTCAGGCCGCCCTTGTTCTCACTTCTTTCCTCACCTGCGAGAACACGGCCAGAAGGCGGTTGCGTCGTACGCGGCGCTTGGCGTTTTGGACGCAGAGGCGCATTGGCGAGCACTTCACTCAGAGTCTCCAACCTGCCTTGGCGTCCGCCTTTGTTCTAACACCTTTCCGCAACTGGGAGAACACTGCCCTCTAGTAGAGTTCGTCATCGCTGCGTTTGTAGGTTTGGGAAGCCGAAGGGCCTTCCCTGGAACTCAACTCGGTGTAGCCAACAGGCTTCTAGTCCGCCCCTGTTCTAAGGTCTTTCCTCCCCTGGGATCTCACGCCCCACCCCACGAGACGTCACCTTAGGAGCGATGATACGTTTTGGAAGCAAAAGGGGACCTGGGGTGCCCTGCCCTGAGAGTGTCCAACTTGCCTCCAGTGCGGCCTTGTTCTAACTTCTTTCCGCAGCAGGGAACACGCTGCCACATAGGAAACTTCACTTCAGGTCGAGTTTACGTTGTGGAAGCCTAAGGGTCTGGGCCTGCACTTAACTCGCAGTGTGCAACTTGCCTAGGGTGCGCCCCAGGTTCCAACTTTTTCCACAGCCGGGAGCAAACTGCCCCTTGGGAATCCTCCCTTTGAAGGTCGCGTTCACGTTTTGGAAGCCGCAGCTTCTTTGCGTGCCCTTAACTCGGAGTATCCAACAAGCTTCTAGTACGCCCTTCTTCTCAAGTCTTCCCTTCGCTTGGGAACACACTGCCACTGAGGAGACTTCACCTGAAGCGCGATGACAAACTTTGCAGCCCAAGGGTCTGGACGGGCAACTTAACTCAGAAGCTCCAACTGCCTTCTAGTCGGCCTTGGTTCTAAGTTCTTTCCTTCCTGCAATGGGAACACACGGCCGCATAGGCCTCTTGGCCTTCGGAGCGTTTCTACGTGTTGGAAGCAGCAGGGCCTTAGCCTGCACTTTACGTAGAGCTTGCAACTTGGCGTAGAGTCCGCCTTGGTTCTAAGTTCTTGCCTGAGCTGCAAACACGCTGCCGCTTATGAGGCTTCACCTGAAGAGCGAGGCTACCTTTTGGAAGCCTAATGGACTTGGCGTGCACTTCACACAGAGAGTCCAAGTCGGCTTCAGGCCGCCCTTGTTCTCACTTCTTTCCTCACCTGCGAGAACACGGCCAGAAGGCGGTTGCGCGGTACGCGGCGCTTGGCGTTTTGGACGCAGAGGCGCATTGGCGAGCACTTCACTCAGAGTCTCCAACCTGCCTTGGCGTCCGCCTTTGTTCTAACACCTTTCCGCAACTGGGAGAACACTGCCCTCTAGTAGTGTTTGTCTTCGCTGCGTTTGTAGGTTTGGGAAGCCTAAGGGCCTTCCCTGGAACTCAACTCGGTGTAGCCAACAGGCTTCTAGTCCGCCCCTGTTCTAAGGTCTTTCCTCGCCTGGGATCTCACGACCCCACCCCCACGAGACGTCACCTTAGGAGCGATGATACGTTTTGGAAGCAAAAGGGGACCTGGGGTGCCCTGCCCTGAGAGTGTCCAACTTGCCTCCAGTGCGGCCTTGTTCTAACTTCTTTCCGCAGCAGGGAACACGCTGCCACATAGGAAACTTCACTTCAGGTCGAGTTTACGTTGTGGAAGCCTAAGGGTCTGGGCCTGCACTTAACTCGCAGTGTGCAACTTGCCTAGGGTGCGCCCCAGGTTCCAACTTCTTTCCACAGCCGGGAGCCAACTGCCCCTTGGGAATCCTCCCTTTGAAGGTCGCGTTCACGTTTTGGAAGCCGCAGCGTCTTTGCGTGCCCTTAACTCGGAGTATCCAACAAGCTTCTAGTACGCCCTTCTTCTCAAGTCTTCCCTTCGCTTGGGAACACACTGCCACTGAGGAGACTTCACCTGAAGCGCGATGACACGCTTTGCAGCCCAAGGGACTGGACGGGCAACTTAACTCAGAAGCTCCAACTGCCTTCTAGTCGGCCTTGGTTCTAAGTTCTTTCCTTCCTGCAATGGGAACACACGGCCGCATAGGCCTCTTGGCCTTCGGAGCGTTTCTACGTGTTGGAAGCAGCAGGGCCTTAGCCTGCACTTTACGTAGAGCTTGCAACTTGGCGTAGAGTCCGCCTTGGTTCTAAGTTCTTGCCTGAGCTGCGAACACGCTGCCGCTTATGAGGCTTCACCTGAAGAGCGAGGCTACCTTTTGGAAGCCTAATGGACTTGGCGTGCACTTCACACAGAGAGTCCAAGTCGGCTTCAGGCCGCCCTTGTTCTCACTTCTTTCCTCACCTGCGAGAACACGGCCAGAAGGCGGTTGCGTCGTACGCGGCGCTTGGCGTTTTGGACGCAGAGGCGCATTGGCGAGCACTTCACTCAGAGTCTCCAACCTGCCTTGGCGTCCGCCTTTGTTCTAACACCTTTCCGCAACTGGGAGAACACTGCCCTCTAGTAGTGTTCGTCTTCGCTGCGTTTGTAGGTTTGGGAAGCCGAAGGGCCTTCCCTGGAACTCAACTCGGTGTAGCCAACAGGCTTCTAGTCCGCCCCTGTTCTAAGGTCTTTCCTCCCCTGGGATCTCACGCCCCACCCCACGAGACGTCACCTGAGGAGCGATGATACGTTTTGGAAGCAAAAGGGGACCTGGGGTGCCCTGCCCTGAGAGTGTCCAACTTGCCTCCAGTGCGGCCTTGCTCTAACTTCTTTCCGCAGCAGGGAACACGCTGCCACATAGGAAACTTCACTTCAGGTCGAGTTTACGTTGTGGAAGCCTAAGGGTCTGGGCCTGCACTTAACTCGCAGTGTGCAAATTGCCTAGGGTGCGCCCCAGGTTCCAACTTCTTTCCACAGCCGGGAGCAAACTGCCCCTTGGGAATCCTCCCTTTGAAGGTCGCGTTCACGTTTTGGAAGCCGCAGCGTCTTTGCGTGCCCTTAACTCGGAGTATCCAACAAGCTTCTAATACGCCCTTCTTCTCAAGTCTTCCCTTCGCTTGGGAACACACTGCCACTGAGGAGAGTTCACCTGAAGCGCGATGACACGCTTTGCTGCCCAAGGGACTGGACGGGCAACTTAACTCAGAAGCTCCAACTGCCTTCTAGTCGGCCTTGGTTCTAAGTTCTTTCCTTCCTGCAATGGGAACACACGGCCGCATAGGCCTCTTGGCCTTCGGAGCGTTTCTACGTGTTGGAAGCAGCAGGGCCTTAGCCTGCACTTTACCTAGAGCTTGCAACTTGGCGTAGAGTCCGCCTTGGTTCTAAGTTCTTGCCTGAGCTGCGAACACGCTGCCGGATATGAGGCTTCACCTGAAGAGCGAGGCTACCTTTTGGAAGCCTAATGGACTTGGCGTGCACTTCACACAGAGAGTCCAAGTCGGCTTCAGGCCGCCCTTGTTCTCACTTCTTTCCTCACCTGCGAGAACACGGCCAGAAGGCGGTTGCGTCGTACGCGGCGTTTGGCGTTTTGGAAGCAGAGGCGCATTGGCGAGCACTTCACTCAGAGTCTCCAACCTGCCTTGGCGTCCGCCTTTGTTCTAACACCTTTCCGCAACTGGGAGAACACTGCCCTCTAGTAGTGTTCGTCTTCGCTGCGTTTGTAGGTTTGGGAAGCCTAAGGGCCTTCCCTGGAACTCAACTCGGTGTAGCCAACAGGCTTCTAGTCCGCCCCCATTCTAAGGTCTTTCCTCCCCTCGGATCTCACGCCCGCCCCCACGAGACGTCACCTTAGGAACGATGATACGTTTTGGAAGCAAAAGGGGACCTGGGGTGCCCTGCCCTGAGAGTGTCCAACTTGCCTCCAGGGCGGCCTTGCTCTAACTTCTTTCCACAGCAGGGAACACGCTGCCACATAGGAAACTTCACTTCAGGTCGAGTTTACGTTGTGGAAGCCTAAGGGTCTGGGCCTGCACTTAACTCGCAGGGTGCAACTTTCCTAGGGTGCGCCCCAGGTTCCAACTTCTTTCCACAGCCGGGAGCCAACTGCCCCTTGGGAATCCTCCCTTTGAAGGTCGCGTTCACGTTTTGGAAGCCGCAGCGTCTTTGCGTGCCCTTAACTCGGAGTATCCAACAAGCTTCTAGTACGCCCTTCTTCTCAAGTCTTCCCTTCGCTTGGGAACACACTGCCCCTGAGGAGACTTCACCTGAAGCGCGATGACACGCTTTGCAGCCCAAGGGACTGGACGGGCAACTTCACTCAGAAGCTCCAACTGCCTTCTAGTCGGCCTTGGTTCTAAGTTCTTTCCTTCCTGCAATGGGAACACACGGCCGCATAGGCCTCTTGGCCTTCGGAGCGTTTCTACGTGTTGGAAGCAGCAGGGCCTTAGCCTGCACTTTACCTAGAGCTTGCAACTTGGCGTAGAGTCCGCCTTGGTTCTAAGTTCTTGCCTGAGCTGCGAACACGCTGCCGCTTATGAAGCTTCACCTGAAGAGCGAGGCTACCTTTTGGAAGCCTAATGGACTTGGCGTGCACTTCACACAGAGAGTCCAAGTCGGCTTCAGGCCGCCCTTGTTCTCACTTCTTTCCTCACCTGCGAGAACACGGCCAGAAGGCGGTTGCGTCGTACGCGGCGCTTGGCGTTTTGGACGCAGAGGCGCATTGGCGAGCACTTCACTCAGAGTCTCCAACCTGCCTTGGCGTCCGCCTTTGTTCTAACACCTTTCCGCAACTGGGAGAACACTGCCCTCTAGTAGAGTTCGTCATCGCTGCGTTTGTAGGTTTGGGAAGCCGAAGGGCCTTCCCTGGAACTCAACTCGGTGTAGCCAACAGGCTTCTAGTCCGCCCCTGTTCTAAGGTCTTTCCTCCCCTGGGATCTCACGCCCCACCCCACGAGACGTCACCTTAGGAGCGATGATACGTTTTGGAAGCAAAAGGGGACCTGGGGTGCCCTGCCCTGAGAGTGTCCAACTTGCCTCCAGTGCGGCCTTGTTCTAACTTCTTTCCGCAGCAGGGAACACGCTGCCACATAGGAAACTTCACTTCAGGTCGAGTTTACGTTGTGGAAGCCTAAGGGTCTGGGCCTGCACTTAACTCGCAGTGTGCAACTTGCCTAGGGTGCGCCCCAGGTTCCAACTTCTTTCCACAGCCGGGAGCAAACTGCCCCTTGGGAATCCTCCCTTTGAAGGTCGCGTTCACGTTTTGGAAGCCGCAGCTTCTTTGCGTGCCCTTAACTCGGAGTATCCAACAAGCTTCTAGTACGCCCTTCTTCTCAAGTCTTCCCTTCGCTTGGGAACACACTGCCACTGAGGAGACTTCACCTGAAGCGCGATGACAAACTTTGCAGCCCAAGGGTCTGGACGGGCAACTTAACTCAGAAGCTCCAACTGCCTTCTAGTCGGCCTTGGTTCTAAGTTCTTTCCTTCCTGCAATGGGAACACACGGCCGCATAGGCCTCTTGGCCTTCGGAGCGTTTCTACGTGTTGGAAGCAGCAGGGCCTTAGCCTGCACTTTACGTAGAGCTTGCAACTTGGCGTAGAGTCCGCCTTGGTTCTAAGTTCTTGCCTGAGCTGCAAACACGCTGCCGCTTATGAGGCTTCACCTGAAGAGCGAGGCTACCTTTTGGAAGCCTAATGGACTTGGCGTGCACTTCACACAGAGAGTCCAAGTCGGCTTCAGGCCGCCCTTGTTCTCACTTCTTTCCTCACCTGCGAGAACACGGCCAGAAGGCGGTTGCGCGGTACGCGGCGCTTGGCGTTTTGGACGCAGAGGCGCATTGGCGAGCACTTCACTCAGAGTCTCCAACCTGCCTTGGCGTCCGCCTTTGTTCTAACACCTTTCCGCAACTGGGAGAACACTGCCCTCTAGTAGTGTTTGTCTTCGCTGCGTTTGTAGGTTTGGGAAGCCTAAGGGCCTTCCCTGGAACTCAACTCGGTGTAGCCAACAGGCTTCTAGTCCGCCCCTGTTCTAAGGTCTTTCCTCGCCTGGGATCTCACGACCCCACCCCCACGAGACGTCACCTTAGGAGCGATGATACGTTTTGGAAGCAAAAGGGGACCTGGGGTGCCCTGCCCTGAGAGTGTCCAACTTGCCTCCAGTGCGGCCTTGTTCTAACTTCTTTCCGCAGCAGGGAACACGCTGCCACATAGGAAACTTCACTTCAGGTCGAGTTTACGTTGTGGAAGCCTAAGGGTCTGGGCCTGCACTTAACTCGCAGTGTGCAACTTGCCTAGGGTGCGCCCCAGGTTCCAACTTCTTTCCACAGCCGGGAGCCAACTGCCCCTTGGGAATCCTCCCTTTGAAGGTCGCGTTCACGTTTTGGAAGCCGCAGCGTCTTTGCGTGCCCTTAACTCGGAGTATCCAACAAGCTTCTAGTACGCCCTTCTTCTCAAGTCTTCCCTTCGCTTGGGAACACACTGCCACTGAGGAGACTTCACCTGAAGCGCGATGACACGCTTTGCAGCCCAAGGGACTGGACGGGCAACTTAACTCAGAAGCTCCAACTGCCTTCTAGTCGGCCTTGGTTCTAAGTTCTTTCCTTCCTGCAATGGGAACACACGGCCGCATAGGCCTCTTGGCCTTCGGAGCGTTTCTACGTGTTGGAAGCAGCAGGGCCTTAGCCTGCACTTTACGTAGAGCTTGCAACTTGGCGTAGAGTCCGCCTTGGTTCTAATTTCT
The DNA here is from genome assembly GCF_922984935.1 of Meles meles. Taxonomy (NCBI): domain Eukaryota; kingdom Metazoa; phylum Chordata; class Mammalia; order Carnivora; family Mustelidae; genus Meles; species Meles meles. The sequence continues at coordinate 60,776,063 of NC_060084.1, read as the reverse complement.
TGCCTGAGCTGCGAACACGCTGCCGCTTATGAGGCTTCACCTGAAGAGCGAGGCTACCTTTTGGAAGCCTAATGGACTTGGCGTGCACTTCACACAGAGAGTCCAAGTCGGCTTCAGGCCGCCCTTGTTCTCACTTCTTTCCTCACCTGCGAGAACACGGCCAGAAGGCGGTTGCGTCGTACGCGGCGCTTGGCGTTTTGGACGCAGAGGCGCATTGGCGAGCACTTCACTCAGAGTCTCCAACCTGCCTTGGCGTCCGCCTTTGTTCTAACACCTTTCCGCAACTGGGAGAACACTGCCCTCTAGTAGTGTTCGTCTTCGCTGCGTTTGTAGGTTTGGGAAGCCGAAGGGCCTTCCCTGGAACTCAACTCGGTGTAGCCAACAGGCTTCTAGTCCGCCCCTGTTCTAAGGTCTTTCCTCCCCTGGGATCTCACGCCCCACCCCACGAGACGTCACCTGAGGAGCGATGATACGTTTTGGAAGCAAAAGGGGACCTGGGGTGCCCTGCCCTGAGAGTGTCCAACTTGCCTCCAGTGCGGCCTTGCTCTAACTTCTTTCCGCAGCAGGGAACACGCTGCCACATAGGAAACTTCACTTCAGGTCGAGTTTACGTTGTGGAAGCCTAAGGGTCTGGGCCTGCACTTAACTCGCAGTGTGCAAATTGCCTAGGGTGCGCCCCAGGTTCCAACTTCTTTCCACAGCCGGGAGCAAACTGCCCCTTGGGAATCCTCCCTTTGAAGGTCGCGTTCACGTTTTGGAAGCCGCAGCGTCTTTGCGTGCCCTTAACTCGGAGTATCCAACAAGCTTCTAGTACGCCCTTCTTCTCAAGTCTTCCCTTCGCTTGGGAACACACTGCCACTGAGGAGAGTTCACCTGAAGCGCGATGACACGCTTTGCTGCCCAAGGGACTGGACGGGCAACTTAACTCAGAAGCTCCAACTGCCTTCTAGTCGGCCTTGGTTCTAAGTTCTTTCCTTCCTGCAATGGGAACACACGGCCGCATAGGCCTCTTGGCCTTCAGAGCGTTTCTATGTGTTGGAAGCAGCAGGGCCTCAGCCTGCCCTTTACGTAGAGCTTGCAACTTGGCGTAGAGTCCGCCTTGGTTCTAAGTTCTTGCCTGAGCTGCGAACACGCTGCCGCTTATGAGGCTTCACCTGAAGAGCGAGGCTAACTTTTGGAAGCCTAATGGACTTGGCGTGCACTTCACACAGAGAGTCCAAGTCGGCTTCAGGCCGCCCTTGTTCTCACTTCTTTCCTCACCTGCGAGAACACGGCCCGAAGGCGGTTGCGTCGTACGCGGCGCTTGGCGTTTTCTACGCAGAGGCGCATTGGCGAGCACTTCACTCAGAGTCTCCAACCTGCCTTGGCGTCCGCCTTTGTTCTAACACCTTTCCGCAACTGGGAGAACACTGCCCTCTGGTAGTGTTCGTCTTCGCTGCGTTTGTAGGTTTGGGAAGCCGAAGGGCCTTCCCTGGAACTCAACTCGGTGTAGCCAACAGGCTTCTAGTCCGCCCCTGTTCTAAGGTCTTTCCTCCCCTGGGATCTCACGCCCCACCCAACGAGACGTCACCTTAGGAGCGATGATACGTTTTGGAAGCAAAAGGGGACCTGGGGTGCCCTGCCCTGAGAGTGTCCAACTTGGCTCCAGTGCGGCCTTGCTCTAACTTCTTTCCGCAGCAGGGAACACGCTGCCACATAGGAAACTTCACTTCAGGTCGAGTTTACGTTGTGGAAGCCTAAGGGTCTGGGCCTGCACTTAACTCGCAGTGTGCAACTTGCCTAGGCTGCGCCCCAGGTTCCAACTTCTTTCCACAGCCGGGAGCAAACTGCCCCTTGGGAATCCTCCCTTTGAAGGTCGCGTTCACGTTTTGGAAGCCGCAGCGTCTTTGCGTGCCCTTAACTCGGAGTATCCAACAAGCTTCTAGTACGCCCTTCTTCTCAAGTCTTCCCTTCGCTTGGGAACACACTGCCACTGAGGAGACTTCACCTGAAGCGCGATGACACGCTTTGCAGCCCAAGGGTCTGGACGGGCAACTTAACTCAGAAGCTCCAACTGCCTTCTAGTCGGCCTTGGTTCTAAGTTCTTTCCTTCCTGCAATGGGAACACACGGCCGCATAGGCCTCTTGGCCTTCGTAGCGTTTCTACGTGTTGGAAGCAGCAGGGCCTTAGCCTGCACTTTACCTAGAGCTTGCAACTTGGCGTAGAGTCCGCCTTGGTTCTAAGTTCTTGCCTGAGCTGCGAACACGCTGCCGCTTATGAGGCTTCACCTGAAGAGCGAGGCTACCTTTTGGAAGCCTAATGGACTTGGCGTGCACTTCACACAGAGAGTCCAAGTCGGCTTCAGGCCGCCCTTGTTCTCACTTCTTTCCTCACCTGCGAGAACACGGCCAGAAGGCGGTTGCGTCGTACGCGGCGCTTGGCGTTTTGGACGCAGAGGCGCATTGGCGAGCACTTCACTCAGAGTCTCTAACCTGCCTTGGCGTCCGCCTTTGTTCTAACACCTTTCCGCAACTGGGAGAACACTGCCCTCTAGTAGTGTTCGTCTTCGCTGCGTTTGTAGGTTTGGGAAGCCTAAGGGCCTTCCCTGGAACTCAACTCGGTGTAGCCAACAGGCTTCTAGTCCGCCCCTGTTCTAAGGTCTTTCCTCCCCTGGGATCTCACGCCCCCCCCCCCCAGGAGACGTCACCTGAGGTGCGATGATACGTTTTGGAAGCAAAAGGGGACCTGGGTTGCCCTGCCCTGAGAGTGTCCAACTTGCCTCCATTGCGGCCTTGTTCTAACTTCTTTCCGCAGCAGGGAACACGCTGCCACATAGGAAACTTCACTTCAGGTCGAGTTTACGTTGTGGAAGCCTAAGGGTCTGGGCCTGCACTTAACTCGCAGTGTGCAACTTGCCTAGGGTGCGCCCCAGGTTCCAACTTCTTTCCACAGCCGGGAGCCAACTGCCCCTTGGGAATACTCCCTTTGAAGGTCGCGTTCACGTTTTGGAAGCCGCAGCGTCTTTGCGTGCCCTTAACTCGGAGTATCCAACAAGCTTCTAGTACGCCCTTCTTCTCAAGTCTTCCCTTCGCTTGGGAACACACTGCCACTGAGGAGACTTCACCTGAAGCGCGATGACACGCTTTGCAGCCCAAGGGACTGGACGGGCAACTTAACTCAGAAGCTCCAACTGCCTTCTAGTCGGCCTTGGTTCTAAGTTCTTTCCTTCCTGCAATGGGAACACACGGCCGCATAGGCCTCTTGGCCTTCGGAGCGTTTCTACGTGTTGGAAGCAGCAGGGCCTTAGCCTGCACTTTACGTAGAGCTTGCAACTTGGCGTAGAGTCCGCCTTGGTTCTAAGTTCTTGCCTGAGCTGCGAACACGCTGCCGCTTATGAGGCTTCACCTGAAGAGCGAGGCTACCTTTTGGAAGCCTAATGGACTTGGCGTGCACTTCACACAGAGAGTCCAAGTCGGCTTCAGGACGCCCTTGTTCTCACTTCTTTCCTCACCTGCGAGAACACGGCCCGAAGGCGGTTGCGTCGTACGCGGCGCTTGGCGTTTTGGACGCAGAGGCGCATTGGCGAGCACTTCATTCAGAGTCTCCAACCTGCCTTGGCGTCCGCCTTTGTTCTAACACCTTTCCGCAACTGGGAGAACACTGCCCTCTAGTAGTGTTCGTCTTCGCTGCGTTTGTAGGTTTGGGAAGCCTACGGGCCTTCCCTGGAACTCAACTCGGTGTAGCCAACAGGCTTCTAGTCCGCCCCTGTTCTAAGGTCTTTCCTCCCCTGGGATCTCACGCCCCACCCCACGAGACGTCACCTTAGGAGCGATGATACGTTTTGGAAGCAAAACTGGACCTGGGGTGCCCTGCCCTGAGAGTGTCCAACTTGCCTCCAGTGCGGCCTTGCTCTAACTTCTTTCCGCAGCAGGGAACACGCTGCCACATAGGAAACTTCACTTCAGGTCGAGTTTACGTTGTGGAAGCCTAAGGGTCTGGGCCTGCACTTAACTCGCAGTGTGCAACTTGCCTAGGGTGCGCCCCAGGTTCCAACTTCTTTCCACAGCCGGGAGCAAACTGCCCCTTGGGAATCCTCCCTTTGAAGGTCGCGTTCACGTTTTGGAAGCCGCAGCGTCTTTGCGTGCCCTTAACTCGGAGTATCCAACAAGCTTCTAGTACGCCCTTCTTCTCAAGTCTTCCCTTCGCTTGGGAACACACTGCCACTGAGGAGACTTCACCTGAAGCGCGATGACACGCTTTGCAGCCCAAGGGTCTGGACGGGCAACTTAACTCAGAAGCTCCAACTGCCTTCTAGTCGGCCTTGGTTCTAAGTTCTTTCCTTCCTGCAATGGGAACAAACGGCCGCATAGGCCTCTTGGCCTTCGGAGCGTTTCTACGTGTTGGAAGCAGCAGGGTCTTAGCCTGCACTTTACCTAGAGCTTGCAACTTGGCGTAGAGTCCGCCTTGGTTCTAAGTTCTTGCCTGAGCTGCAAACACGCTGCCGCTTATGAGGCTTCACCTGAAGAGCGAGGCTACCTTTTGGAAGCCTAATGGACTTCGCGTGCACTTCACACAGAGAGTCCAAGTCGGCTTCAGGCCGCCCTTGTTCTCACTTCTTTCCTCACCTGCGAGAACACGGCCAGAAGGCGGTTGCGTCGTACGCGGCGCTTGGCGTTTTGGACGCAGAGGCGCATTGGCGTGCACTTCACTCAGAGTCTCCAACCTGCCTTGGCGTCCGCCTTTGTTCTAACACCTTTCCGCAACTGGGAGAACACTGCCCTCTAGTAGTGTTCGTCTTCGCTGCGTTTGTAGGTTTGGGAAGCCTAAGGGCCTTCCCTGGAACTCAACTCGGTGTAGCCAACAGGCTTCTAGTCCGCCCCTGTTCTAAGGTCTTTCCTCCCCTGGGATCTAACACCCCCCCCCCAGGAGACTTCACCTTAGGAGCGATGATACGTGTTGGAAGCAAAAGGGGACCTGGGGTGCCCTGCCCTGAGAGTGTCCAGCTTGCCTCCAGTGCGGCCTTGCTCTAACTTCTTTCCGCAGCAGGGAACACGCTGCCACATAGGAAACTTCCCTTCAGGTCGAGTTTACGTTGTGGAAGCCTAAGGGTCTGGGCCTGCACTTAACTCGCAGTGTGCAACTTGCCTAGGGTGCGCCCCAGGTTCCAACTTCTTTCCACAGCCGGGAGTAAACTGCTCCTTGGGAATCCTCCCTTTGAAGGTCGCGTTCTCGTTTTGGAAGCCGCAGCGTCTTTGCGTGCCCTTAACTCGGAGTATCCAACAAGCTTCTAGTACGCCCTTCTTCTCAAGTCTTCCCTTCGCTTGGGAACACACTGCCACTGAGGAGACTTCACCTGAAGCGCGATGACACGCTTTGCAGCCCAAGGGACTGGACGGGCAACTTATCTCAGAAGCTCCAACCGCCTTCTAGTCGGCCTTGGTTCTAAGTTCTTTCCTTCCTGCAATGGGAACACACGGCCGCATAGGCCTCTTGGCCTTCGGAGCGTTTCTACGTGGTGGAAGCAGCAGGGCCTTAGCCTGCACTTTACGTAGAGCTTGCAACTTGGCGTAGAGTCCGCCTTGGTTCTAAGTTCTTGCCTGAGCTGCGAACACGCTGCCGCTTATGAGGCTTCACCTGAAGAGCGAGGCTACCTTTTGGAAGCCTAATGGACTTCGCGTGCACTTCACACAGAGAGTCCAAGTCGGCTTCAGGCCGCCCTTGTTCTCACTTCTTTCCTCACCTGCGAGAACACGGCCAGAAGGCGGTTGCGTCGTACGCGGCGCTTGGCGTTTTGGACGCAGAGGCGCATTGGCGTGCACTTCACTCAGAGTCTCCAACCTGCCTTGGCGTCCGCCTTTGTTCTAACACCTTTCCGCAACTGGGAGAACACTGCCCTCTAGTAGTGTTCGTCTTCGCTGCGTTTGTAGGTTTGGGAAGCCTAAGGGCCTTCCCTGGAACTCAACTCGGTGTAGCCAACAGGCTTCTAGTCCGCCCCTGTTCTAAGGTCTTTCCTCCCCTGGGATCTCACGCCCCCCCCCCCCCCCCAGGAGACGTCACCTGAGGAGCGATGATACGTTTTGGAAGCAAAAGCGGACCTGGGGTGCCCTGCCCTGAGAGTGTCCAACTTGCCTCCAGTGCAGCCTTGTTCTAACTTCTTTCCGCAGCAGGGAACACGCTGCCACATAGGAAACTTCACTTCAGGTCGAGTTTACGTTGTGGAAGCCTAAGGGTCTGGGCCTGCACTTAACTCGCAGTGTGCAACTTGCCTAGGGTGCGCCCCAGGTTCCAACTTCTTTCCACAGCCGGGAGCCAACTGCCCCTTGGGAATCCTCCCTTTGAAGGTCGCGTTCACGTTTTGGAAGCCGCAGCGTCTTTGCGTGCCCTTAACTCGGAGTATCCAACAAGCTTCTAGTACGCCCTTCTTCTCAAGTCTTCCCTTCGCTTGGGAACACACTGCCACTGAGGAGACTTCACCTGAAGCGCGATGACACGCTTTGCAGCCCAAGGGACTGGACGGGCAACTTAACTCAGAAGCTCCAACTGCCTTCTAGTCGGCCTTGGTTCTAAGTTCTTTCCTTCCTGCAATGGGAACACACGGCCGCATAGGCCTCTTGGCCTTCGGAGCGTTTCTACGTGTTGGAAGCAGCAGGGCCTTAGCCTGCACTTTACGTAGAGCTTGCAACTTGGCGTAGAGTCCGCCTTGGTTCTAAGTTCTTGCCTGAGCTGCGAACACGCTGCCGCTTATGAGGCTTCACCTGAAGCGCGAGGCTAACTTTTGGAATCCTAATGGACTTGGCGTGCACTTCACACAGAGAGTCCAAGTCGGCTTCAGGCCGCCCTTGTTCTCACTTCTTTCCTCACCTGCGAGAACACGGCCCGAAGGCGGTTGCGTCGTACGCGGCGCTTGGCGTTTTGGACGCAGAGGCGCATTGGCGAGCACTTCACTCAGAGTCTCCAACCTGCCTTGGCGTCCGCCTTTGTTCTAACACCTTTCCGCAACTGGGAGAACACTGCCCTCTAGTAGTGTTCGTCTTCGCTGCGTTTGTAGGTTTGGGAAGCCTAAGGGCCTTCCCTGGAACTCAACTCGGTGTAGCCAACAGGCTTCTAGTCCGCCCCTGTTCTAAGGTCTTTCCTCCCCTGGGATCTAACACCCCCCCCCCCAGGAGACTTCACCTTAGGAGCGATGATACGTGTTGGAAGCAAAAGGGGACCTGGGGTGCCCTGCCCTGAGAGTGTCCAACTTGCCTCCAGTGCGGCCTTGCTCTAACTTCTTTCCGCAGCAGGGAACACGCTGCCACATAGGAAACTTCCCTTCAGGTCGAGTTTACGTTGTGGAAGCCTAAGGGTCTGGGCCTGCACTTAACTCGCAGTGTGCAACTTGCCTAGGGTGCGCCCCAGGTTCCAACTTCTTTCCACAGCCGGGAGTAAACTGCTCCTTGGGAATCCTCCCTTTGAAGGTCGCGTTCTCGTTTTGGAAGCCGCAGCGTCTTTGCGTGCCCTTAACTCGGAGTATCCAACAAGCTTCTAGTACGCCCTTCTTCTCAAGTCTTCCCTTCGCTTGGGAACACACTGCCACTGAGGAGACTTCACCTGAAGCGCGATGACACGCTTTGCAGCCCAAGGGACTGGACGGGCAACTTATCTCAGAAGCTCCAACCGCCTTCTAGTCGGCCTTGGTTCTAAGTTCTTTCCTTCCTGCAATGGGAACACACGGCCGCATAGGCCTCTTGGCCTTCGGAGCGTTTCTACGTGGTGGAAGCAGCAGGGCCTTAGCCTGCACTTTACGTAGAGCTTGCAACTTGGCGTAGAGTCCGCCTTGGTTCTAAGTTCTTGCCTGAGCTGCGAACACGCTGCCGCTTATGAGGCTTCACCTGAAGAGCGAGGCTACCTTTTGGAAGCCTAATGGACTTGGCGTGCACTTCACACAGAGAGTCCAAGTCGGCTTCAGGCCGCCCTTGTTCTCACTTCTTTCCTCACCTGCGAGAACACGGCCAGAAGGCGGTTGCGTCGTACGCGGCGCTTGGCGTTTTGGACGCAGAGGCGCATTGGCGAGCACTTCCCTCAGAGTCTCCAACCTGCCTTGGCGTCCGCCTTTGTTCTAACACCTTTCCGCAACTGGGAGAACACTGCCCTCTAGTAGTGTTCGTCTTCGCTGCGTTTGTAGGTTTGGGAAGCCGAAGGGCCTTCCCTGGAACTCAACTCGGTGTAGCCAACAGGCTTCTAGTCCGCCCCTGTTCTAAGGTCTTTCCTCCCCTGGGATCTCACGCCCCCCCCCCAGGAGACGTCACCTGAGGAGCGATGATACGTTTTGGAAGCAAAAGGGGACCTGGGGTGCCATGCCCTGAGAGTGTCCAACTTGCCTCCAGTGCGGCCTTGCTCTAACTTCTTTCCGCAGCAGGGAACACGCTGCCACATAGGAAACTTGACTTCAGGTCGAGTTTACGTTGTGGAAGCCTAAGGGTCTGGGCCTGCACTTAACTCGCAGTGTGCAACTTGCCTAGGGTGCGCCCCAGGTTCCAACTTCTTTCCACAGCCGGGAGCAAACTGCCCCTTGGGAATCCTCCCTTTGAAGGTCGCGTTCACGTTTTGGAAGCCGCAGCGTCTTTGCGTGCCCTTAACTCGGAGTATCCAACAAGCTTCTAGTACGCCCTTCTTCTCAAGTCTTCCCTTCGCTTGGGAACACACTGCCACTGAGGAGACTTCACCTGAAGCGCGATGACACGCTTTGCAGCCCAAGGGTCTGGACGGGAAACTTAACTCAGAAGCTCCAACTGCCTTCTACTCGGCCTTGGTTCTAAGTTCTTTCCTTCCTGCAATGGGAACACACGGCCGCATAGGCCTCTTGACCTTCGGAGCGTTTCTACGTGTTGGAAGCAGCAGGGCCTTAGCCTGCACTTTACGTAGAGTTTGCAACTTGGCGTAGAGTCCGCCTTGGTTCTAAGTTCTTGCCTGAGCTGCGAACACGCTGCCGCTTATGAGGCTTCACCTGAAGAGCGAGGCTACCTTTTGGAAGCCTAATGGACTTGGCGTGCACTTCACACAGAGAGTCCAAGTCGGCTTCAGGCCGCCCTTGTTCTCACTTCTTTCCTCACCTGCGAGAACAAGGCCCGAAGGCGGTTGCGTCGTACGCGGCGCTTGGCGTTTTGGACGCAGAGGCGCATTGGCGAGCACTTCACTCAGAGTCTCCAACCTGCCTTGGCGTCCGCCTTTGTTCTAACACCATTCCGCAACTGGGAGAACACTGCCCTCTAGTAGTGTTCGTCTTCGCTGCGTTTGTAGGTTTGGGAAGCCGAAGGGCCTTCCCTGGAACTCAACTCGGTGTAGCCAACAGGCTTCTATTCCGCCCCTGTTCTAAGGTCTTTCCTCCCTGGGATCTCACGCCCCACCCCACGAGACGTCACCTTAGGAGCGATGATACGTTTTGGAAGCAAAAGGGGACCTGGGGTGCCCTGCCCTGAGAGTGTCCAACTTGCCTCCAGTGCGGCCTTGCTCTAACTTCTTTCCGCAGCAGGGAACACGCTGCCACATAGGAAACTTCACTTCAGGTCGAGTTTACGTTGTGGAAGCCTAAGGGTCTGGGCCTGCACTTAACTCGCAGTGTGCAACTTGCCTAGGGTGCCCCCCAGGTTCCAACTTCTTTCCACAGCCGGGAGCCAACTGCCCCTTGGGAATCCTCCCTTTGAAAGTCGCGTTCACGTTTTGGAAGCCGCAGCGTCTTTGCGTGCCCTTAACTCGGAGTATCCAAGAAGCTTCTAGTACGCCCCTCTTCTCAAGTCTTCCCTTCGCTTGGGAACACACTGCCACTGAGGAGACTTCACCTGAAGCGCGATGACACGCTTTGCAGCCCAAGGGACTGGACGGGCAACTTAACTCAGAAGCTCCAACTGCCTTCTAGTCGGCCTTGGTTCTAAGTTCTTTCCTTCCTGCAATGGGAACACACGGCCGCATAGGCCTCTTGGCCTTCGGAGCGTTTCTACGTGTTGGAAGCAGCAGGGCCTTAGCCTGCACTTTACGTAGAGCTTGCAACTTGGCGTAGAGTCCGCCTTGGTTCTAAGTTCTTGCCTGAGCTGCGAACACGCTGCCGCTTATGAGGCTTCACCTGAAGAGCGCGGCAACCTTTTGGAAGCCTAATGGACTTGGCGTGCACTTCACACAGAGAGTCCAAGTCGGCTTCAGGCCGCCCTTGTTCTCACATCTTTCCTCACCTGCGAGGACACGGCCAGAAGGCGGTTGCGTCGTACGCGGCGCTTGGCGTTTTGGACGCAGAGGCGCTTTGGCGAACTCTTCACTCAGAGTCTCCAACCTGCCTTGGCGTCCGCCTTTGTTCTAACACCTTTCCGCAACTGGGAGAACACTGCCCTCTAGTAGTGTTCGTCTTCGCTGCGTTTGTAGGTTTGGGAAGCCGAAGGGCCTTCCCTGGAACTCAACTCGGTGTAGCCAACAGGCTTCTAGTCCGCCCCTGTTCTAAGGTCTTTCCTCCCCTGGGATCTCACGGGCCCCCCTCCCCAGGAGACGTCACCTGAGGAGCGATGATACGTTTTGGAAGCAAAAGGGGACCTGGGGTGCCCTGCCATGAGAGTGTCCAACTTGCCTCCAGTGCGGCCTTGCTCTAACTTCTTTCCGCAGCAGGGAACACGCTGCCACATAGGAAACTTCACTTCAGGTCGAGTTTACGTTGTGGAAGCCTAAGGGTCTGGGCCTGCACTTAACTCGCAGTGTGCAACTTGCCTAGGCTGCGCCCCAGGTTCCAACTTCTTTCCACAGCCGGGAGCCAACTGCCCCTTGGGAATCCTCCCTTTGAAGGTCGCGTTCACGTTTTGGAAGCCGCAGCGTCTTTGCGTGCCCTTAACTCGGAGTATCCAACAAGCTTCTAATACGCCCTTCTTCTCAAGTCTTCCCTTCGCTTGGGAACACACTGCCACTGAGGAGACTTCACCTGAAGCGCGATGACACGCTTTGCAGCCCAAGGGTCTGGACGGGCAACTTAACTCAGAAGCTCCAACTGCCTTCTAGTCAGGCTTGGTAAGTTCTTTCCTTCCTGCAATGGGAACACACGGCCGCATAGGCCTCTTGGCCTTCGGAGCGTTTCTACGTGTTGGAAGCAGCAGGGCCTTAGCCTGCACTTTACGTAGAGCTTGCAACTTGGCGTAGAGTCCGCCTTGGTTCTAAGTTCTTGCCTGAGCTGCGAACACGCTGCCGCTTATGAGGCTTCACCTGAAGAGCGAGGCTACCTTTTGGAAGCCTAATGGACTTGGCGTGCACTTCACACAGAGAGTCCAAGTCGGCTTCAGGCCGCCCTTGTTCTCACTTCTTTCCTCACCTGCGAGAACACGGCCAGAAGGCGGTTGCGTCGTACGCGGCGCTTGGCGTTTTGGACGCAGAGGCGCATTGGCGAGCACTTCACTCAGAGTCTCCAACCTGCCTTGGCGTCCGCCTTTGTTCTAACACCTTTCCGCAACTGGGAGAACACTGCCCTCTAGTAGTGTTCGTCTTCGCTGCGTTTGTAGGTTTGGGAAGCCGAAGGGCCTTCCCTGGAACTCAACTCGGTGTAGCCAACAGGCTTCTAGTCCGCCCCTGTTCTAAGGTCTTTCCTCCCCTGGGATCTCACGCCCCCCCCCCCACGAGACGTCACCTTAGGAGCGATGATACGTTTTGGAAGCAAAAGGGGACCTGGGGTGCCCTGCCCTGAGAGTGTCCAACTTGCCTCCAGTGCGGCCTTGTTCTAACTTCTTTCCGCAGCAGGGAACACGCTGCCACATAGGAAACTTCACTTCAGGTCGAGTTTACGTTGTGGAAGCCTAAGGGTCTGGGCCTGCACTTAACTCGCAGTGTGCAACTTGCCTATGGTGCGCCCCAGGTTCCAACATCTTTCCACAGCCAGGAGCCAACTGCCCCTTGGGAATCCTCCCTTTGAAGGTCGCGTTCACGTTTTGGAAGCCGCAGCGTCTTTGCGTGCCCTTAACTCGGAGTATCCAACAAGCTTCTAGTACGCCCTTCTTCTCAAGTCTTCCCTTCGCTTGGGAACACACTGCCACTGAGGAGACTTCACCTGAAGCGCGATGACACGCTTTGCAGCCCAAGGGACTGGACGGGCAACTTAACTCAGAAGCTCCAACTGCCTTCTAGTCGGCCTTGGTTCTAAGTTCTTTCCTTCCTGCAATGGGAACACACGGCCGCATAGGCCTCTTGGCCTTCGGAGCGTTTCCACGTGTTGGAAGCAGCAGGGCCTTAGCCTGCACTTTACGTAGAGCTTGCAACTTGGCGTAGAGTCCGCCTTGGTTCTAAGTTCTTGCCTGAGCTGCGAACACGCTGCCGCTTATGAGGCTTCACCTGAAGAGCGAGGCTACCTTTTGGAAGCCTAATGGACTTGGCGTGCACTTCACACAGAGAGTCCAAGTCGGCTTCAGGCCGCCCTTGTTCTCACTTCTTTCCTCACCTGCGAGAACACGGCCCGAAGGCGGTTGCGTCGTACGCGGCGCTTGGCGTTTTGGACGCAGAGGCGCATTGGCGAGCACTTCACTCAGAGTCTCCAACCTGCCTTGGCGTCCGCCTTTGTTCTAACACCTTTCCGCAACTGGGAGAACACTGCCCTCTAGTAGTGTTCGTCTTCGCTGCGTTTGTAGGTTTGGGAAGCCTACGGGCCTTCCCTGGAACTCAACTCGGTGTAGCCAACAGGCTTCTAGTCCGCCCCTGTTCTAAGGTCTTTCCTCCCCTGGGATCTCACGCCCCCCCCCCCCCAGGAGACTTCACCTTAGGAGCGATGATACGTGTTGGAAGCAAAAGGGGACCTGAGGTGCCCTGCCCTGAGAGTGTCCAACTTGCCTCCAGTGCGGCCTTGTTCTAACTTCTTTCCGCAGCAGGGAACACGCTGCCACATAGGAAACTTCACTTCAGGTCGAGTTTACGTTGTGGAAGCCTAAGGGTCTGGGCCTGCACTTAACTCGCAGTGTGCAACTTGCCTAGGGTGCGCCCCAGGTTCCAACTTCTTTCCACAGCCGGGAGCCAACTGCCCCTTGGGAATCCTCCCTTTGAAGGTCGCGTTCACGTTTTGGAAGCCGCAGCGTCTTTGCGTGCCCTTAACTCGGAGTATCCAACAAGCTTCTAGTACGCCCTTCTTCTCAAGTCTTCCCTTCGCTTGGGAACACACTGCCACTGAGGAGACTTCACCTGAAGCGCGATGACACGCTTTGCAGCCCAAGGGACTGGACGGGCAACTTAACTCAGAAGCTCCAACTGCCTTCTAGTCGGCCTTGGTTCTAAGTTCTTTCCTTCCTGCAATGGGAACACACGGCCGCATAGGCCTCTTGGCCTTCGGAGCGTTTCTACGTGTTGGAAGCAGCAGGGCCTTAGCCTGCACTTTACGTAGAGCTTGCAACTTGGCGTAGAGTCCGCCTTGGTTCTAAGTTCTTGCCTGAGCTGCGAACACGCTGCCGCTTATGAGGCTTCACCTGAAGAGCGAGGCTACCTTTTGGAAACCTAATGGACTTGGCGTGCACTTCACACAGAGAGTCCAAGTCGGCTTCAGGCCGCCCTTGTTCTCACTTCTTTCCTCACCTGCGAGAACACGGCCCGAAGGCGGTTGCGTCGTACGCGGCGCTTGGCGTTTTGGACGCAGAGGCGCCTTGGCGAGCACTTCACTCAGAGTCTCCAACCTGCCTTGGCGTCCGCCTTTGTTCTAACACCTTTCCGCAACTGGGAGAACACTGCCCTCTAGTAGTGTTCGTCTTCGCTGCGTTTGTAGGTTTGGGAAGCCGAAGGGCCTTCCCTGGAACTCAACTCGGTGTAGCCAACAGGCTTCTATTCCGCCCCTGTTCTAAGGTCTTTCCTCCCTGGGATCTCACGCCCCACCCCACGAGACGTCACCTTAGGAGCGATGATACGTTTTGGAAGCAAAAGGGGACCTTGGGTGCCCTGCCCTGAGAGTGTCCAACTTGCCTCCAGTGCGGCCTTGCTCTAACTTCTTTCCGCAGCAGGGAACACGCTGCCACATAGGAAACTTCACTTCAGGTCGAGTTTACGTTGTGGAAGCCTAAGGGTCTGGGCCTGCACTTAACTCGCAGTGTGCAACTTGCCTAGGGTGCGCCCCAGGTTCCAACTTCTTTCCACAGCCGGGAGCCAACTGCCCCTTGGGAATCCTCCCTTTGAAAGTCGCGTTCACGTTTTGGAAGCCGCAGCGTCTTTGCGTGCCCTTAACTCGGAGTATCCAAGAAGCTTCTAGTACGCCCCTCTTCTCAAGTCTTCCCTTCGCTTGGGAACACACTGCCACTGAGGAGACTTCACCTGAAGCGCGATGACACGCTTTGCAGCCCAAGGGACTGGACGGGCAACTTAACTCAGAAGCTCCAACTGCCTTCTAGTCGGCCTTGGTTCTAAGTTCTTTCCTTCCTGCAATGGGAACACACGGCCGCATAGGCCTCTTGGCCTTCGGAGCGTTTCTACGTGTTGGAAGCAGCAGGGCCTTAGCCTGCACTTTACGTAGAGCTTGCAACTTGGCGTAGAGTCCGCCTTGGTTCTAAGTTCTTGCCTGAGCTGCGAACACGCTGCCGCTTATGAGGCTTCACCTGAAGAGCGAGGCTACCTTTTGGAAGCCTAATGGACTTGGCGTGCACTTCACACAGAGAGTCCAAGTCGGCTTCAGGCCGCCCTTGTTCTCACTTCTTTCCTCACCTGCGAGAACACGGCCAGAAGCCGGTTGAGTCGTACGCGGCGCTTGGCGTTTTGGACGCAGAGGCGCATTGGCGAGCACTTCACTCAGAGTCACCAACCTGCCTTGGCGTCCGCCTTTGTTCTAACACCTTTCCGCAACTGGGAGAACACTGCCCTCTAGTAGTGTTCGTCTTCGCTGCGTTTGAAAGTTTGGGAAGCCTAAGGGCCTTCCCTGGAACTCAACTCGGTGTAGCCAACAGGCTTCTAGTCCGCCCCTGTTCTAAGGTCTTTCCTCCCCTGGGATCTCACGGGCCCCCCCCCCCAGGAGACGTCACCTGAGGAGCGATGATACGTTTTGGAAGCAAAAGGGGACCTGGGGTGCCCTGCCATGAGAGTGTCCAACTTGCCTCCAGTGCGGCCTTGCTCTAACTTCTTTCCGCAGCAGGGAACACGCTGCCACATAGGAAACTTCACTTCAGGTCGAGTTTACGTTGTGGAAGCCTAAGGGTCTGGGCCTGCACTTAACTCGCAGTGTGCAACTTGCCTAGGGTGCGCCCCAGGTTCCAACTTCTTTCCACAGCCGGGAGCCAACTGCCCCTTGGGAATCCTCCCTTTGAAGGTCGCGTTCACGTTTTGGAAGCCGCAGCGTCTTTGCGTGCCCTTAACTCGGAGTATCCAACAAGCTTCTAATACGCCCTTCTTCTCAAGTCTTCCCTTCGCTTGGGATCACACTGCCACTGAGGAGACTTCACCTGAAGCGCGATGACACGCTTTGCAGCCCAAGGGTCTGGACGGGAAACTTAACTCAGAAGCTCCAACTGCCTTCTAGTCAGGCTTGGTAAGTTCTTTCCTTCCTGCAATGGGAACACACGGCCGCATAGGCCTCTTGGCCTTCGGAGCGTTTCTACGTGTTGGAAGCAGCAGGGCCTTAGCCTGCACTTTACGTAGAGCTTGCAACTTGGCGTAGAGTCCGCCTTGGTTCTAAGTTCTTGCCTGAGCTGCGAACACGCTGCCGCTTATGAGGCTTCACCTGAAGAGCGAGGCTACCTTTTGGAAGCCTAATGGACTTGGCGTGCACTTCACACAGAGAGTCCAAGTCGGCTTCAGGCCGCCCTTGTTCTCACTTCTTTCCTCACCTGCGAGAACACGGCCCGAAGGCGGTTGCGTCGTACGCGGCGCTTGGCGTTTTGGACGCAGAGGCGCCTTGGCGAGCACTTCACTCAGAGTCTCCAACCTGCCTTGGCGTCCGCCTTTGTTCTAACACCTTTCCGCAACTGGGAGAACACTGCCCTCTAGTAGTGTTCGTCTTCGCTGCGTTTGTAGGTTTGGGAAGCCGAAGGGCCTTCCCTGGAACTCAACTCGGTGTAGCCAACAGGCTTCTAGTCCGCCCCTGTTCTAAGGTCTTTCCTCCCCTGGGATCTCACGCCCCACCCCACGAGACGTCACCTTAGGAGCGATGATACGTGTTGGAAGCAAAACTGGACCTGGGGTGCCCTGCCCTGAGAGTGTCCAACTTGCCTCCAGTGCGGCCTTGCTCTAACTTCTTTCCGCAGCAGGGAACACGCTGCCACATAGGAAACTTCACTTCAGGTCGAGTTTACGTTGTGGAAGCCTAAGGGTCTGGGCCTGCACTTAACTCGCAGTGTGCAACTTGCCTAGGGTGCGCCCCAGGTTCCAACTTCTTTCCACAGCCGGGAGCAAACTGCCCCTTGGGAATCCTCCCTTTGAAGGTCGCGTTCACGTTTTGGAAGCCGCAGCGTCTTTGCGTGCCCTTAACTCGGAGTATCCAACAAGCTTCTAATACGCCCTTCTTCTCAAGTCTTCCCTTCGCTTGGGAACACACTGCCACTGAGGAGACTTCACCTGAAGCGCGATGACACGCTTTGCAGCCCAAGGGTCTGGACGGGCAACTTAACTCAGAAGCTCCAACTGCCTTCTAGTCAGGCTTGGTAAGTTCTTTCCTTCCTGCAATGGGAACACACGGCCGCATAGGCCTCTTGGCCTTCGGAGCGTTTCTACGTGTTGGAAGCAGCAGGGCCTTAGCCTGCACTTTACGTAGAGCTTGCAACTTGGCGTAGAGTCCGCCTTGGTTCTAAGTTCTTGCCTGAGCTGCGAACACGCTGCCGCTTATGAGGCTTCACCTGAAGAGCGAGGCTACCTTTTGGAAGCCTAATGGACTTGGCGTGCACTTCACACAGAGAGTCCAAGTCGGCTTCAGGCCGCCCTTGTTCTCACTTCTTTCCTCACCTGCGAGAACACGGCCAGAAGGCGGTTGCGTCGTACGCGGCGCTTGGCGTTTTGGACGCAGAGGCGCATTGGCGAGCACTTCACTCAGAGTCTCCAACCTGCCTTGGCGTCCGCCTTTGTTCTAACACCTTTCCGCAACTGGGAGAACACTGCCCTCTAGTAGTGTTCGTCTTCGCTGCGTTTGTAGGTTTGGGAAGCCGAAGGGCCTTCCCTGGAACTCAACTCGGTGTAGCCAACAGGCTTCTAGTCCGCCCCTGTTCTAAGGTCTTTCCTCCCCTGGGATCTCACGCCCCCCCCCCCCAGGAGACGTCACCTGAGGAGCGATGATACGTTTTGGAAGCAAAAGGGGACCTGGGGTGCCATGCCCTGAGAGTGTCCAACTTGCCTCCAGTGCGGCCTTGTTCTAACTTCTTTCCGCAGCAGGGAACACGCTGCCACATAGGAAACTTCACTTCAGGTCGAGTTTACGTTGTGGAAGCCTAAGGGTCTGGGCCTGCACTTAACTCGCAGTGTGCAACTTGCCTAGGGTGCGCCCCAGGTTCCAACTTCTTTCCACAGCCGGGAGCAAACTGCCCCTTGGGAATCCTCCCTTTGAAGGTCGCGTTCACGTTTTGGAAGCCGCAGCGTCTTTGCGTGCCCTTAACTCGGAGTATCCAACAAGCTTCTAGTACGCCCTTCTTCTCAAGTCTTCCCTTCGCTTGGGAACACACTGCCACTGAGGAGACTTCACCTGAAGCGCGATGACACGCTTTGCAGCCCAAGGGTCTGGACGGGAAACTTAACTCAGAAGCTCCAACTGCCTTCTAGTCGGCCTTGGTTCTAAGTTCTTTCCTTCCTGCAATGGGAACACACGGCCGCATAGGCCTCTTGGCCTTCGGAGCATTTCTACGTGTTGGAAGCAGCAGGGCCTTAGCCTGCACTTTACGTAGAGTTTGCAACTTGGCGTAGAGTCCGCCTTGGTTCTAAGTTCTTGCCTGAGCTGCGAACACGCTGCCGCTTATGAGGCTTCACCTGAAGAGCGAGGCTACCTTTTGGAAGCCTAATGGACTTGGCGTGCACTTCACACAGAGAGTCCAAGTCGGCTTCAGGCCGCCCTTGTTCTCACTTCTTTCCTCACCTGCGAGAACAAGGCCCGAAGGCGGTTGCGTCGTACGCGGCGCTTGGCGTTTTGGACGCAGAGACGCATTGGCGAGCACTTCACTCAGAGTCTCCAACCTGCCTTGGCGTCCGCCTTTGTTCTAACACCTTTCCGCAACTGGGAGAACACTGCCCTCTAGTAGTGTTCGTCTTCGCTGCGTTTGTAGGTTTGGGAAGCCGAAGGGCCTTCCCTGGAACTCAACTCGGTGTAGCCAACAGGCTTCTATTCCGCCCCTGTTCTAAGGTCTTTCCTCCCTGGAATCTCACGCCCCACCCCACGAGACGTCACCTTAGGAGCGATGATACGTTTTGGAAGCAAAAGGGGACCATGGGTGCCCTGCCCTGAGAGTGTCCAACTTGCCTCCAGTGCGGCCTTGCTCTAACTTCTTTCCGCAGCAGGGAACACGCTGCCACATAGGAAACTTCACTTCAGGTCGAGTTTACGTTGTGGAAGCCTAAGGGTCTGGGCCTGCACTTAACTCGCAGTGTGCAACTTGCCTAGGGTGCGCCCCAGGTTCCAACTTCTTTCCACAGCCGGGAGCCAACTGCCCCTTGGGAATCCTCCCTTTGAAGGTCGCGTTCACGTTTTGGAAGCCGCAGCGTCTTTGCGTGCCCTTAACTCGGAGTATCCAAGAAGCTTCTAGTACGCCCCTCTTCTCAAGTCTTCCCTTCGCTTGGGAACACACTGCCACTGAGGAGACTTCACCTGAAGCGCGATGACACGCTTTGCAGCCCAAGGGACTGGACGGGCAACTTAACTCAGAAGCTCCAACTGCCTTCTAGTCGGCCTTGGTTCTAAGTTCTTTCCTTCCTGCAATGGGAACACACGGCCGCATAGGCCTCTTGGCCTTCGGAGCGTTTCTACGTGTTGGAAGCAGCAGGGCCTTAGCCTGCACTTTACGTAGAGCTTGCAACTTGGCGTAGAGTCCGCCTTGGTTCTAAGTTCTTGCCTGAGCTGCGAACACGCTGCCGCTTATGAGGCTTCACCTGAAGAGCGAGGCTACCTTTTGGAAGCCTAATGGACTTGGCGTGCACTTCACACAGAGAGTCCAAGTCGGCTTCAGGCCGCCCTTGTTCTCACTTCTTTCCTCACCTGCGAGAACACGGCCAGAAGCCGGTTGAGTCGTACGCGGCGCTTGGCGTTTTGGACGCAGAGGCGCATTGGCGAGCACTTCACTCAGAGTCTCCAACCTGCCTTGGCGTCCGCCTTTGTTCTAACACCTTTCCGCAACTGGGAGAACACTGCCCTCTAGTAGTGTTCGTCTTCGCTGCGTTTGAAGGTTTGGGAAGCCTAAGGGCCTTCCCTGGAACTCAACTCGGTGTAGCCA